>NC_083577.1:7366846-7966846 GCF_027579695.1 Neoarius graeffei
TTTTCACACATCTGGATGTTGAAGTCGATCCCTAATGAAGAAGCCAGAGGTGGCCCTTTTCTAAGTGACAGTGGACGGTGTGATTAGAAATCATTAAAATGTGACTTGATGACATTCACACATTAGGAAAGTAAAGGCAAAACTGGGGTCATGTTTAACCCCTTGATGCAAAACCCTTCTAATGCACAACATGGGTCAAAAATGACCCGCATTCATTTTCCAGGTTATTTCATGCTGACTGAGTTTTTCTTTGCTCTATCTTTTGAAATCAATTTATTTTATGATTGAATATTCCAAGTATTCTTTGTTTTTAATTACCACAAATCATTAATTTAATTTTTTCTTTCCTACTTTATGAACAAAAAAACTTTTTATATTACTACACATGGGTCATCCAAGTGTGCTTTAAAATTAAATGTCTTAATACTATAATAATAATTTGTTTCAAGTAATTACTTTAGCAGTGAATGGGGCCAGTTATTTATTTATTAACTATGTAGTTAGCTAAGCCAACTACAATAAAATTAGCTAACTAAATTAGAATATGTCGACAACTAGGTAGCTAATAGTAATTACTTGTAACTTTCTGACAAGTAATCTACTCACTCTCAAGGGAACCTAAACGTGATCATTTTTTTTTCTAAGGTAATGTTAGAACAATTGAAAAACATTACTTGCATGTATTAGATGGGCAAAGGGCGCTGTGCTGAGCTGTGAAATGTCTGACACAAGCACAATTCACAGTTCCCACCAAACGCTGGAGTAAATGCATGCGGGTCGGTTCTGACCCATGTGTGTAAACTTGATGTAGAATTACAAAAGCTGTGCTTGTTCATAACTTAAGAAAGGAAAAATAAAAATGATGATTTGTGCTAAACAAAAACAAGATATTTGGAAAAGTAAATGACAAAATGAATTTATTTCAAAAGTATATCACAGAAACACTCAGCCATACATGAAATAACCTGGAAAATGAATGCAGGTCGTTTTTGACCCATGTTGTGCATTAGAAGGGTAGTGATACAAAAAGGGTTTTTATTCAAAAAGTAAGAAAGGAAAAAAATAAAATAAGGATGTATGATGATCAAAAACAAGTTAATTGAGGAATACCTTGAATACTGAATGATGGAATTCATTTATTGCAAAGATATAGAAGATAAAAACTCAGCCGGGTCACTTTTGACCCATGTTTTGCATCAAAGGGTTAATTGAAGCTGAATAAGGCTACTTTTGAAAATTCAACAAAATATGAGCAAATTAAACAGCATCATCAGCTCATACTGTATGTAATTAACATACCTGGAGCTAAGTGAATGCATTTCACAGCTCGTGTGTTAATTCAGTTTGTCTGGCGTGGTATTAAATATGATCTCCCATGTGAGCTCATGCTGTGTGGGAAAAAAAAAAATATCCAAGGGAAATTTGTTTGGATAATTTCATTGAGTCCTGAGCGTGCCGTCAGGTTCATTTAAAATGGACGTATAATGAAAAACTCACTTTTTCAGTGTTTGTGTGCATACATTTGGGTATCTGGAGAGTCTACCAATGCACAAACTCTGAATTAAGACGTCCAGTCAGTTTCTTTTGTTCTGCCTCTTTCAAAAACAATGAGCTTCAACAGGCTGTTCGGGTTCGGCTCCTCTTTCTATGTCACAAGAGGAGCTCATTAGAATAACCCCGCCCCTTCATCTGGTCATGTCCTGGTCATGATATTCAAGTCTCTGATACCCCTTTTCCACCAAATCAGTTCCAGGGTTGGTTCGGGGCCGGTGCTGGTGCTGGTTCACAACTCGTTCAACTTGCAAGCCAGCTGAGAACCAGTTTGCTTTTCCATAGCTCGTGGTGCTAAGGGAAGACACGTCATTACGTCGCTGTATACGTCAGATACGTCGCTGTATACGTCAGTTACGTCGCTACGTTTGCATAAACCTTGGTGCGAATATCGAAGCAAAAACAACACAGAAGAAGTAGCAGCAGCAACAACAGTAATAATAATAATGGATGACTTCGCGTTTGTACAGCTGCTGCTTCTCGTCGCTTAAAAATGGCGATCTTTCGCGGTCTTGTTATTGTTGTTGGTCTTAACAACTCCGCCCCCCCCCGCTGACGTAAGCAGTTCTTTCCTCTGGCCCAGCAGAGAGTTGGTGCTAGCCTGGAACCGGTTTTTCTGGCCCCAGAGCCAGTTCTTTGTCAGTTGAAACAGAAAACCCGGTTCCAAACTAAGCACTGGCCCCGAACCAGCCCTGGAACTGCTTTGGTGGAAAAGGGGCATGAATGGTCTTTCTCCACCGTACCTTGGAGAACTTATAACGAAGCGCCCCTTAAAGAGAACTAGAGCAGACAACAATTATTTGGTGGTTCCTAGTATCAAGAGAAGTTCATTTGGTGGAAGAAGGCTAGAGGTCCCAAGCCGAGACAACTTAAGTCGTGTGTAAACATTAACAATTTCAAGAAATAATTGAAAACCTTCCTATATAAAGTCAGCAGGGGCGGCACGGTGGTGTAGTGGTTAGCGCTGTCGCCTCACAGCAAGAAGGTCCTGGGTTCGAGCCCTGGGGCTGGCGAGGGCCTTTCTGTGTGGAGTTTGCATGTTCTCCCCGTGTCCGCATGGGTTTCCTCCGGGTGCTCCGGTTTCCCCCACAGTCCAAAGACATGCAGGTTAGGTTAACCGGTGACTCTAAATTGACCGTAGGTGTGAATGTGAGTGTGAATGGTTGTCTGTGTCTATGTGTCAGCCCTGTGATGACCTGGCGACTTGTCCAGGGTGTACCCCGCCTTTCGCCCGTAGTCAGCTGGGATAGGCTCCAGCTTGCCTGCGACCCTGTAGAAGGATAAAGCGGCTAGAGATAATGAGATGAGATATAATTGTTTGTTTGCATTGTTGTTATTGTCAAGCGCTGTAGAGTGTACACATATAGTGCTATATAAATGTAATAAATTATTATACATTATTATCTGAGTATCTCCACTCATGGGTTAAGAACTGCCTTTTTTTGCAAATGAATATTCATGAGGAAAGTGCTACCTGATTAGCTGACAGAAGAATAGGGTGGGGTGAGTAGTGGCTCATTATCATTTAAAGGAACAGGCCGTTCCTCAAATCAGCCGTTTTGAGCAGGGCTGTTTCGACAGGTCGAGAAGAGACCTGTGCTGTTTTATCCTTGTGATATTTTGACCAAAGTATGTCACAGACATTTCATTAAGACCGCAGGGAACTGTGTCAAGTTGTAGAAAAGGTGTACAATACCGTACATCACCTTTAAACATGTCATGTTTGATTGGGAAAAGGTTCACGTGGAACCCTGTGGAGGTTTAGTTTCCTCAGTGTTCCGGGTGTGTAAAGAGGTGTTGAGTTCCTGTATTGTGTTCTCTGTAAGTTGTCATGATTTTTATGTTCAAATTCCTTCCTCAGATCTCTTCTCTCTCTCTGTCCTTGGGCGGGTTGTCATCCTGATCTTTATCTCTTCAGGTTTACGAGAACACTTTTTGAAACGTTCTTGTCCTTTATCCTTCCATTTTGTTTTCTGTATTCAGCTTTCACAAGCTTTAAAGAAAATATTTCGCAAATAAACAAATTGAGCTAAAAATCGGTCTTTATGTCTGTCCTTTATAAAAAAAAAAAGCTGCATATGGAATTTGTTTTTAATGATATAACCACTGGTGGCATGGTGGTATAGTGGTTAGCGCTGTCGCCTCACAGCAAGAAGGTCCGGGTTCGAGCCCCGTGGCCGGCGAGGGCCTTTCTGTGCGGAGTTTGCATGTTCTCCCCGTGTCCGCGTGGGTTCCCTCCGGGTGCTCCGGTTTCCCCCACAGTCCAAAGGCATGCAGGTCAGGTTAACTGGTGACTCTAAATTGACCGTAGGTGTGAATGTGAGTGTGAATGGTTGTCTGTGTCTATGTGTCAGTCCTGTGATGACCTGGCGACTTGTCCAGGGTGTACCCCGCCTTTCACCCGTAGTCAGCTGGGATAGGCTCCAGCTTGCCTGCGACCCTGTAGAACAGGATAAAGCAGCTAGAGATAATGAGATGAGATGAGATATAACCACTAAACTGATGAAAATAGACGAGACTAGTTTTTGTCAGGGAGGCCACCATAACTCCATTGTGCGTGATGTCATTTTCCACAAGCACAGCGGAGGTGCACAAGTGCATGCTCTACTGTACTACACCATAATATTATGGTCTAGCGTGACTTCTAGGGCAATTTGTTCGCATTTTTCTACAAAAATTATGGCAATACAGTATTAGAAAAAGAATCAAAATAAAGTAGGGACTAGTTTATTGGCTGTTTATTTTTAAAAAAAATCACTTGCTTATCTTCCATCCGTTTGATGCGTGACACGGTGTGCTATCATGCTGCTGGTGTCGGTGTTTTGCGGTGAAACAAAATCGGGATCACGTCTGGATTCAGCTGTTGCCATTTCTGCCTCGTGTCTCGCTTCTTCCCAGTGATTTTTTTTCATACAAGTCCTCTACAAAACGATCTTCTGTAAAATGCTCACTGCACAGTTTGCTGCTTTTTCCCGGAGTAACGTTTTCTCGCTTTACTTGATGAAGCCACTCGGCCAAACGTCTTGGATCCACGACAGATCCAGGAAGATGTGCGGAATCCTACGTCATGCAGTGCCACCCTCGTTTTCATCTCCTAATATATCCACGTATCTGGCTAATCCAGTATAGCCTCACCTGGAGAAATGGCCCAATGGACTGATGTTACAACTTTTACATGTTTTTTTTTTCTTTAAGCTAAAGTCTGCTTTTTTCATCTAGAACATCTTGTATTAATGTATAATGATGACATTTCATAACTCCGTAATTTCAAAATTTCCTGGTTAATCGCTTTAAGGCTCGAGAGCAGGAGTTGTCAGACAGCAGTTCGGGTTCTGATGCATACCCAGTAAAGTATTTAATCACACTGAACCAAGACAATCAGTGTTGATTATGAACAAATATAGCAGCGGATCCTTTGTTGTGTTTTGTCCAATCAAGTCAAGTTTATTTGTATAGCGCTTTTAACAACAGACGTTGTCGCAAAGCAGCTTTACAGAAAATTAAAGACTTTAAACATATGAGCTAATTTTATCCCTAATAAATTTATTTATCCCTGATGAGCAAGCCTGTGGCAATGTTGGCAAGGAAAAACTCCCTCAGATGACACGAGGAAGAAACCTTGAGAGGAACCCAACTCAAAAGGGAACCCATCCTCAACTGGGTGATAACAGATAACATGATAATGAACACAGTAACGCACTTCTATAACTGTGTCCTGTAGAGTCACGAAGTATAACTGTGAAACCAGGAAATTCATTATAGATTTAACATGGGGCGGCACGGTGGTGTAGTGGTTAGCGCTGTCGCCTCACAGCAAGAAGGTCCTGGGTTCGAGCCCCGGGGCCGGCGAGGGCCTTTCTGTGTGGAGTTTGCATGTTCTCCCCGTGTCCGCGTGGGTTTCCTCCGGGTGCTCCGGTTTCCCCCACAGTCCAAAGACATGCAGGTTAGGTTGACTGGTGACTCTAAATTGACCGTAGGTGTGAATGTGAGTGTGAATGGTTGTCTGTGTCTATGTGTCAGCCCTGTGATGACCTGGCGACTTGTCCAGGGTGTACCCCGCCTTTCGCCCGTAGTCAGCTGGGATAGGCTCCAGCTTGCCTGCGACCCTGTAGAAGGATAAAGCGGCTAGAGATAATGAGATGAGATGAGATTTAACATGAAGTCTGTTTTGTTGAAGTTATCAACTGTTCATTGATGGAAACTTGAGTGCAAAATTGCTCATGACAACTGCAGTCCTAAAGTTATCATGGTGATTGTAGTCCTCAGCCATCATTTCAAAACTGTACTGTAAGTGTCCAGAGCCGTCTTCTAAGTGCGACTTTCGACTGTCCATATGGGGCCGTCCTCCACAGGAACAATGTGATGAGACTCCAGCTAGAAGTAGGGCATCAGGATGGATCAGGCAGGTCTGGAGACCAGAAGAGGTTAGCATCACTGGTGTCTCAATCACATTCATGGATTTATATAAATGATTTAGCTGAAGGCAGGTCATTGGCTCGGAGAGAGCTGGAGGTCAGGAAAGGAAGCGTTGACAGAAACAGAATATTTAAAGACGTATAGACAGAGATGTATATGTTTCTTCAATTTCAAGACAGATGTCTTATCTGTTTAGAGTAGAGGCAGTCTCATCTCATCTCATTATCTCTAGCCGCTTTATCCTTCTACAGGGTCGCAGGCAAGCTGGAGCCTATCCCAGCTGACTACGGGCGAAAGGCGGGGTACACCCTGGACAAGTCGCCAGGTCATCACAGGGCTGACACATAGACACAGACAACCATTCACACTCCCATTCACACCTACGGTCAATTTAGAGTCACCAGTTAACCTAACCTGCATGTCTTTGGACTGTGGGGGAAACCGGAGCACCCGGAGGAAACCCACACGGACACGGGGAGAACATGCAAACTCCACACAGAAAGGCCCTCGCCGGCCCCGGGGCTCGAACCCAGGACCTTCTTGCTGTGAGGCGACAGCGCTAACCACTACACCACCGTGCCGCCCAGTAGAGGCAGTTTTAGGCAAAAATCCAAAAGAAAAGTGGAAAAAGACCAGGTCTGTGATCATGACAGTCTCAGATTCTTGTTCTTGGCTGACCGAAGTGATCTCCGAGTGTAGCCCAACCACCTCAAAGTTCAATGTTTTGTGCATGCTGAAATGCTTTTCTGCTCAACATGGTTGTAAAGAGCGATTATATGAGTTACTATATCCTTCCTGGCAAAAAAAAAAAAAGCTCGAACCAATCTGGCCATTTTCCTCTGACTTCTCTTATCAGCAAGGCGTTTATTTCCACCCACAGAACTGTCGCTCACTCACTCACTCACTCACTCACTCACTCACTCAGTGTTTTTTGTTTTTTTGCACCATTCTGTTGATACTGTTGTGTGTGAAAACCCCAGGAGATCAGCAGTTTCTGAAATACTCAAACCAGCCCATGTGGTATCACCAACCATGCCATGGTTAAAGCCACAAAGATCACAATTTTTCCCAATTCTGATGTTTGATGTGAACATAACCTGACACTTTTGACCCTCTTGACCTTCATCTCTGGCTGCCGCTTCTCACCAGAGCTTTTTTATTTTATTTTTATTTTCTTTCTTTTTCTATTTTCATTTTATTTATTTTTTTTTCTGTGTGTTTGTGTAGTTTGATGTTTGTTTGAGTGTTTTGTCCACCGGTTGTGGTGTAGCTCCGGACCCAGTTTTGGGCGTCGGTTCCCTCCAGGCCTTGGTTCGCTGTGGGCGATGCCTGCGCTCCCAGCTATGGACTGCAGTGAGCTCGTTGCTCATTTTACATTGTGGTTGTCCAGCGCTCTGTGCTTTAATGCTTGGCGTGATGTTCTGAGCGATGTTGCTCGGTGGTGTCGCGGCGGCTGTGCAGGCGGTTTGGCCATACCAGCGCTCTGCGTGGCGGAGCTTCTCTGCTCGCTTTGAGGATCCATGGCGTGGTGTTCGAGCGATGTTGCTGACGGCATCACGGCGGCGGTGCTGGAGATGTGGGACTCGTTTTCGTGCGCCTTTTGGTGGGATTGTGGCTGCTACACCACTGGAATTACATCCTGACCCCTACTTGGTGGACTTTTTACTTTTTATTATTTTTTAAAATTATTTATTTATTTATTTATTTTTGTTGTTATTTTTTATTTATTTACTTTTTTTCCTTATCATCTATAATTGTAAAGCGTCCTTGGGTTTCTTGAAAGGCGCTATATAAATTTAACTTATTATTATTATTATTATTTTTTCTGCATGATTGTATGCATTGTGCTGCTGCCACATGATTGAATGATTGGATGACTGCATAAATGAGCAGGTGCATATGCTTGTTGGAGAATGTTTGTGTTTATGTGCTGTCTAATGGTCTTTATTTTGCTTGTTGAAGAGAACGAGTGTTGGTTATGCCATGTTTTTGGTGTTGCTTGTTGGAGATAGTATTTGTTGGGGAATGTACAGTATATGCTTGATGGAGTATGCATTTGAAGTGAAATATTGGTGCTTGTTGGTATTTGTTGGCGTTTAGTGAGTGTTTACTCAATATACTGGTTGGAGAATCTTGGTGTTCATGTGTAGTTTGGTGCTTTTAATGGTGTTTGTTGGTATTTGATGGCAATTAGTAATGGCAATTATTATTCAGTGTATTTATCGATAAATCTTGTATATAGTTGTTGGAGAATGTTGGTGCTTGTTAGAGGATTTATAATGTAAATGTTTTGGGTGCAGGTTTTCTCACTCATCTTCTCTCCTCTGACTCAAGGGTGTTTACAATCACATCCTGGTATTGTGGTGGAATGGTGCAGTTTGATTCTCTCTAATCTGAGTGGACAGGTCCTGCTGGTCATTTTGAGGCTTAGCAGGAGGTTTCAAAGACTGACCGCCTAGTGAGACTGTGAGGCTCTCAGCCATCTGCTGCTAAGGAGGATCACAATTAGACACATGCACACACATGGAAAACCCCACTAGGCTGTTCTCCACCCAGCTGGTCAGCTGTCCCTGTTCATTGTGTCCTGGCATTCCCTCCAGAGGAGGACAGCTAATAAATAATGGAAGCTGGCAGAGCACGAAATCTAGCAGTTAGCATCACCATGCTTATGCTAACAACTGGGTTTTCTACCCAATTAGCTTCTATATAAGATATTTATTTATTTATTTATTTAGCCACCTGGCGACTTGTCCAGGGTGTACCCCGCCTTTCGCCCGTAGTCAGCTGGGATAGGCTCCAGCTTGCCTGCGACCCTGTAGAACAGGATAAAGCGGCTAGAGATAATGAGATGAGATGAGATTTATTTAGCCATAACCCAAAATTATCATCAGTTGATGATGATTCCAGTAGCGTTTATTGGTTACAATACTCATGAGACACATGTTTACCAGTTTGACTTGTTTAATATTCTGACACTGATGCCATCTAATCACCAAAATCCTTGATGATTGGATATCACACATTTTTACTGGAAGAACAAAAAAGCAAGAATCAAACTCTCAACACAACAGAAGGAAAAATCCCATGGTGGTTTAGAAGCACCCAGTTTTTTTTTTCTTTATTTCCTAGCTAGCCAATCACACGACATCTTCAAATACACTCAACAGCAGCCCTCTAATAACTCATGGATAGAACTGGAACAAACACAATTCCAGAACATCTCAGTTTCAGATACACTGTTTTCAATTACAACTATTAAACAATTAATCTACAATTACTTTCGTTCTTGTAGCCTCAAAGTGAAAATAAGTTATTACAAAAAGGAAGAATTCATTCTGATTTAGCTTTCAACCACAAGCTAAATGGACTGATATTGTGGAAATAAAAAAACACTCAGCATGCATGGTAATCACATGAAATGGACTTTTCCATCCAGCATTTTTGCATGAACTTTGGGGGGCTAAAAGAAAAGAACCCTAAAATGCTTAAATATTGAAAAAGATTGAGCAAAATGGTGAAAAAGCACATGCACAAAAAGTATTTTAATTAATCAATTAATTAAATGGCAATTTAAGGAACTTCTATAACATGTTTCAGCCTTATATGTAAATTTATGTACATATTCACTGGATATGAGCAGTTACACACTCTGATTGGGCACTTTACTACTAGCATATTAGCCCATATACCGTGAGTAGAGAAAAACAAAATGGTGGTGTACATCAAGTCAGATATATCACTTTATCAAGTATTTAAAAGAAACAGAATTAGTTAAAAGAATATAGTCGTGCCCTCCCCCCCAAAAAAAAACAAAATCACCTGTTCCACACTCCAGCCCAGTTGGTGGCGCCAAACTGCCAAAAACGTGAAAGAAGAAGAAAATGGCAGACCGTGTTACTGAACCAACTGAGGACGAAATAAAAACTCTACTCGAAAACAGAAACCAAAAAATACAAAAAAGCAACAAAATATGGAATACAAGTATTTAAGGCTATGAATGTTTCTTTTTTAAAATTTTTCAAGAATTATTATTATAGCATTTTTCGCAGATTGCTGCTGCCATTTTGCCAGTTTGTTTACATTCTAAGCGGAAATGATTTTGTCGGGCGTTTTTTATATAAAGTTTTTATTTATCGAATTTGCAAAAAAGTAAAAATGCTCTGTTTCTCAAATTTCAGTGAATTGAATAAAACAGTTATTCCATTCAATCTCGTCGTACATGAGTTATAGCCAACTCGGTGCTACGCGCCTCGTTGGCCATCAGCTCATGTACGACTCAATTTTGTGGAATAACTGTTAAATATCAGAGCATATAAACATGACGTACTTGTTGAAACTAAGTCTTGATTTCATGATGAAAGTAACTTCTAACATCATAACGACTGGCTATTTAGCAGTTACAGAAGAGGAAGGAATGAACGACCATCAGAAATGGAAGAGAAGTCTGTCCGTTATGGTGCTCTCATTTCATTTCAGTGCAGAGATGAAAAGCATCACTTGTATGACTGTCGGTGATAGAAACACAGATTCAATCACAGATGCATCTTTTGTATGTATTTTGAAAATGTGTTTAAAATGAAAAAAAAAGTTTGTGCTACTGAAAACTAGTACGTAATACTGATATTGCTGAAAAGATGGTCATTTTCTAGCTAAAACGTTGAACAACAAAGGAACATCGTCAAACCTTATGGAAAAGAAAAAAAAGCTACTTCTCAGACAGTAGCAGTTTAGAGGCTTCAACTGGCTGAGCCAATGAAATATTTACTGTACCATTGTTGTAACTCAAAGCATTACCAAGCGGCTTTAACGTTTGATCTGGTTGGAGTGAAGTTCTGTCAGTGTTTACACTGAAACCACCATCCGCCTCACTTTCACCCAAAGAATAAGGTACTTCATAGTGTGCTCTGAGCAGTTAGGACAAGGAGACCAGCTGCACTCTAGCTCGTACTACATGAAAAAAGCTTCACATCAGCAAATTCACAGTCTATTCTTTGCTAGGTTAATCTACTTTCTTACAAATACCACACAGCTGGGCATCTCCTTATTTACAATATAGAAGCAGAATATTTTCAGGATTGCAGTGTGTCGCCAAACTACTTCTGCACTTGATTAAGGCCCTGTCCACACGGCAACGGATTCAGGTGAATCTGATCAAATTTTTTATCGTTTCGGCCTGGCGTCCACACGGCACCGGCGTTTTGGGTGCCCCAAAACGATATTTTTTGAGAACGGGTTCCAGAGTGGAAAAATCTGGCAATGGCGCCGTTGCGAAGTCATCTGGATGAGTAGAACGGATTTGTTTACGATGACGTCACAACCACATGACTAGAACAAGCAGCACTCTCGCGCGCATCATTCGTAACAACAGAAATTGAAATTGTTTACACATTAACCTGACTGACCTGCCAGACAGACAATTTACACCTGCTTTGATGAACAGAAAGTACAGCCTTCCACACAAAGCAACAGTTACCTGACTATAATGGAGGCAGAGGGGAAAAGGGTCAGAAGACCCTTCAACAGACTGTTTTGTATGAACCACTGCATTGCATTCACTTTTGTATACAGCTTTTCTTTTAAATAAACAAGTAACTGAACCATTTCTTGAATTTCTTTTTTTTACTGGATAAGACTGCTTTTCAAAATGTTCACACACAATAAGAAAATTAAGTTATATAAAACTATGCAGACTAATAAAACTAATTTGTACACACAGAAGGCACGATTTCCTCACGTAGTCGCAGCCATCTTCTTCTTGTTGTTGTGTGTTTGTTCCTGTGAGTGCTTCACACCGGGTAGAAGAAGGGGTTTATGCGTGTAACAGACGTTGCGTTGTGTTGTTCACCAGTCTTTTTATTCTGAAGAAATGAGACACAAATACACTGCTGAGGACGGGCTGCAAACATCCAGTGGCATTGGCGCTTACATTTCCAAAACGAACTGAAAGAGGCCAGCGCCTCGTTCCCATAACTACCTGCGCTCTTAAAGGGCCAGCGCAGAATTTCCCCACCACTACACACAATGGCAAGTGGAAAAAAATAAACCCATTACATGCGCATGCGTCCTACGGTACTTCTTCTTCTATTGTTCTGGTGTCTCTGATGGGACCGTCTTACAGCGCACGTAGAGGTGTGGCATGTGTATTGCATCGTTTTCAGCAAGCGTTGCGTTGCTATATGTACCTGATATTTTACTGATCCTTTGCCCATGTGGACGCGATATTTTTTTTACCTGCTAAAAAAAAAATCTCATTGCCGTTGTCGTGTGGATGTAACCTAAGAAAACCGATCTACAGTAAGCAACAGCTGTGTTGTGTGTTTAACGCAGCCGTGTATACCCTGTATACTCTATATGCAACAGAACTAAAAATGTGAGAATGTTTTGTGTCAAGGCTTCAGCCTCAGAAGCAACATGGTAAAATAAAGATGTACAATCATGCAGTGTTGTAGTCGAGTTCCTAAACCTTGAGTCCGAGTCTAGTCTCGAGTCCCCAGTCTTCAAGTCCGAGTCAAGTCATTAAAGAAAATTTCGAGTCGAGGCCACTATCGATCCAAGTCGAGTCTGAGGTGGTGTTTACATTAGACCGTATCAGCAGATCATCAGATTAACATTTTTAAAAACGATTCGCGTGCACACAGCAACGCCAGTACACGATTCGCGTGCACACAGCAATGCCAATACACGGATACGCTAATCACATGACTAATTAGACGGCACGTAAGTTGAAATGTGTAATGTGTAAATTTCTCCTCAGTGGCTCGGCTCCGCAGGCATCCTGCGCTCCAAATCACTCCGCCCTAAACAGCGAGTGCCCTCTGGAGGGTGTGCACTCTGGCCCTGCGCAGCTCACAGAGCGCGCGAGTGAAGCGCATGAGCAGTGATTCGGGACTGAGCCGCTGTGTGTGTGATCCCAGTGCATATCGGGCATGCGCAAGTCACTCACCACTTGCAAGTGGAAGGATGGCAAGCCTAAAGACCATCATAACTACACAATGGGCAGTATTTGCATCAGTATTTGCAGTATTTTCATACTTTTATACTCTTTAATGAAAGGTGATACAAGGCGGAAGTCTGCGCCGTTTTTCAGCAGTCGCGTCACATGACCAACGCCAGCGAATCAGGAAGGTGGATGTCACAGTGACGTTGTCCAATGACGACGTCAGCTAGAGCTCAGCACTGCGTTTCCACGTATCTCAATGTTTACACAGTACCGGATCAAATACGAACTGGGTTGAATACGTGGGCCCTGGCGGATTCAAATTGTTACGCCCGTGGAGTCGTTTTCCTGGCGTTTTAATGTGCACGGACAGTGCATCCGCGACGAAAACGAGACAGATACGGTCTAATGTAAACCCCACCTGAGAACAAGACTCCAACTGCACCATTTGACGATGGCTGCTGCTGCCTTTATGTGAAAGCGTCTCTGCTACTGTGTTGGACTAACATTACTGCTCGACTGCCCCATTTTGGTTAATAGGCTACAGATAAAACGCTTGTTCACTGCTCAGCAAGCCCCGCCCACTATCAACAGGGCAAATAACATGAGAAAGGGTTAACGCTAGCTAGTTCATCGGTCAGCAAGCAAGCCCCGCTATCAACAGAGCAATGAACACAGCATGTCACTTCCTTCTCTGGGTGGAGTCTTTCCAAATGACGATTGAAGTTCGAGGTTGTCCCTGTCGTCTCCTCGATAGTTCTTCTACATATGGAACACACAGCAGTGCATTTTTTCCCACTGCATGAGAAGTCTGTATAAGCAAAGTGAACAATCCTAGGGGTGTTCTCTCCAGGCATTTTAGCACCATTAACATTAGTTTGTTCCTGAACATGACATATAAACATTCTCTTGCATGAAATTAGTATTAAAAAATGTATGTAGATATAAATATTTTATGCCAAATTATTGGCATAATTCTTTTTATTGGCATACATTTATAAACTTTTATATTTTTTGTAGGCGGCACGGTGGTGTAGTGGTTAGCGCTGTCGCCTCACAGCAAGAAGGTCCGGGTTCGAGCCCCGTGGCCGGCGAGGGCCTTTCTGTGCGGAGTTTGCATGTTCTCCCCGTGTCTGCGTGGGTTTCCTCCGGGTGCTCCGGTTTCCCCCACAGTCCAAAGACATGCAGGTTAGGTTAACTGGTGACTCTAAATTGAGCGTAGGTGTGAATGTGAGTGTGAATGGTTGTCTGTGTCTATGTGTCAGCCCTGTGATGACCTGGCGACTTGTCCAGGGTGTACCCCGCCTTTCGCCCGTAGTCAGCTGAGATAGGCTCCAGCTTGCCTGCGACCCTGTAGAACAGGATAAAGCGGCTACAGATAATGAGATGAGCTATTTTTTGTAACATGCCATAAGTGTTACAAAAAAATATAAAGAAAAAAATCCAAGTCCTCATCTCCAATTTATGAGTCCAAATGCAGTTAATGCACGAGTCCAAGTCCAAGTCTGAGTCATCAGTGCTCAAGTCCAAGTCAAGTCACGAGTCCTTAAAATTAGGGCATGAGTCGGACTCGAGTACTACAACCCTGTAGTCATGTAAAGCTGTATACTATCCAAACAAATATATGGCATCAAGCAGTTCTGTTGATTCTTTCGCTAATTTGAAGAAAGAAGTATCAGTACAACAGCATTTTCCTACTTGACTTCCAAACACCGAAAATCTTGTTTTGAACACAATAAAATTGCTTTCTTGGTATTTTCCAAGTTGCTTGACATGTCCGCCCTATGGACATTTTTACTACAAAACATAATTTTTGATTATGCCATTGAATTCTGGACTCTTGCTGTGACAGTAGACTGGAATGCAAGTGCCTTATATGACACCTTCTTTTATGGGATAAATCATGCCATCTTGGATGCGATTGCACCTCATGACCTTCCTGAGAGCCTGGATGGCCTGGTGGACCTTGTTGGTCTGGTGGACGCTCACTTACAGCTGTACAATCAGAGAAGGTATCAGAGGAGGAGCTATAGATTCAAACCCAGGATGGTCACCTCTCTGTTGGAGGGTGCCACTAGCAATGAATCAGAGCCTATGCAATTGGACAGGACCCAGGTAACTCCAGAGGAAAGAAGGTGCTATTGAGAAACTAGTTCCTGCTTTTAGTGTGAACAGTCCAGACATTTCATCTCCTATTGCCTGGTAAAAAGGTCTGTCCATCAGTAGATGTGGGGATACAGGTGGGCACTTCTACACATTCTTCCCTGCTGAGTCAGCAGTGTCTGTCAAGATAACTTTTCAGAAAAAGATTCAGTCTGTCAAAACCTTCATTGACTCTGGTGCAGACCAGATGTTTATCAAGACTTTCTGGGCTGAGGTACTGGGCATCTCCTTGCAGGAATTAGATTTTCCCCTTGTGACCAGAGCATTGACTGGGGCTGAACTTGGTCCCATTTCCCATGTCACAGACCCAGTAACTTTGAAGGTTTCAAGTAAGTATGTCAAATCAATTTCTCTCTACACCTTGAAAGACTCCCTTCAGCCTATTGTGCTTGGCTTCCTCTGGGTACAACTATACAACACCCACATCAACTGGAACAATGGAACTGTCCTTTCCTGGAGTACTCATTGCCTGGCTACCTGCCTGTCTTCAGCTCAGACTCCTCTGGCCCACTTTTACAGTCCTGATGAGACAGTGGATCTTTGTAATGTGCCTCATGAATATCTGGACCTTTGTCTGGTGTTCAGTAAGGCTTGTGCCACCCCCATCGGCCATCCAATTGTGCCAAAGAACTGTTACCTATGACCATGCCTCCCAAGGGCCATATCCATTCACCCCCCCCCCCCCCCTTCCCAGAGTCTCTAGTGGCTGGCATTATCCATCCATCATCCTCCCTGGCAGGAGTGGGGGGGGGGGTTGTGCAGAAGAAAGAGAAGTCTCTCAGGCCCTGCACTGACTATCGGGACCTAAATGCTATCACTATTAAGAACTGGTACCCCTTACCACTCATATACATGGCTTTTGAATTACTTCAGGGGCTAATTTTTTCTCCTAATTGGGCCTTCTTTAATGCCTACCACCTGGTGCAAATAAGAGAAAGGGAAGAGTGGAAGACCACATTCAGTACTCCAGCTGGCCACTATTAATATTTAGCAATTATATTTGGGCTCTCTAATGACCCCTCTGTCTTCCAAGCTCTGATCAGTGATGTCCTTTGAGATTTCATTAACCAGTTTGCCTTTGTATATCTCAATGATATTCTCATTTTCTCTCCCACACTTGAGACAATGGCTCCTGGAGAGTCAACTTTTTGCCAAGGCAGAGAAGTGTGAGTTCCACAAGTGCACTGTTTCTTTTCTGGGCTTTTTGATGTCCCCCAGGGGTGGTCCAGATAGACCCCAACAAAGTCAAGGTGGTCTCTGAGTGGCCCATTTCCTCTTCCTGCAAGGAACTGCAGTGCTTCTTGGGGTTTGCCAGTTTCTCTTGGAGGTATCTCAGACTCTATAGCTCCATTGCTGCTCCCCTGACTGAGCCCATGTCCTCTAAGTGCCCCTTCTCTTGGACTAACCATGATGAGAGTGCCTTTTCTTTACTAAAGAGCAGGTTCACCACAGTGCCCATTCTCATCATCCCTGACCCAGCCACTCAGTTTGTCCTCGAAGTGGATGTCTCAAACACAGGCATTGGGGCTGTCAAGGACAATAAGTGGTCAACCAAGGACAATAAGGTGCACCCCTGTGCACTCTTTTCTCGTCATCTGATGCCAGCTGAACGCAACTATGGCATAGGAGATCAAGAACAGCTAGCAATCAAGCTGGTCCTAGAAGAGTGGAGGCATTGGTTGGAGGGGACTGAGATTCCATTGATCATATGGACAGAGCATAAGAACCTTGAGTACCTCAAGTCTGCTAAACAGCTTAACTCACGCCAAGCCAGATGGTCATTGTGTTTCTCCACTTTAACTTTGTGCTCTCTTTTAGACCAGGTCCTTGATGCTATCTACAGGCAGTTTTATCCAGACTTTCAGCAAGGCACCATCAGACCCATTCTCCCTGCTCATGTCTAGTGGCTGCATCCTAGTTCGACGTGGAAACTGCCATCCAGAATGCTCTGTCCAGTGATCCGGGACCAGGTAATGGCCCACCCAAATGCCTTTATGTACCTCTTTGTGTGTGATCCCAGGTGCTTCAGTGGAGCCTCTTCTAGCCCGTCACCCTGAGGCAGCTCAGAGTCTCTCTGTCCTCAGGAGACTTTTCTGGTGGTCTACTATGCGGTATAATGTCATGACCTTTTATGGCAACCTGTAACATCTGTTCTAGAAACAAGACAAGCAACCAACTTGCTTCTGGACTGCCAAGACCCTTACCTGTTCCTCGCCATCCCTGGTCCCACATTGCAGTGCTTTCATCACCAGCCTCCCCAGCTCCAAGGATAACACCTGCATCCTGACAATTGTCAATTTCTTTTTTTTTTCTCCAAAGCAGCTAACTTCATCCCTCTCCCAAAGCTGCCTTCAGCTGAGGAGACGGCAGAACTGTTAATCAACCATGTGTTCCAGGTTCACGGTTTGCCCGTGGACATTGTGTCTGACAGAAGCCCTCAGTTCTCAGCACACTTCTGGAAGGAATTCTGTAAACTTATTGGGGCAACTCTCAGCCTTATCTTTGGTTACCACCCACAGACTAGTGGGCAGACAGAGTGTAGAAATCAGAAATTAGAGGTTGCCCTAATGTCCAGTGATGTGTCCTCCTGGAGCCAGGCTCTCCCTTGGATAGAATATGCCCATAATAGCCTTCTCTCATCGTCCACTGGAGAGACCTCTTTCCAGTGTTGCCTTGGTTACCAGCCACCTCTTTTTCCCAAGCAGGAGGAGGAGGCATCTGTCCCATCAACACAAGCCTTTATCCGATGCTGTCACTGAGTGTGGGCACACACCAGTCATCACCTGTTACATTCCAATCATTCATACAAGAGGATGGCAGACCAACACTGCAGGCCAGCCCCTGTTTACCGTCCCGGAAAAAGGGTCATGTTATCCATGGCTAATCTCCCTCTGAAGGTTTCTTCCTCTAAGCTGGCCACCAGGTTTTTTGGTCCCTTTCCTATTTCTAAGGTCATTAACCCCACAAATGTCAAATTGTTGTTGCCCAAGTCCATGCGGCATGTCCACCCCTCCTTGCATGTCGCCCAACTGAAATCCTTGGTCTCTAGTTCCTTCACTGCTCCTTTTATTGTCATGATCTAGCCCGGAACTTCCAAGTCCCGACTCATGCATTTGTGTTTCACTCCATAGTTCCCCATTTTCCCCATGCTAACGCACCTGTTATGCATTCCCTTTTAGTTACTCTGTATAAACATGGTGTGGAGAATGACACAACACAGAAATATACTCGCCATCACCTTCAGTCAAGTTTGCATTTTTGTTTTTTCTCTGCTGCTCGTCCCTGTTTTTTTTTTTAACTTGGATTAAGTTTCTTGGATTACGAGTTTTACCTGCTGTTTTTGAATTGTCTAACTAATACATTGACTCTGGACTCTGTTTCCAGCTAACTACTTGCCGGCTGTGCTCAGATTTCTCCCTGGGATTTTGTGACTGTGGATTCTGTGCCTGCCCTGCCATTCTTGGATTTTCACCAGTAGATTACTGACTGTGTTGCTGTGACTGCTTCCAGCCTGTGTGTCTTACTGCTTCACTTTTTGGGTACGTCTCAGTCTCTTACCTGTGATTTCCATCACTGCTGATTGGGTCCTAATCTGCACCTATGACCTTCAAGCTGTGACACTGTGAATATGTAAATTTACGGTACAACACCCCGCCAATTGTACATACATTGAAAGCGCTGATTAAAAAGGAGCCAGTAATAATACAAGGTTTTGCCAAATTGCTGTTGTGTAGTTGATTAATTTACTATGAAAGTAGCTCTGACAGCAGTTCCAGCTAGAAGGCAAATCACACATTTTTTATATATTAATGCACTTGTTATTGTTTCTATAGTAGCAAAATACATATTGAGGATGCTGACCATAAATTAAGACTAATAATACATTGACGTAATTTGTTCTTTAACCAAGAAAAATCTAGAACTGTTGATATGGCAAGGCTTTCTGTAAGGAGATGTTTATTTAAAGTGCTGATGACACGTTTTTGACATCTTTGGCGATGTTTTATAACATAAAAAGTAATTCCTGATGATCCATATATTAATTCACGAAGGCGCCTATTTTACAAGTTATGATAAAAAACGCGGCTATTTGGGCAAATTTGACGGGGCTGCAGCACCCAGGAGACGGAGGAGGAGGAGGAGCTATATGACGTCAGCGAAAGAACCTTCCTCCTAACTTATCAGTTTATTGTTGATGCGACAGGTGTTCAGTTTGTCATTATTAGTATTATCATTATACATTTTATATATATATATATATATATATATATATATATATATATATATATATATATTAGTTATTATGCCTTCGCGTTGTGTTGCTGGCTTTTGCTCCAAAACCCACAAGGATGGGGCAAGTTTATTCAAGTTTCCCAGAGATCCCGAGCTGCATGCGAAGTGGGTGAAGCAAGTCAGGCGCACTCGTGACAAGTGGGAGCCCTCACCAACATCCGTCCTGTGCTCTGAACACTTCGATTTGGATTGTTTTGACACCCTTCCCAGCTTAAAAGAATCTCTTGGGTGTTCAGTTCATCACAAACGTGTGTTACTACCATCAGCAGTGCCTACACAGTGTTGCCAGATTGGATTTTTCCCGCCCAGTTGAGCGGTTTCAAGTGCATTTTGGTGGGTTTTGAACATATTTTGGGCTGGAAAACGTCAGCAGTATCTGTTGCCAGATACTGCTGATGTTTTCCAGCCCAAAATATGTTCAAAACCCACCAAAATGCACTTGAAACCGCTCAACTGGGCGGGAAAAATCCCAATCTGGCAACACTGCCAGTATTCTGGAGGGGGTCTACTAGTAGCTATGCCGGATCCAAAGACAGTCCTCCTGTCAGAACATGTGTTGTGAAACGAAATAAGATAAAGGTATGTAGAGCTATAGATTCTACATGATAATCATAAATGTAATCATAAAGTCAGCGTGATATCAGTCATGTATTTGCTTGTGAAAGCTTGCGGCTTTCATGTAACTGCCGCCTAGCAACGAGAGGCAAAGGGTAAAGAGGGTAGGCTATCATAGATTCTATTCGGAAGAGATCAACACAATTCTAGACTCCCAGAAGAAGAAGAGCTAGCACTAGAGAGTTCACCGGCGTTTTCATGCGCCATTTCCATTGAGTAGAACCAGAGTAGAACAGCCAGTGAACCGCAGCGTGTTTTTCCGCTGACGTCACAACATGGCCGCGAGCCACGGACCCAGTTTTCTTGCGCTGTGCAATTAAAAGTTGGATATTTGCGTAACAACAGCTTCTTTTCACGTAATTATAACAGAAATCTAACATGTTTGCCATGTTGTATAGTTTATTTAAGAAATTGCATAGAGTCATGTTCGTGTCATCAGCCCTTTAATGTTTATAGAAGGAGTCTCCAGTGTCAGTATTTTGTAACAGTCAGGGGTATCACTGTAACTACGTTTTCACCAAGAGAAAGTCTTGTACTGCATCCGAGGTGAAGTTGCAACTTGTAATTCCCTGCCTACAACTGATTAAAAACACCTAAAATAAAAAAAAAAACACCCTTTCAACTCATCAACTTGGAGTAGTCTTCTCAACTACCAGTTCCTTCCCTGTTTACTGTGTCACATCAAATCAACATGGCCGCTTACTCTGTGAACAGTGTAAAGTGTCCGTTCTCTACTTTTAAATGAGTTCATAGCAGCATTGGCTTTAGCTCAGTTAATGTACAGACACAGCACTTGGTTAAATATATAACACTGACCATACTAATCACTGTTGAGAAGATAAACATCATGAGAGTTATCACTAATGCAAGCTTATTGCTAATGGCCCCATGCAGCATAAGAAAGGAGGATGTTGCATTTATGCAGTTTGTTGGTAATGAGCTGCATTTTTTCTGGTGATGAAACAACTGATCGTAGCTGCTACAATGTAAGCGATAACTGGAATTAACTTATTTTGTGTATATTAACCAATGTTTTAAATAGTTTCTGTAAAATTCAAATCTCTAATACAACCCCGATTCCAAAAAAGTTGGGACAAAGTACAAATTGTAAATAAAAACGGAATGCAGTGATGTGGAAGTTTCAAAATTCCATATTTTATTCAGAATAGAACATAGATGACATATCAAATGTTTAAACTGAGAAAATGTATCATTTAAAGAGAAAAATTAGGTGATTTTAAATTTCATGACAACAACACATCTCAAAAAAGTTGGGACAAGGCCATGTTTCCCACTGTGAGACATCCCCTTTTCTCTTTACAACAGTCTGTAAACGTCTGGGGACTGAGGAGACAAGTTGCTCAAGTTTAGGGATAGGAATGTTAACCCATTCTTGTCTAATGTCGGATTCTAGTTGCTCAACTGTCTTAGGTCTTTTTTGTCGGATCTTCCGTTTTATGATGCGCCAAATGTTTTCTATGGGTGAAAGATCTGGACTGCAGGCTGGCCAGTTCAGTACCCGGACCCTTCTTCTACGCAGCCATGATGCTGTAATTGATGCAGTATGTGGTTTGGCATTGTCATGTTGGAAAATGCAAGGTCTTCCCTGAAAGAGACGTCGTCTGGATGGGAGCATATGTTGCTCTAGAACCTGGATATACCTTTCAGCATTGATGGTGTCTTTCCAGATGTGTAAGCTGCCCATGCCACACGCACTAATGCAACCCCATATCATCAGAGATGCAGGCTTCTGAACTGAGCGCTGATAACAACTTGGGTCGTCCTTCTCCTCTTTAGTCCGAATGACACGGCGTCCCTGATTTCCATAAAGAACTTCAAATTTTGATTCGTCTGACCACAGAACAGTTTTCCACTTTGCCACAGTCCATTTTAAATGAGCCTTGGCCCAGAGAAGACGTCTGCGCTTCTGGATCATGTTTAGATACGGCTTCTTCTTTGAACTATAGAGTTTTAGCTGACAACGGCGGATGGCACGGTGAATTGTGTTCACAGATAATGTTCTCTGGAAATATTCCTGAGCCCATTTTGTGATTTCCAATACAGAAGCATGCCTGTATGTGATGCAGTGCCGTCTAAGGGCCCGAAGATCACAGGCACCCAGTATGGTTTTCCGGCCTTGACCCTTAAGCACAGAGATTCTTCCAGAGTCTCTGAATCTTTTGATGATATTATGCACTGTAGATGATGATATGTTCAAACTCTTTGCAGTTTTACACTGTTGAACTCCTTTCTGATATTGCTCCACTATTTGTCGGCGCAGAATTAGGGGGATTGGTGATCCTCTTCCCATCTTTACTTCTGAGAGCCGCTGCCACTCCAAGATGCTCTTTTTATACCCAGTCATCTTAATGACCTATTGCCAATTGACCTAATGAGTTGCAATTTGGTCCTCCAGCTGTTCCTTTTTTGCACCTTTAACTTTTCCAGCCTCTTATTGCCCCTGTCCCAACTTTTTTGAGATGTGTTGCTGTCATGAAATTTCAAATGAGCCAGTATTTGGCATGAAATTTCAAAATGTCTCACTTTCGACATTTGATATGGTGTCTATGTTCTACTGTGAATACAATATCAGTTTTTGAGATTTGTAAATTATTGCATTCCGTTTTTATTTACAATTTGTACTTTGTCCCAACTTTTTTGGAATCGGGGTTGTAATTTCAGTTTGACAACTTAAGCAAGATAGCTCAGAAAAACCACATGAACTTCACATGTGATTTCTCACATGTGAAATATGTGGAAAATGTGTTTTGCACATGGGAAACATGTTATTTGCACGTGGGAAACGTGGTTTTGGCCCAATTTTATGTGAATCACATGTGGGAATGTTTTACACATGTGGTAACGTGATCACACGTGAAATACATGGGAAATTCATGTGTTTTTTTCTGTAAGGGATATAAAGAATGTTTAAAGAAGATCACTTAATAAGAGTTAAACTGAGGATTAAACTGTTTTTGGGAAGTGCAAATCTTTAGTGTATCCATATTGGACCATCTACAGCAGCAGAAGATGAGTCACATGTGCAGAAAGCTCCAAGCAGATGTTGAGCAACAGGACATTGTTGTTGAGAGAATCCGCTGCAGCTCTCCAGTGATGAAGTGATTGAATAAGCTGAGCCTGTGTGTAATGATCAAAGGGCTCGACACAGATGAAAGCCGAGCTCTGCTAATAAATGACTCCATGTTCTCAAGTGCTTAAACACTGACACCTCGGTTATGCTCTTTGCCTTTTCTCTCTCTCTCTCTCTCTCTCTCTCTCTCTCCAGTTTCCTGATCCTAATTAGCATGTGCACACTCCTGACCACACCGTCACTACAGATTCTGAGAAATGTGATGTCCTAAGGTTTAATTAATGTCTGAGCGTGCTTTAGCTGCTATGGAATTGAATTAGGATGCCCAGTAGATGCTGTCTCACTTTCCCTGCTAATCTTACTACCCCTCGACTGGTGTATTAAGTCAGTAGCACAAGAAGAGTTGTATTTCTCCAAATAAAACCTTTTTATATGCAAAACCATTCACCATTCAATCCCTCACCTTTCATAATCCAGACACATTAGAAAGTTGAACATGGCAGCATTATCACCATGACACATGGCGAACGAGAAGTGTTAAATATTAACTAGCACTCTGGTTGTAAAACAACAACAACAACAGCAACAACAAAACCCTCATGTCTATTGACATCCTGAGCATTGAATGATCTTTGTTCTTAGCATTTTATAAACAATGGCAGTAGAACTATTCTATTTTATTCTATTCTATATGAAAGCCACAATAAATGGCTTGACCTTGCATCTCAGCTGTGACATTCTTCCTTGAACTTTTTCAGCAATACTTGAAAATATTTATTCTCAGCCCTTATCTTAGGCACTCCTGGCTGGCTCGCCTGTTGTTCCATATATCAGTAGACATGATCACCTTGTGGAGGGTGGTTTTGTTTTTAATTTAACATTGATTTAACATGTGTATAACCTGTTCATCACGTGTCCGCCACCCCAACTGGCATTTCACCTGAGCCCCACTCTTCATCTTGTCAGTGGGAAACCCACAAAAGGATTCCATGTCACTACTTTGGGCTGAGATTAACCAGGTTTCATGGGTGGCCAAGTCACACTACCCCCAGGCCTGGCTTCAGGGGTGAGTCCTAGAAGCTTTAATCTGGTGAGGTGGGGAGAACACAGACCAAGGTCTCAGTGTAACAATGTGAAGAATTGTTAATGAAAAATGAGGGATGGGGAAATGCAGGGAGAGTGAGCAGTGAGATAAATGTGCAGGTGGCAGAGAGCCCAAACTGGCTTAGGGCGAGGTTGCAGATGTCAGGCTGGATGTGACAAAGCCTTGCAGCGTTCCAGAGGTGGTGTCAGTCACGAGTGTAGAGTCTGTGGAGCTTGAGCTCATCGTCCTTGATGTCTGTGAGGTTGCCTAGGCAGAGAGGGAGAGAGTGTGTGAGCTTTCATGCACTGTGAAACGCAGACTAACCTCTGAGCATTGCAGTACCTTTTTCATACTCTCCTGGCTGCTCGAGGAGAGTGAATTAAGGCACCAATTATGTTGCTCTAGCCGCGTGTGATCAGCGGGTTCCACCCTGTGGCCACGGTATTTCTGGCTATCCAGAACAATGTTGCTGAAGCGCTGCTGTTTTTTCAGCACCATGGGAGCAGTTGTTTGAGGAACAGTGTGCTGCTTTGGTGGCGGTTTCCTGGGGCCACCATCACACTGGGAGGGTACTAACGGGTCCTAATTTGGGCATTTGGTCTTATGGGGTCTTTGGGATGGCTTTTTATTTGCTCTCATATAATTTCAGCAGGCGGCATGGTGGTGTAGTGGTTAGCACTGTTGCCTCATAGCAAGAAGGTCCGGGTTCGAGCCCTGTGGCCGACGAGGGCTTTTCTGTGCAGAATTTGCATGTTCTCCCCGTGTCCGCGTGGGTTTCCTCCGGGTGCTCCGGTTTCCCCCACAGTCCAAAGACATGCAGGTGAGGTTAACTGGTGACTCTAAATTGACCGTAGGTGTGAATGTGAGTGTGAATGGTTGTCTGTGTCTATGTGTCAGCCCTGTGATGACCTGGCGACTTGTCCAGGGTGTACCCCGCCTTTCGCCCGTAGTCAGCTGGGATAGGCTCCAGCTTGCCTGCGACCCTGTAGAAGGATAAAGCGGCTACAGATAACGAGATGAGATGAGATAATTTCAGCAACAATAGCCCTACTTGTTCATATGGATGTTGCTCGCAAAATGAGACCGCTGGACACTAGAAGGCTAAACTCTAAACATTTAGTGGTAGCAAGAAAAGTATGTTAGAGCATACAAGCGAGATTGTATAATCAGTAATTGTTGTATGCTTCAGAGCTGGTGGCTTGAGACTGGGATTAGATTAAGGATTACTGTCCAGGTAGGCAGCTGCTGATGACTGCAGGAGGATTATTGGCTTGTTGGCTAGTCCTGACCTCTAACCTTTGAGTCTGAGCATGTCCTCATTATGCTAGGCGGATATCAGTCTGGCTAATGCGGACTGAGGCTGTAATATATTGCAGTGATCATATGCAGAGTGGTCCACGCTAATGCTACATTAATAGAAGAATAAAAAGCCTGCAGCTTAGAGAGAAACACACTATTTTAGCCTGCTTCAGTTTAACCCTGTTAAACCACCGACACTGTACGCGAGTCTGACAGAAATAGCAAAATGGCATTGCAGATCTGACAGCGACATGGTTATGCAGTATTTTCCATCATGACTCTGACAAGTTCAGATATCATAAATGGATGGATAGAACATTACAAGCACTGTGTATTTTACACTCTGAACATTGATTTGAAAGCCAGTTTCATATAGGATAGTCTATGCTAAGTCTAGATATAATAAAATTGAAAAAATGTGTAAACTCCAGTTTGACCTGGATCCAGTTTTTTATTAAACCAAGACCATCTCATGATAGTTTTTCCACTCAGCACTGTTCTGCCAAGTTAACGGGCACTATCCTGTGTACGTAGTCCTGTTTATTGTGGTTCTGTATTGTAGTGTTGCACCATAGTCCTGGGGAACCAAGCTATAAAGATATATAACAATAAAAACCACTTGACCTGACTTGATCCTGATGGTCAGTACTAGGATCAGTACATACCATATTTCACATTTCCATGGCATACCATCGTTCGGAAATATTGTATGGTCACACCCTGATTAGTAACGTTAATTCCGAGGCCCAGAAGAAACGAGCTGTGCGGAAGGCTCGAACTATCGCCACCCTCACTACAGTACCTACCCACGCATGCCCGACATGTGGGCGTACCTTCAAAGCCCAGATTGGCCTCATCAGTCAGCTTCAGACCCACGACCGCCACCCACCAAATTGAAGTGACGGTCATCTTCGACTCCGAAGAACAAACATCATCATCGGTAACGTTAATGCTTTTGATTGGACCACCATAAAGATAGTTTACTGTAGTTTTATTCCCAGTTGTTGACTGTTGTGTGAGGTTGCTCAGACACATCTTTCACAGGAATGAAAATCTGAAAAACAATGGTGTCTCTTTCACTTATGCTTCTTATAACTCTCCTTTGGGATGAACTGATTGGCTCTGGCTGTTTACCGACAGAAGTTTTGTTCTCTAAACCCACTTAAATAACTTTGGTTTCAGATTGCTTCTATTAGCTAAATGAGTCCATGTGTGCATTTAGTCTTAGTCTTTAGGGAAGGTGAATCGATGGTATCGATTTCCCACCATGTTAAATACAAGGTATATTTTTACAGTGCTAAAATTATTACCATCTTTTCATTTTTCAATACTTCTCTCTCTCTCTTCTATCATTTCCCTCTTTTTCATGGTTTTAAGCCATGATATTTTGTAACTAATAGCTCAGAAAGTTACATTTTCATGCAGAGAGCTTTCTCATTATGGTTGCCTTAAGGCCACGGCCTGATTGAAGCTCTGAGTAGATTGTGCTCTAGCTCAGCAAGCTGTTGTCACAATTCTGAAGCATTATTATAGATTATCATGAAACATGAGTGTACAGGCAAATGCCTGAAGACATGCCATCACCTGAGAGAAGGCCTGTGTAGAGTAGCAATCATGATGGATATGAAGAAAAAGCATGTTCACTTCAATGGAATATTCACAAAACATGATTTGCATTCAATTACGGTTAATTTCGCATCATACCTTTCATATAAACCATCTCTGATTTCTTTTCAATACTGCAAATCCATTGATATTTGAAGCTTGGGTCAAAAGAAAATGAGCACATGAACGAAGTCATATCCGTTTATAAGACCCAACATGGAGGAACTGTTTATTATTAGCATTTTGCTATGTAAAGAAGCTTTTTCTGCTCTTCAGTCAAGATATTACACTGTAGCCCTGCTATAATGAACTCCTTGGGGAATGTCCAAATAGTTTGTTATACCAAAAAGTTCATAAGACTGAAATGGACCCACTTGTCACACCAAACGCTCACATTATTTGTGAAATTTTCGGCACTTTCTCCTTCCGAGTCACTATCACAGCTCGCTGACTGAGGCCCTGTCCACACGGCAATGGATTCAGGTGAATCTGATAAAATTGTTTATCGTTTCGGCCTGGCGTCCACACGGCACCGGCGTTTTGGTTGCCCCAAAACGAAATCTTTTGAGAATGGGTTTCAGAGTGAAAAAATCTGGCAACGGCGCCGTTGCGAAGTCATCTGGATGAGTAGAACGGATTTGTTTACGATGACGTCACAACCACATGACTGTCAGTGCTTCACGCCGGGTAGAAGTGTAACGAACTCGATGCGAGTTGTCAACAAATCCTATAACTTGGTTCATGAAACGCGCTTACAAAATATTTTCACTGTGAATATTTATTGTGTAATGGTGCAAAGTGAGAGAGAGAGAGAGAGAGAGAGAGAGAGAGAGAGAATAGCCCTTAGGGCAGAGTCTTTAGTCCAAACACTGTGGAAGCAGTACCAAACCGTGCACCGCCCGTGCGCTTTCCAAAAACAAAAACAATCCCACCAGCAAACATAGGAAAAAAAAAGGAGCGATCTCACCTCTTCAGATGTTGGTTTAAGTCCGACAATACATTCCTCAAAAAGGGTGTAGAAGAACAAAGTAATCCATCAACGTGTAGCATTCAATTTATTCCGGACCATTAAAGAATTCTGGAGGATATCAGAATGTTGGCGTACCGGCTTCCATCTACCCCTGTTCATTCCTCTTTCCGCGTCTTTCGTTTTACGCTACTGATTAATAATCAAAACTTTATGTGGGTAATGCTACAGAAGAAGGGGTTTATGCGCATGCGTCTACTTCTTCTATTGTTCTGGTGTCTCCGATGGGACCGTCTTACAGCGCACGTAGTGGTGTGGCATGTGTATTGCATCGTTTTCAGCAAGCGTTGCGTTGCCATATGTACCTGAAATTTTACTGATCCGTTGCCCATGTGGACGCGATATTTTAAAAAAAAAATCTCGTTGCCGTTGTCGTGTGGATGTAGCCTGAGTTCTCATCTCATCTCATTATCTCTAGCCGCTTTATCCTTCTACAGGGTCGCAGGCAAGCTGGAGCCTATCCCAGCTGACTACGGGCGAAAGGCGGGGTACACCCTGGACAAGTCGCCAGGTCATCACAGGGCTGACACATAGACACAGACAACCATTCACACTCACATTCACACCTACGCTCAATTTAGAGTCACCAGTTAACCTAACCTGCATGTCTTTGGACTGTGGGGGAAACCGGAGCACCCGGAGGAAACCCACGCGGACACGGGGAGAACATGCAAACTCCACACAGAAAGGCCCTCGCCAGCCCCGGGGCTCGAACCCAGGACCTTCTTGCTGTGAGGCGACAGCGCTAACCACTACACCACCATGCCGCCCGTAGCCTGAGTTAAAGGATCACAAATGGAGGCGATGATTTCTTCATCTGTTATGGAAATGACGGAGGTTAACGGTGTATTGTTGTCAATGTTCACCCACTGACTCGCTATGTTTTCTAAATCTTCACCATTCAGTTCATTCATGTGTTGCAAATCACAGATGATGCCATTTATGTTGCACCTTGGGGCAGGGCGGGGCGGGGCGGGGCGGGGGGTATAAAAACACTGCTGCTGAGCTTTAACTAGGTGTTAAATTTAGCATTATCAGCAGTCATTTCATCCTATTATCGATCCTTAGATCATTGTTCTTGATAATTGCTAGTGATCAACACCTAAACGAGGCTCGTTAAGCCTTTGTTTTATGGCATTAACACATATTAACTTGACTGCAGACTTGATTACTTATTGTTTGCCTCTGGTGGGAAGAGGAGCACATGGCTCAGGCTACATCCACACGACAACGGCAACGAGATTTTAAAAAAAAATATTGCGTCCACATGGGCAACGGATCAGTAAAATATCAGGTACATATGGCAACACAACGCTTGCTGAAAACGATGCAATACACATGCCACACCTCTAGGTGTGCTGTAAGACGGTCCCATCGGAGACACCACAACAACAGAAGAAGTAAGGACGCATGCGCATAAACTATTATGCGCAAGACTTCATATTAGCCACAAAGTCAGAAAAATCTGTTCGTAAAATTACATTATAATGACCAAATACAATGAAAAGTATTTTTCCAGTCTCACCTGTGAAAGGTAATCCCATGTGATCTTGTTTGGACGGCAAACCTGTTGGTACAGTTAAACGCAGCACATGAATGAGGCATCTTTATTCTCCGCTTTGACCCATCCAATATGGCGGCGAGGATGACGTATGATTCTACGTGGAAGGCGGCGTCTTTAATGGTCCGGAATAAATTGAATGCTACACGTTGATGGATTAATTTGTTCTTCTACGCCCTTTTTGAGGAATGTATTGTAGGACTTAAACCAACATCTGAAGAGGTGAGATCACTCCTTTTTTTCCCTATTTTT
The DNA here is from genome assembly GCF_027579695.1 of Neoarius graeffei. Classification (NCBI taxonomy): domain Eukaryota; kingdom Metazoa; phylum Chordata; class Actinopteri; order Siluriformes; family Ariidae; genus Neoarius; species Neoarius graeffei. The sequence goes on from NC_083577.1 coordinate 7,396,741, forward strand.
GCTGGCGGGATTGACTCTCACTCTCTCTCTCTCTTTCTCTCACTTTGCACCATTACACAATAAATATTCACAGTGAAAATATTTTGTAAGCGCGTTGTAATCGAGTTCGTTACACTTCTACCCGGCGTGAAGCACATGTGGTTGTGACGTCATCGTAAACAAATCCGTTCTACTCATCCAGGCGACTTCGCAATGGCGCCGTTGCCAGATCTTTCCACTCTGGAACCCGTTCTCAAAAGATTTCGTTTTGGGGCGACCAAAATGCCGGTGCCGTGTGGACGCCAGGCCGAAACGATAAACAATTTTATCAGATTCACCTGAATCCATTGCCGTGTGGACAGGGCCTCAGTGTGTCATGTAAGCAGGTGGATGATGGACGCAATTGCAGGAAGAGTGTTTATTTGCAAACAGGCAGGCAAACAGGGCAAAAATGTAAGACAAAATCAGGGGTGTGAAACGGGCAATGGTCACGAGAGGCACAAACAGAATGGTGGGGGCAAAGACGAAAGGCAGAGTCCAAATACAGAAAACAAAGTCAAAACCAGAAAGGCGATACACAGATACAAGGACTGGTAATGTGAGACACTCAGTACAGTGTGTATACTTTGACAAGTCAGTGTGTTTAGAGAGTCCTTATAAGCATGTGCTGTGATTGCACTCTAATCCGGAACAGGTGCATAGTACTGTAATTAGTCCAAAGGGTGCTGTGTGCTCCGAGCACCAAGACACGTGGATATGACACAGTGATGTTTTTTTTTTTAAATTTACTTGAAGGCGCCAACTCATTGTCACTAAAGATGGGGGACACAAACTTAGTTGATTATACAGTGGGGAAAATACTGTAAGTATTTGATACACTGCTGATTTTGTAAGTTTTCCCACTTACAAAGAATGGAGAGGTCTGTAATTTTTTATCATCGGTACACTTCAACTGTGAGAGACAGAATCTAAAATAAAATCCAGAAAATCACATTGTATGATTTTTAAATAATTAATTTGCATTTTATTGCATGAAATAAGTATTTGATCACCTACCAACCAGCGAGAATTCTGGCTCTCACAGACCTGTTAGTTTTTCTTTAAGAAGCCCTCCTATTCTCCACTCATTACCTGTATTATTTGCACCTGTTTGAACTCGTTACCTGTATAAAAGACACCTGTCCACACACTCAGTCAATCAGACTCCAACCTCTCCACCATGGGCAAGACCAAAGAGCTGTCTAAGGACACCAGGGACAAAATTGTAGACCTGCACAAGGCTGGGATGGGCTACAGGACAATAGGCAAGCAGCTTGGTGAGAAGGCAACAACTGTTGGTGCAATTATTAGAAAATGGAAGAAACTCAAGATGACTGTCAATCTCCCTCGGTCTGGGGCTCCATGCAAGATCTCGCCTCGTGGGGTATCAATGATCATGAGAAAGGTGAGGGATCAGCCCAGAACTACACGGGAGGACCTGGTCAATGACCTGAAGAGAGCTGGGACCACAGTCTCAAAGATTACCATTAGTAACACACTACGCCGTCATGGATTAAAATCCTGCAGCGCGCACAAGGTCCCCCTGCTCAAGCCAGCACATGTCCAGGCCCGTCTGAAGTTTGCCAATGACCATCTGGATGATCTAGAGGAGGCATGGGAGAAGGTCATGTGGTCAGATGAGACCAAAATAGAGTTTTTGGTATAAACTCCACTCGCCGTGTTTGGAGGAAGAAGAAGGACAAGTACAACCCCAAGAACACCACCCCAACCGTGAAGCATGGGGGTGGAAACATCATACTTTGGGGGTACTTTTCTACAAAGGGGACAGGACAACTGCATCATATTGAGGGGAGGATGGATGGGGCCATGTATCGTGAAATTTTGGGCAACAACCTCCTTCCCTCAGTAAGAGCATTGAAGATGGGTCATGGCTGGGTCTTCCAGCATGACAGTGACCTGAAACACACAGCCAGGGCAACTAAGGTGTGGCTCCGTAAGAAGCATTTCAAGGTCCTGGAGTGGCCTAGCCGGTCTCCAGACCTGAATCCAATAGAAAATCTTTGGAGGGAGCTGAAACTCCATGTTGCCCAGCGACAGCCCTGAAACCTGAAAGATCTGGAGAAGATCTGTATGGAGGAGTGGGCCAAAATCTCTGCTGCAGTGTGTGCAAACCTGGTCAAGAACTACAGGAAACGTCTGACCTCTGTAATTGTTTCTGTACCAAATATTAAGTTCTGGTTTTTTTTTTTTTCTATTGTATCAAATACTTATGGGCGGCACGGTGGTGTAGTGGTTAGCGCTGTCGCCTCACAGCAAGAAGGTCCTGGGTTCGAGCCCCGGGGCCGGCGAGGGCCTTTCTGTGTGGAGTTTGCATGTTCTCCCCGTGTCCGCGTGGGTTTCCTCCGGGTGCTCCGGTTTCCCCCAAAGACATGCAGGTTAGGTTAACTGGTGACTCTAAATTGACCGTAGGTGTGAGTGTGAATGGTTGTCTGTGTCTATGTGTCAGCCCTGTGATGACCTGGCGACTTGTCCAGGGTGTACCCCGCCTTTCGCCCGTAGTCAGCTGGGATAGGCTCCAGCTTGCCTGCGACCCTGTAGAAGGATAAAGCGGCTAGAGATAATGAGATGAGATCAAATACTTATTTCAAGCAATAAAATGCAAATTAATTATTTAAAAATCATACAATGCGATTTTCTGGATTTATTATTATTTTTTAGTTTCTGTCTCTCACAGTTGAAGTGTACCTACGATAAAAATTACAGACCTCTCCATTCTTTGTAAGTGGGAAAACAAATTGGCAGTGTATCAAATACTTATTTTCCCCACAGTATGTGAAAGTTCTTACTAAGAGTTTGTTTTAGCAAGGTTGCAGTGTACGGTATATCTCATCACTGAAGTGCTGTTGACTGCACTGCTACTTGCCCTCCATTAACATGTCACACCAGGATGCTGATATTCACTTGTTTTCTTCACCCTGACTAAGAAATATGCAAGGTGAATATCTGGCATTTAAGCCTTTTCAGTCCAACACCATTGAAGCTCTTTCAGTATCGGGAACTCATCTTATTGCTTCCTGTCTCTGGCTACCTTTTTTTAGATGTTGCTGCTTTAGCTCTGCCCTGACCACGCCCCTGGGATTGTTCACACCTGTCCGATGTAATTAGTCTGATTTTAAAGCTAGACGGCTTTTCGATTTCATAAAATCGGTGAAATTTAGTTCCCTCTGAAATGTGGTCATTGTGACATATGTTTATTTCTGTAATATCTCACAATATATCATGCCATTCTGTGGCTGGGAAGTTATTTAATTTGAGGGGATTCCTGAGCAAATAATGTGCATGAAATCGCTCGCTTCGCGCAGTCAAGCAGAGGAAGTCTGTGTGCGCATGCGCAGGTTTACCTCTGAGCGTGCACTGACAGTTCCATCATTCTGTCGCTAAACGAACAGCTGATCACACCGAGGTGCTCGCTGAGCGCCGATATTTATTAGTTTGGTCCTGTGTTTCCTTTCCTTCGTACAGAACATAACGTCTTTTCTTCTTGCTTTCTTTCCGTTACTGTAGTCGGTCTTTCATGTTTCATTCGCACACTCACGTCCTCCATTTTTCTCTCCTGTTTCAAATTTGTATCCCACAATGCCTTGCGTGAACGGGGAAAGCCCACCACGTGATGCATGATGTAGTATCTTGTATTGGGTCATGGTGAAGCAGGAAAAAATAGCTGAGAATTTAGGGACACATGACCCTAAATTAATTAATTGTTCTATTAAAAAAAAAAGCCGAATAAAATTGGAACTCTGTGATTTGAATTCAGTAGCTTTCGGTCCACTAAACAAAAATAATTGGGTGTCGGGAAAATTCTTTTTATGACCTACACTCGAAAAATCTGAAAGGCAGTCGAGCTTTAATCAGTGTGTGTACCAGTTGGTTTGCCTTGCCTGTGTTTCCTGGTCTAGTTGCATGATTTGCTAGTAGGGTCGGTGATATGACCCCGGCGGGATCATATCCTAATACTTAGAGACATTTTATGTATCATGATATATGGGTTTGTTAACAAAAGAATTGCATTAACAAACCAAAAACAAAACAATAGGGAAAAACTGTAAATAATAAAAAAAGTTTGATGAAACCTTTATGTAATGTCTGAAATTAATACTTTTATTACAATAAACAAAACTGGAAATGGGAAAATAATACATTCTAATAATTCTAATGAAGTCTAATCATAAGTAATGATACATTTTAGCATATATCTTTATTGTCGTTGCACATTGTCCAATGAATTACAATTTTAAAGATTTAGTACAGCATTTTAACATCAAATCAGCTGCAAAACATGCTAGAAATTGATATCATGGTACTTGCCATATCCCAGAAAAGTGTGATATATATATCTCCACATTCACTAGATATGAGCAATCACGTGCTCTGATTGGCTACTCTACTACTAAGCTATCAGCTCATATACCATGAATAGAGAAAAAAAAATGACAGTGCATGTTGCTGAATCAACTAAGGACAAAATAAAAGCTCTACATAAAAACAAAATCCCAAAAAATAAAAAAGCAACAAAATATGAAGTATTTGATGGTAAGAACATATCTTTTTTATTTTTCAATAATAATTATTATTATAACATTTTTCACGACTTGCTTGCTGTCATTTCACACACAAAACACTTGAATTTGGTGCATAAGTTTTAATTTTCTTTGGGTTTTCTGAAATTAACATGGGGTCAAAATTATACATACGTACAGGGTCAAAAATGTACATACAGGACACCTAATATTTGGGTAAAATGTCTCTTTGCAAGATTCACCTTGACCAAGCATTTTTGTTTACCATGAACAAGCTTCTGGCAGAATTCTGATTGGATATTTCACGACTCTTCATGGTAGAATTGGGAGAGTTCAATTAAATTAGTTTTTTTCTTGGCATGGACTTGACTTAGAAGCACGGTCCATATATTTTCAATAGGGTTGGAGTCAGGACTTTTTTTTAAGCTCAGTGTTCGCCTGCTTTATCCTCCACAACCAGCTCTGATGTGTGTTTGGGTTCATTGTCCTGTTGTAACTCCCAAGTCCCAAGTCGTGTTCAAGTTTCTGATGGTTTATGCTGAAGAATTCTGAGATAGTCCTCCTTCATCATTATTCCATACACTTTGTGCAATGAACCAGTTCCACTAGTAGCAAAACAGCCCCAGAGCATGATGATCCTACCACCACCACCACCAGCTGGTACAGTGTCCCTCTGTACATGGTGGTCATTGTGGCCAAACAACTCAATCTTTGTCTCATCTGACCATACAGCTTTTTTCATCTGACCAGAAGGCTTTTTCTTTGTCTGTGTGGTCAGCTTCAAACTTTAGTTAAGCTTGAAGGTGTCAATTTTGGAGCAGGGGGTTATTTCTTGGATAGCAGTCTCTTAGTCCATGGTGATCTGAACTGTAGACAGTGATCTATCAGCTTCCAGTTCATGGCAGGGCTGTGCCATGGTGGTTCCCAGGTTGTTCCTGACCATTCAAACCGATTTACTTTCAGCTGAGGGTGACAGTTTGGGTTTTCTTGAAGCAAAGTGGCTTGGCAAAGTGACTACACCTGACAATATCTTGTATAGAATTGTTTGAACTGATCTTGGAATTTGCAGTTGTTTAGAAATGGCTCAAAGAGACATTCCGGAGTTGTGTACATCTGTGATCCTCTTTCTCAGATCTGTACTGAGCTCCTTGGACTTTCCCATTCTATTGTGTCTTAGTCAATCCAATGAGTGCTGTAAACAAACCCTTTTTATGAAGGCACAGAGAAGCTACCAGCTGTAATCAATCATGATCACTAACAGGAAGTTAAGAGACCTTGGCCTTGGCAAGATAAGAGACATTTTGGAAGTTTCAGTACCTCTGAATTAATAATCTAAGTGAGTGTATGTAAATTTTTGACCCTGCATGTATAATTTTGACCCTGTGTTGATTTCAGAAAACCCAAAGAAAATTATAACTTGTACACCAAATTCTAGTTATTTTTTTAATTAAAGATGTATGCTTTACAATCATTCTGCCACAAAAAGAACAGTTCTATCCAAGATGACATTCATGTCACTGTATGCAAACTTCTGACCACAACTGTACACACACACATATATACTGTATATATATATATATATATATATATATATATATATATATATATGGGTTTATGGTTTTTTTTTTCCTCGCCATTTTTCTCAATGTCTTTTCTCAGTCTTTCAGGGCCAATGGCGAGCAAGTGAGAAAAAATTGTAGTGACTTAAAATTTCCAGGAAGCTAGCACTAATACCATCTGGTCATATTGAATGGAGTTTTGAATGCACAATAGCTGATGGAGAAAACGTGGCCAAATATATCACGTACAGCAGAAAGTTCAATATCATAAAGACCTTTATGGTTATCATGGCAGGAGATGTCTTACATTAGCTACACTTGATATACCGTATCCACACCAGTAATCCACGTCCGGGTCTGTTCTTCCTCAAGCTGTGCCTTCGGATGTGTTTCTTTCAAAATCCTGCCTTCTATCTAGTCATCCTCAGCTGCTCGCCACACACAGCAAAAGCAATCAGGCACAGAATTTAAGGAGGACCGACTCCCAGCTCATCCAAGAAAGTGTATTAAACAGGGACCAAAAAATGGCTGCAGCAGGGTTTTAGGGTGTAAGAAGTGTGTTAGTATGGTGTATGTGTTGGTTGGTTTGAAGACAAAGATGCTCATTTTTGTCGTGTTCTCTCCTCTAATGCAGTTCTGTTTTTTTGAGGTCTCTACTTCGTATATTTAAGGTCCTTATAGTTAAATAATATTGGCTGGTGTTGCGTGGTATATCAGATATATTCCATTCAGCTAGTATGATACTGAACGAGTTGAAGATGAGGAGCTGAATGGAATATATCTGATATACCACGAAAAAAAAAGCCAGCCAACATTATTATTATTATTATTATCTCTCATTATCTCTAGCCGCTTTATCCTGTTCTACAGGGTCGCAGGCAAGCTGGAGCCTATCCCAGCTGACTACGGGCAAAAGGCGGGGTACACCCTGGACAAGTCGCCAGGTCATCACAGGGCTGACACATAGACACAGACAACCATTCACACTCACATTCACACCTACGCTCAATTTAGAGTCACCAGTTAACCTAACCTGCATGTCTTTGGACTGTGGGGGAAACCGGAGCACCCGGAGGAAACCCACGCGGACACGGGGAAAACATGCAAACTCCACACAGAAAGGCCCTCGCCGACCACGGGGCTCGAACCCGGACCTTCTTGCTGTGAGGCGGCAGCGCTAACCACTACACCACCGTGCCACCATCTCATCTCATCTCATTATCTCTAGCCGCTTTATCCTTCTACAGGGTCGCAGGCAAGCTGGAGCCTATCCCAGCTGACTACGGGCGAAAGGCGGGGTACACCCTGGACAAGTCGCCAGGTCATCACAGGGCTGACACATAGACACAGACAACCATTCACACTCACATTCACACCTACGGTCAATTTAGAGTCACCAGTTAACCTAACCTGCATGTCTTTGGACTGTGGGGGAAACCGGAGCACCCGGAGGAAACCCACGCGGACACGGGGAGAACATGCAAACTCCACACAGAAAGGCCCTTGCTGGCCCTGGGGCTCGAACCCAGGACCTTCTTGCTGTGAGGCGACAGCGCTAACCACTACACCACCGTGCCGCCCCATTATTATTATTATTATTATTATTTCCAGACACACACTCTTCATATTAGCATTCTCAAATGCCAACACTAGCTTACCCACAAGTTGGCACTGTTAGTGCGGCATTGACGTCAGCTTCCAGCCGGTGTAGTGTTCATCAGTAGTGGTAGTGAATGCTAATAAAGCAGTCAACCCAATGCTCTCAAGAGCAAGTAGCACAGGCTAACGACCAAGAAACTAAGATTTCTGTCTCCAGACTCTTCTTCCATGCTTACTCGCCACAGTATTTTTCACTCAGACTTAAGTATTCATTTCCCCCTATAATTTACTGAGTTACTTTTAAAATCCACATCGACAGCTACATACAACGGAGCGATCTGGCAGCCAAAATTCTGGCGGCCATGTTTGTTTACAAATTGTCACAGTCGCTCGCTAGCGCGGAAGTTTCACGTCTCCGATATGCCTCTTTTCCAGTTTTTCAATGTCCATTGGTATGCTTTCTCTTTCAGTGGTTCAGTGCGTCTTTCTCTTTCCTGCGAGCACAGAAATGATTGTGCGCATGCACAGCAGAAACGCTTCTCATTGAATATTCGCATCAGCTCTGACATGTGACCTCATGTTGTCTTGACAACCATGCAATATTGTAAACCATATTCAACACTCATTCTCCATCGGGTAGAGTGACATAATACACATCGGATAAGCGATATGCTAACAATATCGCATACGATCAAACCAAATGAATGAAACCTGCCAAAAGGGAATAGAACACATGCTTTTATTCCATCAAAAAAGTGTCTTGTATGTATAATAATATATAATATTGTGTGTGTGGAGGGGGGGCAGACTTCCAGTTCAATGTGTGTTATATTCTGCATTCATGGATTTTCTGACAAAACACGGATTTTCTGACAAAAGGAAATGCCCCTCAGTCAGGAATTCCTCCTTGGGATTGTTTTCTCAATCCCTGAGTTCAGCAAATCAAAATGGCTGCTCACAGCATCACCGCTAAACAAAGAAACACTTCGTTACATGATATACACAAGTATTTGCTTTACGTCAAACAGCATAAAGACATTTCGGCTTGTTAAATCTGTCACACTGACTGTACAGTAAACTATTTTGATTGAGTAAATACTGTATATAATCGCTCACAATCCACTTAGCTAGCTAGCTTTTTTTTGTCGCTAACAAAAGACGAACACCGAGGCGTCCATGTTTTGTGGCGTGTTTCACTCAGAGGTGACATAATTCCGAGTTCTGGCTTCTGAGTTAAGTGGAGCGCAGCAGTAGGAAAGCAGTCATGAAGGGAGAAGGGTGTGTATTGAGCGCTGGAGTACACCACAGCACACACAGATGGCAGCAGAGCTGTTCATGCTTCATTCAGCTTCTGGAAGCTTCTGCTGGAGTGACTCATTGATTGTTTAGCTCCCTAATGCTGTAGTGCTGTGGCTCCCGTTCACACAGGACACACACACACACACACACCTCGTAAACTCCTTGCATTCTCACGCCATAGGGTTTATTTCTGTTTTGTGCACTATGTAGGATTCAGAATGACTTCAGTAGTGCCTGGGAGAAATGTACACCTTGAATATAATATTTAATATATATTTTTAATTTAATAACTAAAAAATGCTAACATGACATACTTTCATTAGGTCATAACAATTATAATGTGATTTTTTTTTTAATGTTAGGAATCTGGATAATATTCGAACAGTGATGATGTTCATCTCTAACACAGTGTGTCGATTTCAGTGCTCCATTCTGCCATGAAATGCACAATATTTGAAAAAAATATTATTGCATCATATTTAAAATGAGTCCTGACATCCGTAACACACACACCCACACCCACACGTGTGTACTGACTCCCTCCTCTGCTGTAGTGGCAGGCTGCCTGGTGCTGGTGTGAGTGTGAGAGAGAGAGAGAGAGAGAGAGATGGTAAGGTGGAGCTCAGGCAGCATGCGAGTGGGAGTCTCTGTGCTTAAGCTTTTCTAGGAGACTCAGTTTTTCTGTGCTTCTGGACGACGCCTACTACAGCCACGGAGGTCACATGACCACGAGAGCCAACATCTAGGACTCCTTGGACTCATCTGTTCTCTCTCTCTCTCTCTCTCTCTCTCTCTCTCTCTCTCAGGTCCACCTGGTCTGGTTCTGCCTCCTCTCACTGTGCAGCACTGAAAACCAGCATCCTGCACACAGGTAGGCGTCTCTCTCTCTCTCTCTCTCTCTCTCTCCCTCTCTCTCTCTCCCTCCTTCTCTGTCCCCTTTTCTCTCTTCTCTCCCCCTCTCCCATTCTCTCTCTCTCTGTCTGTCTGTCTGTCTGTCTGCAGAGATGCTGCGTCATTGTGTTCAGTGCTCAAGATTTTTTTTCTTTACAGTGAGAGTCTTCGTCTCTCTCTGTCTCTGTCTCTCTGTCTCTCTGTTGCTCGTTCAGTCTCTTTGCGTTTCTCATCTGCTTTCTCCCCTGAGCTGAATGACTGAGAGTGCTGCATCACTGATTTATACAGTGGTGTGTGTGTGTGTGTGTGTCCACCTTCTGTTTTTTAATGAGAATCTGTAGGAGTGTTACTCCTCTCAGCAAACATCTGAGCCGTTGCTGTAACTGTGCTGTGTGTGTGTGTGGGTGCAGGTGTGTGTCTGTGTGTGTGTGTGGTGCTTATGATACCTGTCAGGCTCCGGTGATTGTGTCTAGACTCAGCTCAAACCATTATGTGCGTGTGTGTGCGTGCGTGCGCGCGTGCACACACACACACACACACACACAGGCATCTGTATTTGATGAATGGCCCGGTGTCAATTGTCCTGGGCTTCATCACCTGAAGTGAATTTTACTCTGGAATGTTGGGTATAGAAATGAACAGAGAGAGAGAGAGAGAGAGAGGGAGAGAGAGTTGACACAGAAGTTCTGGATAAGAGGAGAGAGAGGAAGATGAGAAAGAAAGAAAGAAATGAGGAAAAAAGTGAGAGGGGCAGGTGAAAATAGGAGAGAGAGAGAGAATGAAAAAAGAATGAAAGAAAGAATACAAAGAATTGAGAGAGAAAAAATACATTTAACAGATAAGGATATAAATGAATAAATAGAGACAAAGATCAAGTGGTAGACAGAAGCAGTTGTCAAAGAAAGAAAGAAAGAAAGAAAGAAAGAAAGAAAAATTTAAAATAAGATCAAGGAAATGAATAAGAGAGAGATAGCTGACAGAAGTTCTGGATAAGAGGAGAGAGAGGAAGATGAGAACGATAGAATAAGAAAGAAAGAAAGAAATGAGGGAAGAGTGAGAGGTGGTGAGTGAACAACTGATAGATGGAAATAGGAGTGAGAAAGAAAGAATGAAAGCAAAAGAATCAAGGAAGGAATGAGAGAAAGAAAAATAAATAAATTAACAGATAAATTAATAAATAAAGACAAAGATCAATTGATGGACAGAATCAGTTGTCAAGGAGAAAGAAAGAAAGAATATGTAAAAAATAAGGTAATGAATAGAATAGAATAGAATGCCTTTATTGTCACTGCACAAATGTACAACGAATGTACACTCTTGGGCACTTTAGCTCAAGGCTGTCCTATGTTAACCTAACTGCATGGAAATGAATAGGAGAGAGAGAGAGAGAGAGAGAGAGAGAGAGAGAGAGATTTTATGTGGATTCTGTCACACACAGTAAAAGGATTGTGAGTGTATCCCAGGAATACTGGGTGTGACACAGGAACAGGAATACTCTCAGGAATCACACACACACACACACACACACCAAGTGGCAGTTTAGCGTAGCCAGTTCATCGATGAACCTCGAGGAGAAATTTTTCATAATATAAAAGCGTGTTGTTTTTCTTGTGAATTTTTTTAGCCGAAATAATTAGACACAGTTCTGTTGCGTATGAAATGACTGACACAGAGCCACTGTCGAGCCTTTAAACACAAGCCGTAACTGTCGGCTCCTTACGGTGAAATCATGATTCTGTGCTTCATACGCAGGCCATCACACAGACGCAACACTTCCAGTTCAAGTGGTTAAAGTCACGAAAGCACTGTTGCTAGGCAACTGGGAACCATGGACGCTGAAGAACTCCTTGCTGTTATTTAACTGGAAAACTGAGAAAGAAAGATAGAGAAATACAGAAAAAGTTGGGATGGTATGTTGAAATTGAAATTAAAACTGAAAACAATGATTTATAAATAGTCTGTGACCTGTATTGCACTCAGAACAATACAACAGCACATTATTTGATGTTTTACCTCATGAACTTTGTTTTTTTCCAAAATAAACACATTTCAAAAATGATAAAGCATTTACCACTTTATAATGTTCCCATTCCTTCTCACAACACTTAAAAGATGTTCAGGGACTGAAGACACCGAGTGATGAGGTGATATTTTGTCCCATTCTTCCTGCAAACAGGTCTTAAGGTGTGTAACAGTACAGGGTCGTCATCGTTATAGTTTTCATTTCTAAATTCCCCACACATTCTCTATTGGGGACAGACGGGACACGCCCTCTTCTTCCACAGCCACGCCTTTGTAATGTGTGCAGAATGTGGTTTTGCATTGTCTTGTTGAAATCTCCCTGGAAAAGATATCGTCTTGACGGCAGCATATGTTGGTCCAAAATCTCGATGTACTTTTCTGCATTAATGCTCCATCACAGAAGTGTAAGTCACCTTTGCCAAGGGCACTGACACAATCCCATACCATGGCACACCCTGGCTTTTGGACTTGTTCCTGGTTACAGTCTGGATGGTCTTTTTCATCTTTGGTCTGGAGCACTCGGTGTCCATTTCTTCCAAAAGAGACCTGGAATACTGATTCATCTGACCACGATACACGTTTCCACTGTGCGATGGTCCATCCCAGATGCCTCAGAGCCCAGAGAAGTCGACGGCGCTTCTGCACACAGATAACATAAGGCTTCCTTTTTGGACAGTAAAGTTTTAACTGGCGTTTGTGGATGTAACTCTGTATTGTAGCTTGACAAAGGTTTTCCAGAGTAATCCCGAGCCCATGTGGTTCTAGCAGCTGTAGATGAATGACGGTTCTTGATGCAGTGCCGTCTGAGGGCTCGGAGATCACGGGTGTTCAGCTTAGGCTTGTGCCCTTGCCCTTTACACACTGAAACTCCTCCAGATTCGTTGAACGGTTTAATGATATTATGCACCATAGAGGGTAAAATATCCAAATCCATTTGTATTTTTCTTTGAGGAACATTGTTTTTAAACATTTCAATAATTTTCTCACACATTTGTTAACAAACTGGAGATCCTCGGCCCATCTTTACTCCTCAAAGACTAGGCCTTTCCTGGATACTGATTTTGTACCAGTTCATAATTACAGTCATCTGTTGACATCACCTGTTTCAAATCACATCATTATTTAATTGTTGTACCTCATTACTAGCCCTAAATTCCCTCCGTCCCAACCTTTTTTTTTTTTTTTTAATGTATTGCAGGTGTGAAACTCAGGAATGGATGTATGTTAACAAATGAAATGAAGTTGACCAACAAAACATGAAATATCTTGGGTTCATTCTGTCTGCAATGGAATACAAGTCAAAATACATTTAGAAATCACTGCTTTCTTTTTTTTATTCATATTCTCCATACCGTCCCAACTTTTTCTGATTTGGGATTGTGGAACAAAAGGGAGAAAAAGGAGGAAATAACACGTAAATAAACAATTCAATCAGTTAATTAATTAGAGAAAGAAAAACAAAAAAGGAATTCATGACAAACACGTGTGTGTGTGTGTGTGTGTGTGTGTGTGTGTGTGTGTGTGTGTGTGGTATCGAGCAGCACCGAGGGAGGGTTGGGGGGTCGACCGACTCGTCCAGGGAAACTGCTGCAGCAGGAGTGCGATGATGTAATGCAGCCGAAGCAGAGCAGAGACACACACAGGGGCAGTGCGGCTGTGCATTTCATTGTTTTGAACTGTTATTGAGATGTTATTGGCGGTCCTGTAATACCAGAGACAGGTTCTGCTGTGATGGTTCTGACCGAAATCTGACACTCCAGACGAATTACTGCGTGGCTTTGGATGAATCACGGCATCCGAATAACGCATCATTTTGGTCAAATAATGACAGACAGACATTAGACATACAGAGACAGAGACGGATGAATAAACAAACCAGTAGGAGGACTGACAGACAGACAAATAGAGGGATAATCATGTGCATAGAGAGGGAGAGAGAGACTTGAGCTTCTTGTAAAAAGAGTGATGGATTCAGACTGTTGACACAGAAACTGCTAGGATGTAGAGAGGCAGAGGGAGCGACAGACCAGAAAAAATAAAGAAAGAGAAGTGTTGAAGGAAAGAGAGAGTGCTAGACAGGAGGGGATGAAAAGTGAAAGAAAGGAAAAGGAAAAGAAAGGGATGGAAAAGAACAGAAACAAATGAAAAGTGAAGGAAAGAAACAGGAAGGAAAGAAGGATGAAGAGCAAAGGAAATCTCATCTCATCTCATCATCTCTAGCTGCTTTATCCTGTTCTGCAGGGTCGCAGGCGAGCTGGAGCCTATCCCAGCTGACTACGGGCGAAAGGCGGGGTACACCCTGGACAAGTCGCCAGGTCATCACAGGGCTGACACATAGGCCAAGTTTACATTAGACCGTATCTGTCTTGTTTTCTTCGCGGATGCACTGTCCGTTTATATTAAAACGCCTGGAAACGCCGGGAAACGGGAATCCGCCAGGGTCCAAGTATTCAATCCAGATCATGTCTGGTCCGGTGCTGTGTAAACATTGAGAATACGCGGATACGCGGATACACTGTGCTGAGCTCTAGCTGGCGTCGTCATTGGACAACGTCACTGTGACATCCACCTTCCTGGTTCGCTGGCGTTGGTCATGTGACGTGACTGCTTAAAAACGGCGCGGACTTCCGCCTTGTATCACCTTTCATTAAAGAGTATAAAAGTATGAAAATACTGATGCAAATACTGCCCATTGTGTAGTTATGATTGTCTTTAGGCTTGCCATCCTTCCACTTGCAAGTGGTAAGTGACGCGCATACCCGATATGCACTGGGATCACACACACAGTGGCTCAGTCCCGAATCACTGCTCATGCGCTTCACTCGTGCGCTCTGTGAGCTGCGCAGGGCCGGAGTGCGCACCCTCCAGAGGGCACTCGCTGTTCAGGGCGGAGTGATTTGGAGCGCAGGATGCCTGCGGAGCCGAGCGTATCCGTGTATTGGCATTGCTGTGTGCACGCGAATCGTTTTAAAAACGTTAATCTGATGATCCGCTGATACGGTCTAATGTAAACCCCACCATAGACACAGACAACCATTCACACTCGCACCTACGGTCAATTTAGAGTCACCAGTTAACCTAACCTGCATGTCTTTGGACTGTGGGGGAAACCGGAGCACCTGGAGGAAACCCACGCGGACATGGGGAGAACATGCAAACTCCGCACAGAAAGGCCCTCGCCGGCCCCGGGGCTCGAACCCGGACCTTCTTGCTGTGAGGCGACAGCGCTAACCACTACACCACCGTGCCGCCCGAGCAAAGGAAATGAAAAGAAAATAAACAGATGGAAAGGAAACTGAGAAAAGGAAGAAATGGATGAAAAGGAAGTGGGCGAAAAAGGGATGAAAAGTGAAGGAAATTAAAAATGGAAAGGAAATTAAACAGGGAAAGGAAAGGAAAATAAACAGAGAGAAAGGAAAGGAAATGAGAAAAAGGGAGGAATAGATAGGAAAGGGTTGAGATTTGGAGAAAAGCAAAGGGAATGGGAATACAGTTGGAGAGGAAAAGAAAGGACAAAAAGTGAGGAAATGGATTGAAACGAAAGGAAATGAAATAAGAGATGTACAATGAAGGAAAGGGAAGGGGAAAATGGAAAGGAGAGAAAATAAACAGAGGTAAAGGAAGAGAATGAGAGGTGAAGGAAAGGAAAGGAGATAAAGGAAAATAAAAGAGAGGGTTCAAGACCAAAGAAGGTGACAGAGAGAAAGATTGAGGCTGTGAGGAAGAAGAGATCGTTAGATTGCTGAGAGCAAGAGAACAGGAGAGACTCCGACTGAAAGAGAGAAAGCAGGCGTGTCTCTGGGCTGTAGATCAGAGCGACGGTTCTGCCTGTTTTCTGTTCTCTCTGATCAGATAGATGCTGACACACAAGGACACACCAGTGCTGCTCACACACACACACACACACCCTCGAACCACTTAACTCTTTCCCTCCTCCTCCACCTCCTCCTCCTCCTCCTCCTCCGATAACTGTGCGGATTGAAGTTCTGAGGACTGTGATGTACGGTAGCTTCATGAAGAATCTGAGGCAAAACCCTGGGTTTGGTGTGTGTTTAGTATATTACAGCTTAGTGCTGTTGAATTCTGGATTCTGATTGGTCAGATGGTGTTGATTCATTTTCTAGAGCAGCAGTCTGATAGAACTCTGAATGGGCAGAAATAAAGCACAGTGTGATGGAAGAGAACATTTGTGGACTGTTGGGAAATAATCTTTAGGGTGGTAAGAGTAGCTCCTCTTTGTGTCAGGTAGCATCACACATTCTGTCGTTCATTATTTTCCTTTCAGAGCGTGCCGCATGTGTTTTAATCTGAATGTGTGTGTGTGTGAGAGAGAGAGAGACAGAGAAAGAGTCAGAGAGAGAGTAAGAAAGAGAGAGACAAAGAAAGAGGGAGAGAGAGAGACAGAGAGAGCGAGAGAGAGATCATGGCCTGGCACATACGGTGATTTTGGTAGCAGTGCGAGTGTTAGTCTATATTTTGGTTGCTCTCTCATCACTGTCGCATGATGAACTCACAGTTCAGCACGAACATACTTAACACCATCTGTTTACTCTCGCGCAAAAACGGATCAGATATGACGACTATAATTCTCAGCAACCCACTCGCACTCTCTCTCTCTCTCTCTCTCTCTCTCTCTCTCTCTCTCAGTGAGCTGTAAAAAGAGCGAAAGCGCTCCTTCTGAGTTCCTGCTGTAAGCATACGGTTTCCGTTTGAGCATGGTGGTCTCTCAGCTGTCTCGATGAGACTGTGTGTGTGTGTGTGTGTGTGTGAGAGACCGGGATGCCTCAGGAACGAGGCTCACAGACCGCTGAGGCTAATTTAGATGCAGCAGAGTTCCTCCAGAATCCCATAATAACATCCTGAAGAGACAGAAAGGAGACCGCAGCAGAGATCGCAGGCTGAAGGACGGCACTGAGCTTTTCCAGCCCTTCCTCCAGTACTGCTCTCTGTGTGCACATGTGTGTGTGTGTGTGTGTGTTAGGGATGTTACCAATTATATAGACATTACTCAGAACGAACAGATAACATGGAGTAAACGGATACAAATAAGACGCACACTATAGATTTTTTTTTTAATTACCTCCATCAACTGTGTTGGAGGAGGTTATGTTTTTCCCTCTGTTTGTTTGTTTATTCCCAATGGAACTCAAGAAGTAGTGAACGGATTTGGATGAAATTTGGTGGACGGTATTATCCGTGGTTCAAATGATTTGATTTTGAAGGTTTGGCTTGGTGGAGGTATGAACTCTACCAAGTGCCCTTCTACTGTAGTTTGTTCATCTGTCCATGAGGCCGATGAACTGTTGCCATGGCATGGCTTCCGTTGTCCGTCCGTCGTCCACAATTCAGTTAAATTGTATGTCCTCTGTCAATTCACCATGGATTTCCATTTCGATTGGTTTGCTTGAAAGAACTCATCACTCAGCACAAAACTCGGTCGTTGTTTTGGGAAAGTTTTTGCTAACAAGTTAAGCCTAGGTCACAACCAGACGTACGATTTTTTGGCCGTGCGATTTTTGGCGTTTCCCAAATCGCTGTTTTTTTTTTGTTCGTGGAGAAAGACGCGCGTTGGCCGTAAGCTTGTCTTGCAACCTGAAAAAAACGTAAGCGCCCGTAGAGTTTGTTTGACATGACAAAGAACCTCTGCGGCCGGTCTATGGCTCGAAAATCAGCACAACACACGCGTGCGTTTCTTGCGTTTTTTGCACGTAGACCAGCCGTAGGAGCACGTACAGCCGGTTGTGACCGAGGCTTTAGTAATTAGGCCAAATTAACAAATTTTCTAGGCCTCTCACTAGAATTGCATCTCCTCTCGCAGTTCTCATCCGATTCCAGTTCTGGTCAATGTTTTGGATAGATCTTCTCTTGAGGAGCAAAACTTGGTCGCCTGTTTGTTGATTTTCTTGTTGTAAACAATTTGTTTACTTTCAGTTAAATCGTGTCTCTTCCCTCAGTTCTCAATGGATTTCAGTTCTGATTGTTTTATTTGTAAGAACTCGACCATCTGCACAAAACTTGCAGGGATGTGATTTTTCCGCGAATTCGCGGAATTCCGCTTTTTTCACCTCAAAACTTGAAAAATTTTTTTTTTCCGATTTTTCCCTCATCCACATTCGTATCCTGTTCGTTCCGACTTTGTTTGAAAGATGGCAGCCTCGGATTTGCATCTTTACGCCTCGATCACGGAGGCTGCCATCTTTCAACTCTTTGTTTGAAGCGAGCTTACGTACAGCTATCTAACAAGCGCGTTCATTGGTTGTTACAGAACGATGAGCCAATCACGTACCTCGTTTCATCTCAATGACGTAATTGCGTAAATGACGTAATTACGTCAATGAGATGAAACGAGGTACGTGATTGGCTCATCGCTCTGTAACAACCAATGAACGCGCTTGTTAGATAGCTTGTACGTAAGCTCGCTTCAAACAGAGTTGAAAGATGGCAGCCTCCGTGATCGAGCGTAAAGATGCAAATCGAGTTAAAGAAATCGACAGAATAGTGAAAAAAAAAGTTCCGCTGGGAATGGTTGGAGAAAAACCGCGGCTCGCCTCGGGGCGAATTACGTCACAAGGCGCGGGGCTAGCGGGCCCTGCTCGCGCTGGTTCTTTGGGGGGGGGGGGGGGGGGGGGGTGTGAGTGAGTGAAAGTGTGAGAGCGAGAGTGTGTGTGTGAGCAAGAGTATGTGTGTGTGTGAGCGAGCGAGAGTGTGTGTGTGAGAGTGAGCGAGAGTGTGTGTGTCAGAGTTGCATGTTGACCATTAAATTGGCTTGAATTTGTTAATCATGACAAGTTTTTTCTTGTGTGTTTGCTTGCCATTTTAGTACAATTTTTAAGTCAGAAAACCCCAGAACCCAGGAGCTTCGGGGGGCTTCCCCCCTTGTCCCCCCACCAGGCCGCTGCCCTGGACCAGCTGGGGGCCTGTGGCCCCCAGCCCCCCGGCTAAAATTTTCAGATAATTTCACCAGCCCCAAATCACATCCCTGAACTTGGTCGTTGTATTGTCAATTTTTTGCTAACAAATTAGTAATTAGATCAACTTAACACATTTTCTTCTGACTAGAATTGCATCTCCTCTCTCATTTATCATGTGAATTCAGTTCTGATTGGTGTTTTGGGGAGATCTTCCCATGGGGAACAAAATGTAGTCTGTTGATTTTCCTGTTGTAAACAGTTTGTCGTGGAGGTTGGTCCTCTCTGACATTGTCACATTTCAGTTCTGTTTGATGCTTTGGTAGTCATAGTTGTTTTCTTTGATGGCAGGCCAGATGAGCTACTACGTCCTTGATGTTCTGTTTTTTTTTTTCTTCTAGAAAAGTTCACATTGCATATAGTTGAGATTAGATGTGTGCATCAGGGCTCGGATCCTGCAAGACACAAGGGGAAATGAGTTTTTACTTTCATGGGTGTGAGCGAGTGGTCTGATAGGAAATTTGTGGGACAAACAAACACCATGATCATTAAGATCACATCATTAATTTACATAGTTCAGTTATTCATCCTGAGTAACCGCCTGGTCAGTGTTACAGTGGATTAAATTAAGCTACTTATTTCTATTGTAGAAAACTAGACATGAAAAAAATTGTTTGGAAATAGTACAGGAGGTACAAACACAAATAACTCTGCGACCTTATTATGCGCATCTCCAGTTGAGATCAGTTAAGAACTGGAATGATGTAGCTGAGGTTGAGGAACTGTCACACGCCATGACGACACTGCTGTCATTTCTACATGTAGTTTGCTTTTGGTTTCATTTCCCGTGTTTTCACATGTTTTGGAAGGCATAGTAGTTGGATTTATTTAGGCGCCGTTTACACATACCCGGGTATTTTTAAAAACGCATATTTTCTAAACTCCGTTTTCCAAAATAACTGCGTGCACACAGCTGCGTTTTTAAAAAAAATTACGTGTATTGATCCGCATAAATACGCTGTCAAGAGCTGTTAAACTACGCCAAGACTGTCGGTGGCAGTGTTAGAAGAATGACAATTCCACACAAGCCAGTCAGAAGCCTCATCGAGAAACGCCGAAACGAACGTCTTCCTGTTCCTCCGGGACGACAACGCCATTCTCGAAATTCTCCCACCAGATAGCAGTCCGTCCAGGTCGAACCCAAAATCGCAGACGCTGGCGGTGGTACGGTCGGGCTCTTTTGGTCACCAGAAGCTCCGCAATTGCTGCCCTCCGAGCCCTAATGCGTCTCTACTGGTCAATGAGCTTCATGAGCTTTATTCTCAAAAGCAAACAGGTGAATATAGCTCTTAATAACAGAAATGCTGCTACTCTGAGTGTTTCCATGCTTGTCATATGTACAATGGTCGCTCTTTTGTGGTGCGAAGATTGCCTAAAACTCCGTTTTGGTCTCTTTACACACAAACGCAAAACGGAGTTTTCAAAAAATCTCCACTTTTGCCGGGGTTTTTAGAAAGAATCGTTTTCAGAGGAAAAAACTCCGTTTGTGTATAAACGAAAGGCACAAACGAAGGCAAAGGTCTGCGTTTTTAAAAATACCCGGGTATGTGTAAACGGCGCCTTAGTGTTCCAGTTTAGGCCACACCCACTTCCAATTTAAATCCACATACAGCTACAGGTTCGGATATTTGGAGCACTAAACAGATACAGATACACATAGTGGAATTGTGTTAACGCTAGAATTTCGGAAAGCTGCGAGAATTTTCATCCCAAGCCAAAGGAGTGCTCCGCCTCTTTCTCCCCACACAAGCTTATCCCTCCCTCTGAAGCGCAGTTATCACCGATGAAACTTTACTTCATTCTGCAGATGTTGAGCGTGAGTCAGTTTGAGTGACTCAGCACCTGAGAAGAGGGAAAAAAAAAGTGTGCGCGCTTGACACAAGCGCGATACACACATTAGCGCAGAATGTGTTACTTTCAAGAGAAACAATATCCGAATAAAGAATGTGTGCTTTTATGCAAGCGTAAGAAAATGATTGAAATGTTGCTCTAAATACATTAAGGGTTGTTTTACAATCAGGGTGCACAAGCTAAAAATCACATTTAACACTTATGTGGGTGCAATCAGTTAAATTGTTGAAATTAAGTGATCAATCTCGTTAAATCAGTCTCATTAAATTTTGAAGGCGGCATGGTGGTGTAGTGGTTAGTGCTGTCGCCTCACAGCAAGAAGGTCCTGGGTTCGAGCCCCGGGGCCGGCGAGGGCCTTTCTGTGTGGAGTTTGCATGTTCTCCCCGTGTCCGCATGGGTTTCCTCCGGGTGCTCCGGTTTCCCCCACAGTCCAAAGACATGCAGGTTAGGTTAACTGGTGACTCTAAATTGACCGTAGGTGTGAGTGTGAATGGTTGTCTGTGTCTATGTGTCAGCCCTGTGATGACCTGGCGACTTGTCCAGGGTGTACCCCGCCTTTCGCCCGTAGTCAGCTGGGATAGGCTCCAGCTTACCTGCGACCCTGTAGAACAGGATAAAGCGGCTAGAGATAATGAGATGAGATTAAATTTTGAAGGTCAATAATTAAAATGAATCAATCCCATTGAATCATTTACTTTGACTCATTTGAATTGAATCATACCATAGAATCACTCTCATTTGAAGTGAATCATTCAGTGAATCATTTAGTGAATCATACAATGAATCATTTAGTGAATCGTTTAGTGAATCGTTCAGTGAATCATTTAGTGAGTCATACCATTAATCCTGGTGCTTAATAATAAATTACCAAACAGCTAAATTATGGTATATTTCCAAATTATTACGATCACTTACCATATTACATAACTTATATATGCACCCTTTTGAATTCGAGGGAGATTGGGGACTTCATATTATTGTTGTTCACACAAATAAACACAGTTTGTTTAATAAATGAATTTATTATACAAAGATAAAAATAAATCAATATATACAAGCAGTGAGGTGTGTCTATACATGTGTGGTGTATGTGTATGGCCTAGCTTGTTGCTAGCTAAAACAAAAGAATGTTATCTAAATAGAACAAAGGATTAGCTCTGTTGCTAATGTGTGCTTGTGTGTGCGTGGGACTTGACCATGTGTTTAGCCTCGTGTAGCTAACTACACGTGGTGGAGGCCTAGATTAGCCTTGTTTTGCTAGTGTGTTTGGAAAAGGCCCTATGGCCTAGCTAAAGTGTGTTTGTTAGGCCTGGTGAGGCCTACTGAGCACGTGTTGCTAAAGACAAAGGGAAGCTATCTAAAGTGTATCAGGCCTGGTCAGGCCTGTTGAGCACGTGTTTTCTCAGTAACAAAAAGATTCCACACTCATAACATTACCAAACTCACTGAAACCTTGATAAGGCCAAAATGTATGATAAGGAAATTAAAGTGTTAGTCAGAGAGGAGCATGCACAGCCTATCTATTAAACAATTGAGAGAACATAGAACCAAAATAAATCAACACGCTGCGTGTCTAACAGTGTAACAGACAAACCTGGGTTTAAATTCACACTATTTCAAATAAAAGCAAATTCCTAAGACTATCTTAATTATGCCCAAATGCCAAAATCTTACTTAATCCTGCCTTTAGCAAGATATGAAGAACTATTCGCCGGTGTAGTTTCGGGCCTCGCCGTGGGAGCACGTGAGCTGCTCGGGATGGAGGTGTAGAAAACTTTCGGGTCCAGCGGAGCACTTGGGTGGTTCCCGTGGAAAGCAGAGGATTCTTGGTCCGAACCTCAGCGTTCGTGAGGAAAAGTCTCTGATCAGAATCAGATGCACAGCGCTTTTGAGTTAAAAAGGATTCAATCGCTTCTTAACTTTTAACTGCCTGGGCTGCAGTCGTGACGTCACTTCTAATGCAAGTAAACCGGTTGTAACTCAGGTTGAGTTTAAAGATCGCGCGACTCTAGAGTTTACCTTTGCCAAGGGTAAGAAAGAAAATCGCGCTGAGTGATGGATCTTGCAAGAAAGACGTCTTTTTGACGGAGAGCGCCTCTTTATGCGCCTAGACTTCTTGAAAGTCAGACGCGAGAGACAAAGATGGAAGTGTTGTCCCATTGTTTTATGTTTCCTTGTATGATGACGTAGATGATCCCGCCCCGGCGTGACGTAGGTCAACGCGGAAGTAGGCTGATGGGAAATGTAGTTTCTTAAAGAGACAAAATGGCGGCATGATACCTACACTTATTATCTTCAATATCAAAAGGCTTGACTAAATAAACTTGGTTGTTTATTGTAGCCCTGTGATAGCTCTATTTACCATGCAAAAAAAAAAAAAATTGGTGATAACGTTATTTTTGGTGAATGTATGGCAATATATGTCATATTTAGCAAAATTACTCGTGTCATTTATATTAGAAAAAGTGCTTTTTTGACCACAGGTAGCTCCAAAAGGGATGCACTTAAATCATTCTTTATACCATAAAACACATATTTGGTTCCATATCATTGGAAACATAGTTAAGTTTTAATGTTGAATGCCAGTAAGTTTTCAGACTATTTTGATCAAATTACGTAGTATGTAATTGTGTCCAAAAAAAATGTCCTCTCCGAGACAGCTAATTTTTCAATATAAAATAACATATCTAAAATTATTATTTTCATCCTAAAATGTGATCAAGATATCGGGACATAAATATTAGAGACAACTAACACAAAGCTTACAGCCTTATATTTAAAAGCACTATGGAAGTAGTGGATTCTGAATTGTCAAAAAAAAAAATGTCCTCTCCGAGAATCACTTCATTTGTTTCTCCCAGCCCTGCTTAAAGCTACACTTAATCTTCTTTATCTTATAGCAGATTACACAAAACTACCATACACACATGTCAAAAAATGACCTGAAATCTGTTCTTTAACTTGTCCTTCACTTAAAAACTGGTACAAGAACCAGTTTGAATCAGTTTGAATTTTGGACCCCTGTGACACAAACTTTGTACCCTGATTGTAAAACAACCCTTAATTTTGTTCAGAAGAAGGAGGGGTGAACTTGTGTGAGGAGAATGAGGAGGGGCACCCCCTTTGGCTTATCAGTCCTCTTGAACCTGCTGCTGAAGTTTTTGAGTCAAATCACGTTGCGATTTGAGATCTTGAAAAATAATGTGATCTATTCTGAGAATCGATTCTGAATCAGTTCTGAGGTTTGATTCCCGATTCAAAGAATCAATTCAGCACAAAAGATAAATAACATGACAGACTGAAAGAATGAAAGCATATGTTCCCGGTACAAGAGCCCCACGTTTGCACAGTCACATAACTACGACATCCCTGTACGTGTGTGTGTGTGTGTGTGTGTGTCCATGAGTGTGTTTTCTTAAGAACCTCTTCGTGCTCAGGTGTGTGGATTCGATAGTGTACATCATGTGGGAGGTTTTTTTTTTTTTATGGATTAGTTACTCTGTGTGTGTGTGTGTGTGTGTGTGTGCTTTGAGAGTGAGCAGGTTATGTGTGGTCGATGTGTCTAAAGGCACTTGTTTTGAGTGGAGAGAAAATGCAGTGCTTTCCAGCTTATCTCCTGAGGCAGAGAGAGAGAGAGAGAGAGAAAGATGAAAACACTTTTCACTGATCTTCCGTCCAGCAGGTCTCTCAGTTAGATAAACTAACTGCTCTTCATGATTCCCTAGTGGTAAAATTGGTTCACTTTTGGCACCGGTAAACCGCCGGTCTCGACCCGAGCAGAGAGTACATTTGAGCGGGAGGACGGGGAGCTGAGCTGGGCTACGTTGCTGTAATTTAACACAAATGTAAATCACAGCGCATTATGTATAATCATGAATTTTAGCCAGAAAAGAATCAGGGCCCGTCCACACGAGTACGTTTTTGTCGAATCCGCATAAATACTTTATCATTTCGGCCTCGCGTCCAGACGGATCTGGCTTTTTTGAGGTGTGAAACCGGTATTTTTTGAAAACGGGTCCTAGAGTGGGAAAATCCTAAAACGCCGGATAGCCCGGAGTCGTCTGGATGGCGAATGCGGATTTTTTCAGAAACGATGACGTATAAGCCCTGCCTCTCTAACCTTTAACCTCAGCCACCGCCGCTAGACGACCGACTAGTGGCCTAGTGGTAGCGTGTCCGCCTCTCGATCAGGAGATCGTGAGTTCTATTCACGGTCGGGTCATACCAAAGACCATTATAAAAATGGTACCTACTACCATCTGGCAAGGCACGCTGCAATACAGATGTGCATGGGGAGTCAAACTCTCGTGGTTACCAGAGGACTAGCCCCCCCACTGTAACCCTAGCTATGTAATAGGCGAGAGGCCGAGGGCTACGGAAACGGAGATCGGCGCCACCATCAGAGTTGGGCCTGGTTAGTACTTGAGTGGGAGACTGCCTAGGAATACCAGGTACTGTAGGCGCGGGAAGGACTTTAACTTTTTTAACCGCCGCTAGACGCGTCATAACAACAACAATGGCGGACTACAGGCTTGTGCTCGTACTGCAGAAACAACTCTCAGAGTTGCGCTGGCCATGATCGTCCTCTTCTCGTGTTATGAGCTTGTTTGTAAACAGCGCGTGACCTTTATACGCATGCTCCATGGCTTCTCTTCCAGTTTTAGTGTATTGGTGTGGCGGCGTCACAGCGCCACATACAGGCCTGGCATATGTACTACAGCGTTTTGGGTCGTTTCCAGTGAATCCGTGTGGACGCAGATATTTCTGGAAACGACGCCGTGTTTATGGAGATTTTTTTCAAAATGACAGCGTATTGGGTGAGGCCGTGTACTCGTATGGACGGGCCCTCAGATATGATTGTGTTGTCACAAAATAATACGAACACAAAATATCATGATGTCAAAACTGACAAATCAAGAAACGTGAAAGCATCCAAACTACTGGATGGAATGAGTTTGGCGAGATATTTGTGATAGAAAAAATAAAGCGAGGCACACTCTCAGAAAAAACAACAACAAAAGAGTACTAAACTGTACCATTTCTTGTCTCTGGGGTGCTATTCGTAAGTGTACATGCTTTGCATCTTTTAGCAAGAAACATGCATGAAGTGTACATTTTAAATGTAAAGCTTTATTCTAAGATTCATTGATGTAAACTAAATCTTTTTTAAAGGTCCACATCTCCAGGTGAATGATACCTGACCACAGCGACAAGGAGTGCATTCTGAAATAATGTGAGCACACGGATTAATCCTGGTCCCCTGACTCTCAGAGACAGAGAGAGGATATTATGATATTACACGGTTGCTCAAAGATATGGATTTTCTCTTCGAGTGGTGAATATATATATATATATATATATATATATATATATATATATATACATACAGTATATATCTATATATCAGGGCTCAAAATTCGCGGTGGTCCGGTCGCCCGAGGCGACTTAATTTGTCATTTGGCGGGTAATTCCTGTCACTAGGCAGGCCGGCTGGCTAGTTGAAAATAAAAAATATATATGAAGCGAAGATTCAGACTAGGGCTGTGCGATATATCGAATATACTCAATATATCTCCAAAAATTCTGTGTGAGATACATATAATTATTATATTGTAACTATCGAGTATTTTATGGTCATCTGCCGACTTGCGTTTGTTTAAAACCTTTTCCGGTGGTTTTCTCCCTGTCCCTCAGGCAGTAATGTGAGAGGCTGCCTAAGGGTAAAAAAAAAAACCCAATAACGTCACGCACTCGCCAACCAATCCCGGGCGACATCTCGGTGCTGAAAGGAACCTGTGGGAAGATTTTCTAGTTTCGATCAGTGTTGCCGGGGCAGCACGGTGGTGTAGTGGTTAGTGCTGTTGCCTCACAGCAAGAAGGTCTGGGTTCAAGCCCCGGGGCCGGCGAGGGCCTTTCTGTGCGGAGTTTGCATGTTCTCCCCGTGTCCGCGTGGGTTTCCTCCGGGTGCTCCGGTTTCCCCCACAGTCCAAAGACATGCAGGTTAGGTTAACTGGTGACTCTAAATTGACCGTAGGTGTGAATGTGAGTGTGAATGGTTGTCTGTGTCTATGTGTCAGCCCTGTGATGACCTGGCGACTTGTCCAGGGTGTACCCCGCCTTTCGCCCGTAGTCAGCTGGGATAGGCTCCAGCTTGCCTGCAACCCTGTAGAACAGGATAAAGCGGCTAGAGATAATGAGATGAGATGAGGTCAGTGTTGCCAGATTGGGCGGTTTTGAATTCTACTTTGTGGGCAAAAAATGGCTTGGGCTGGTTGACAAAAATTGGGCGGGTTTGACGTTAGTTCGGCGGGTTTTTATCAGATGTTTATATAGTTTCACTACCACTAGAAAGCAGAGATGGGAGAGAATGTAAACACCTAAGCTGAATGATGTTCTTGAATATGCGAAGGAAATCAGGAAAAACAGCTCTCTTTAGTCAACTGAGGCAAGTCATAGACCTAGTTTACCCAGCACCCCTTAGGTATTTTAAACAACCAAAATCGAGCATTGGCCTAAATTAATCATTAACAATAAACATTAACCTCATTAAATATTATTTAAACAAAAAAAAATGTCGATGTAACTGTAAGACTAATATGAATGTGTGTAATGTACAACCCCGATTCCAGAAAAGTTGGGACAAAGTACAAATTGTAAATAAAAACGGAATGCAATGATGTGCAAGTTTCAAAATTCCATATTTTATTCAGAATAGAGCATAGATGACATATCAAATGTTTAAACTGAGAAAATGTATCATTTAAAGAGAAAAATTAGGTGATTTTAAATTTCATGACAACAACACATCTCAAAAAAGTTGGGACAAGGCCATGTTTACCACTGTGAGACATCCCCTTTTCTCTTTACAACAGTCTGTAAACGTCTGGGGACTGAGGAGACAAGTTGCTCAAGTTTAGGGATAGGAATGTTAACCCAGTCTTGTCTAATGTAGGATTCTAGTTGCTCAACTGTCTTAGGTCTTTTTTGTCATATCTTCCGTTTTATGATGCGCCAAATGTTTTCTATGGGTGAAAGATCTGGACTGCAGGCTGGCCAGTTCAGTACCCGGACCCTTCTTCTACACAGCCATGATGCTGTAATTGATGCAGTATGTGGTTTGGCATTGTCATGTTGGAAAATGCAAGGTCTTCCCTGAAAAAGACGTTGTCTGGATGGGAGCATATGTTGCTCTAGAACCTGGATATACCTTTCAGCATTGATGGTGTCTTTCCAGATGTGTAAGCTGCCTATGCCACACGCACTAATGCAACCCCATACCATCAGAGATGCAGGCTTCTGAACTGAGCGCTGATAACAACTTGGGTCGTCCTTCTCCTCTTTAGTCTGAATGACACGGCGTCCCTGATTTCCATAAAGAACTTCAAATTTTGATTCGTCTGACCACAGAACAATTTTCCACTTTGCCACAGTCCATTTTAAATGAGCCTTGGCCACAGAGAAGTTATTTTTGCATGTAACGGAGAGTGTTGTGGTTTGGTTAAGCCTAGGTCACAACCAGACGTACGATTTTTTGGCCGTGTGATTTTTGGCGTTTCCCAAATCGCTGCAGTTTTTTTTTTGTTCACAGAGAAAGACGCGCGTTGGCCGTAAGTTTGTCTTGCAACCTGAAAAAAACGTAAGCGCCTGTAGAGTTTGTTTGACATGACAAAGAACCTCTGCGGCCGGTCTGCAGCTCGAAAATCAGCGCATCACATGCGCGCTCTCGTGCTTTTCATGCGTGCTCTCCGTGTGTTTCTTGCGTTTTTTGCATGTAGACCGGCTGTAGAAGCACATACGGCCGGTTGTGACCGAGGCTTTACATGAAACTAGTGTTGTGTTAAGGCCAATTTATGCTGACAACCCAGTCCTCGCAGATAGCGTCGCAGACAGTGTCTGCGTAGCCCCCCCACCTTCGCAGACGCTCTGCGCGCACCTCCCAAAAATTGTGACCACCGCATAAGCCTCGCAGACAGCGCCGCAGACAAGAGGGCTCTGATTGGTCCACTCTACATCCGCTGTACACACACTTCCGCTTCCCTACTTTCCCGGTTTGTTTTGTTTTCACGACTGGCATTTTTAAAAACACGAGCGAAGATGGAGCAGCACGAAGAGCGGTTGATTGAGGAAGTACGTACATCTATACGACTCCAGTTCTAGTCATTATAAAAAAAAAAGTTCTAGTCATTATAAGTAACCGGAGGATAAACACTCCACTAACCACACCCACCAGCTACTCCTAGCGACTTCGCGCCCCCTTGCGTTGTGCCGGTGAATAACATCGCGCACGCCTATACTCCCCGCTCAACGATAAATTACAACTGTCTGCGAAAAGCTATCTGCGAAAGCCTTGTCACAAGAGCATGCAGAGGCCTTTAGTTGTGTCATCATCGCGCTATCTTTCTTTCTTACAGTGTGAGTAATTTTTCAACCACAAAACATTAAAGTATACTTTAGGACTTATTTTTGTACTTCGTATGTTGGGCATACTTTGCATGGAAGGAAAATTGATGTGGTGATCTTTGTTTACATAAAAGTAGTATCGTGCTAGCTCATAGGGGGTAGGGCTTTCCTTAATGTCATGCAAATGAGCACCTTTATGTGCCCGCCCTACACCCAGAGTAGCTGAGATGGAAAACTTTGAGGGCGATTTTCTCCCTTTTCTGTTTTAAGAAGTATACACTTTCAAAAGGCCACACAGTCTTCAAATATTGTCAGATCTCCACATGGAAGGCATCATTGGAAAGCTTAGAAACTGTACTTTCTGAATCTGTCAATAACTCAAAATGCCCCCGGGCCGACATGTGTCCCTGGATTCTGTGATCTGCCACATATGTGGAACGTGGGATCCATCTTACAGTGAAGTGGGAGCTTGAGCTTGTAGGAGACCTTGTTGACCTTGTGCACTACCTTGTACGGTATGGGCTGATGCATCGGGCTTTAAGCTTCTTGCAGGTGTTGGGTTCCCTCAAGTCTTTAGTGGATACTCACACTCAGTCCCCTGGGGCATACTCTGGGGTCTCCCCTCTGTGCTTGTTGGCATATTGTTTGTACTTTGAATTGACATGCTCCAGTCTCTGATGGACCTCCTCCCATACCTGTTGACTCCTCTGGAACCAAGAGTCTACTGCCATGATCTGAGTGGCTGCATCGTCCCAAGGGAAAAGTAAGTGGTGGTTGACAGCCTAGAATGCACTGGAAAGGGGTTAACTGAGTAACAGAGTGTTTTAGCAAGTTCTGTGCATATTTACCCCAGGGGAAGAATCATGCCCAGTCTTTCTGGTTCTTCATGCAGACGATTCAGAGGAAGCAACCCAATTCTTGGTTTGCATGTTCCACTTGGCCATTGGATGGAGGGTGATATCCTGAAGTGAGACTCCTAGCCTGTCCATGAATTTGGACCACAGTCTGGAGATGAACTGGGGACCCCAGTCACTAACAATGTCC
Source organism: Neoarius graeffei (assembly GCF_027579695.1). NCBI lineage: Eukaryota > Metazoa > Chordata > Actinopteri > Siluriformes > Ariidae > Neoarius > Neoarius graeffei. Next base: position 7,426,930 of record NC_083577.1, read on the forward strand.
TCAGGAATACCAATTTTTTGTTTGTTTGTTTGTTTGTTTTATTGTTGAGCATTGTACGGTATGCAGTGCATGAGTCCAAGACAAATTTCCCTTTGGGATAATAAAGTAAGTATATATCAATCAATCAATCAATAATAGTGGAAAATGTGATTGAACAACAGTTCTGCAGTTTCAAATGCTGTGGGTAGGCCGGGTAACGGGATGAACTTGAGTGCCTTGGAGAACCGGTCTATGATTACCAGGATGACTGTATTGCCTTGGGATTGAGGTAGGTCAGTGAGAAAGTCAATGGTGATGTGTGACCAGGGTCATTAGGGTACCGGGAGAGGATAGAGTTTACCAGCAGGTGGAACTCGAGGTACCTTGGCTTGGGCACAGGTGGAGCACGAGGAAACAAAGTGGTTGATATTGGAGACCATGTTCTCCCACCAATACTTGCTCCTCAGAAGCTGGTAAGTGCGATGGCCGCTGGGATGCCCTGTGGCTGGAGAGGAGTGAGTCCATGTGATGAGTTTGCCTCTGAGTCTTGGTGGCACATGTATGAGTTCGGGAGGACAGTTCTCAGGTGGGTTAGCCATTTGAGATTGCGTGATTTCTTTGTCGATGTCCCAAGTGATAGCTTGTACAAAACAGGCTGGCAGAAGAATGGAAGTGGGTTCGGATGCGTGAGTCGACATGTTATGCATTCTGGAGAGGATGTCAGCCTTAGTATTTCTGGAGCCAGGGCGGTAGGATATTGTGAACTGGAATTGGGTGAAGAATAGGGCCCATCTGGCCTGGCGGGGATTCAGATGTTTAGCTGTCTTTAGGTATTCCATGTTCTTGTGGTCAGTGAGGATGGTGAACAGGTGTGCAGTGCCTTCCAACCACTGCCTCCGTTCCTCTAGTGCCAGTTTAATGGCCAGGAGCTCTCGGTTTCCATTGTCTGATGGGATGTAGCTTGGGTTTTTCCCCCCAAGATGCTAAGAGAGAACCCCTCCTACTCCAGTGTCTGAGGTGTCTACCTCCATGATGAACGGCTTCATAAGGTCTGAATGTTGCAAGATAGGGGCCATAATGAAGGTGGACTTCAGCCGATTGAATGCATCTTCGGCTGCTGGGTTCCACTGGAGGCGGCGTGGTCCATTTTTCAGCAGGGTTGTGAGAGGAGCAGCGATCATGCTGAACCCACGAATGAAGCGTCGATAAAAGTTTGCAAATCCCAAGAAACATTGTAGCTCCTTCACTGATGTGGGAGTGGGCCATGGCGTGACCACGGAGACTTTGCCTTGATCCATGCTCACACCCTCTGAGCTGATGATATATCCAAGAAATGAGATCTGGTTGACGTGGAACTCACATTTTTTTAGCTTTGACATACAGATGATTCCTGAGCAAACAGGAGAGCACTGACCTGACGTGTTCATGATGGGCGTCCTCATCTGGGGAGTAGCTCAAGACTTCATCGATGTAAACGATTACGAACCTCCACAGCATATCCCTGAACACGTCATTAATGAGGCACTGGAAGACACTTGGTGTGCAAGAAAGTCCAAAAGACATGACCAAATATTTGAAGTGACCGGCGGTGGTGCTAAACGTAGTCTTCCATTCGTCGCCCTCTCGAATCCTGATCAGGTTATATGCGCTATGGAGGTCTAGTTTGGAGAAGATCTTGGCTGTTCTTAACTGTTCCAGAGCTGAAGGCACCAATGGAAGCGGACAGGGGTATTTGACAGTGATCTAATTGAGGTCTTGATAATCGATACATTGGCAGAGACCACCCCTTTCTTCTCAACAAAGAAGAAACCGGCTGAAGCTAGAGATGTTAACGGTCTAATATAGGCAGTTTCAATAATAATTTTATAATAATAATAATAATAAAATTATTATTAATTAATAATTATATTATATTGAAATAATTATATATGTTATAATTATATAACACTTATATAACAATTATATAATAATTATATCTCATCTCATCTCATTATCTCTAGCCGCTTTATCCTTCTACAGGGTCGCAGGCAAGCTGGAGCCTATCCCAGCTGACTACGGGCGAAAGGCGGGGTACACCCTGGACAAGTCGCCAGGTCATCACAGGGCCGACACATAGACACAGACAACCATTCACACTCACATTCACACCTACGCTCAATTTAGAGTCACCAGTTAACCTAACCTGCATGTCTTTGGACTGTGGGGGAAACCGGAGCACCCGGAGGAAACCCACGCGGACACGGGGAGAACATGCAAACTCCGCACAGAAAGGCCCTCGCCGGCCATGGGGCTCGAACCCAGGACCTTCTTGCTGTGAGGCGACAGCGCTAACCACTACACCACCGTGCCGCCATAATAATTATATAATAATTATATTATTATTGAAATAATAGTAGTTTCAATAATAATTTTGGAACTCGTTATCACAATCGCTTTGTGACTGTTCCACTCTCTCTTCCTTCAAAGCTAACTTGAAAACTTTTCTCTTTACCTCACACTGTTCTTCCTAGTGTTTTTTTTTTTTTTTTGGTAACTCCTGTGTAAAGCGTCCTTGGGTTTGTGAAAGGCGCTATATAAATTGAAGTTATTATAATTATTTATTCAGTGCCTCTTGAACATACTCCTCCATAGCAGCTTGTAGATGGATGGGGTAGATACGGTTGCAAGAAGGAGTTGTACCTGGGAGGAGGTCTATGGCACAGATGTAGGGATGAAGCCGGCCACTGGCTTTACCCTTGCTGAACACTTCTTTGAGATCTAGGTAGCATGAAGGAACATTATCTAGTGAATCAGGCAGAGGGCTCTCTACAGAGGTGGAAGAGAGCACGAGCTGGGGGAGTTTCAGGCAGTTCTGGAAACAAGACGGGGACCATTGGAGGATTTCTTTTCGTTGCAAAGATATTAAAGGATTGTGAAGCTGAAGCCATGGGAATCCCAAAATAAGGTCATGATGGACAGTATGTGTGACAAACAGGGAAATTAGCTCAGAGTGGATTGCCCCCTCCTGAATTTCAAGGGGTGACATGTGCAGTAACAAGCTTGACACCGATGGGACCCCCATTGATGGCTTTTAATTTGAGTGGTCTTTAGAGTTCGTCAGTGGACAAGTGGAATTTCTGGATGATCGAGCTGCTGATGAAATTTCCTTCTGCCCCTGAGTCTATGAATGCAGAGAGAATATGGGTGAGTCTGGCAGTTTTAATACAACAGGTACCTTGAATGAGTGAGACTTGTGAATAGCTTCAGAATTCACCAGACTAGGAAGACTGGTTACTTGGTGGGTCTGATTCTCCCGTGGTGGGCGAACAGAGCGCTTAGCAATCTGATGACCGGATTCACCACAGGAGAAACAGAGGCTCTCACGGTGTCTCCTGTCTCTCTCAGACCATTGCAAGCGAGTGTGAGAGACCTTCATGGGAGTTGGGGAGGCCAAAGTAGGAGAGGGTGCTGGAAGTGGCTGTAATCAGGGTCTGTTTTTGATGAGGTGATGCAGACAAATAGCCAGATCGATCAGGGAGTCAAGGGAGAGATGTTCATCACGGCAGGCCATTTCACTGAGCACTTCAGGGTGTAGACCTTGATGAAATATGGCTTTTAGCACTGGTTCATTCCAACCACTTCCAGCGCCCAGTGTGTGAAAGTCCAGCGCATATTCAGCGACTCTCCTATCTCCCTGTCTGATGGTCAACAAGCTCTCACCACCTTCAACTCCTTCAGGCTGATGATCAAACACACGCTTAAAAAGCTCTATGAACCAGTCATAGGAGGTGGTATGTTCATCTCCAAGCTTCTGCACAGCGCTAGCCCACTGTAAAGCCTTGCCTGAAAAGAGTTTAAGGAGTTGAGCAATCTTCTGTTCTTCTGTGGCTCCTGTGAGAGTGGAGAAATACAGGGAGCATTGGAGCAGGAATCCCTTATGGTTAGACACTTCACCTGAATACTTTTCAGATCATGGAATCATCTGAGAAGCACCAGCGGAAGATGAGGGGTGTGTGAGGATGGCCTGCGATATGACAGTAGTGAGTTACAACATCCTGGTGTTGAGATTGCTGATTATCTGCTGGTGTTCTCCTAACAGATGCCCCTGAGCGTTAATTGCAGTTTGCTTGGCTTCCTCTGCTGCGTCCATTGATGGCGAAGTATCTTGTCAGGGTGCAGGCACTTACAGACGCAAACACGGGAGAGCAGATGTGTCGCAAATTGTAAACAAAGCCAATCGGAAAACTGGAGACATAGTCAGGGACGGACAAGGGTTAGTTGATCAGTGAACAGAATATCAGAGATCAGGCGAGAGAATGAAATCAGAAATAAATGTAAACAAAGTTCAATAATGGGATGTCAGGCAGATAGTCAAACAGCTCAGTAAAGTCAGGCATGGGGACACAGAACGATATTTCACAAAGTCAGAGTGTGAGAGCTGAGCTTATATAGGGAAGGTGATTGCTGGTAAATTAGGGACAGGTGTTGAGGTTAGAATTCTGGTGACAAGGGGCGCTGTGGCATTTGGGAAGTGTAGTCTGGAGTGGCCATGTTTGGAGGCTGCTCCAAACTCAGGTTTTCAGCGCTGTTACTGACAGGAAGTGTTAAAGTTTGACATGTTGCTGTGAGTAAGACTTTGTCAGTCACACAGTATTTTTGTATTATTATTAATGGAATCTTCTTGGAGAAATATTCATAGATAAAGTAATAACACCAGCTAAAATGGTTTTAATCTAGCACCCTAAAGGTTCAGGGTATCCCTTTCAGGAAATGCTTAAAGGTTTTACGGTATGCAGGAACCCTATGATGAGTTTCCCCATAATAAAATATTTCATATGGACACTTTTCTGTCCATTTGTCTCTTGTGTAAATGTGTTTGCACCCAGTGAGCTAGAGGAACCCTATAAAATGTTTCGGGAGTTATATTTTATATAACAACAGGCCACTGTGAAAGGAGAAATTACAGCTAGGATTTACAACCAACTTCATGCTTTAGACTTTTCAAGGCTCCAAAATAATGTGGCCATCCATTTAAGTGCTCCAAGATGAAGCACTACAGCTCACTGTGTGGCCATGTGATTTGTAGGTTACAGACCTTGAGGTCAATCTTTGCTCCTGACTGTGCTTTGACCTCCATTTTTCTTTACTTTAATTACCTTTATAACTTTAACTGCTCTCAAAATGTCAGAACAGATACACCAGTTCATAAGGGTCCTTTCCTTCTTTTCATAGCTTTAGTAATGAATATCGATTTGGTGGTAAATAATGAAATAAAAATCAGACAATGTGATGTTATGGCACATTATAGGATTAAATAATTAATGCTAAAAATGTCAGAAGAGTAGTGTGCTACATTGATGGGTGACAAAGTAAAGGAAAGTGGGGGGCATTTATTTATTTTGCCTTCATGGTTTGGCTCTGCTTGGCCCCTCAGTGTGGGGCCAGTTCCTTAGCTTTACTAATAAATATCGATTTGGTGGTAAATAATGAAAATGAAAATCAAACAATGTGATATTATGGCACATCCATCCATCATCTGTAGCCGCTTATCCTGTTCTACAGGGTCGCAGGCAAGCTGGGGCCTATTCCAGCCGGCGAGAGGCGGGGTACACCCTGGATAAGTCGCCAGGTTATCACAGGGCTGACAATATTATGGCACATTATAGGATTAAATAATTAATGCTCAAAATGTCAGAAGAGTAGTGCGCTACATTGATGGGTGACAAAGTAAAGGAAAGTGGGGGGCATTTATTTATTTTGCCTCCATGGTTTGGCTCTGCTTGGCCCCTCAGTGTGAAGCATCACTGCAAATCAATGCTGTCGTTCTTCTGATCACCTTGACCTGAGGAATTGGACACTTCTATTATGATGGGTGTGGTCTCTTTCAGGATGACCCCGCCCCCATTCACAGGACACTATAAGTACTACAGCTCCATTATATTTACAGTGAATATATTTAGTGAATAGGTGGTCATTCAGTGTATGTGGACAGTGGACTATATTCTAAAATCATGACTTGAGTCCAAAAGTTATGTCAGTATTTCCACTGGGAAAATTAAATTCTTATGAGTGCTGTTTATTGCACATGACAAGCATGCAAAACTGCTGTCATAGCCTAATAAATGAAGATCTTCATTCTGATTGTCTCCTGGAATAATGCTACGGTCATGGTATTATTCAAATTAAATACAAATACGATGTGGCAACTTCTAATGGGACTGAGGGATGACAGTATGCATGGTTTTTTTTTCCCTCACTGAGAAAAATATCTGTGAATTTTGGTTCCTGTTAGATATTTGTACTGAGTAGCACAGTTGGTGAGAGTCACCGTGCTGCTACATGCTTGAAGTGTTTAACCTACACAAATAGAACAGCGCTGTTGTTTTTGCTGCAAATAGACAAATTGATTCTGAAGAGCAAACACTGTTTTTCAGTCATTCCACCATGAGTACACTCTTATTCAAAGAAAAGCTTCCACTCAAAACTCTTTAGGGTCATTTGTCTAATCCCTATATGGCAACAAAGTGATTTGATCAGAGACAGTTCCTGGTAGAGTTCCTTTAGGAAGGCAAGAATCCTTCACTATACCAAGAACCACCTGGCGACTTGTCAGGGTGTACCCTGCCTCTCGCCCATAGTCAGCTGGGATAGGCTCCAGTTTGCCTGCGATTGCACACAGGATAAGCGGCTATGGATGATGGATGGATGGATGGATGGATGGATACCAAGAACCTTTGCATGTCCAGTGGTGGTTTTGCAAAAGTTTTGGAGTTAAGTGGTGGTAGCAGGGGCGGCATGGTGGCATAGTGGTTAGCACTGTTGCTGCACAGCAAGAAGGTCCTGGGTTCAAGCCCAGCAGCCGACGAGGGCCTTTCTGTGTGGAGTTTGCATGTTGTCTGCATGGGTTTCTTCCAGATGCTCTAGTTTTCCCCCAGAGACATGCAGGTTAGGCTAATTGGTGACTCTAAATTGACTATAGGTGTGAACAGTTGTGTGTCAGCCCTGTGATGACCCGGTGACTTGTCCAGGGTGTACCTTGCTGCTCGCCCATAGTCAGCTGGGATAGGCTCCAGCTTGCCTGTGACCCTGTACAGGGTAAGTGGCTACAGGTAATGGTTGGTTGTTGGTGGTAGCTCAGGGGTTCAAGCTTTGGGATGCTAAGCAGAAGACTGTGAGTTCACATCCCAAATCTAACAAGCTGCCACTGTTGGATCTTCAAGCAACACCCTTCATCTGCTCAATTCTGAGTTGCTTTTGGGAAATAAAAATCATCTGCCAAATGAAGAAATGTAGCTAGTTAGTTGGTATGACCATGCCACATTACATTACAGGCATTTAGCAGACGCTCTTATCCAGAGCGATGCACATTTTACCTGGAGCAGTTGGGGGTTAAGTGCCTTGCTCAAGGGCACTTCAGCCATTCCTGCTGGTCCAGGGAAGCTAACCGGCAACCTTTTGGTCCCCAAGCTGCTTCTCTAACCATTAGACCATGGCTTCCCCACACTTACCAGGCACTACTAGTGCAAGCATGGCAACTCAAGATAAGAATACCTTGGTGAACATTTGGTAAAGTAACCCTAAATGGGAAAGTGTTTTTTAATCGATGCTTGAAACAAACTCATAAGTAAAGACAGATCACACGGGTACTCTACCGTACCATTGCTCATTGCCGGAGTAGTACCTTCAAGGATAAATCTTTTGTATACTTTTTCCACTATAGCATAGTTGCCTACTGCTCTGGGTATGTGTGTGTTCACTGCTTCAGATGGGTTAAATGCAGAGGACAAATTTCACTGTGTGCGACAAATAAAGGCTTCTTCTCTCTCATTATCTCTAGCCGCTTTATCCTGGTCTACAGGGTCGCAGGCAAGCTGGAGCCTATCCCAGCTGACTATGGGCAAAAGGCAGGGTACACCCTGGACAAGTCGCCAGGTCATCACAGGGCTGACACATAGACAACCTTTCACATCTACAGCCAATTTAGAGTCACCAGTTAACCTAACCTGCATGTCTTTGGACTGTGGGGGAAACCGGAGCACCTGGAGGAAACTGACGCAGACAACATGCAAACTCCGCACAGAAAGGCCCTCACTGGCCACGGGGCTCGAACCCGGACCTTCTTGCTGTGAGGCGACAGCGCTAACCACTACACCACCGTGCCACCCCACTTTTTCTTCTTCTTAAAGCTAAATCTATATGGAACTTAACTGCATAATTAACTGCTTGCGCTCAGATCCTAATGTAGCATCAAATGTGTTTTAGTTAAGGCAAGATCACTTGGAGGGTAAAACCTTCACATCGATAGTAGGGGTGGAGTGCAATGGCACTGTCTGTATCTCTTAAGGGCTCAACAATTCTTATCTGTATCTGTATTTAGATTTAAATCTGAAGTAGGCATGGCCTAAACCAGAAGGTGTGGCCTATAATATATTCTAATGAACTTAACTGCCTGTATTTCCCAAACTCTAACCAAGCTCATAGCCTACTATAGACCTCAAGAGCTTGTCTCTTGAGATTGCCTCAAGAGCTTTATACTGTATGTGACTGCTCACTCATGGCCGTGTAAAAGTAAAAACCGCCCACTCGTGCAAATTTTGTTGCATCCCAAGGTTTCCCGGCCTCAGTGCACATCTCGACACTCATCCAGATGCCCAGTGAACCTTTTGGCCAAAAAAGTATTCTTAATTTTTTTGTATCTGTATTTGAGTTGGCTTAAAGACATCCTAAGTTCATGAGGAATAATGTATTTGTATTTGTTTAGATCCCTAGCCTATAGATAAACGACTCGTATACAGAGGTAGAGTTAACTCAGGGCTCTCAAGTTTTGAAGTTAGTTCAGAGTGAGATTTTGTCGGGAAGGGCAGGGGCGGTGTTGGTGAGGGGTGTCGGCGGCGGCGCACAGGGGGGTGGAGGAGGAGGGGGGGGTTATGATTGGTGTTGTGTGTTGTAAGTGTTAGTGGCAGATTTTGAGGCCTTCAGTATGGGGGTAGGGGGCTCCCACTTGAAACACAGTGGTTCCAGGCCTGCCATTTTAACAGCCATGATTGAGGAGAGAGTTTGATTGAGGAGAGGCAAGCACATGTACTGTAGTGCTAAGCGAGAGACCATGTAAACAGAAGTGCGTAACGATTTACTACTATATCTGTGTATTTTGCAGTTTGGCAAGTACCCAGTAAGGGAAGAGATAAGAAATCACACTGAGTTTTCATTCAAGTGTGCAATAAAAGCAAGTGTCAAAAATACACTACCGTTCAAAAGTTTGGGGTTACCCAGACAATTTTGTGTTTTCCATGAAAAGTCACACTTATTTACCACCATAAGTTGTAAAATGAATAGAAAATATAGTGTAGTAGTTCAATACTGGTGGGTGGAGCACAGAGGATGGCAGGACAGAGATCAGGTCCAACTTAGCGTTTATTGTCACACTTTTCAGTCTAACAATTCAAACAGACACACACACACATGACGAGTGTCTCGTTCAGGGTTGAGCTCCTCTGCTGTCTGCTCTCCCTCCTTATATAGGGCGGTCACTGGGAAGACACACAAACACAGGTTAATTGCTCTCAGGTGTAGTGATTCTGCCACTCACCTTCCCTGACTCCGCCCTCCTGTCACAGACCGGCGCTTGACCACGCCCCTGCTGCCACATACCCCCACCGCCCGACTCAGGCCAGGCAGCCATCCGGCCTGCAGCCGACTCCCCCCCCCCCCCCCCCCCCCCCCCCTTGACGGGAGAGGAAGTCCGCCACGACCATCTGCGCCCCCAGCCTGTGGACCACCTTGAAATTGAAGGGCTGGAGTGCCAGATACCAACGGGTGATCCGCACGTTGGCATCCTTCATGCAGTGGAGCCACTGGAGGGGCGCGTGGTCCGAACAGAGGGTGAAAGGGCGCCCCAGCAGGTAGTAACGGAGGGCTAGGACCGCCCACTTGATCGCTAGACACTCTTTTTCGATTGTGCTGTAGCGCCCCTCACGCACTGACAGCTTCCTGCTAATGTACAGGACGGGGCGGTCCTCCCCCTCCACCTCCTGGGACAAAACCGCCCCCAGCCCTCTGTCCGACGCGTCGGTCTGCAACACAAAAGGGAGAGAAAAGTCAGGGGAGTGTAATAGTGGCCCCCCACACAGTGCAGCCTTTACCTCAGAGAAAGCCCGCTGGCATTGCTCCGTCCACTGGACCGGATCTGGTGCCCCCTTTTTAGTGAGATCAGTCAGCGGGCTGGTGACATCCGAATAATTAGGTATAAACCTACGATAATAGCCAGCCAGCCCCAGGAACTGTCTCACCCCCTTTTTGGTCTTGGGCCTCGGGCAAGCCGCAATCGCTGCTGTCTTATTAATTTGGGGACGCACCAGCCCGTTGCCCAAGTGGAAGCCCAGATACCGTACTTCCACCCGCCCAATCGCACACTTCTTCGGGTTGGCTGTGAGACCCGCTTGCCTCAGCGACCTAAGGACGTCCCTGAGGTGTTCCAGGTGCCTTGGCCAGTCATTACTATATATGATGATGTCATCAAGATAGGCGGCCGCATAGGGGCGGAGGACCCGGTCCATCAGCCGCTGAAACGTAGAGGGCGCCCCAAACAGCCCAAATGGAAGTGTGATGAATTGGTGTAACCCAAACGGTGTGGAAAAGGCCGTTTTTTCTCGGGATAGTGGAGTCAAGGGGATCTGCCAATATCCCTTCGTCAAATCCAGTGTCGAATAAAAGCGAGCCGTGCCTAGTCGATCGAGCAACTCATCAATACGAGGCATTGGGTATGCGTCGAATTTAGACACCGCGTTGACTTTTCTGTAGTCCACACAGAACCGGACCGACCCGTCGGCCTTGGGTACCAAAACCACCGGGCTGCTCCAGTCACTGTGGGACTCCTCGACGATGCCCATTTCGAGCATGGTCTGAAGTTCTTCCCGAACCACCTTTTTTTTGTGTTCGGGTAGCCTGTAAGGGTGGCTATGCACTACCACCCCCGGGGGCATCTCTATGTGGTGCTCTATGAGGTTAGTGCGACCGGGCAGGGGCGAGAACACGTCCGAAAACTCGGTCTGCAACTGGGCAACCTCTGCAAGTTGGGTCGGGGAGAGGTGGTCTCCACAGGGGACCGGAGAGGGACGTGATGCTAATGTTCCTTTTTGAACCTCCGGCCCCAGCTCCGCCTTCTCCGGAACCACCGACACCAACGCCATGGGGACCTCCTCGTTCCAGAGTTTGAGTAGGTTGAGGTGGTAAATCTGTAGCGCCCCACCCCTGTCCGTTCGCTTCACCTCATAGTCGACGTCCCCTACTCGCCGTGTGACCTCAAAGGGTCCTTGCCACTTGGCGACTAATTTTAGAGCTCGATGTGGGCAACAGTACGAGTACTTTCTCTTCCGGTTCTGAACTCTCTAAGGCGCGTACCCTTGTCGTACAGGCGGGTTTGCCGTTCTTGGGCCTGCCGCAAATTCTCCTGGGTTAGGTGTGTGAGTGTGTGAAGTTTTGCGTGCAGGTCAATGACGTATTGAATTTCATTTTTGCTTGGTGAAGGTCCCTCCTCCCAATTTTCTCGCAGCACATCTAAAATGCCGCGCGGCTTACGCCCATATAATAATTCAAACGGGGAGAACCCCGTGGAGGCTTGGGGGACCTCTCGCACTGCAAAGAGCAAGGGTTCGAGCCATTTATCCCAGTTACGCGCGTCCTCACTTACAAATTTTTTAATTATGTTTTTAAGGGTGCGATTAAACCGTTCCACTAAACCGTCCGTTTGTGGGTGATACACGCTGGTGCGGATCGGCTTAATACCTAATAACCCATACAGTTCCTTCAGTGTTTGTGACATAAACGAGGTGCCTTGATCAGTCAGAATCTCTTTCGGGATTCCAACTCGGGAGATGACGCGGAAGAGTGCCTCTGCAATACTGCATGCTGAGATATTGCGAAGAGGCACTGCTTCTGGGTATCGCGTTGCATAGTCCACTAGAACTAATATAAAGTGGTACCCTCGTGTTGACCGATCTAATGGCCCGACGAGATCCATCCCAATTCTTTCGAACGGGGTCTCGATTAACGGTAGAGGGCGCAAAGGCGCTTTTGGAATGGCCGCTGGATTTACTAACTGGCATTCGCGGCATGCCGTACACCACCTACGGACATCGTCGCGAATCCCTGGCCAATAGAATCGGGCCATTATTCGGGCTAGTGTTTTATCCTGCCCTAAGTGTCCAGCCATGGGATTAAAGTGAGCCGCCTGGAATACCAATTCCCGGCGGCTCTTCGGAATTAAAAGCTGCGTGACTCGCTCTTTAGTTTGAGTGTCCTGGGTCACACGGTATAACCTATCCTTCATAATCACGAAGTAGGGGAAGGACGGGGTGGCGTTCGGCTGGAGCGTTTGACCATTGATTAATCTCACTTGGTCAAACGCATGCCACAGAGTCTCGTCTCGCGACTGCTCTAATGGGAAATCCGCGAGGGATTCCCCAATAGAGAGAGGAGGAGCCGGCGGCTCCTCACTCTGACGCAGAGATGACGTAGATTGCTCTGCGACAGCTGCTCCCGCCAAAGCGACACCGGGACCTCCCCCTGTCAAATGGCAGGACCCACTCTTTACTAGGTGTGTCATTAAACCCCGAAATCCTGGCCAATCAGTCCCCAACATTAAAGAGTGGGTAAGGCGAGGATTAACCGCCGCCTTCACTATGAATTTTTCCCCTCTGAAAATAATGTGGACCGACACCAAAGGGTAGTGGTGAACATCCCCGTGCACACACAACACCTTCACCCCTTGTGCTCCCCCCAATGCCTCGTTTTGAACCAGGCTTTGGCGAATTGAGGTCTGATTACAACCAGAATCCACCAACGCCTGATATGTAGCCCCTTGGATACTCACCGGTATGCGATATGCTCCGGCCCGATCGAGGGCGGCCTCTGGCGCGTCGGGGATCCGAACCACCGCACCCACTTCCATTGCCGTGCACTGCTGTTGAATGTGGCCCGGCTCCCCGCAGTGCCAGCAAACCGGCCTGGGCTTTCCCTCTGCACCGGTGATCTGGGGCTCACTCACCTGAGGTGGGGGAGAGACAGACACAGAAGGGAGAAAGGGAGGGCACCGCGGGTGCGGCAGGCCGGCTGGGGTGGTGCCGGCCCCCGCCTCCACGGTGGGGGAATGGGGCGAGGACGGGACACAGGAGGAGGGGGAGAGAGAGAGAGAAGAGGAGAGAAGAGAAGATGCCATCTGCTGTCCTGCCACCGGGACAGCCTCTAAATGGTCCTCCGCTAGCTCGACTGCCTGATCCAGCGACGCCGGGCGGTGGCACCGGACCCACTCCGCAGTTCCTGCTGGCAAGCGAGCGATGAACTGTTCCAGCGCCACCTGGTCGATGATTCCTTCGGTGTCACGGTTGTCAGCCCTCAACCACCACCAGCAGGCGCCCCGGAGCTGCTGGCCAAACGCGAACAGCCGGCCGACTTCCTCCAAGCGCAGCGCGCGGAAGAGCTGGCGCTGCTGTTCTGGTGTGCGCCCCACGCACTGGAGGACGGCCCGGCGGAGGTCTGCGTAGGCCAGCCGGCGGTCGGCGGGGAGCTGTAGCGCGGCCAGCTGTGCTTCTCCCGTGAGCAGAGGGAGGAGGCGCGCCGCGCGCTGCTCCATCGGCCACCCCGAGGCTTCGGCGACTTGCTCAAAGAGCGTGATGAACTCCTCGGGGTCGTCCTGCGGGCCCATCTTGGTTATGGTGAGGGGAGACGGGCCTGCGGTAAGAGCGCTGGTGGACCCCGCCGACGCGAGGAGGTGCCGGAACGCCTGTCGATCTTCTCGCTGGGCCAACACCAGGGCCTCAAACCGCTGTTCCTACTCCTTTTGGAGGGTGAGTAGCGCCTGGTGCTGGCTTTGCTAGGCCGTGGCGAGGGCGTGGACCAGTTCAGCGAACGGGAAGGACTCCATGGGGCTGTGAGGCTGCTGTGCTCCAGGTCCTGGGTTTCGGCACCACTGTAGTAGTTCAATACTGGTGGGTGGAGCACAGAGGACGGCAGGACAGAGATCAGGTCCAACTTAGCGTTTATTGTCACACTTTTCAGTCTAACAATTCAAACAGACACACACACATGACGAGTGTCTCGTTCAGGGTTGAGCTCCTCTGCTGTCTGCTCTCCCTCCTTATATAGGGCGCGGTCACTGGGAAGACACACAAACACAGGTTAATTGCTCTCAGGTGTAGTGATTCTGCCACTCACCTTCCCTGACTCTGCCCTCCTGTCACAGACCGGCGCTTGACCACGCCCCCGCTGCCACATATAGTCAAGACATTTTTCTGGCCATTTTGAGCATTTAATCGACCCCACAAATGTGATGCTCCAGAAACTCAATCTGCTCAAAGGAAGGTCAGTTTTATAGCTTCTCTAAAGAGCTAAACTGTTTTCAGCTGTGCTAACATGATTGTACAAGGGTTTTCTAATCATCCATTAACCTTCTGAGGCAATGAGCAAACACATTGTACCATTAGAACACTGGAGTGAGAGTTGCTGGAAATGGGCCTCTATACACCTATGGAGATATTGCACCAAAAACCACACATTTGCAGCTAGAATAGTCATTTACCACATTAGCAATGTATAGAGTGTATTTCTGATTAGTTTAAAGTGATCTTCATTGAAAAGAACAGTGCTTTTCTTTCAAAAATAAGGAAATTTCAAAGTGACCCCAAACTTTTGAACGGTAGTGTAGCTGCTGAAATTAGCAAGGATTCAAGATTGAAGTGGCTAGACAAGCTCAGACTCTGGTCAAACTGATAGTTAACATTATTAGCTGGAGACAATATTCCCCAACATCAGCTCTCATTATTTTTGTAATGCAAATACTAATTTCGTTCAGGAAATACAAAATCATATGATGAGATGACTTACCATACTGTAGGCTACTCATCGAATATGGCGCTCCCACGTCGTCCAATGTGTGTCGGTCTGCACTTCACCGCATCGTCTTCTTTGGAAAGTTATTGGCGGGATCACGTAAATTTTACCCAGATACAACAATGCTATTTTTTGATTGGCTGTTGGGTAGCTACATTTCTCAATTTATTGACTGGTGTGTGGCAAGCTATTTCTGAACTCTGTTTGGGAAACCGCTTGATGCCTGCTCTTCGTCCACAGTTAAAAAATAGCGGTGCACCTTGGTGGGCTTTGTCCTAGTAATTTCTGTGCGTGAGAGATACAAGGTGTGGCGTGTGAGCGTGTGAACTGCTTGAAATTTGTGTGTCTCACGCCCAATGCGTGAGACTTGAGAGCATTGGTTAACTGGAAACCAGAAATACACTACCTCTATGGCCAAAAGTATATGGACACCCGATCATCACACACGTATGCCCATGGGCACTAACATGGAGTTGGTCCCCTGTTTTTTGTTATAACAGGCCCCACTCTTCTGCAAAGGCTCTCCACTAGATTTTGGAGTGCGGCTGTGGGGATTTCTCTTCATTCAGTTTCAAGAGCATTTGTGAGATTGGGCACTGGTAGTGGGTCTGGAGTGCAGTCAGTGTTCCAGTTCATCTTAAAGGTGTTCAGTGGAGTTGACTTCAGTCAAGGTTCTGTGCAGGACACTCGAGTTCTTCCACTCTGACATTGGCAGACCATGTCTTCATGGAGCTTGCTTTGTGTACAGGGGAATTTCATTTCTCAACAGGTTTGGGTCTCTTAGTTCCAGTGAAGGGAAATTGTAATGCTACAGTTCGGTACAGCTGTGTGATTCCAACTTTGTGGCGCCAGTTTGGGGAAGAACCACATATGGATGTGATGGTCAGGGGGCCATATAGTGTTTTCCAGTTAATACTACCTGCGTATATGAGTGTATGAGTGTATATAATCTTATTTGGACGCAGATGGTAAAATATATAGTGTTCATAAATCCTACTGACTGAGTTGTCAATCTCTGGAATCCAACTGTATGACCTTCTGTGCTGATCTAACCTTTCCTTTGTAGATATAGAGAACCTCTGCCAATTAGAGAAGTGGGGAAGAACCTGAAAGAACATCTTGTTGTTGCATTAATAGCAGAAAGCAATAGGGACTGTATTGTATGATTTGGTGAAGCAGACTCATGTTTTGTAGCAGCAAAAACATGACCATTTCCCAGAGGTTAAAAATAAAATCTGTCCTTTTTTCTTTCTTTTTTGGGTTTGTATATACAGGAAGATGTTTTCTGTGTGGCCATATATATATATATATATATATATATATATATATATATATATACACACACACACACACACACCGGTATATATACATACAGGTAGTCGTCGACTCACGACTGCGTTTGGTTACGACTGACCGGTTGTAAACCGATCTGGTCGTAAGTCGGCCTATGTTAAATGAACGTAAGTATATTGTGATGTGTAATGATATTGTAATCATCTTAAAGTCTTATTTTATCAACATTTTCTTATTTCATTACCTTGGCTCATTATTTTGTTTAAGTCAAACACTGCATACTACACTGTGTACAGTACAATTCGTTTAATATGTGCAAAACAGGGCGGCACGGTGGTGTAGTGGTTAGCGCTGTCGTCTCACAGCAAGAAGGTCCTGGGTTCGAGCCCCGGGGCCGGCGAGGGCCTTTCTGTGCGGAGTTTGCATGTTGTCCGCGTGGGTTTCCTCCGGGTGCTCTGGTTTCCCCCACAGTCCAAAGACATGCAGGTTAGGTTAACTGGTGACTCTAAATTGACCGTAGGTGTGAGTGTGAATGGTTGTCTGTGTCTATGTGTCAGCCCTGTGATGACCTGGCGACTTGTCCAGGGTGTACCCCGCCTTTCGCCCGTAGTCAGCTGGGATAGGCTCCAGCTTGCCTGCGACCCTGTAGAAGGATAAAGCGGCTCGAGATAATGAGAATGAGTGTGCAAAACAAAAAATACGAAATACAGGTGTGAAAAATAGAAAACATTTTAGTTTGAAACATACTAAAATACAAATGTAAAACATAGCAAAATACAAAACTTAGTGACCGCTGGCATCACTGGTGCTTGGCTGTGGGTCGTCTACGTCATCATCAGCTGTTGCAGTGCTCGGGCTGGCGGGAGGATTTGCTCGTTTCATAAACCAGGAGCTGGGGCGGAAACTGTATGACGGAGCACGAGAGAGACTGCGCGTGTGCCTGGAGCTGGGGCGGAAACTGTTGTACGCGGCGAGAGGCGCTGCCGGGAGCTGGGGCGGAAAACTGTTGTATGCGGTGAGAGTCGCTGCCGGGAGCTGGGGCGCAAACTGTTGTACGTGGCGAGAGTCACTGCCGGGAGCTGGGGCGGAAACTGTCGTATGCTCAGCTAGCTCAGCTGGGAAACACTTGCCAGTCATAACCAGACGGTCGTAAAGTCGATCGGTCGTAAGTCGCATAGGTTGTAAGTCGACGACTACCTGTGTGTATATATCAGCCACTTTAATAAGAACTTGTTCTTGATTCTAAGATTCCTGTTCTTCCCAGGAGTGGAACCCAATGTGCTCTGCTGTTGCATGCTGAGATGCTTTTCTGCTCACCACAGTTGTAAAGAGTGATTATATGAGTTACTATATCCTTCCTGGCAAAAAAGCTTGACCCAATCTGGTCATTTTCCTCTGACCCTCTCTTATCAACAACCACCCACAGAACTGTCTCTCACTCAGTGTTTTTTTTGCTTTTCTGTTTTCCGCACCATTCTGTGTAAACTCTAGAGACTGTTGTGTGTGAAAACCCCAGGAGATCAGCAGTTTCTGAAATACTCAAACCAGTCCATCTGGCTCAAACCAACACCCATGCCACAGTGAAAGAAAGTCACACTTTGAGTTCACAATTTTTCCCATTCTGATGTTTGAAGTGAACATTAATTGAAGCTCTTGATTTGTATCTGCATGATTTTCTGCATTGTGCTGCTGTCAAGGGATCGGCTGATTAGAGAACTGCAGAAAACAGCAGGCGGATGGATGCGTGTTCCTAATAAAGTGGCCAGTGTGTGTATACATCTAGGATATCACACAGTGGTGTGAAGATATGAAGTTTATCTTCAAATGGTGAATGTACACATTTCGATTTCGGCGGGAGGCTCCCGATTTTAGCCTCCGTCTCCCGCCTCCCGATCGTATTTGTTAAAAACTGGATAATCTCCCGGTTTTGGGAAATCCCTACCGCCAAGTTAGACTATGTCCAATCAGAATCATATGAGAAACACTGCTGATGTCAACTGATTTTTAACCCATCAACGAACAGAACGACAGTCATTTCCGTAATGTAGGATTCACCCGGGCTGTCCGACATTTTTTACAAGCAGTCATTCATTCATCATGGCCACTAAACCAAATACCAAACGGCAAAAATATGAATGCAGATACCAGGCTGCATGGGAGAATGAATTTCCATGGATAAGCAAATGTTCGACCAGCCAGTTACACATTTTAAGGTAAAGATACCTTAAATCAGAATATAAAGGACATTTGAGTGTGAAATTAAACTCGTCTTCCATAGCATTTCAGAAACTGTACAACTTCTAAAGTGTTTAGTGAAATTTTGCAGGACAGAGAATGTGTTTGGTGAGTGTATTTGAATGGTGTGTAGTGTCTTTGTGCTATTTTGAATTTATGTTTGAAAGTTTTAAATGAAAGTTTACAAGTGAATTATCTGGAAAGTGATTGATTCTGATCGAGTTTTGAGGTTTTAAGTGAAAGATTACTAGTGAGTGTATTTTGGTCGGACTAAAATTTTGCATTCGAGTGAATTTCTTTGTGGAGTATATTTTGATAGTATGGTAGTATTTATAGTGCCATTTTTACATTTTGTTTGAAAACTTTCAGTCAAAGTTTGCAAATTAGCAAATTCCTTTGCTGCATTCCGATAGGATTTGGATAGGATTTCTAGTGCTTTTTAAAAATTCTGTTGGAAAGTGTTTAGTGAGAGAGATGCATTTTAGTCGTACTAAGACAGTGCGGTATTTATTTAATTGAGTTGTTACTATTTTGGTTAAATCTTATTAAAATTTTATTTATATATGATATTATAGTTCTGTGTATTTTTAGATGAGCTTACAGAAGGAAAACACATTTGATGCAATCCAATAATAGACCCCTTCGCATGTTTGGAAACAAACCGACCGTTGCCAGGATGCGCGCGCAGCCTGGACTCAGAAACAATGGCGCTGCCCATAGACCGGCATTATGAGCTGTCAGATTATGCCAAACAATTGTCGTTACAAGATCGAGAATGCTACATAAATAAGTTAACTCTAACAAGTGGACATCGCCTACCGGATCCGCATTTAATTAAAGAGTGGACGGACGATGTTAGTAAGTTCCCTGGTATACAATGGCCAGATATATACTCGTACCTTATTGACGAGACTTCAGTGTACACCCACAAAAAACTTCGTGCCTACAAGTCTTTAGACGCATATGATTGTTATGTGCGGGCATGTACAACTTGATTAACAATGGGACATTCATATTCATTTTGTTTTAATCAAATTATGCCGGTGATGTGATGGCAATGTGGCTTTAGCTACAACAGCAAATACCAACACTAAACAGCAATTTGCAGGAGGTAATGGCGTGAAAGGAACGATAGTGTAAAGAGTGCAGCTAAGAGAAATCAGAGCTGCGTAAAAAGCGAGAGGCAGAGAGCAGAAATGAAACTGAACGGGGCGGGAGCTAGGTTAGAGCAGTCAGCGCAAGTTGGCATTTAGAGTGAGGGCACACAATTTTACCTTTCCATCCTTGCTTTAAAATTGTGATTTTCGGCATACACAAATAATGACGGCACAAAATCTGGACTGCTTGAGTCAAGCGAGACCTCTCCTACAAACAAAATTGCATGCAAAGCTAAGCTAACATGCTAACAATATTCATTACATTGTGCAACTATGACCCAGCTAATCAGACAAACGTTACCAAAGTATTTTGCTACATCAATAAACGAAGACTAGAAAGAATAAAAAAGAAAGATTTAATAAATAGCCTGATCTTACCTGTGATGAAGTGGGCGCTGCAAACCCGCGCGTTTTTGATGGTGCTTTCATCCCAGTCTACACGTTTGATGGCTTGTAGCCATAGACGTCGGCGATTTTTTTGGAATGGGTGAGATCCTGCTGGAATTCTGAACATTTTAACCCCATCGCTGCTACGATTCTGACACCCAACAACACAACAACTAGGCATCGCTGAGTCTTTTTTGAGTCCAGGCTGTGCGCGCAATTTCCGCTTACGTATGAATGACGTTTACTGCGAAGGGGTCTATACTTTCATTCACTGTGACTATTTTAAGAAATGATAAACATTCTTCTAAAGCATCACTTGTGTTATTTCCTGTGGGTCTCTGTATGTATACAATATTCAGGCAGGAGATTTTTCAGCTCAAAATCTGATTTAAGACTTCCCTTTCATTGTTATTATATTAAAATTCAAGACGAGTATTATTTCAGATTTTTCACTCTGAGCTCTCTCATGCCTGATACATGAATCCCATAACCTACAGTAACTGATAGAACAAAATCAACAGTTCAAAAACGCTTTAATTGTATAAATTTCAAATGGTTTGCAGTTAATTGTGATCCACTGTTTTTATCATTTCAACCGTGCATCAGACCCTCGTCTGATTGAAAATGTCGTTCACGCACTTTTCTCCCCCATGAGAATTTTGAAAAGTTGGCAAGTATGTGTACATATCACGAGTGAGCAAAGAAGATAAACTTCATATCTTCACATCCCCATGTAATGTTCTTTTTATTATATGGACACATCCACAAAAAAAAAAAGTGACCTCATCAAAAGAATTTTAATTTTGAACTGGTTCACCATTTTGACAATGGGCATCAAGTCAGCAGGTAAACGCTGGGAGTGACATCATCGATATCCTCTTGAGTGAGGATATTGGAAAGTGTTCTATCCACATTCACTGGATATGAGCAATCGTGTGCTCTGATTGGCTACTCTACTACTCGGCTATCAGCTCATATCCCGTGAGTACAGAAAAACAAAATGGCGGTGCATGTTGCTGAACCAACCGAGGAAGAAATAAAAACTAATTGAAAACAAAACACCAAAAAATACAAAAAAAAAAGCAACAAAATATATAATAAAAGTATTTGATGCTAAGAATGTATCTTTTTTTAAAAAATAATTATTATTATAGCATTTTTCACAAATTGCTCCTGTCATTTCGCCGGTTTGTTTACATTCTAAGCGGAAATTATTTTGTCGGACGTTTAAAAAAAATTGCTCTGTTCCTCAAAATCTAGTGAACGTGGATAGAATAAAACAGTTATCCCACTCAATCTCGTCGTACATGGCTTATAGCCAACTCAGCCCCACATGCCGCATCAGCTATCAGTTCATGTACGGTACGACTCAATTTCGTGGAATAACTGTTAAATATTTTACTTAATGTCCTGGATGTAGTTTGTATGAAGAATACAAGTGGCGTATTTCCCAGTAAAACACTTGTGTGTATTAAATAAATAAATAAATAAATCTTCTGGCTAAAGCTGATGTGTATTAATGTACTGTATGTCCCTTACACACAAACAAACACAGCTGCGCTGCTCGACCTATTACAGGTTTTAGCATGTCAAAATAATGACCCATCTTTTTTTCTGCTCTCTCCTGGCTCCAGGTGTGAATTGGGACTTTTCTCTCTTCCCCATCACGTCGGCGCTCTAAGTGACTCCACAGGGCAGAAACAGGCGCTCACACACACATAAACACCCACACACACTGACAGCTGCCGTCGTTACCTGGAGACCTTCACTATCTGGACAGGTAAAACTCCTTGAGTGTAATAATCAAGAATTGGAACAGGCACCATATTACTCCGAGCTTCAGAGGGCCGGTGTTTTGTGCTTCTCTTCTTTTTTATGCTGTTATGATGTCTGTGTGGTTCTTATGTGCAGAGTGAAGTCCTCAGTAAACCTTAGCCGCTCCTTTTCTGGATGCTTTGGAAGGCTAGACAAAGCTACATTATATTCAAGAGCAAGACAATCACACTGCGTAGCTGTTTTCCCCATAACACCCCCTCACACACACACCTACACGTACAGTAGTGCTGTTCCATACAGTTTTTGCATACATCTCATCTCATCTCATTATCTCTAGCCACTTTATCCTGTTCTACAGGGTCGCAGGCAAGCTGGAGCCTATCCCAGCTGACTACGGGCGAAAGGCGGGGTACACCCTGGACAAGTCGCCAGGTCATCACAGGGCTGACACATAGACACAGACAACCATTCACACTCACATTCACACCTACGCTCAATTTAGAGTCACCAGTTAACCTAACCTGCATGTCTTTGGGGGAAACCGGAGCACCCGGAGGAAACCCACACGGACACGGGGAGAACATGCAAACTCCACACAGAAAGGCCCTCGCCGGCCACGGGGCTTGAACCCGGACTTTCTTGCTGTGAGGCGACAGCGCTAACCACTACACCACCGTGCTGCCGTATTGAACACTTTTATTTGAATAAATAAATAAATACATATTAAAAGGAAAGTAAATTTTTCCATCGGATATTCAGAGGCAGGCAGTGACATTTTCTTTTTTTTCCTAGTCTCTCCTTAATACTAACACTTGTGGTGTAACCTTTCTCGAGACAGACCCAGGACAATAAAACATAACAAACCATTTAGGGTTGTGCTGGTATCGGATGAATAATCAGCTTCTGGGTGGGAGGACGTACAGTGGTGCTTGAAAGTTTGTGAACCCTTTAGAATGTTCTATATTTCTGCATATGACCTAAAACATCATCAGATTTTCACACAAGTCCTAAAAGTAGATAAAGAGAACCCAGTTAAACAAATGAGACAAAAATATTATCCTTGGTCGTTTATTTATTTTCAAGATGTCTTTAATGATACATCGCAGTGAATTAACACTGAATTGCAATCAATTTACATTAAAATCAATATTAAGAGCAAATTTAATCATTAAAAGTATTGATAGCGACCGTTAGGTACTAAAATAACTTATTGCAACATCACTACAACGATTTTAAACATATAATTTTACATTAGAGAACTATATATAATCATAAAAACAAGTGAAATGAAAATAGATCAAAATCCATATTTGTTAATGAGATGACACATGTAAGGTATGGGAGAATTCTTATATCTATTTGTTCGTATTTTGAGACAGTCCAGTTTCTGGTTATTTCTAGTGTTCTGATTGGTGGCAGCCAGTCTCTGAAGTCTGACTTCAACAGTGATCTAGCAAATTTCAGGCCCAACTGTTCTCTTCTCTCAACTAGTGATGTCAGTCCAAGATGTTGTAATGCTGAGGCATACCCTGTGTATGTCATACCCAAGATTATTCTACAAGCCCGTTTCTGGATACGTTCAAGTTTGTTTGCTTGAGTTTTTGTGATTCCAGAAGAACGGACAGGGACTGCATACTCTAGGATTGGTCTAATATACGCCGTGTAGATGGTTGTCAAATCACCTTGAGAGATATTAAACTTCCTAATTTGTTTGAGGAGATACAGTTTCCTGAAGGCTTTCACAACCATCTGTTTCACTTGCTCGTCCCATTAAAGGTTTGACTGGACATAAAGACCGAGCATCTTCAGACATGGAACGACAGCTAAAGGAATATTATTGATCTGTAATAGTGGCAGTGATGGCGTATTCCGACAGAAAGTAACATGCATGGCAAAGCATTTACTAATATTTAAAAGCATGTGATTCCTATCCGACCACAGAACCAATTCGTCTGGGTCAGACTGTAAAGTGGAAGGTTGGCACAGGATTCTTGTTTCCAGCAGGTTCATGTCGTCCACGTATTTCCACACTGGATTGGTGGCATTACCTGCGGCATCATCAATAAGTACAAGAAATAGGATAGGCCCAAGTAAGGTTCCTTGCACCACACCACAAGACAAATATTCCCAGTTGGAAAGGGACCTGCGGTAACGTACACGCTGTCTTCTATTGGAGATAAAATCAGCTACCCATAGCACCAGTTCAGGTCGGAGTCCTATGTTTATCAGTTTCATAATTCCGGTGTTGGGGTGAACTCTGTCAAAGGCTTTGGAAAAATCTGTAGCTACAACAGTACAGATGGTAGATGGTTTGTCCGTTCCCTTGTAAAGACTGTCAATGAGGATAACAAGAGCATGAACTGTTGAGCGCCCTTTCAGACTGCCAAACTGACGATTGTCGAATCCTATGTCCTTTAGAATCCATTTTAAGGCGAAGGATTCAGCAATCTTAGAAAACTGAGAAGTCAGGGAAATTGGTCTTAACTGGTCTACTGTAGGTGGCTGGAACTTAGGAACAGGCAGAACAACTGCTTGTTTCCACTGACTGGGAACTATGCCATTTGCAAAAGAGGTGTTGAGAATATGGCAGAAAGGTAAACTAAGTTCACAGGCAAACTCCTGTAGCAGCTTGGGGGATATGCCATCTGGACCAGATGCCTTATTTATCTTGATCGCCAGAAGGCTTTTATACACATCCCAAACCTGCAGAGTTGGTAATGTTTGAGGAGCTGGTAGAAAAGCAGGAAGGTCCAATGCTGGAAGGGCTTTTGATACTTCGGCAAATTTGGCGTTGATGGTGTCTGTGATGATGGACTTATCGTCTGTATCAAGTCCAGGGATCGTTATCTTACTACCACACTTTTTCATATTTGCCATGTTCATAATTTCCTGATGCTAGCGTCGTGGGTCGGAAGTTTTAAGAGAGGTAACTCGATCTAAACAATAGCTCTTCTTAGATCGAGCAAGAGCTCTTTGCGTAAGGTTCTGATAAAACTTCCAGACAGTTGGAACCTGTTTGTTGAAGGCCTTTTGTCTCAGGCTAATCAGTCGTTTGATGTTTGGCATCACCCAAGGTTTGTCAGTATTATGTATTCTGATGGTTTTAATCGGGAAAAAGGTTTCAATGGAACTTTCAAGCATGGCATAGAAAGCATTAGCCTTTGCAACTACATCTTCAGCATCATATACCTCTGACCAGTTGTGAGATGTAATCCACCTGTCAAACTCAAACATACCTGTCTCATTCAGCTGTCAAAGTTTTCTTCTGAGGTTTGTTATCTGTGACTTTGTTCTTTGGAACCCAAAGAACAGAAGAGTGGTCACTCAGGCCCACTGGCGGCAAAATCTGAGGACTGAGGTACACATCTTTCATATTGGTTATAATCAAATCCAAGATGGCATTACCCCTAGTATTGCTTTTCACTACTTGTGAAAAAAGACCTCCTCTACAGATATCTGAAATGTCTGTTTTATTAAAATCTTCAAGAAATGCAAGCCCGCAGTCAGGGTACTTAGTACGCAGGTCATCGGAGGCAGTTAGCAGGTGGTCAACAAGAGTTTCCTGATGAGATAAGTTGGGGGGCAAGTAAATCCCACAGACAACAATTGCTGACAATGGTCTAGGCAGATGACGCGGCCTAGTCCAAACCCACACACATTCCAGGTCAGGTACTACGTATTCTGTCAGCTGTTTTGACGGTATGTCCTGTTTAACGTAGACTGCTACTCTTCCCCCTCTCTTATCTTCTCTGCACTTGGAAAGCAAGTTATAATCACTTACCGCAATGGCAGATGCAGGATGGACTTTTGAAAACCAAGTTTCAGCCACTACGGCGATGTCCACTTGGTTCTGAGACAGAGTTATTTGGAACTCATCCAATTTATTGATCAAAGACCTTGGGTTACATACAAACATACGAGGGGCACAGGCCTTTTTGGCAACAGTTTGTTTGCGTTGAACTGAACAGAGAATATGGGGCCTCGCCGTAATATGTTGGAAAGTTGAGTTGTCTTGTTTCTCAAACACTGATTTGCATACGATGGTAGCGGCTTGGGTTAGGGACGCTGGCCTATTTCCAATCACAGTTTCAATTTTACGGATATGATTCCTACCTCCCTTACATCCTCTGGGTCTGGAGGACATCCGAAGCAGTCCAGCCTCCTTTAGGAATGCCTTTTCCTGCTGTAAAAGGGGCTGGGTAGTCGGCCGGCAAGCATGTAAGAAACCGGATGTGTATCTAAATAGCGTCGCCATTGTTGACATATACCGCCACAGTCACAACAAAGTACAGCACACAAAATCCAATCATATGGTCGCTTAGCTAACTCAATTTCCTTCTCAGTTTGATCCAACTATTTTCATTCACTTTCCCACAAACATTTAAGATATTCTAAACAAGCTAACTCTTAAAAAATACAAATTTTTCACAACCAAACGTGGAACTCTAGTTGCGTGTGGCCGCCCTTAGAAGCGCCACCTACCAACCTGCATTTATTGAGGAAAATGATCCAATATTACATATCCGTGAGTGGCAAAAGTATGTGAACCTCTAGGATTAGCAGTTAATTTGAAGGTGAACCCTTCAAAGGTATTGATTGATTGATTGATTGATTGATTGATTGATTGATTGATTGATTCCGAACAGTAAAGAATATATAAAAACAAACAAACAAAAATAAATAAAAATAAAAAATGCAATCATCAAAACATCATCATAAACAGAATAGTGTAGCCACAAGGAAATAACATAATAATGTTCGGAAAGGATTAGGAAGAAGTAAATAACTTATCAAATCCTAACCCTCTATACCACCGCTAATCAAACGTCACTTTCCACCATAATAAACTAGATATACAAAAGAAAACAAAATCAAAAAAAAAAAAAAATACCAACATACCAAGACATACCAACATGGCATAATATCGCCCAAATCAAATCATATATATATATATATATATATATATATATATATATATATATATATATATATACAAATACTTATGCTATGCATATGTACACACATACAATACATATATACAGTACATACATACACACATACCTATAACTATACACATCCATACGTACACAGACACCCATATCATAATTATGCATATTATGCTTAGATATTATATACAATTATGCATTTTATATATATATAATACAAATACTCACTTCCTATATAATATATCCATATGTACCCATGCCCACATATATACACTTATATTATCAATAGCATGTTATTGTAATTCCTCCTCCCTATACCTCATAAAGATCTGTTCCTTATACCTTTTTTTGAACTGGTTTATAGTTGTACATTTCATAAGCTCCACATTCAAACTGTTCCATAGCTTTACTCCACAAATAGAGATACTGAACATTTTTAACATTGTCCTAGCACTGCAAATTTTAAATTTCAATTTCCCCCTAAAATTATAGCCCCCATCTCTATCCAAGAAAATTATTTGGATATTCCTTGGTACATTATAATTCCTAACTTTGTACATTACTAAGGCAGTTTTATATTCTATAATATCCCTGAATTTTAAACATTTTGAATTTAAGAATAGTGAATTAGTATGATCTCAGTAACCAGCACTATGAATTATTCTTATAGCTCTTTTTTGAGGTATAGTTATTGCATGAAGTGAACATTTATACGTATTTCCCCACACCACTGAGCAGTAATTTAAGTATGGTAAAACCAGGGAACAGTAAAGAATGCGGAGTTAATTATAGTCCAGGACGTGCTTAGCTTTACTCAACACAGATATGCTTCTTGATAGTTTCATTAGTATGTATTTTATATGTGATTTCCAATTAATTCTATCATCTATTATTACCCCAAGAAATTTATTATTAGAAACTCTTTCAATATCAACACCATCTACCTGTACATTTATTGCCCTATTTATTTTATAATTATTAAATAACATGATTTTTGTTTTAGACAAATTTAATGATAATTTATTTCGATCAAACCAGCTTTTTAACCTGCACAATTCTGAAGAGATTATGTTTTCTAACTCATGTAAATTTGTTCCAGAACAAAACATATTTGTGTCATCTGCAAATAATACCATCTTAAATATCTTTGATACATTGCACATATCATTTATATAAAGAATAAACAGTTTAGGACCCAATACTGAGCCCTGAGGGACACCACAATCAATATTCAAACGAGTTGAGACAAAGTCACCCAACTTCACAAATTGTGTCCTGTTGCTCAAATAACTTTTTATCCAATTTAATACAACTCCCCTTATCCCATATTGTTCCATCTTATTAATTAATATATCATGATTAATAGTATCAAAAGCTTTTTGAAGATCAATAAATATCCCAGCGACATGTTTCTTATCATCTATAGAGTTACTGATTTCTTTAATTGATTCCATTAGTGCCATCTCTGTTGATCTATTTGCTCTAAATCCATAAAAATAATTTATCTAATCTGTTATTGAATAGCTTTTCAAGAATTTTGGAGAATTGAGGAAGTAAAGAAACAGGTATTTAATTTGTGAAGTTGTGTTTGTCCCCAGATTTATACAATGGAATTACTTTTGCTATTTTCATATTGCTTGGAAATGTACCAGTTGAAATGACAAGTTACAGATGTATGTTAATGGTTTAGAAATCCCCCCAATAATGTATCATGGCATGAACAAAGGAAATTTCTGAGGACCTCAGAAAAAGCATTGTTGATGTTCATCAGGCTGGAAAAGGTTACAAAACCATCTCTAAAGAGTTTGGACTCCACCAATCCACAGTCAGACAGATTGTGTACAAATGGAGGGAATTCAAGACCATTGTTACCCTCCCCAGGAGTGGTCAACCAACAAAGATCACTCCAAGAGCAAGGTGTGTAATAGTCGGCGAGGTCACAAAAGACCCCAGGGTAGCTTCTAAGCAACTGAAGGCCTCTCTCACATTGGCTAATGTTAATGTTCATGAGTCCACCATCAGGAAAACATTGTACAGCAATGGTGTGCATGGCAGGGTTGCAAGGAGAAAGCCACTGCTCTCCAAAAAGAACATTGCTGCTCGTCTGCACTTTGCTAAAGATCACGTGGACAAGCCTGAAGGAAAAATGTTTTGTGGACGGATGAGACCAAAATAGAACTTTTTGGTTTAAATGAGAAGTGTTATGTTTGGAGAAAGGAAAACACTGTATTCCAGCATAAG
The DNA here is from genome assembly GCF_027579695.1 of Neoarius graeffei. Taxonomy (NCBI): domain Eukaryota; kingdom Metazoa; phylum Chordata; class Actinopteri; order Siluriformes; family Ariidae; genus Neoarius; species Neoarius graeffei. The sequence goes on from NC_083577.1 coordinate 7,455,809, forward strand.
AACCTTATCCCATCTGTGAAACATGGTGGTGGTAGTATCATGATTTGGGCCTGTTTTGCTACATCTGGGCCAGGACAGCTTGCCATCATTGATGGAACAATGAATTCTGAATTATACCAGCGAATTCTAAAGGAAAATGTCAGGACATCTGTCCATGAACTGAATCTCAAGAGAAGGTGGGTCATGCAGCAAGACAACGACCCTAAGCACACAAGTCGTTCTACCAAAGAATGGTTAAAGAATAAAGTTAATGTTTTGGAATGGCCAAGTCGAAGTCCTGACCTTAATCCAATGGAAATTTTGTGGAAGGACCTGAAGCGAGCAGTTCATGTGAGGAAACCCACCAACATCCCAGAGTTGAAGCTGTTCTGTATGGAGGAACGGGCTAAAATTCCTCCAAGCCAGTGTGCAGGACTGATCAACAGTTACCGCAAACGTTTAGTTGCATTTATTGCTGCACAAGGGGGTCACACCAGATACTGAAAGCAAAGGTTCACATACTTTTGCCACTCACAGATATGTAATATTGGATCATTTTCCTCAATAAATAAATGACCTAGTATAATGTTTTTGTCTCATTTGTTTAACTGGGTTCTCTTTATCTACTTTTAGGACTTGTGTGAAAGTCTGATGATGTTTTAGGTCATATTTATGCAGAAATATAGAACATTCTAAAGGGTTCATACACTTTCAAGCACCACTGTAATTCTGTCAAGAAATAGCTTTAATAATCATATATTTGGTTCACTGAAGTCTTATAAAAATAAACATCCAATCAGTTTGACTAAATTCAAGATGTTTTCACTGGCTGTCTATTTCTTGTTGCAGTGTATTGGCTGCTCCAGCAGTTACACTTCCACAACAAATAGAAATTTTTATTTATTAAAGAACAATGCATCATATTTTTTATCCATTCATAGTTAGATATCATATCTCCTAAACAAGTTAGTTTCCTTCTGTTATAACCACAAAAAATAGTCTTCAAGGTACTTTCTCTTGAAGTCGAAGAAGTCAAAGAAAAAAATCGAAGAAATAAATAATAAACAATCCACTATCCTGTTGACTTTCTCACGCCGGGAAAAAGTCACAAAAAGTTACAGCTTTACCTTTTTATAGCTTCAAAAATGTGACAAAATATTCAATAAGCGTCTCCTTACAGAAAACATCGCCACGTCTACGATTATCTATGAGCGTGTGATTTTCAGCCAGAAGTATTGTCAGGTATGCTGTCAAAATTAAAATGCTTTAAGGCCCAGTCTCACAATGCCAGTAACGATAACTCCCCTCCATTCATGACCCATCCTTGATTACAATGGTTTCAATCCAAGTTGCTGAAAATGTGGGCTGGTTTGCGAGCTGGCACCAAGGTTCAGAGAATCCTGAACAGAACCAGTTTAAGAACCCGTTCCCGGTTGATACCAAGTTGGTCTTGTGGTACTAGAGAGACACTCCAGATCTGTTTAAGGCCCGGTTCCACAATACCAATAACGATAACTACAAATAAATTGGTCCCCTGCAGTTTATGTGGTTGGTGCTCACACCAGACCGATAACGATCCCTAGGCCTGGGTTTATCCGTATCAGTGAGATTGCTTCTGGAGCCATTTTTCCAGGCCTGGACCTGGTCCAATAAAACATCTGACCAATCAGGTAATTGTTTACGTCACATTGTCTGAGCATGTGCTATTTTTCCCAGGGCATCTTTGTACTGTACATCCTTGTTGGATCATGAAGTCATGGAATACGGATTAACGGAAAATAAAAAATATAATACAAAATACAAATCTTTGTTACGGATATGTGATTTTCCATGAAATATCAATAGTAAATTAATAATGTAAACATATAAATGTAGGTAAGATATTTTAATTATGAACTTCGGCAGTCCAAACATTTAATTGTTTTAGACTAATTAGTTTTTTATCCATGATGCATCATCCGTATGAAATCGGTAACCAATCTGTAATATACTGAAACATCTGTGACTCATTCATAAATTATTTGCATCCATGATGCGTCCATATTAAAATCCGTAACCACTCTGTGTTTTGTATCCTTTTTTAAAAAAAAATTATATTTCCGTAGTCCGTGACCTATCCGTATCCGTGTGTACATGGGTTGTTTTGAAGTCCAAGCTGTACAGTATGACCCGGAATAATGTGCTCCGACTTGGAGGGGAAAAAACAAACAAAAAAAACCCTTCCCTGACTATTCCTAAGTTGCATGCATTTATTTCTCTGACTGTCAGGTCCAGCCGATATTATAGTTGGGATTATAGTTGTGGTGTGACTGCTCCAGACTGGAACTAAATTCAGGCAGAGGGAGAGTCAGAGTTATAGTTATAGGTACTATACACTACCGTTCAAAAGTTTGGGGTCACTTTGAAATGTCGTTATTTTTGAAAGAAAAGCACTGTTCTTTTCAATGAAGATCACTTTAAACTAATCAGAAATCCACTCTATACATTGCTAATGTGCTAAATGACTATTCTAGCTGCAAATGTCTGTTTTTTGGTGCAATATCTCCATAGGTGTATAGAGGCCCATTTCCAGCAACTCTCACTCCAGTGTTCTAATGGTACAATGTGTTTGCTCATTGCCTCAGAAGGCTAATGGATGATTAGAAAACCCTTGTACAATCATGTTAGCCCAGCTGAAAACAGTTGAGCTCTTTAGAGAAGCTATAAAACTGACCTTCCTTTGAGCAGATTGAGTTTCTGGAGCATCACATTTGTGGGGTCGATTAAATGCTCAAAATGGCCAGAAAAATGTCTTGACTATATTTTCTATTCATTTTACAACTTATGGTGGGAAATAAAAGTGTGACTTTTCATGGAAAACACAAAATTGTCTGGGTGACCCCAAACTTTTGAACGGTAGTGTGTAGTTATCGTTATCGGTGTGTTGGCACCGGGCCCTTAGTATAAACAATAGTCATGCTGGGAAAATTTGTTCCCATGAGGACAGATTTTTTTTTTTTAATACAGCAAAAAATGGTATTATTTAATGACAGTAATATGCAAGTGTGTGTGTGTGTGTGTGTGTGTGTGTGTGTGTGTGTGTGTGTGTGTGTGTGTGTGTGTGTGTGTGAGAGAGAGAGAGTGCGTCTGGCTCTAGAAACACTAAAAGCTGTGTGTGGGTTGTATGCGTGGGAGTGAGCGTGATGCAAGAATAAAAATCCAAATATAATAAATACTGCTCTTCTCTCTCTCTCTCTCTCTCTCTCTCTCTCTCTCAAAGAAAGCTTCTTTCTTTCTACTTATCCCTCAGCATCTCTTTCCTATCTATCTATCTATCTATCTATCTATCTATCTATCTATCTATCTATCTATCTATCTATCTATCTATCTGTCTGTCTGTCTGTCTGTCTGTCTGTCTGTCTGTCTGTCTGTCTGTCCGGAACAGATGGTGGGTGTTGAGTCTCTAAAATGTTTAATGGCTGTGTTCATGTTCAAGTGGTTCAAGGGCAAAGGTGTTCTCATGCTAATACCACAAAACACACACTCTCTCTCTCTCTCTCTCTCCCCCCCCTTTTTTTCTCTCAGCCTCGTCAGTTGCTCATGAGAAGTTCATGAAAGTAAATCTTCCAGGATTTCCTGAAGATCAGAAGGTGCAGGTTTCTAATAATGCACTCGTTCTACTACGTTATCGTTTCCATAGTAACAGGAGATGAAAAAAGATAGGGAACTACCGCTAATGCGCGGACGCTATCATGTAAGTGATATCAGGAACTTGCAGATGTTCCTCAACATTAAATATTGGATTAGTTCACGCAGCAAAAACGATGTGTTGTAAACAGTTACTGACATAAGAGGAACAAGGTTGGATGGCGGGGCTCGTTAGGGTGTGTGTGTGTGTCACGGGCGATTGCGCTAAGACAACGAGGGAGGCTCAGCCTCCTCTAAAAATGACGAATATCATGTAGGATGAATTGCGCTAGGCTTATGTTATAGCCGACCTTATAACATTGCTATTTCAGATCCAGAATCATAGAAATATATGTGCTCAACCCAACTACAGTGCGAAATCATTCCGTTATAACTTTCCCCAGTTCGCCTAATGTGCGCGTGAGTTTTTCCCCCTCGTGACAGCGCGATGCAGCGCAACCTCAGTGGACTTCAATGGCATTTGGGAGCTATGCGCTTTTCAATATCAAAATGCAAGACGATTATTGGACAAATACTGCAAAAACGCCCGCCCACGGACTCCCACAGACTCCCAGCCTCACAGTGGGAGGGACATGGCAAAGCTTTCCACGAGGAGACTGGTGATTGGTGAAAGCGGATGGATATTTTCTTTGATTGACAGCTCGTTTCAAATATAGACAGGCAGCGGTGAATCTCACTTCAGTCCCATGCGGATTCGCAAGTGCTGTGGTGTATTGTAAGAGATCAGCTTACATTTCGATTTCATTCATTACATACGGTTTCTACCAGCTTTTTTAGTTTGTATATATTTTCATTGTAAATAAAGTGTAAATATAGTGTTGTCAAGTTTGCTATCTTAGTTCCAGAAATTTTGTTTATTTGAGTGACTGAACTTCAGGGGGCTAGTCAGCTAGCAAGAAAGCTGCGCACGGATGCCAAGCATTGCTGATTTAATTTTGGCGAAGCCATTTGCCAGTCTTCCTTTCAAGAAAAAAATTAAAATTAAAGAGCAGGGTAGACCAACGCCTCAAATTGACTTGGTGAAAAAGGTAGGGAATAATACTCGCTCCGTTCAGCTCTCCTGGTATGAGAAAGTGAATTGGCTAACAGCAAGTGACCCACATCAACAACAGTAAATAGGCTACTTTAGTAATATGTCATGGATGGACCAAAAATATAGAATCTATTTAAAATGTTTATGCTGAGTATATTATATTGGAATATATATTTCTCTGGATATGAATTAAACACAGCTACAATTTGGAAAACATTTTTAAACAAAAACACAGCCGAGAACATTTCACACTACAGACCTGGATTAAAAGTGAAGGGTTATCAAAATTGTCAATAAAACATTTCTCAGTCAAAATAAGTAAAATATAGAAAAGTGTCATTGAATGAAATGTGTGGCACCCAGCTCTATGTTTGGCTCCCCAAGGTCAGTGCTTGTGCCTATTCCAGAACACTCTGCTGTTACTGCTGAGGTTCCTGACAAAGAGCTGCTTTCAATAATGATCAATTTTTAAACAACATGCCACAATTTTAAAATATAAAATGTTAAAATATACCCCCCCCCCAACACCACCATCATGTATATTGGACAGTAGGCTAATGGGCCAAAAGAACCTGTTATTTCACAGTTTGTGACCCTGCCAACAATCAGCCAGATCAGAGGCAAGAGTATGGGCAAAATTGATGTGTTTTTTCTTTTTTCTTTTAAAATCTGGAAATATCGTAACCGACCAGCCTCCCCTCTTTGAAAGACTACCAGCCGCCACTGGTGTGTGTGTATCCACAATAACATGTTTAGTGTATGAGTAGGGTGGCACGGTGGTGTAGTGGTTAGTGCTGTCGCCTCCCAGCAAGAAGGTCCGGGTTTGAGCCCCGTGCCCAGCGAGGGCCTTTCTGTGCGGAGTTTGCGTGTTCTCCCCGTGTCCGCGTGGGTTTCCTCCGGGTGCTCCGGTTTCCCCCAAAGACATGCAGGTTAGGTTAACTGGTGACTCTAAATTGACCGTAGGTGTGAGTGTGAATGGTTGTCTGTGTCTATGTGTCAGCCCTGTGATGACCTGGCGACTTGTCCAGGGTGTACCCCGCCTTTCGCCCGTAGTCAGCTGGGATAGGCTCCAGCTCGCCTGCGACCCTGTAGAACAGGATAAAGCGGCGAGAGATAACGAGATGAGATGAGTGTATGAGTATATGGAGTGTGACAAACATGTGCTTGTGTTAACAGAAAGCAGTCATCGTGTTTATTCATTTCCTGACTCACTCAACAAGAATTAAACTGTTCTCCCACAGTTTACATGCCTGTTGTCCGTCCTGAAGCAGGCTGGGGAAAAAACCTGACTTTCACATGTGGATTGTTATTGTTATTGATCATCTCAATACGGAGACACACATATACATACATACAGACATACACACACACACACACACACACACACATGCAACCACCAGATAAACATTAATACCTCCAAGCAGTTATATAAACCTGATCTCACACTTTGTCCCATTTCACTCACAGTGCAGATGTGGTGGTGTTAATGAAGAATTATTGCATCGTTTAAAATCGATTTTGAATATTCAAGAAATCATCTTGCAACAATAAAATACCGTTAAGGGAAAATGGTTGCAGCTGCAATGCATCAGTGCTCCACGGATTTCCGCTCCGATTGTTTTGCTTGAAAGAACTCATCACTCCACACAAAACTTGGTCGTTATTTTGTCCAATTTTTTTTGCTAATGAGTTAGTAATGAGGCCAAATTAACAAATTTTCCAGGCCTCTCAATAGAATTGTATCTCCTCTCTCATTTCTCATCTGATTTCAGTTCTGACTGATGTTTTGGGTAGATCTTCCCATGAGGAAGAAAACTTGGTCATTTGTTTGTTGATTTTGCTGTTGTAAACAATTTGTTTTCAACTTTATTTATTTTCAGTTAAATCATATCTCATCCCTCAGTTCTCAGGGGATTTCAGTTCTGATTGTTTTATTTGAAAGAACTCGACCTTCTGCACAAAACTTGGACACTGTATTGTCAATTTTTTGCTAACAAATTAGTAATTAGCTCAACTTAACACATTTTATTCTGACTAGAACTGTATCTCCTCTCTCATTTATCATGCGAATTTAGTTCTGATCGATGTTTTGGGTAGATCTTCCCATGAGGAACAGCATTTCGTCCTTTGTTGAATTTTCCTGTTGTAAACATGTTTTGGTAGTCATAGTTGTTTTGATGAGCTACTACGTGCTTGACATCCTGGTATCTATTCTACGTACGATTTGTCAACTATTACAATTTAACGTATTAATGAACACCAGATTGCACTTTTTACCCATTTGTAGTTTCGTTGTAAAATGATGTCCATGATGATGTTCGTGAACCACGGTTCAGGTGAAGTGAGCCCCAGACATCCATTAATAAGAGGACCCAGAGTTTGTTCTCCGGACTGCTCCAGGGCTCAAAAACAGCTTTCACACTTCAGTGAACAAACCAAATGAGTGCTTGGGGGGGGGGACAAAAAAAAACTGTGAAAACATCCTGAATGTATGGAGGTTGCTGTATTAAGCCTAGGTCACAACTGGACGTACGATTTTTTTGGCCGTGCGATTTTTGGTGTTTCCCAAATCGCTGCGGTTTCTTTGTTCGTGGAGAAAGACGCACGTTGGCCGTAAGTTTGTCTTGCAACCTGAAAAAAACGTAAGTGCCCGTAGAGGTTGTTTGACATGACAAAGAACCTCTGCGGCCGGTCTGCGGCCAGTCTACGGCTCGAAAATCAGCACGTCACACGCACGCCCTCCGTGCGTTTCTTGCATTTTTTGCACGTAGACCGGCCGTGGGAGCACGTACAGCCGGGTGTGACCGAGGCTTTATTGTGATTATTTATTCCAGTAGCTCAATATTTTACTAATAAAGTAATAAATTTATATAAGGCTGCACTTGGCCCGATTAATCCAACACACTGGTCATTTAAAGGCTCGTGTGTGTAGGATTTTGCTGGACTATTAATAATAGTTGTAAACGGAGTTCCCAGTGGATGGCACTCTGTTTCTGTGTAGACGCTGTGTTGCTTTACTGTCACCTTTTCAGTCACATATCTGCCACCAGCACACACTGTGTGTGTATGTGTGTGGGACCCAGCCTTCTGCAGTGATTTGAAAGCTCTGCAATGCAGCACTAGAGGCAACAGAGTGAGTCAGATGCCTAGAGAAAGACCATTTATTTACCTGGTGTTAATACAGGCTTAATTTTCTATATATGTCATAAAGAAGGCGTGGTCTCTGAATCTCAGTCCTAGTGAAGGAGGTATGGCCTCTGTGTCTGTCAGTTTCACTGGAGGTGTGGCCTCTGTACCTGCAGCCTTTGTCTGCCCCAGTGAAGGAGGTGTGGCCTCAATACCTCAGTCCCACTGAAGGAGGTGTGGCCTCTATATATCTCAATCCCAGTGAAGGAGGTGTGGCTTGTCTGTCTTTCAATCCCAGTGAAGGAGGCATGGCCTCTATCCCTCTCAGTCCCAATGAAGGAGGTGTGGCCTCTATACCTCTCAGTCTGAGTGTAGGAGGTGTGGCCTCGATACCTCTCAGTCCCACTGAAGGAGGTGTGGCCTCTATACATCTCAATCCCAGTGAAGGAGGTGTGGCCTGTCTGTCTTTCAATCCCAGTGAAGGAGGCATGGCTGCTATACCTCTCAGTCCCAGTGAAGGAGGTGGGGCCTCTATACCTCTCGGTCCCAGTGAAGGAGGTGCGGCCACTATACCTCTCGGTCCCAGTGAAGGAGGTGGGGCCTCTATAGAGATCTTGCAGTCACGTGACCGGAAAGTACACAGACGCCATCTTGTCGGTAAAAAACACCGCTGAATACTGCTGCACTCGTGTACAGAATGGATCAATTTCAACCGACGGACTACACGGCTCATTTTTCTAATGAACAGATAACTAGATGTATGTCTAAAATAAACGACCTACAGATTAGTGACCCTTATGGCTTACCGGACGTAGTTTTCACGACTGTGTCAGTGGATTTTGAACTGCCAGCGGAATACCCAGATGTGTATAATTACCTCATTATCTTTCCCTCGCTGTTCAGTGGTGAAGCACTGCGTGCTTATAAATCTCTGGACAGTTATCTTTACAGAAATTCAGGATTTGTCAGCCACCCTCAATGTGGCATCTTGTAAACAAGAAAATGACAATCCTCATTGGACGGGTAAGTCACTTAAGTATTGAGTACTAGTACTGATACTAGATATATCAGTAGTATCTAGTATAGCACTGACCAGCCGATTATAGAATAGAATAAGGTAATTCCAGCTGTAATTCCAAATCGTTCGTCTTGTTTACCATGGATCTGGCGTTGGAGAGGTAGAGGCTTGGCAGTGGAGGTTTGAGTGGCTGTTTTCTGAGCTTAGTCAACAGGCCGGCTCTGCCTGCAGCCTCGCTTTTGCTTCCGCTCCCGGCGCCGCCTCCTTCGCCTGCCAGACCCGATAACAATCCACGGAGACCCTGCTGGTCTCGCTATCTCGTCCGGAATGTTGTGCATGTGATGGAAATCGCTACAAACTGTCATTTTCTGCTGGAAACCAATGTCCAGTAAGTCCATACGGTTGTAGTGGATATTGAAGTCCGGTACAGACGAACAACACGCAAAAATACACACAAAAAACATAAAAAACGTGCACAGGTAGGGGGAGCTTGTAGCCGCAGCCGTTGTAGTAGAATTGTATATAGTAGGGTTTTCCAGAAGAAAAGGTAGAAGCAGAAGTAGAACCAGAAGTAGAAGTAGAAGGCGGAAATATGGCGTTTGACCGACAAGATGGTGTCTGTCACAATCTGGATCGGCTGTGACATCACATGCAAGTGCTCCATACCTCTTGGTCCCAGTGAAGGAGGTGGGGCCTCTATACCTCTCGGCCCCAGTGAAGGAGGTGGGGCCTCTATACCTCTTGGTCTCAGTGAAGGAGGTGCGGCCACTATACCTCTCAGTCCTGGGACTGAGGAAATCGATGAATTGTTTTGATAAATTTCAGGGTTTTTTTTTGTCTGTGAATGTTTCTGTATCAGAAAAATAAAATCGCACACTGCCTTGAAGATTTGAAGTTTATCTTCTTGTGTTGAAAAACTCATATTACAAAATACAACTTCCCAGAACTGAGTAACATATTTTACAATATCTTCACTCGTGAGAACTCGTCTGCGTTCTAAATTATTTAACACGTCTTGGGGTATTGTCAGTATCAAGAAATGATGTTCATCTTTTGATCTCAAACACAGATGTGTTCAGTTTATAGCAAAAACAAAACAATTTCATTCCAATACTTTTGGAGAGGACTATAAAACTCAAGCTTAATTTCTTCATTAAAGCTGTGCTACACGTGCCACACTCTTCCTTCTCCTTCCTGTTATCTTCAGACATTATTTCTATATATTTTTTTCCTGTTTTAGATTTTACACTAACTCATACACCAGATCATGGTCATGATCAGCACATGAATTAACAAGGCAGTGCTTTTTATTTCCTACCAATTTAACACAGAAAAAGATCCTTGAGTGCAGAGATTGCTGCTCTGAGCTCATTATGCAATTTCGTGTTATACTGGAGCCTGAATTATTAATGATTTATCAGAGCCACATTTTCCTCATTGCATCACAGACACATTTCCGTGTCATGTTAAATGATTTTTCACACTGTTATCATGCATTACACATTATGAACTATTTATAGGAAATTAGTCTCATTGGCCACTGACTGCAATTTTTGCTTATTTATTGATCACTGACACTAAAATCCTGCTGTATTCCACAATTCAGTACTGTTTGTAACTCACTGTTGTTGGCCATGTTAATTTTTTTCTGTAATATAGATATTTAGTCCCTGCCTAAAAGTGGAGCTCCTGATGAGTTTCTGAGCAAAATATTTGCAAGGGCACAAAATCAACCTAAATAGAATAATAATATTACAGCACCATGCATGAACCATCGAATTGTGTCATGTCGTGTTTTTCACCTCAATAAATTACTGGTGAGACCGATAATGAGATACGCATCGCAGTTACGATACATATTTATTCCTTTCTTTGACACCACATGCCATGCGCCAGAAACAACACCACAACATCTATAATGGTGTGACTCTGCTGGGTGCCTGGGGGACAGCAGTGAACCAGCGCTTTCATTTTACATCATTACTATAGAGTTACCATCCAATATTATCGCACATAAGGGCTAATCGGGGTGGCACGGTGGTGTAGTGGTTAGTGCTGTCGCCTCACAGCAAGAAGGTCCTGGGTTCGAGCCCCGTGGCCGGCGAGGGCCTTTCTGCGTGGAGTTTGCATGTTCTCCCCGTGTCCGCGTGGGTTTCCTCTGGGTGTTCCGGTTTCCCCCACAGTCCAAAGACATGCAGGTTAGGTTAACTGGTGACTCTAAATTGAGCGTAGGTGTGAATGTGAGTGTGAATGGTTGTCTGTGTGTATGTGTCAGCCCTGTGATGACCTGGCGACTTGTCCAGGGTGTACCCCGCCTTTCGCCCGTAGTCAGCTGGGATAGGCTCCAGCTCGCCTGCGACCCTGTAGAACAGGATAAAGCGGCGAGAGATAATGAGATGAGGACTAATCCGTGTTGATCCGCAGTAGGTTTAGATTGCCTAACACGAAGGAAAGATGCTCATAATTGCTACTGAACTATAATAGTTGGTCTGATTACAACGGTTAACCGTCCAACAAGCTAGTGGACTAATAAAACTGTTTTAACTAGTTAGCTCATCCGGCCGTAGGCCAGGCTGGATGAGCTTATGCGATCATGCGTTGTCCATCCAAAGTCCGTTGTCGTCCGTTCATAATTTACAAAAATCGCTATTCCTCCTACAGGATTGATCAGATTTTGATCAAACTCGCATACATTGTTCCCCAGGTGGGTGTGCTTAAAAATTGTCAAGGTGGTGGCGGCACCTGTCATATTTATAAGTTTATGGGCATCTGAAATTTTTTGGGTGACTCGTCACATTAAACGCGACTGTTCGTAAACTGCTAGGACATTTTCAGTGAAACTCACCAAGAAGACTCTAAAGCCATATTCCAACAAGAGTTGTTCACCAGGTGGCGCCACCTGCCATGGATGAGGCTACAGAGGGGTCGTGTGCAAATGTCATGAAAATCGCTACTCCTCCGACAGGGTTGATCAGATTTTGATCAAATTCATATGGAATGTTCCCCAGGTTGGTATGCATGAAAGTTGTCAAGATGGTGGCGCCACCTGTCATAGTTAACATTTTATGGGCATTTGAAAATTTTGGGTGACTTGTCACACCAAATACTACTGTTCATAAACTGCGAGGATGTTTTCACTGAAACTCACCCAGAAGACTCTAAAGACATATTCCAACAAGAATTGTTCACCAGGTGGCGCCACCTGCCATGGATGTGGCTACACAGGGGTCATATGCAATTTCACAAAAATCGCTACTCCTCCCACAGGATTGATCGGATTTCAAACTTGCACACAACAGCAGTGGTCGGTATGAGCTCCAGCCTCGTTGAGGCTGTTTTATTTTATATGAAACTGTTTTAAATATTTTCTGTGAAATGTTTTCGCCCATAGTCAGCTGGGATAGGCTCCAGCTTGCCTGCGACCCTGTAGAAGGATAAAGCGGCTAGAGATAATGAGATGAGATGAGATGAGATGTTTTAGTGAATAATCCCACGTTATATTTTGAAAAAGCAAATTAAAAATAAGCGCTGGATAAAAACTCATCTATCTTATGGAAAAAAGATACAAATTTTGTTGTTCAGCGGTCAAGTGTTTATAAGTTACAGTGCCTTGAACTTTTGGTCAGGTTACCTGTGCTGGTACATGGATATTGTTCATATGTACTGTACGGTCATCGTACGGTCGCAAAAGTCATCAAAAATCAGGTCGATGCATTACCATATTCTATTAAGTGTGGAGCTTCACTCACACAAAAGCCCAGATTCTCCTTGAGTCTTATCCATTCCACTGAAGCACATTCAGACAACTTGACCATAGATTTGATCTAACACTGATCATTAGGCTTTACATAAGTTCACGTATTGCTGGGTTTCACGTGACGTCACATCTACCTCATTAGTTATTCAAAACTTTAGCTGGTGGTTGGCCAAAGCTCAGTTGACAAAGCGTTTGTACAGAGAAGGTGCCTTGCTTGCATGAAAAATGCCTTACGCTTGCATTGTTTTAGGTTGTTCAAATTGATCAAACTGTGAAACTGAGAAAAGGTTCTTCAGGGTTCCCTGTGAACTAATAAAAAAGGGTGAACAAACACAGGATTTCACAAAAAGACGTGAAGAAAGGTGGCTTTTGAACCTCTCACTGAAATCGAAGGGAGCCGAGTCGAAGCATGCTCGAGTTTGCAGTGATCACTTGGTGAAAGGTTTGTATTTCCCTCTCAGCTACGTTCTTAGTGTTTTCCAAGTACTTTTCTTGCTATGTGTCATTATTTTACGAGATTTTTTTTAGTCCCGAAGTGCTAAAGTCCCCAGCTGTTTCTTTGTTTACTCCTCACAAAGTCCATATGCATGAAGATCGCGACAAAATTCTTCCCCAGCCGTACAGTTACAATGTGCCGTGATCACTTCTCCGTCTTGTTGAACTAAGATCCAGGTCTTTAAAGGGGTTTCTGATGATCTTTGTGAATGATTTAGCTGAGAGATAAGAGCCAACACAAGTGAGAATCAAGCCAACTGTTGTTTGTTTAAATTTCAGCTTGCAGCACTTCATTGTAAAGATGCAAATGAAAAGCTTAAAAAAAACATACTTACACGGGCAAAAACAATACAGGATTCATTCGGCAGCGACTTGATCCTGAGCTCCTTTACCCAGCCACATATAAAAAAGTTGTAAGCCTCCATAGTCTTCCACACTTTCATCTGTTTTGCGGTGTAGAAGGACATCTGCAACACCAGATAGTTCGAGATGTCGGGGAACTCGACTGAAGGGTAGTTTTTGAGATCGTATGACAAATCCTTCTTTCCCAGACTGTCGGGGTCGATTCCATTGCACAGAGCAATCTTCTGATGTATCTAAAGCCAGCGGGTACTTCTAGATAACGAGGGTACTCTGATAAGTTAGCGCTAGTTGTTTGCACTACGGCAGCCATTTAGACCACCAGCTATTCCACTTCCTGTAAAACCACTAAGAAAAGTCACGTGACTGAAACCCAGCAATGCACTGTCAAAAAGAAAAAAAAAAAAGATGGGGGAATGCACCAAATACATAAGAAATTGTGAAATTTAATAATTTAAATATTTCTGAGATTTTACTTTTGACTCAAGTTATTGCTGATAGTATCAATTATAATGATTTCTTATTGAATTAGAAAATAATGTAAAACAATTACAGCTGTTACAGCTATTGTAATTACAGCTGCAAGTCTCTTGGGGTATGTCTCTATTAGCTTAGCACATCTAACCACTGGGATTTTTGCCCATTCCTCAAGGCAAAACTGCTCCAACTCCTTCAAATGACAGTGGTGCTTGAAAGTTTGTGAACCTTTTAGAATTTTCTATATTCCTGCATAAATATGACCTAAAACATCATCAGATTTTCACACAAGCCCTAAAAGTAGATAAAGAGAACCCAGTTAAACAAATGAGACCAAAATCCCTTACAGAAAAAAAAACACATGAATTTCCCATGTATTTCACATGTAATCACGTTACCACATGTGATCACATGTTACCACATGTGGTAACATGTGGAATACATGGTATCAGATTTTGTAACATGTGTTACCATGTAGAGCACATGTGGAAAACATTCCCACATGTGATTCACATAAAATTGGGCCAAAACCACATGTTTCCCATGTGCAAAACACATTTTCCACATATTTAATATGTGAGAAATCACATGTGAAGTTTATGTGGTTTTTCTGTAAGGGATATTAGACTTGGTCATTTATTTATTGAGGAAAATGATCCAATATTACATATCTGTCAGTGGCAAAAGTATGTGAACCTCTAGGATTAGCAGTTAATTTGAAGGTGAAATTAGAGTCAGGTGTTTCCAATCAATGGGATGACAATCAGGTGTGAGTGGGCACCCTGTTTTATTTAAAGAACAGGAATCTATCAAAGTCTGATCTTCACAACACGTTTGTGGAAGTGTATCATGGCACGAACAAAGGAGATTTCTGAGGACCTCAGAAAAAGCATTGTTGATGCTCATCAGGCTGTAAAAGGTTACAAAACCATCTGTAAAGAGTTTGGACTCCACCAATCCACAGTCAGACAGATTGTGTACAAATGGAGGGAATTCAAGACCATTGTTACCCTCCCCAGGAGTGGTCAACCAACAAAGATCACTCCAAGAGCAAAGCGTGTAATAGTCAGCGAGGTCACAAAGGACCCCAGGGTAACTTCTAAGCAATTGAAGGCCTCTCTTACATTGGCTAATGTTAATGTTCATGAGTCCACCATCAGGAGAACACTGAACAACAATGGTGTGCATGGTAGGGTTGTAAGGAGAAAGCCACTGCTCTCCAAAAAGAACATTGCTGCTCATCTGCACTTTGCTAAAGATCACGTGGACAAGCCAGAAGGCTATTGGAAAAATGTTTTGTGGACGGATGAGACCAAAATATAACTTTTTGGTTTAAATGAGAGGCATTGTGTTTGGAGAAAGGAAAATACTGCATTCCAGCATAAGAACCTTCTCCCGTCTGTGAACCATGGTGGTGGTAGTATCATGGTTTGGGCCTGTTTTGCTGCATCTGGGCCAGGAGGGCTTGCCATCATTGATGGAACAATGAATTCTGAATAATACCAGCGAATTCTAAAGGAAAATGTCAGGACATCTGTTCATGAACTGAATCTCAAGAGAAGGTGGGTCATGCAGCAAGACAATGACCCTAAGCACACAAGTCGTTCTACCAAAGAATGGTTAAAGAAGAATAAAGTTAATGTTTTGGAATGGCCAAGTCAAAGTCCTGACCTTAATCCAATCAAAATGTTGTGAAAAGACCTGAAGTGAGCAGTTCATGTGAGGAAACCCACCAACATCCCAGAGTTGAAGCTGTTCTGTATGGAGGAATGGGCTAAAATTCCTCCAAGCCGGTGTGCAGGACTGATCAACAGTTACTGGAAATGTTTAGTTGCAGTTATTGCTGCACAAGGGGGTCACACCAGATACTGAAAGCAAAGGTTCACATACTTTTGCCATTCACATATGTAATATTGGATCATTTTCCTCAATAAATAAATGACCAAGTGTAATATTTTTGTCTCATTTGTTTAACTGGGTTCTCTTTATCTACTTTTAGGACTTGTGTGAAAATCCGATGATGTTTTAGGTCATATTTATGCAGGAATACAGACAATTCTAAAGGTTTCACAAACTTTCAAGCACCACTATAGATGGGTTGCATTGGTGCCCAGCAATCTTCAAGTTATGCCACAGATTCTCCATTGGATTGAGGTCTGGACTTTGATTAGGTCATTCCAAGACGTTTAAATTTTTCCCTTTAAACCACTCCAGTGTAGCTTTAGCAGTATGTTTAGGGTCATTGTCCTGCTGGAATGTGAACCTTTGTCCCAGTCTCAAACCTCTGGCTGACTCAGACAGGTTTTCCTCCAGAATTGCCCTGTATTTAGTGCCATCCATCTTTCCTTCAGTCCTGACCAGCTTTCCTGTCCCTGTAGATAAAAAAACATCCCCACAGCATGATGCTGCCACCACCATGCTTCACTGTAGGGATGGTGTTCTCAGGGTGTTGGGTTTGTGCCACACATGGCATTTCCCATGATGGCCAAAGAGATCAATTTTAGTCTCATTTGACCAGAGAATCTTCTTCCATGTGTTTGGGGAGTCTGCCACATGCTGTTGGGCAAACTCCAAATGTGTTTTCTTAAGCAATGACTTTTTTCTGGCCACTTGTCCATAAAGCCCCTCTCTGTGGAGTGTATGGCTTAAAGTGGTCCTATGGACAGATACTCCCATCTCCACTGTGGATCTTTGGAGCTGCTTCAGTGTTATCTTTGGTGTCTTTGCTACATCTCTGATTTAATGCCCTCCTTGCCCGGTCTGTGAGTTTTGGTGGGCAGGGCCTTCTCTTGTCAGGTTTGTAGTGGTGACATATTCTTTTCATTTTGCTATAATGGATTTAATGGTGCTCCGTGGGATATTCAAAGTTTGGGATATTTTTTATAACCCAACCCTGATCTATACTTCTCCACAACTTTGTCTCTGACCTGTTTGGAGGCTCCTTGGTTCTCATGTTGCTTGCTTAGTAGTGTTGCAGAGTCAGGGTCCTTCCAGAACAGGCTGATTTATACAGGCATCATGTGACAGATCATGTGACACTTTGATTGCACACAGGTGGATCTTAATCAACTAATTATGTGACTTATGAAGTGAATTGGTTGGACCAGCTCTTATTTAGGGGTTTCATATGAAAGGGGGTGAACACTTATGCACACTCCAGATTTCTGTTTTTTTTCCATCTTAATTATTGTTTGTGTCACAATAAAAAAAAAAAAAAAAAAAAAACAACAATTTGCACCTTTAAAGTGGTCGGCATGTTGTGTAAATCAAATGGTGCTAACCCCCCAGAAATCCATTTTAATTCCAGCTTGTAATGCAACAAAACAGGACAAACACCAAGGGGGATGAATACTTTTGGAAGACACTGTACATGTTTTTAAAGGCTAAACCAAACTAAAAATTTCTTCCGGATTTCCAAAAGTTTAAGTAACTCTAAGTTATCAAGCCAAAGATTTTACATTTTGCGACATCCACAAAACTCCATAAAAGGCAAATCTCACCACTGACACGCACTCGCGCGTCCTCATTCTAGTCTAGTGGGTGCCATTATTTTTGTCCTAATTGAATGGCTAGTCTGTTGTCTTGATTTGTTTTGGATTGCTTTCTTTCCAGACATTAATATGAAACAACGGCGTTTCTTTAAATTTGTGTGCAAATAAAATAAATAAATGCTTTAAACTTCACTGCGTTAAAAAATCAGTGCCATTTGTATGATCGAGGGTCGCATTCGCTTCGTGTCCTTACCGTATACGTAAAGATAATCAAACTCAGGAAATCTTCTCAGATACAGCTGTTTCCCAAACAAACTAGATTTTCCTGAATATGCCACATATCCTGAGTAGTAAATAATTCATGAATAAATTATTTCATATCAGATTTGATAAATGAGTCGGACTTTTGTGCGGCGTAATTATGTTAAAGAGAATTTTACCTCCGGGCTCGGAGGGCTTCTGGTCTGTGGTTGCCATGCCAACCTCCTCTCCATGTTTCCTGGCTAGTCTTCCAAAATGTCAGTCTGATTTTCGGATGTTGTACAGTATGTGTGTGTTGTTCTAAATACTGCTGGGGTTTTTTTTTTAAGCTGTCAGTTTGAATCTAAACTTTAATGCTCATTTAATTATATTTTAACTCTAATTGACTTAGATGGAATGGGTTTAAAATGACATGAGTCACAGTAATGTGTTCCTCAGAGGAATGTGATTTCGTAAACTCACGCTGAAAACCTTTTCTGAGTTCACTCTGTGATACCTGAAACTTGTGGCAGAAATGTGATGTTTCCAAGAGCTTTTTGTTCACTGGTTTTCACGCCAGTCAGAACAGTGTAATCCAGTGTGGATATTCAGCATCTTGGCACCAGAAACTGGGCCAATACACAATCCTGCCAGGTTTACACACCCTGTAGCACCTGGAGGACGCGTCAGCAGACTGGGTAGTGCTACTGAGAGTCAGAGTATTTTTAACACAGCTTTGTAGTCACGTGATCTTTCTTATACGTTATCGTTTCTGTCGTAACAACAACATCAGGGACTTGTATGCAGATGCCCCAGATTGGGTCAGATAGCTTGTATACAGATTAAATGCACTGCATAGTCATTGACATGTTAAAGCTGATAGTATTGGCTTACTGTGTTAAGGCTCTGGGTTACTGGCCAGAGGGTTGGGAGTTTGAGCCCTAGCACTGCCATTGTTGGGCCCTTGGACAAGGATCTTATTTTCTCAACCAAACCACATTGACCCCACATAGAGGTGGGAAGAAGAAGGAGAGCATCTTCAGTTTCAGTGCTTTGTAAACAGTCAATGCGTTAAGTTTAGGTTTTCCACCACATGCAAGTCCTCAGGAAAGAGGACCTTGTTTGTTTGTTTGTTTTCTGTAAAATGAAAACAATGAACTTCTTCAGCTTCAAGAGAAAAAAAAAACAGGCTGGTGAGGGAATGATTAGATAGAGGGATGGATGGATACACTGCAAAAAATGGCCTTTCAAAAATAAGAAATAAAAGATTAAAACAAAGCATATTTGCTTGAATCAGGTGAAAAAAATCTGCCAATGGAACTAGTCAAATTTGACTTGGTAAGATTTCTTAAAGTAAGATGAAAAATCTAACCTGTTTTTAGATGAAATAATTCCAAAATAAGATTGGGGAACTTGTTATGCGAGATCTGATTAACTCAAAATAATCAAAATAGTTCTTATAACAAGATCGTACTTCTTACATTTAGCCATTCAAGTCTTTTTTATTTATTTCATTTTAAGGGTATTTCACTTAAATTCATGACAAAGTCTTAGCAGTAAAAACTGAATTTAAGATAAATATACTAATATTAGGAGGGCGGCACGGTGGTGTAGTGGTTAGCGCTGTCGCCTCACAGCAAGAAGGTCCTGGGTTCGAGCCCCGGGGCCGGCGAGGGCCTTTCTGTGTGGAGTTTGCATGTTCTCCCCGTGTCCGCGTGGGTTTCCTCCGGGTGCTCCGGTTTCCCCCACAGTCCAAAGACATGCAGGTTAGGTTAACTGGTGACTCTAAATTGACCGTAGGTGTGAATGTGAGTGTGAATGGTTGTCTGTGTCTATGTGTCAGCCCTGTGATGAACTGGCGACTTGTCCAGGGTGTACCCCGCCTTTCGCCCGTAGTCAGCTGGGATAGGCTCCAGCTCGCCTGCGACCCTGTAGAAGGATAAAGCGGCTAGAGATAATGAGATGAGATGAGATATTAGGATTGTTAAATTCTACAGCTAAGCATTGCTAGCTTAAAAGATTCTCCTTTTGTGACCTGTAATTAGTAAAATACTCTAGATATGAGACCAGAGACTATCTTGAATCAAGTTGACGACACGTGTAGCATTGCAGCAAGTTTTTTTTTTTTTTCCCCATTTCAACATTCAAACGTTAAAACATCTCTTAAGATTCCACTTCCCCAGGACCTCAGGCACCAAAAAAAAAAAAAGTCTATGCATTTTGACTTGCAGTGCTTACACAACGCCAAAGCAACAGTGCATTTTGGGGGCACTGACTATTCATGTGTACGAGGGGTTTACAAGATCAGGCACAAAAAAACCCACTGAACTTAACTCCCAGCATTCCAAAAAGCCCTCACTAAACCGCCTCCACTCACTCATAGCCTTTTTGAAGGCACTTGTCTGGTCTAGAGTCTGTACAGCATCTAGAAGGAGCTCACTCTGAATGACTGAGAAAACAGTCGCAGTAAACTTAGGATCTGTAAGGTGGAGTTGAATTGTAATGAAAGATTCAAAGATTTCAGTAAAGTTCATTTATTCCCAAAACAAGCATGCTTTGGGTTTTTTTTTCTTGAAACAAGATGAACCGCATTTGACAAAATGTCCAAAATGTACTTACTTGTTTTTAAAAAAAACTTGTTTTATTTTCAAAGGTGCTCCAAATAAGACTTTTTCAAGACATTTTGTCTATACAAGATTTTCAAGATGGACTGTCTAAAAACTAGCCTTTCTAGCTAAATGGGGTTTTGCTTGTTGGGCAATTATGTCTTATAATAAGGGTGGCGAGATGTTTTGACTTGAAAATAGACAAACTTCCTAAGATTTTTATTTTTTGCAGTGTAGACAGATAGGTTGGGATGGATGGATGGATCGCTTCATTAATCCCAGTGGGAACTTCACAGAAATATACGTCTCATGGATATTAAACGTAACTATAAACAGCTTAAAAAAGTATGACTTGTAAGCATTGGCAAGTTGCAGTGATGTCACTGACATGACTCAGGGAATTTATTAAAATCCACGTGCAGGAGATTTATTAATAAGATCATTCTAAATACAAGACAGACCAGGGTCAAAATACAGAGATATCAATTTCCCAAATCCAAAGAGTAAATCCGAGGAGTGTTTGAAAATTCAGGCAAGGTTCGAACATCATAACGCTTAAAATTTCCAAGATCCAAGGAATAATCCTGAGTAAACAGAAGGCAGGCATCATACACCAAAGACAAACAAGATCCCATGAGTGTGATAGCCAATGAAGTCTTGAGAATGTGGTGGAGGATGCCCTCTGGTGGTGTGGTGGTCCCTTTCAGATGTGATGTGATCTAAAAGGAACCATTCTGAACATTAGTGGAAAATAGTCCAGGTTTTTATACCTCATTCATTTATATAGCATGCTTTTTTTTTTCATGTTGTGCTTTTCAGCAAATTCCACACCAACATTCAAATGCATGTTTATTCAATACTTACAAACAACACTAAAGTACTTAATCAATAACCAGGTACGTACAACTGACATGCAAGAACATAAAAAAGAAACCCATCAGCACAAACCTTTGTTTGTCATGATGATTTGTTCTTCATGAACAAGGTAAAACAAAACAAGGCAAAAAAAAAAAAAGATGCCAGATGCAGGTTTTGCTTGTTTTATTTTACTTTATTTTTTTCCAGCAATTATTAAGTCCACCTTCTTTCATGCTAACTATTTCTGATATACTACTGTGACTGGCAACTGTGATGGAAATGGTCCAATTAGGGTATAATTTAAAAAAACAACATCAAGTTAAGAGACTCGTCACTCCGGAAGTTCAGAAAGTCCATTTATTATTATTATTATTATTATTATTATTATTATTATTATTAATTTTTAAAATCACTCAAGATCACGACTTTTTTTTTCCTTTTTCTTATGTCACATTGCATTACTGGATGAATTGATAGATGGACATAGTTTGTTGATCCTGAAAGGGGAACTTTGTGAAAAATTTAGTCAAATGCCACTCGAGCTAAAATTTGAACCTATAACCTTGCAACTGCAAAGCTATAACTTTCATTATTGTGATATTAGAAGAAAAAAGAAATAATGCACAGCCTTTCTGGACTTCCGTACTGTATTACATAGCATCTTGGATAAGTAGCTAAACAAGCCCAACATATTAACAACACGGTTATAAAATCAAGCACAAATAAGGATGAAAATCTGATTCGTGTCACTACAACCTTGGTGGTGGTGGGGGATGGTGGTGGTGGTGATGGGGGGATCAATGAGATCATTTCACACCATGTCTAATATCAGGAGCATTGTAATTTGGACTCAGGTGAAACGCTGGCCTTGGGATAAAAGTGCCCCCATTAAATAAGCAGATTTATTGCCCACAGTGCACGGCACCTTTCACCTCTCTGTCATCGTTATTCTAATGAAGCAGCACCAATCGATTCAGGTTTCTAACGTTCGGAGAGTACTTGGCAACAGTGTATTGCTATCAGAAATGCTCTTCACCAGAGCTGTTTGGGATTTTATTGACGGTTCACCAATTTAAAGATGGAACAGAATCTGAACATGGACCATGCAGTGTGTGTGTGAGACCTTCAAGACTAGGGCGTAATTTTGGGTAGGGACGCTAGGGACGTGTCCCTACCAATATTCAGCCGCTACTGTGTAATCACGATCAATAAAACCGATGTCGTAACCTGAGCAATGATTATATGGCACACAAAGGGTTAAATGTATGACACTGCTAATAATCCCCCCTCTAACGTAGATATACATTCTCTGATTAGCTACCTGTTTCTCGCTAACTTACATGGTTGGCTATCCCAGCTGTCACTCCATCTGCTGTAAAAGCAGCACGCTTCCCACAGCAGCCGTGACTACCCGCCCATCTCACACGTACACACCTGACCTACCCCACGCACCCCCCACTCTCTGTCAGCCTACAAATTGAGCTGGACTTCGATGTCCATGCATGCTTGCCCTACGACTCGCATGCTGACTTGAGTATCATGGATGACGGCCCCCCTCCCAAGAAACGAGACATTCGTTCATTCTTCTTCAAAGTCAAGAATGTAAGTGCAGGGTTTCCGTCGAGCTTTAAAAACTCAACAAAATCCTTTTGATGTATGGAAACCCTTCATAAAAGTATTGCTGCGGCTCCTTAGGCAGGTTTAGCAACATGACAGGACGCATCAGAGCTAGGCTACTGCATAGCTGCAGAGAAAAGGAATGCTGGAGCAATGTAACTTGGTGTTAGATAATATCCTCGATGAATGTTAAATTTATAGACCTAATGGTTTTACAGAATGTAAGTAGTCAGACGTAGGCTACTGCATGGCCATGCAGATGTGCGACTTGCATTTCAGAATCAACAGCGTGACAGCCGCTGAGTCTGCTGCTGAGTCTGCTGCGTTCACCGTTTTACAGAGACCTCTTTCTACTACTACTAGGCTAGGCTAGATACAACAAATCCATGGTCCTTTACTGCCACCTACAGACGAATATTGGTAACTGCAGCATGAACATAAAAGAAGTCACAAGCACATCTGCAGTGAAAATCATAACACACGTTACAAACACAGAAACAGGCAACAAAAAGACATAATATGGAAAATGGAGGGGCAACAAAAAGACAAAAAATGGGGGGTATACTACAAATGCAATACTAATGTAATCATAATCATGCTATAATAGGCAATCACTAAATTATATATCTAAATATCATTTTAACTAAATTTGAGCTTAATTACAGAATAGAAAATGCCATCAGTAGCACCTATTTATGAGTGTCTCAATAAGGCAGTCAGTGAATTTTGAGACCCCCCGCCCCCAATGTCAAACAATACAGATATTGAATTAAAAAACAAAAAAAAACAAACAATATTTACAACCCAGGAGGGCTGCCCTTTGTCACCGGTTCTGTTCATTATTTTTATGGACAGAATTTCTAGGCGCAGCCAGGGGCCGGAAGGAATCCTGTTTGGGAACCACAGGATTTCATCTCTGCTTTTTGCGGATGATGTTGTCCTGTTGGCTTCTTCAAACCAGGACCTCCAGCATGCACTGGAGCGGTTTGCAGTCGAGTGTGAAGCGGCTGGGATGAAACTCAGCACCTCCAAGTCCGAGGCCATGGTTTTCGACCGGAAAAGGGCGGCTTGCCCTCTTCAGGTTGGTGGAGAAGTCCTGCCTCAAGTGGAAGGGTTTACTGTAAGTATCTCGGGATCTTGTTCACGAGTGAGGGAAGGATGGAGCGTGAGATCGACAGGCGGATCGGTGCAGCCTCTGCAGTGATGCGGTCGCTTTACCGGTCCGTCGTGGTGAAGAAGGAGTTGAGCCAAAAGGCGAAGCTCTCAATTTACTGGTCGATCTATGTTCCGACTCTCACCTATGGTCATGAGCTTTGGGTAATGACCGAAAGAACAAGATCGCGGATACAAGCGGCCGAAATGAGTTTCCTTCGCAGGGTGGCTGGGCGCTCCCTTAGAGATAGGGTGAGAAGCACAGTCACTCGGGAGGAGCTCGGAGTAGAGCCGCTGCTCCTCCACATCGAGAGGAATCAGCTGAGGTGGCTCGGGCATCTTTTTCGGATGCCTCCTGGACGCCTCCCTGGGGAGGTGTTCCAGGCATGTCCCCCCGGGAGGAGGCCCCGGGGAAGACCCAGGACACGCTGGAGGGACTATGTCTCTCGGATGGCCTGGGAACACCTCGGTGTTCTTCCCGAAGAGCTGGCCGAGGTGTCTGGGGAAAGGGAAGTTTGGGCTTCCATGCTTAGACTGCTGCCTCCGCGACCCGGTCCCAGATAAAGCGGAAGAAGACGAGACAAGACGAGAATATTTACAACCCTGGGAACCAACACAGCAAAATCCCCAGTGTTGAATTAACACCCAGAGTGTTGATTTAACACCCTACTGTGTTTATATAGGTCCAATTGGACACAAATTAACTCTGAAAGTGTTAATTCAACACTGAGGAATTTGCTGTGAAAGACCAACTCCCTAACCATTAGGCCACGGCTGCCCTCGTTAACCTATAAGATCTGCATGACATGAAATTATGATTGCTAATGGAAAAAAAAAACACCTTTCAGAAGCTCTGCCTTGGATCACTTTTGTGTCCCCACCAATGTCAAAATCAAAGTTACTCCCTTGCTTCAAGAGCATTGTTTTGACATGCAAATTTAATTATGACCAGAGAAATCTGTTCATTGCAGCACATTTGATTTTTTTTCCATTGCCGAGTTATGACCTGCTTTATGCTTTGAGTCTTGAAACAGTCATGAAAACAGAAGGTCTAAGAAACAAGCCTTGATTTACCAGTATAAATGCAGTAAAACACTGTGCATTTGATTGGACAATAAAAGAACAGGCCACTCATCATCATCATCAGTTTTTCCCTCCATGGCCGTACTCGGCCTTAGGGCACCGTCTATGGGCTATAGGGATAGACGAAGTCCCAATAGATGGTTGAGTTTTGCTTTGTCCATTAACGTTCTCCGAGCTTGAGAGACATCGATGCCTAATAGTGATTCCACATTCGACCAGATCTTCTTTGGTGTTCTGTTGTCGAACAGAACTCGTTTTTGAAATGCGCCGTTTTCCAACCGGCAGACATGTCCCAAATACTTAAGATACTGAGCATAGTAAAAATCTCTTATTGAACAGGAGTTTGTGATTTCCCTCAATCTCTCATTTGAGATTCTGAACGACCAGTCAAGTTCTCCTTCCACTTGGGTAGCAGGGTCAACTCCCTTTTTCCGTTTGGATCAAGAAGGTGCGTTTTTCCTAGAATATCCCCCAGTGATCATCTTTCTGAGAAAGCCATTCCAAATGGTATTGATTTTTTGGAGTTCAGTTGCAGACAGCTCATAGGTTTGTATACCATATAGCAACCGCGACCTAACACACGCATTCAAGATTTTCATACGTGTACTGATATAGATTTCCTTGTCGGTCAAACACTGCTTTAACTCATCCCATTTCTGGAATGCGGAGGCAATTCGAGAATGCAAAGCAACAGCTGATTTTTCAGTGTTTGTAATTAGATGACCCAGATATTTGAATTCCCGAACGTTTTTAATGTTGGTGTTGTTCACAGCCAGCAGGGACTTTCTGGATTTGATGGACTCATCCACGTAGAATGCCATGCTCTCAGTTTTTGTGTACGACATCTGTAGACCAAATCTTGAGAAGGTCTACATCATGGTTATATGTTATCTGTCATATTATAACTAAATATATTACTTTTATTTATTTTTGCAGGACCTTTTGAAAGAGTTACATAACATTTCATGGAGCAAGGATCACATTTCAGTTATTATTATTATTATTATTATTATTATTATTATTATTATTAGGGCCCGAGCCCGAATGGGCGAAGGCCCTATTGATCTTGTAATAAGAGTTCACTATTCTTCTTCTTCTTCTTCTTCTTTATTTTTCTCCGCTGTTGGGCCATTTTCGGGGCACTTGCCATGGGCGAAAACGCACGAAATTTGGCGCCAGTTCCGAGAATTGCCACTGCTACTCAGAACCAAAAGCCCAAACTTGGCCGGGGCTCAGGGCCTCTATAGCGCCCCCTAAGTCGTTGTGATTTTGGCCTCCCGCATTAAGGTGCCTGGTTGCCATGTAGTTTGTAGTAGTGGCATGCCATTTGGTACGCATATGTATCTCACTAAGCCGGACAAAAATGTAATGCCAATGCATTAGCCACGCCCAACAGGAAGTGAGGTAATTTCACTTTTGTGCGAAATGCATGGCCACGAAGACGGCGCAACTCCTCCTAGACCGTTCATAGGAATGTCACCAAAATTGATACACATCATCTACAGACATGGCTGACAAAAGTTACTAAATACGTTTCACGTAGGATAAACCGTTCAGAAGTTATACGTCAATCAATTTTCAATGCAAAATTTTACATGCTTAAAAATTCATAACAAATCTTCTAATTGCTCAAAACTGCTCATACTTCACACGCAAATCACTCATTGGGCTTCTGACATGTTACCCAATTTCTGTGATATTTCGCCACTGGGGGCGCTATTTTTGGGCAAAAAATCCAATCTTTCCTCAAATTTGGTCAAACTTCACGGCCACCCTCTTACTACCTCCCATGTCATGTATACCACATTTTGGGAATTTTCGTCCATGGGGGGCGCTGTTTTTGGCCAACGCAATTGCTCCAAAACGGGTTTTTGGTAAATGATTCCATAATGCTTTTCCTTCACACCACTACCTTGTGATAGTACGTTGCTGTTGTAGACACTTATTTTTCCAACTCATAATCGCTCATGTACAGCATAGCGCCACCTACTGACATGGGAAAAACCAAAAAATTTATTCTTCAAAAATCTATATCTCATCTTCTATTTACTCAATTGTCATCAAACTTCATACGCAAACTCTTCATAGCTCACCTGACATATACGCCAAATTTTGTGCACTTTCGCCCCTGGGGGTGCTGGCTATGGCAAAAATGATATTGCAGCTTCTGATTTGTCAAACTTGGCAAGCAAACTCTTTACAAGACCCTTATTGGGGCGCTTGCCATGGTCGACAACGCACGAAATTTGGCTCCTTTTTCTTAGACTGCCACCGCTACTGAGAACCAGAAGCCCAGATCCAGGCGGGCCTCAGGGCCTCTATAGCGCCCCCTAACGTGTTGTGATTTTTGCCTCTCGCATTAAGGTGCCTGCTTGGCATATAGTTTCTAGTTATTATTATTATTATTAGGGCCCGAGCACCGTGCAGTGCGAGACCCTATTGTTTTTGAAGGATTATTATTATTATTATTATTATTATTATTATTAGGCCCCGAGCACCGTACAGTGCGAGACCCTATTGTTGCCATGTGTCCAATTCTGTGCTTTGTCGCCATTGTGGGAGTAATGTCTCTTGCCGAAGAAGCTGTGGAAGGTATTTCGCGGGGACGCATGCCCCCGCCCCCCTTGGCCGCTGGCGCGAGGGCCCATCAAGGCCGCTTGCGGCTTTAATTATTATTATTATCTTAAATGCATAATTATTTTTTTAAGGGAAATAAGAATGCAAGCATCAATGCCTGTGTTGAGTGTTTATAGTTAATGATGGTGTATAATCTTGACAATTGTGTATATTTTTAATTAAAGTCATAAAAGTGTGCCTGTTGCCTTAATAGGCTTTGTAATATTCGTGTACAATCAGTGGCATTTTTATTCAGGGATGAAATAGGTTTGTGTTTTGCATGATGGAAGACCTGAACATTGCAAGCTGATATGCAGCCCAGAGAGCTGCGTAATAGTGACTAATCCAGCGGGTAATACAGCAGAATCTTCATGGTCCTACAGAGAGTGAATCAGAAGATCCACCAGGAACTTTTTATTCCCTGTAATAGCTAAATAACACAGAAGAGTCTGTAATGCATGGCACACTATGAATGAAGTTCTTTAGTGATCATGAAAGCTCAATAACAGGAAAAGATGAGCAGTTCCAGTGAAACATTCACCTGTAATTGGACAGAAGTTCAGTGAGGAGCGCTTGCAGAGCTCAGAGAGTGTGAGCGAGCGAGCGAGTGGGAGGAAGGACAGGATGTTGCTTCCAGCAGAGACAAATAGGAACGCTGAGACAGATCTGTTCTTTCTTGTTTAAGGTTTGAGGATGAAGGGAAAGCTCTCTGGCAATGCAGTATATAGCAGATTGCAAAATGTCTCTCAGCTCACAGAAGATGAAAAATTACAGTGTGTCACACCTATGGCTAGTACATCTTTGCAATATTTCACAGCCTGAGAGAAGGTGAAGGACCACACAAGATTGACGATAGTTATGCTGATATTTTACGCAGGGGAAGGTTACGCATTTTCAGAGACAGGTTATATGCAATTTTCTGGGCTTCCACTTCAGATTATGCAATTCACCTCCGTGAAGTTCATACCTCCAATGTTTCTAGAATTTTCTTGAGTACAGTGACCATTACAACCCCAATTCCAAAAAAGTTGGGACAAAGTACAACTTGTAAATAAAAATGGAATGCAATAATTTACAAACTGATATTGTATTCACAATAGAACATAGACAACATATCAAATGTCGAAAGTGAGGCATTTTGAAATTTCATGCCAAATATTGGCTCATTTGAAATTTCATGACAGCAACACATCTCAAAAAAGTTGGGACGGGGCAATAAGAGGCTGGAAAAGTTAAAGGTACAAAAAAGGAACAGCTGGAGGACCAAATTGCAACTCATTAGGTCAATTGGCAATAGGTCATTAACATGACTGGGTATAAAAAGAGCATCTTGGAGTGGCAGCGGCTCTCAGAAGTAAAGATGGGAAGAGGATCACCAATCCCCCTAATTCTGCGCCGACAAATAGTGGAGCAATATCAGAAAGAAGTTCGACAGTGTAAAATTGCAAAGAGTTTGAACATATCATCATCTACAGTGCATAATATCATCAAAATATTCAGAGAATCTGGAAGAATCTCTGTGCATAAGGGTCAAGGCTGGAAAACCATACCAGGTGCCCGTGATCTTCGGGCCCTTAGACGGCACTGCATCACATACAGGCATGCTTCTGTATTGGAAATCACAAAATGGGCTCAGGAATATTTCCAGAGAACATTATCTGTGAACACAATTCACCGTGCCATTCGCCGTTGCCAGCTAAAACTCGATAGTTCAAAGAAGAAGCCGTATCTAAACATGATCCAGAAGCGCAGACGTCTTCTCTGGGCCAAGGCTCATTTAAAATGGACTGTGGCAAAGTGGTAAACTGTTCTGTGGTTAGACGAATCAAAATTTGAAGTTCTTTATGGAAATCAGGGACGCCGTGTCATTCGGACTAAAGAGGAGAAGGACGACCCAAGTGGTTATCAGCACTCAGTTCAGAAGCCTGCATCTCTGATGGTACGGGGTTGCATTAGTGCATGTGGCATGGGCAGCTTACACATCTGGAAAGACACCATCAATGCTGAAAGGTATATCCAGGTTCTAGAGCAACATATGCTCCCATCCAGACGACGTCTCTTTCAGGGAAGACCTTGCATTTTCCAACATGACAATGCCAAACCACATACTGCATCAATTACAGCATCATGGCTGTGTAGAAGAAGGGTCCGGGTACTGAACTGGCCAGCCTGCAGTCCAGATCTTTCACCCATAGAAAACATTTGGCGCATCATAAAACGGAAGATACGACAAAAAAGACCTAAGACAGTTGAGCAACTAGAATCCTACATTAGACAAGAATGGGTTAACAGTCCCATCCCTAAACTTGGGCAACTTGTCTCCTCAGTCCCCAGACGTTTACAGACTGTTGTAAAGAGAAAAGGGGATGTCTCACAGTGGTAAACATGGCCTTGTCCCAACTTTTTTGAGATGTGTTGTTGTCATGAAATTTAAAATCACCTAATTTTTCTCTTTAAATGATACATTTTCTCAGTTTAAACATTTGATATGTCATCTATGTTCTATTCTGAATAAAATATGGAATTTTGAAACTTCCACATCATTGCATTCTGTTTTTATTTACAATTTGTACTTTGTCCCAACTTTTTTGGAATCGGGGTTGTACATTACAGGTATTGAGCAGATATTCTTATCCAGCACAACATACCCAGAGCAGCCTAGGGAGCAAGGTGCCATGCTCAAGGGCACTTCAGCCATTCCTGCTGGTCCAGGGAATCAAACCAGGAACCTTTTGGTCCCAAGGCTGCTTCTCTAACCATTAGGCCATGACTTCCCAACCAAGATGATGGATGGGGTTTTTATTTTTCTTCTTCCAGTGACTTCTTGTCTAGCTTTGAGCCTAACTCCACCCACTGCATAATTTTGAAAAATGCTAAAAAGTGAGCAAGGGACTGAGAGGCGGAGCAGGAAGGGGCTGTGTGTGTGTTGGGGGGGTGTCTACAGAGGCAGGGGCGTAGCTAGGATTTTTCAAACGGGGGTGTCACACACTGACTCGACATCTTACCCTAGTCAACCGATGCAGATCTCTTAATTTGGTTGTCTTACTGCTCATCGGCCAAAATGTTTCTAAGTAAAAGGCGTCATGGATGACGAATGGCAAAGATGTCAACGATCTTGTCAATGTCGATCGCTCTGCCATAGTGTATGTTCATCATCGCCAGTCCCGACGGCCGCTCTGTGGTCATGGTGCATCGCAGGTACGTCTTCAGGCGTTTTAATGTACTGAAGGACCTTTCACACTCCGCCAAAGTAACCGGCAGAGTGCAAAGGATGCGGAGGAGAATGTTTTATGTTGGGGTAGAAAGCTGGATCACATTCTTTAAGAGTGGTTGAGGCGCTGGTTGGAAGGGCTGATTTTGTCAACTTCTGACCATTTATTACGCCAACAAAGAAGCTCCACATCAACCACATTTGGTGAAACTAGGTCTGTCTTATAAATACGAAGACGTGGGTGGCTTAATGCAAGAGCAATCAGCTGTTCTGAATCGAACTGTCTGCACATTTGTAAACGAAGTGTTTCCAGATCTTGCAAATAACTACGGTTGCTCAGAATGTTTGTGGCAATTACATCATTTACGTTACGGCAATACTCTAAATACGACTCTTTCAAATGCACTAAATGTATTGCAAAATAAAATGTCTTCTATGAGAAAGTTTGTCAACAAATCTAAAATAACAAGGTTTGAGCAATTTCCCAATGTTTGTGTAAGATTGAATCTACTAAACTGAAAGATGTTGTTCAAAATTGCCGTTAAAATAAAGATGGTGAAAATGAGTACAATGCCTCTCAAAAATGCTCTTAAAACTATGGATGGTGCAGAAAGGAGGACGTCCTGTATCTTCTAACGTGAAACGTTTCCATAACACGGCCGTGTGAGATAGCTGCAGCAGCCTTTTGCAGGTACTCGACAAGCTATGGAACACTGCCGAGAGCAGTAAGTGCTGCATAATCTTCAAGATTATTTCATCTGGCAAATCAAGAAAGCCTACATCGACCAAAAAGAATGGTTGAGCTTACTGACCGTACTCATGTTTTGGGCTAATTCTATTGAACCAAACAACAGCGACCAGAGCATAAGCAAACCAAGCTCACTCACCGGCAACTTGGGCCGGTGTTTCTTGGTCTGCCGAAGGCGATGATGCATCTTGTTTTGAGTCTGTTTTATCATTAAAAAAATTTACTTAGTACTAGAATAGAACTATGAAAAATATGTAACAAAAAATAATTACCATTGCTAGTTTTAGGTAGCTTAGAAACCGGCTCTTCCATTATTGCTGTTTCTTCCACGTTTTCTTGATGTTGTGTTCTAGAAACGGCACTAAAACTTAGCTTCGAAGCCACAAAATGCAACTTTGATGGAAAAAAATATGTAATAAATTGCTTCACGTCGAAAGAAGGAGGAAAGTTTCGCTTGTTTTGACATGGCGAATTATTAACATGAGGAAATACTCGCAATTCGCAACTAAAAAGACTGCAGCTACACTGGCAGTTTGGCCATGCTTTCTAGTGCGATCGTGTTGCGCTTGCGCAGAACTGGGTTTTCGCGCCCAAACCACAGGAAATCCATACAAGGTTATAGAAACCCTAATGAGGCTGAGATGACAATCTCAGTTTAAAAAAAAAAAATGTTAGAAAAATTCCATGTCCCTGTGTCCGGGGATCAGGTCGTCGAGGTCCCTGCCTTTGACTGCCACCCAATCCACACTGCACCAGAGGAATCAGCTGAGGTGGCTCGGGCATCTCTTTTGGATGCCTCCTGGACGCCTCCCTGGGGAGGTGTTCCAGGCATGTCCCCCCGGGAGGAGGCCCCAGGGAAGACCCAGGACACGCTGGAGGGACTATGTCTCTCGGCTGGCCTGGGAACGCCTCGGTGTTCTTCCCAAGGAGCTGGCCGAGGTGTCTGGGGAAAGGGAAGTTTGGGCTTCCATGCTCAGACTGCTGCCTCTGCGACCCGGCCCCGGATAAGCGGAAGAAGACGAGACGAGATGAGATGTTAGAAAAATTACAGCGGGCGCTTTTCTAATATTCTTATGCGGCTATTGAAAAAATGTATGGTCCGACAAAGGGGGGTCACAGGCACCTCAGGACACCCCCCACCCCAGCTACGCCCCTGAGAGGGGGGGATGAATGATGAGTCTCAGTGAGCATATATTTGAAAATGAGTGTGGTTGTAGATATTTCATGGGTGGTGTAGTGGTCATCACTCTTGCCTCATAGCAAGAAGGTTCTGGGTTCAAACCTCATGGCTGACTGGGGCCTTTCTCTGTGGAGTTTGCATTTTCTCCTCATGTCTGCACAGGTTTCCTCCCACAGCCCAAAAATAGATGGATTTCATCAACTGACTATTCTAAATTGCCCATAGATGTGAATTTGAGTGTAAATGGTGGCTCGTCTCTGTGAACAACCATTATCCAGGGTGTACTTCGCCTCTCACCTGAAGTCAGCTGGGATTGGCTCCAGCTCACCCGTGACCCTAAAGCAGGGGTGTCAAACCTGATCCATAAAGGGCCGTGTGGCTGCAGGTTTTCATTCCAGCCATGCAGCAGCACCCTGATTTGGCTTATTCAATCAACTGACACACCCACCCTTTAATCAAGGGTGGGTGTGGCTGCAAGTATTTGACTGTGTGAAGACAGTTCAGTTGATTGAATGAGCCAAGTCAGGTGTGCTGCTGCATGGCTGGAATGAAAACCTGCAGCCACAAGGCCCTTTATGGATCAGGTTTGACACCCCTGCCCTAAAGGATAAGTGATTTAATGATGTCCTAAATGCTCGACTCTACGTCAGCATCGGCCTTGCAAGGTTCAGGATGATTTGATGGTGTTTTAAAACCATAAAATGCTGATTGTTATAAAAATGGTTAGCAATTTGTCAAAATTAACACCAGCACTGATGTGTTACATCAAAGTACAGTCATATCATTTAGCTAAAAAAAAAAAAAGAAGCATACAGTACCTCTTTAAGCATAAGTCTGATAAAATCAGGGATAGAAAATGCAGACTGAAGAAGCTAATTATTTGTTTATTTACTGTCAAATGTAATATGTTTAATACAATATGATTATTTGAAATAGGGCAGCAGCATGGCACAGTGGGGGAATCATTGCTGCGTCACAGCTCCAGGGTCCTTGGTTTAATCCTGAGATCAGATAACAGTTTGACCCCATGCTTGCATGGGTTTCCTCAAGATTCTCTGATTTCTTTCTACTGTCCAAAAGCATGCAGTTAGGCACATTAGCTGAGCTAAATAACACCTAGGGATGGATATTAGGGTGCATCAGTTGCCCCCTAAAAATGAAAAGTTCCTCCGATCATGATGCATTTTTTTTATGTTCCTTTTGGTAAGAAAACACACTGGGTGAAATATTTTGACAAAATTCAAAAGTTTAATGGTGGCACCAGGAGCTCAAAGTTATGGAAAAAGCTGCTATTTTATGACTTTTATGACAAAATTTCGATCAATTTTCATGAAACATTATGGCACCTTATAGAGTATACCAAATATCTTAGATACTCATTTTTAGTACATATTCTAAATATAGCTATTATCAAGCACAGTTTGAGTTTTAGCTGTTCATTGAATCATTGTTCAACTACTTTTAAACAATACAAATGTATTATAAATCACATTAATGCTTCTCAATCCCTTGCAAAGGTTCTTAACATGATCTCTGGCTCACAAGAAATCAATAAATGGAGTCCAACATTGTGATTCAAACCTTACGCGAAAACATAAAATAAGCGTTTTTTGGCAAAAAATGAACCTCATGGTGCCACCATTACGTAGACTTTTGAATATGGTCAACAAATTTTACAGGATGTCTTTATTGGTGAAAAGGAACACCCAAACAAAAATGCATCAGATTTTATGAAAGTGACGGCAACTGATGCACCCTAATGGATACTGTATGTGTGTATGGTGTCCTGTGATGGACTGGTGTCCCAGTGAGGTTGAATTGTCATGCCTTGGACCCAGTCAGTGCGTTTACATGCACATCCAAATCGAGCTACTGTCGGTAATCAAGCTAAGGGTCCCAGCAGGGGTGCCAGAGAAATCCAATCCTACATGCACACAAGGACATCGAGCTATTGTGTGAGGTACATTGTGCACCCGAGCCACAGGTGGTGCTACACGCCCCATCGTGTTGGTACACTTCCAGATGTCGTCATGAAGAAGAGCTATTCAAGACTATAAACAAAGTTATCAGTTCCGTGTTCTGCTCACCATTTTCTCTCCTTCGTTTGTTCGTTCTCCTTGTTCCTCCTGACCTCTTCTGCTGCTCGCTACTACTACTGTTGTCATGCCGACCGAGGCTGTTGTGTTTCCCGCTTGTGGTCTCGTCACTCGTCACTTCCGGAAGGGGCAGTGCTGAAGTAAGTAGCTCGACTACGTAGCTCGATAGGGTTTACATGCACCAAGTAGCTCGGCTACAATCGCATAATCTAGGTCGCGTAGCTCGATTACGAGAAATCCAGTTCGGTTCGATTTCAGCCGAGCTAAGGTGTTTCCATGGCATTTAGAACTTCGATTTCAGTCGAGCTACGGCAGAAATTCGATTTTCTCTATGTGCATGTAAACGCACTGAGTGTTATCAGGTTTTACTCTGGATCCATTACATTACAGGCATTTAGCAGACACTCTTATCCAGAGCGAGGCACAACATACCCAGAGCAGCCTGGGGAGCAGTTGGGGGTTAGGTGCCTTGCTCAAGGGCACTTCAGCCATTCCTACTGGTCCAGGGAATTGAATCAGTCAGTGCGTTTACATGCACATCCAAATCGAGCTACTGTCGGTAATCAAGCTAAGGGTCCCAGCAGGGGTGCCAGAGAAATCCAATCCTACATGCACACAAGGAAATCGAGCTATTGTGTGAGGTACATTGTGCACCCGAGCCACAAGTGGCGCTACACGCCCCATCGTGTTGGTACACTTCCGGTTGTCGTCATGAAGAAGAGCTATTCAAGAGTATAAACAAAGTTATCAGTTCCGTGTTCACAAGAAGAATGACGACGTTCGTTCTCTTTGTTCCTCCTGACCTCTTCTGCTGCTCGCTACTACTACTGTTGTCATGCCGACCGAGGCTGTTGTGTTTCCTGCTTGTGGTCTCGTCACTTGTCACTTCCGGAAGGGGCAGTGCTGAAGTAAGTAGCTCGACTACGTAGCTCGATAGGGTTTACATGCACTAAGTAGCTCGGCTACAATCGCATAATCTAGGTCGCGTAGCTCGATTACGAGAAATCCAGTTCGGTTCGATTTCAGCTGAGCTAAGGTGTTTCCATGGCATTTAGAACTTCGATTTCAGTCGAGCTACAGCAGAAATTCGATTTTCTCTATGTGCATGTAAACGCACTGAGGCCCTGTTTACATTATTTCGAATCAGCGGATCATCAGATTAACGTTTTTAAAACGATTCGCGTACACACACAAATAGCAGGAAGTGAAGTCCGTGCCGTTTTTCAGCAGTCGCGTCACATGACCAACGTGGCATGACCAACGCCAGCGAATCAGGAAGGTGGATGTCACAGTGACGTTGTCCAATGATGACGTCAGCTAGAGCTCAGCACTGCGTATCCTCGTTCCTCAATGTTTACACAGCACCGGATCAGATACGTACTGGGTTGAATACGTGGGCCCTGGCGGATTCAAATTGTTCCGCCTGTGGAGTCGTTTCCCGGCGTTTTAATGTGCACAGACAGTGCATCCGCAACGAAAACGATACGGATACGGTCTAATGTAAACACCACCTGAGTGACCTTTTGGTCCTTAAGCTGCTTCCCCATGGCCTAATCCACTGCGATCTGACCAAGATGAATGAATGAATGAATGAATGAATGAATACTGTGTGACTGGATGGGGAGTTAGGGATTTTAGGGTACAGATGTTATAGGTTCAGATGTTGGTGTTGAGTTCTGGTGTGATCTGTAGCTGACAGTGCAGTAGTGTAATGGAAAGAGGAATCATTAGGGCCCGAGCCCTATGGGCGAAGGCCCTATTGTTCTTGTAAGAGTTCACTATTATTATTCTTCC
The DNA here is from genome assembly GCF_027579695.1 of Neoarius graeffei. Lineage (NCBI taxonomy): Eukaryota > Metazoa > Chordata > Actinopteri > Siluriformes > Ariidae > Neoarius > Neoarius graeffei. The sequence continues at coordinate 7,492,433 of NC_083577.1, forward strand.
GTCTTCTTCTTTATTTTTCTCCGCTATTGGGCCATTTTCGGGGCACTTGCCATGGGCGAAAACGCACGAAATTTTGCCCCAGTTCCGAGAATTGCCACCGCTACTCAGACCCAAAAGCCCAAACTTGGCCGGGGCTCAGGGCCTCTATAGCGCCCCCTAAGTCGTTGTGATTTTGGTCTCCCACATTAAGGTGCCTGGTTGCCATGTAGTTTGTAGTAGTGGCATGCCATTTGGTAAGCATATGTAGCTCGCTAAGCCGGACAAAAATGTAATGCCACTGCATTAGCCACGCCCAACAGGAAGTGAGGTAATTTCACTTTTGTGCGAAATGCATGGCCACGAAGATGGCGCAACTCCTCCTAGACCGTTCATAGGAATGTCACCAAAATTGATAAACATCATCTACAGACATGGCTGACAAAAGTTACTAAATACGTTTCACGTAGGATTTACCGTTCAGAAGTTATACGTCAATCAATTTTCGATGCAAAATTTTACATGCTTAAAAATTCATAACAAATCTTCTGATTGCTCAAAACTGCTCATACTTCACACGCAAATCACTCATTGGGCTTCTGACATGTTACCCAATTTCTGAGATATTTCGCCACTGGGGGCGCTATTTTTGGGCAAAAAATCCAATCTTTCCTCAAATTTGGTCAAACTTCACGGCCACCCTCTTACTACCTCCCATGTCATGTACACCACATTTTGGGAATTTTCGTCCATGGGGGGCGCTGTTTTTGGCCGACGCAATTGCTCCAAAACGGGTTTTTGGTAAATAATTCCATAATGCTTTTCCTTCACACCACTACCTTGTGATAGTGCATTGCTGTTGTAGACACTTACTTTTCCAACTCATAATCGCTCATGTACAGCATAGCGCCACCTACTGACATGGGAAAAACCAAAAAATTTATTCTTCAAAAATCTATATCTCATCTTCTATTTACTCAATTGTCATCAAACTTCATACGCAAACTCTTCATACCTCACCTGACAAGTACGCCAAATTTTGTGCACTTTCGCCCCTGGGGGTGCTGGTTATGGCAGAAATGATATTGCAGCTTCTAATTTGTCAGACTTGGCAAGCAAACTCTTTACAAGACCCTTATTGGGGCGCTTGCCATGGTCGACAACGCACGAACTTTGGCTCCTTTTTCTTAGACTGCCACCTCTTCTGAGAACCAGAAGCCCAGATCCAGGCGGGCCTCAGGGCCTCTATAGCGCCCCCTAACTCGTTGTGATTTTGGCCTCCCGCATTAAGGTGCCTGGTTGCCATGTAGTTTGTAGTAGTGGCATGCCATTTGGTACACATATGTATCTCACTACGCCGGACAAAAATGTAATGCCAATGCATTAGCCACGCCCAACAGGAAGTGAGGTAATTTCACTTTTGTGCGAAATGCATGGCCTCGAAGACGGCGCAACTCCTCCTAGACCGTTCATAGGAATGTCACCAAAATTGATACACATCATCTACAGACATGGCTGACAAAACTTACTAAATACGTTTCACGTAGCGTAAACCGTTCAGAAGTTATACGTCAATCAATTTTCAATGCAAAATTTTACATGCTTAAAAATTCATAACAAATCTTCTAATTGCTCAAAACTGCTCATACTTCACACGTAAATCACTCATTGGGCTTCTGACATGTTACCCAATTTCTGTGATATTTCGCCACTGGGGGCGCTATTTTTGGGCAAAAAATCCAATCTTTCCTCAAATTTGGTCAAACTTCACGGCCACCCTCTTCCTACCTCCCATGTCATGTATACCACATTTTGGGAATTTTCGTCCATGGGGGGCGCTGTTTTTGGCCGACGCAATTGCTCCAAAACGGGTTTTTGGTAAATAATTCCATTATGCTTTTCCTTCAGACCACTACCTTGTGATAGTGCGTTGCTGTTGTAGACACTTATTTCTTCAACTCATAATCGCTCATGTACAGCATAGCGCCACCTACTGACATGGGAAAAACCAAAAAATTTATTCTTCAAAAATCTATATCTCATCTTCTATTTACTCAATTGTCATCAAACTTCATAAGCAAACTCTACATAGCTCACCTGACATGTACGCCAAATTTTCTGCACTTTCGCCCCTGGGGGTGCTGGTTATGGCAGAAATGATATTGCAGCTTCTGATTTGTCAAACTTGGCAAGCAAACTCTTTACAAGACCCTTATTGGGGCGTTTGCCATGGTCGACAACGCACGAAATTTGGCTCCTTTTTCTTAGACTGCCACCGCTACTGAGAACCAGAAGCCCAGATCCAGGCGGGCCTCAGGGCCTCTATAGCGCCCCCCGAGCACCGTACAGTGCGAGACCCTATTGTTGCCATGTGTCCAATTCTGTGCTTTGTCGCCATTGTGGGAGTAATGTCTCTTGCCGAAGAAGCTGTGGAAGGTCTTTCGCGGGGATGCATGCCCCCGCCCCCCTTGGCCGCTGGCGCGAGGGCCCGTCGAGGCCGCTAGTTAGGGCCCGAGCCCTATGGGCGAAGGCCCTATTGTTCTTGTAAGAGTTCACTATTATTATTCTTCCGTCTTCTTCTTCTTCTTCTTCTTTATTTTTCTCCGCTGTTGGGCCATTTTCGGGGCGCTTGCCATGGGCGAAAACGCACGAATTTTGGCACCACTTCCGAGAATTGCCACCGCTACTCAGAACCAGAAGCCCAAACTTGGCCGGGGCTCAGGGCCTCCATAGCGCCCCCTAAGTCGTTGTGATTTTGGCCTCCCGCATTAAGGTGCCTGGTTGCCATATAGTTTGTAGTAGTGGCATGCAATTTGGTACGCTTATGTATCTCACTAAGCCGGACAAAAATGTAATGCCAATGCATTAGCCACGCCCAACAGGAAGTGAGGTAATTTCACTTTTGTGCGAAATGCATGGCCACGAAGACGGCGCAACTCCTCCTAGACCGTTCATAGGAATGTCACCAAAATTGATACACATCATCTACAGACATGGCTGACAAAAGTTACTAAATACGTTTCACGTAGGATTAACCGTTCAGAAGTTATATGTCAATCAATTTTCGATGCAAAATTTTACATGCTTAAAAATTCATAACAAATCTTCTGATTGCTCAAAACTGCTCATACTTCACACGCAAATCACTCATTGGGTTTCTGACATGTTACCCAATTTCTGTGATATTTCGCCACTGGGGGCGCTAATTTTGGGCAAAAATTCCAATCTTTCCTCAATTTTGGTCAAACTTCACGGCCACCCTCTTACTACCTCCCATGTCATGTATACCACATTTTGGAAATTTTCGTCCATGGGGGGCGCTGTTTTTGGCCGACGCAATTGCTCCATACCGGGTTTTTGGTAAATAATTCCATAATGCTTTTCCTTCACACCACTTCCTTGTGATAGTACGTTGCTGTTGTAGACACTTCTTTTTCCAACTCATAATCGCTCATGTACAGCATAGCGCCACCTACTGACATGGGAAAAACCAAAAAATTTATTCTTCAAAAATCTATATCTCCTCTTCTATTTACTCAATTGTCATCAAACTTCATACGCAAACTCTTCATAGCTCACCTGACGTCTACGCCAAATTTTGTGCACTTTCGCCCCTGGGGGTGCTGGTTATGGCACAAATGATATTGCAGCTTCTGATTTGTCAAACTTGCCAAGCAAATTCTTTACAAGACCCTTATTGGGGCGCTTGCCATGGTCGACAACGCACGAAATTTGGCTCCTTTTTCTTAGACTGCCACCGCTACTGAGAACCAGAAGCCCAGATCCAGGCGGGCCTCAGGGCCTCTATAGCACCCCCTAACTCGTTGTGATTTTGGCCTCCCGCATTAAGGTGCCTGTTTGCCATGTAGTTTGTAGTAGTGACATGCCACTTGGTACGCTTATGTATCTCACTAAGCCGGACAAAAATGTAATGCCAATGCATTAGCCACGCCCAACAGGAAGTGAGGTAATTTCACTTTTGTGCGCAATGCATGGCCACGAAGACGGCGCAACTCCTCCTAGGCCGTTCATAGGAATGTCACCAAAATTGATACACATCATCTACAGACATGGCTGACAAAAGTTACTAAATAGGTTTCACGTAGCATAAACCGTTCAGAAGTTATACGCCAATCAATTTTCAATGCAACATTTTACATGCTTAAAAATTCATAACAAATGTTCTACTTGCTCAAAACTGCTCATACTTCACACGCAGATCACTCATTGGGCTTCTGACATGTTACCCACTTTCTGTGCTATTTCGCCACTGGGGGCGCTACTTTTGGGCAAAAATTCCAGTCTTTCCTCAAATTTGGTCAAACTTCACGGCCACCCTCTTCCTACCTCCCATGTCATGTATACCACATTTTGGGAATTTTCGTCCATGGGGGGCGCTGTTTTTGGCCGACGCAATTGCTCCAAAACGGGTTTTTGGTAAATAATTCCATAATGCTTTTCCTTCTCACCACTACCTTGTGATAGTGCGTTGCTGTTGTAGACACTTATTTTTCCAACTCATAATCGCTCATGTACAGCATAGCGCCACCTACTGACATGGGAAAAACCTAAAAATTTATTCTTCAAAAATCTATATCTCATCTTCTCTTTACTCAATTGTCATCAAACTTCATACGCAGACTCTTCATATCTCACCTTACATGTACGCCAAATTTTGTGCACTTTCGCCCCTGGGGGTGCTGGTTATGGCAAAAATGATATTGCAGCTTCTGATTTGTCAAACTTGGCAAGCAAACTCTTTACAAGACCCTTATTAGGGCGCTATTATCATTAGGGCCCGAGCACCGTACAGTGTGAGACCCTATCGTTGCCATGTGTCCAATTCTGTTCTTTGTCGCCATTGCGGGAGTAATGTCTCTTGCCGAAGAAGCTGTGGAAGGTTTTTCGCGGGGACGCATGCCCCCGCCCCCCTTGGCCGCTGGCGCGAGGGCCCATCGAGGCCGCTTGCGGCTTTAATTAGGGCCCGAGCCCTATAGGGCGAAGGCCCTATTGTTCTTGTAAGAGTTCACTATTATTAGGGCCCGAGCCCTATGGGCGAAGGCCCTATTGTTCTTGTAAGAGTTCACTATTATTATTCTTCTTCCGTCTTCTTCTTCTTCTTCTTCTTCTTCCGTCTTCTTCTTCTTCTTTATTTTTCTCCGCTGTTGGGCCATTTTCGGGGCGCTTGCCATGGGCGAAAACGCACGAAATTTGGCACCACTTCCGAGAATTGCCACCGCTACTCAGAACCAAAAGCCCAAACTTGGCCGGGGCTCAGGGCCTCTATAGCGCCCCCTAAGTCGTTGTGATTTTGGCCTCCCGCATTAAGGTGCCTGGGTGCCATGTAGTTTGTAGTAGTGGCATGCCATTTGGTACGCATATGTATCTCACTAAGCCGCACAAAAATGTAATGCCAATGCATTAGCCACGCCCAACAGGAAGTGAGGTAATTTCACTTTTGTGCGAAATGCATGGCCACGAAGACGGCGCAACTCCTCCTAGACCGTTCATAGGAATGTCACCAAAATTGATACACATCATCTACAGACATGGCTGACTAAAGTTACTAAATACGTTTCACGTACGATCAACCGTTCAGAAGTTATACGTCAATAAATTTTCGATGCAAAATTTTACATGCTTAAAAATTCATTACAAATCTTCTGATTGCTCAAAACTGCTCATACTTCACACGCAAATCACTCATTGGGCTTCTGACACGTTACCCAATTTCTGTGCTATTTCGCCACTGGGGGCGCTACTTTTGGGCAAAAATTCCAATCTTTCCTCAAATTTGGTCAAACTTCACGGCCACCCTCTTACTAACTCCCATGTCATGTCTACCACATTTTGGAAATTTTCGTCCATGGGGGGCGCTGTTTTTGGCCGACGAAATTGCTCCAAAACGGGTTTTTGGTAAATAATTCCATAATGCTTTTCCTTCACACCACTACCTTGTGATAGTACGTTGCTGTTGTTGACACTTTCTTTTCCAACTCATAATCGCTCATGTACAGCATAGCGCCACCTACTGACATGGGAAAAACCAAAAAATTTATTCTTCAAAAATCTATATCTCATCTTCTATTTACTCAATTGTCATCAAACTTCATAAGCAAACTCTTCATAGCTCACCTGACATATACGCCAAATTTTGTGCACTTTCGTCACTGGGGGCGCTATTTTTGGGCAAAAAATCCGATCTTTCCTCAAATTTGGTCAAACTTCACGGCCACCCTCTTACTACCTCCCATGTCATGTATACCACATTTTGGGAATTTTCGTCCATGGGGGGCGCTGTTTTTGGCCGACGCAATTGCTCCAAAACGGGTTTTTGGTAAATTATCCCATAATGCTTTTCCTTCACACCACTACCTTGTGATAGTACGTTGCTGTTGTAGACACTTATTTTTCCAACTCATAATCGCTCATGTACAGCATAGCGCCACCTACTGACATGGGAAAAACCAAAAAATTTATTCTTCAAAAATCTATATCTCATCTTCTATTTACTCAATTGTCATCAAACTTCATACGCAAACTCTTCATAGCTCACCTGACATTTACGCCAAATTTTGTGCACTTTCGCCCCTGGGGGTGCTGGTTATGGCAAAAATGATATTGCAGCTTCTGATTTGTCAAGCTTGGCAAGCAAACTCTTTACAAGACCCTTTTTGGGGCACTTGCCATGGTCGACAACGCACGAAATTTGGCTCCTTTTTCTTAGACTGCCACCGCTACTGAGAACCAGACGCCCAGATCCAGGCGGGCCTCAGGGCCTCTATAGCGCCCCCCGAGCACCGTACAGTGCGAGACCCTATTGTTACCATGTGTCCAATTCTGTGCTTTGTCGCCATTGTGGGAGTAATGTCTCTTGCCGAAGAAGCTGTGGAGGTTATTTCGCGGGGACGCATGCCCCCGCCCCCCTTGGCCGCTGGCGCGAGGGCCCGTCGAGGCCGCTTGCGGCTTTAATTCTTCTTCTTCTTCTTCTTCTTCTTTATTTTTCTCCGCTGTTGGGCCATTTTCGGGGCGCTTGCCATGGGCGAAAACGCGCGAAATTTGGCACCAGTTCCGAGAATTGCCACCGCTACTCAGAACCAGAAGCCCAAACTTGGCCGGGGCTCAGGGCCTCCATAGCGCCCCCTAAGTCGTTGTGATTTTGGCCTCCCGCATTAAGGTGCCTGGTTGCCATGTAGTTTGTAGTGGTGGCATGCCATTTGGTATGCATATGTATCTCACTAAGCCGGACAAAAATGTAATGCCAATGCATTAGCCACGCCCAACAGGAAGTGAGGTAATTTCACTTTTGTGCGAAATGCATGGCCACGAAGACGGCGCAACTCCTCCTAGACCGTTCATAGGAATGTCACCAAAATTTATACACATCATCTACAGACATGGATGACAAAAGTTACTAAGTACGTTTCACGTAGGATAAACGGTTCAGAAGTTACACGTCAATCAATTTTCGATGCAAAATTTTACATGCTTAAAAATTCATAAGAAATCTTCTGATTGCTCAAAACTGCTCATACTTCACACGCAAATCACTCATTGGGCTTCTGACATGTTATCCAATTTCTGTGATATTTCGCCACTGGGGGCGCTATTTTTGGGCAAAAATTCCAATCTTTCCTCAAATTTGGTCAAACTTCACGGCCACCCTCTTACTACCTCCCATGTCATGTCTTCCACATTTTGGGAATTTTCGTCCATGGGGGGCGCTGTTTTTGGCCGTCGCAATTGCTCCAAAACGGGTTTTTGGTTAATAATTCCGTAATGCTTTTCCTTCACGCCACTACCTTGTGAAAGTACGTTGCTGTTGTAGACACTTATTTTTCCAACTCATAATCGCTCATGTACAGCATAGCGCCACCTACTGACATGGGAAAAACCAAAAAATTTATTCTTCAAAAATCAATATCTCATCTTCTATTTTCTCAATCTTGATCAAACTTGATACACACACTCTTCATAGCTCACCTGACATATACGCTAAATTTTCTGTACTTTTGCCACTGGGGGCGCTGTTTTCAGGCAACAATTTATATCTCGGCTTCTGATTGGTCAAACTTGATCAAACTTAACAAAACAACTCTTCATAGGTCCCTTGACATGTATACCAAATTTGGTGAACTTTCACCACTGGGGGCGCTCATTGCGCTGTAGCAGTTGCAGGAGAGGTCTTCACAATCATGAGGCACCAGGAGTATGTTGTTTTGGTTGCCTTAAACACACATGACTTGTGGGGAATGGGTAGGCAGTCGGGAGCAAGTGTTGTAGCGTTACATACAGACTAATAGATGTCTGACAGAAGACAATCCTATGTAGCTATAGCTTGGTGACTGATGAGGTAAATACATTAATTTGGTTGGGAAGCCATGGCATAAAATGTTCTGTCCATGACAACATCTCAGCGCACCGTGTACTCTGTGTCCAATTCTGTGCTTTGTCGCCATTGTGGGAGTAATGTCTCTTGCCGAAGAAGCTGTGGAAGGTCTTTCGCGGGAACGCATGCCCCCGCCCCCCTTGGCCGCTGGCGCGAGGGCCCGTCGAGGCCGCTTGCGGCTTTAATTAACAATACAATCAAAGCAATAACACTTTAAACTCATCTTGAGCTGTATATCAGTGAGACAGAGACCAGGTGGAAGTGATGAACTATTGCTGACGCTGTTCATTTCTAATGATTGTCTTGAATCACACTGATGAGACATGGGAAAAGAGGGAAACACATCTCATCTTTACGATCAGGATTTGAGCAAAGTGCTGCGGTTCCTAACATGACTCAGAGGAGATGAAACCCCTCGTTCCTCTGTTCATTTCTCCATTCCTGTCTTCATTAGCATGGCTTAGAGAGGTGCTGAGCTCAGTGATTTCCTGCCGATTGTTTCCTTACGATGCTGGAATCAGTGTGAAAGGACTTGGTGGGAATTCTCCTAAAATGGCACATTAAAGAAAGTGCTGATCCAGCTCTATCCCTGAGCTCATGTTGAGAATCCCAGAAGTCCGATAAATTATATGCTGAGTTCCGTGCGCGCGCGCGCACACACACACACACACACACACAGAGACAGATTTTAGCTGAGTGCTAAAAATGCATTGCTATGTTGAGAATATCAGGAGTGTGTTGTAGAGAATGGAAAGGAGAGATTCACCACTAGTGATTTGATCTCTCCTTTATCCTCCCTTCTTATTGTGGCTCTCCTGACCAGAGCCCACCATCAGTTAGCAGCAGTGCTGTGACACGTTGTGTTTTAGGACAGATTAATACTTACAGTGGTGCTTGAAAGTTTGTGAACCCTTTAGAATTTTCTATATTTCTGCATAAATGTGACCTAAAACGTCATCAGATTTTCACACAAGTCCTAAAAGTAGATAAAGAGAACCCAGTTAAACAAATGAGACAACAATATTATACTTGGTCATTTATTTATTGAGGAAAATGATCCAATATTACATATCTGTGAGTGGCAAAAGTATATGAACCTCTAGGATTAGCAGTTAATTTGAAGGTGAAATTAGAGTCAGGTGTTTTCAATCAACGGGATGACAATCAGCTGTGAGTGGGCACCCTGTTTTATTTAAAGAACAGGGATCTATCAAAGTCTGATCTTCACAACACGTTTGTGGAAGTGTATCATGGCACGAACAAGGGAGATTTCTGAGGACCTCAGAAAAAGCATTGTTGATGCTCATCAGGCTGGAAAAGTTTACAAAACCATCTCTAAAGAGTTTGGACTCCACCAATCCACAGTCAGACAGATTGTGTACAAATGGAGGAAATTCAAGACCATTGTTACCCTCCCCAGGAGTGGTCGACCAACAAAGATCACTCCAAGAGCAAGGCGTGTAATAGCTGGCGAGGTCACAAGGACCCCAGGGTAACTTCTAAGCAACTGAAGGCCTCTCTCACATTGGCTGATGTTCATGCGTCCACCATCAGGAGAACACTGAACAACAATGGTGTGCATGGCAGGGTTGCAAGGAGAAAGCCACTGCTCTCCAAAAAGAACATTGCTGCTCATCTGCAGTTTGCTAAAGATCACATGGACAAGCCAGGAGGCTATTGGAAAAATGTGTGAATTGAAGAATGCGAGTGTGAATGGTTGTCTGTGTCTATGTGTCAGCCCTGTGATGACCTGGCGACTTGTCCAGGGTGTACCCCGCCTTTCGTCCGTAGTCAGCTGGGATAGGCTCCAGCTTGCCTGCGACCCTGTAGAAGGATAAAGCGGCTACAGATAATGAGATGAGATTATATATATGCTATCAGTGCCTGACCAGCTTGGTTCTGGTTGAGATGGCTTTAGAAAAAGTAAAAGTACCTAATTAGCAAGGAAACACGTCTCCTTCCTCTGCCAAGTAACTGATTAGCTAGCATTATAATGCTGGCTATTAGGATTTTTTTAAAACAAAGTGAGACGGCAATTAGTACTTTTTGGAAACAAAGTGAGCTGTTGAATGGTTGCTAAGAGTTGAATATGAAGCACTGGGTTTGTTCCATCTCTCTCAGCATGGGTGCCTCGCTCTCTTTTAATCTCTCATTTAGCACAAATCAGATCTGACACTTCATCATTGTTTCTATTAGCACAGCACCATCTAAATGACATCCAGCAACTCCTCCACTCTCTGCTTGATTGGGATTTTCTGAGCTTTATTTGAAAATGTAGTCACTTCACCTTCAGAGCCATACATTGCCGTGTCTACTTCAACCTCAGGTGGTAAACTTTCCCACGAATAAAGACGTCATGTGTCAGCTAAGCAATTTTCTGTTCTCTCTGTCTTTCAGCAGTAAGGCGAAATCTCTTCCCATCCCCCGGTTCTGATGGCAGACGGTCGGCAGCCCGAGGACAGCGCCTCCCAGTGGGCATCGCCCGGAACCCAGGACTCCTCCAGTCCCGTGGGAGAGAATGGTTTCCCCTACAGGACGTGCCAGCCTGATGCTGCGCATGCCACCACCGCTGCCTCCTACGCCAAAGAGAATGGCTTTAACGGAGACCTGCCCTCGGGCCATGAAGTTACTGCAGGTAGGAACCTGAAACTCGGAACACGTGCTAGAACTCAACCAAATGGTAAAAGCAATCATGGTCGACATGCTAGATGCAGGTGCTTTGAGGGTTCAGTGGATGATTAAGAGTTCTGAAAGGGGTTCCACGTTTCTTAACCTCGAAGGGTTCTTGCGCCAAATTTTGAACTGTTCACAGCAAAAATAAATTGGGTCGGAACCTGAAATTTTGGTTCCCAACTGGAACCAAAATATAGCTGGTTTTTCCAGCATGAACCGCGATGACATCAGTGGGCATGTCATTAGTTTGGAAAAAGATAGCAGAGCGCAGCAATGGAGAATGCAACAGAAAAGGATACATTTTCAGAAAAAAATGGAATGAAAACAAATATCTATAATAACAGACCAAAAGCTCAGAAGTAATCACTGCAAGCTGCCATCTTGCTACGACTGTTTGCTACCAGTGCGCATTGGGCAACGCCCTCCATTCATGACGCATCCTTGATTACAATGGTTCAAATCAAAGTTGGTGAAAATGTGGGCTGGTTCATGAGCTGGTACCAAGGTTCAGAGAATCCTGAATAGAAGCAGTTCAGGAACCCGTTCCCGGTTGATACCAAGTTGGTCTAGTGGTACTAGAGAGACACTTCAGATCTGTTTAAGGACCGGTCCCACAATACTGAGAACTATAACTACAACTATAGCGATAACTACGGTATAAATAAATCTGTCCCCTGCAGTTTATGTGGTTGGTGCTCACACCAGACCGATAACAATCCCTATAGACCAGGCCTGGGTTTTTCCGTATCAGTGAGATTGCTTCCGGAGCGATTTTTCCAGGCCTGGACCTGATCCAGTAAAACATCTGACCAATCAGGTAACTGTTTACATGTGACGTTGTCTGAGCACATGCTATTTTCCCTGGGTATCTTTGGTACATCCTTGTTGTCGCATCATGAAGTCATGGAATACGGAGTCACGGAAAATAAAAAAAATAATACAAAGCACGCATCTTTATTCACGGACATGTGATTTTCCATGAAATATCAATCGTAAGTTAATGAAGTAAACATATAAATGCAGGTAAGATATTTTAATTATAAACTTCAGCAGTCCAAGCATTTAATTGTTTTAGACTAATTAATTTTTTATCCATGATGCATCATCCGTATGAAATCGGTAACCAATCTGTAATATACTGAAACGTCCGTGACCGATCCGTCATGTGCATGGGTTGTTTTGAAGTCTACGCTGTACAGTATGACCCAGAATAATGTGCTACTACTTGGAAAAAAAAACTTACATGACTATTCCTAAGTTGCATACCTAAGTTTATTCCTCAGTGTCAGGACCATCCAATATTATGGACACAATCTGTCTTTTCATTTTTATGCTGATGATTTGCAGATATATTTGCCCATGAGACCCAATGAAATTACGGCGCTTACTAAGTTACTGGATTGTATTACTGATGTAAAGCAGTGGCTGGCACGGAACTTTTTGCATTTGAACAACAGCAAAACAGAATGTATTTTATGTGGCACGTCACCCACGTCAAATGTTTTTAAAACAAATTTTGGTACTCTGGCCCCCTTTTTTAAACCATTTGTACTAAATCTTGGGGTAACGTTTGAGAGTGGGCTTAAATTTGATAAACAGATTAGTTCCGTTGTTAGAACGAGCTTTTTTCAACTTCGTCTCTTGGCCAAAGCGAAGCCGTTTCTCAGTCGGCAGGATCTCGAGGAGGCAATTCATGCATTTATCAGTTCGAGACTGGACTATTGTAATGCCCTGTGTGTTGGCCTCAGCCAGTCTTCAATTTTACGTCTTCAACTTGTACAGAACGCTGCGGCCTGATTTTTAACAAGCACGTCTAGACGTGAACACATTACTCCTGTGTTGTCGTCACTCCACTGGCTTCCAGTCCGTTTTAGAATTGATTTTAAACTTCTGTTGTTTGTTTTTAATGCCATCAATGGCCTGGCTCCCTCTTACTTGTCTGAGATTTTAACTATTCGTGATCATGGTAGGGCCCTGCGTTCTTCGGGTCAGCTTCTGTTAGAAGTTCCAAGGTCGAGATATAAACAGTGGGGTGATCGTTCTTTTGCTGTCGCTGCTCCCAGACTGTGGAACAATCTGCCCCCCCGACATTCGCACCACTATTGATCCCGGCCTTTTTAAATCAAAGTTGAAGACCTACTTTTTTAGATTGGCATACAATCCTGACTAGGGGAGTCTTGTTTTTGAGGGGTGCTTCGTTTCGTCTGTTTTATTTCATGTACTTCTGAAAGGCTTTTGGTAATCTGCAGCACGGTGGCACCTTCCGCAGTCAAAACCTGTGTTTTTATGTGTTTTGGTGTTCTGTTTTATGGCGTTGATGTAAAGCACTTTGGGTACCTTTTGGTTATTGTAAAGGGCTATATAAATAAAATTTTATTAATTGATTGATTGATTGATTGATTATAGTGGGGATTATAGTTGTGGTGTGACTGCTCCAGACTGGAACTAAATTCAGGCATAAGTGTAGTCATAGTTGTAGTTATAGTTATCGGTGTTTTGGGACCGGGCCCTTAAGATGCGAGATAGAGCTTTTTTCTGATCCTACACTCATACTAGCAAGTGACAAGTTGTTGATTTCGATATTTAAGGACACTAATGCATACATGTCAACCTTTGGTCAATCAAACCTGTATAACCAACCTCCAAAATCCGTATTTCCCTTATAAAATCCGTATAAGATGCAAATTAAAATAATTTACCTAAAATTTGAATGATAATTAACAATGATATATCCCAGTTACTTTTTATTCAATATTAATAACAATAAACCTTCAGAATGAATACAAAGCTCCAATGTTTGACAAAAACACAGTGTTATCAGCGTAGTTACGAAGGAAATACTTCGTTGTTTGGAGACAGGTTTCACCGAGCGGCTATTATGCACGAGACTTCATATTAGCCACAAAGTCAGGAAAATCTCTCATCTCATCTCATTATCTCTAGCCGCTTTATCCTTCTACAGGGTCGCAGGCAAGCTGGAGCCTATCCCAGCTGACTACGGGCGAAAGGCGGGGTACACCCTGGACAAGTCGCCAGGTCATCACAGGGCTGACACATAGACACAGACAACCATTCACACTCACATTCACACCTACGGTCAATTTAGAGTCACCAGTTAACCTAACCTGCATGTCTTTGGACTGTGGGGGAAACCGGAGCACCCGGAGGAAACCCACGCGGACACGGGGAGAACATGCAAACTCCGCACAGAAAGGCCCTCGCCGGCCCCGGGGCTCGAACCCAGGACCTTCTTGCTGTGAGGCGACAGCGCTAACCACTACACCACCATGCCGCCCTCAGGAAAATCTGTTCGTAAAATTACGTTATAATGACCAAATACAATGAAAAGTATTTTTCCAGTCTCACCTGTGAAAGGTAATCCCATGTGATCTCGTTTGGACGGTAAACCTGTTGGTACAGTTAAACGCAGCACATAAATGAGGCATCTTTATTCTCGGCTACTTTGCCACATCCAATATGGCGGCGAGGATGACGTATGATTCTACGCAGAAGGCGGCATCTATGTTTATATGTCTATGACTTCACGGTTGGCGGGATTCTCGCAATGCAGTGTGCGCATGATCAAAAGTGGAACGAAGTCTCGCTACCACAAGATACCGCGCGATTTCATAAGACTCTTTACTGGCTGTCTGTGGTGTACAGTACGTTTGTAAATGTTATGTGCTCTTTTATCATCGTGGGAATTGATTATAGCTCTAAATAAATATTGAAGTTTTTTTAAAGAATCCGTATAACTTTATTTGTATGCCCGTATACTACGTTTATTGAATCAAATCCGTATAAAATACGGACATTCCGTATAGGTTGACATGTATGCTAATGCTTGTGATGCACTGACAGCATTGCCAGCTGTAACATACTGTAAGTTAGACGGGGAAGCCATGGCCTAATGCTAGAGTTTGGGACCAAAAGGTTGCAGGCTTGATTCCCAGCAAGAATGGCTGAAGTCCCCTTGAGCAAGGCGCCTAACCTCCAGTTGCTCTCCAGGCTGCTCTGGGTTTGTTATACGTCACTCTGGATAAGAGCGTTTGCTAAATGCCTGTCATGTAAGTTCAAGTTAGATTTGTTACGCAATGAGACTGAATTCATTATTTTCTTCATGCCGCTATCTAATTCACCTTTCTTTTTTGTTTTTTTTGTTAGTATCAGTCAGATCCAAGCCTGAGTATCAGATTGGTGCCATCTCTACCAAAATATCGTACAGTACACTAATGCTGTTCTCTGTTTGAGGAGAAAGCTACAGATCTCTCACTTCAACATAAATTGGAGGTAAAAGTGAGTGATTGCAGGGATGTGGAACAAAAGGCTGAGCTGGCTGCAGGGGATTGGGTGCCATGGCAACTCCCAGAAGCAATTACTAATGCCAGGAACTCGGGTTAGAGAAAAAGACACAGACTTGAAAATAGGTAGGAAAAATATGAACTATTTCCGGTCCTGTCACTCAATCTGAGTGAGAACAGAACCGGAAGTCGTGCCCTTAGCCTTAGTCATGCAGCTGGATGATGAAGCATGGGATCCTGAGATCAGACAATGCTACTGAATCTCAGTTCTCTTCTCCTTTTCTGAGTCTTTTGTTTTCCCCTCTTTCTGGTTATGCCTTTCTTTATTTCTTTCTGATGCATACGTACATCACTGCCTGATGTTCTCTTTTGTCTTTCTTGTAAAGCCGTGCGTCTGTGCGGCAGTTTGTTTTGGTGATGTTTTGCTGAGCGAGAGCATCAGAGCAACTGTTAACATTCAGTGTCGTGACTTGAGGAGGAGAGCGGAGTGGGTGATGTGGGAAGAAGGCGAGAGGAAGAAAAACAGAAAGAGGGAGGGGAAATAATAAAGGGGAGAGAGAGAGCAAGGAGAGGAAAGAGAGTGAAGATACTGAAAAAGAGAGAGAAAAAGACAGCAGGGACGAGGAGAAAGGTTAAAGACTCTCGGGCATCAGTCAGAGGAACACGAGGATGTGGGAGGCAAGGTGTGATTTTCAAAAGCACTTTGGACTGTGTGTGTGTGTGTGTGTGGGTCCGGAAGACTCTCTGAACTCCATGCTATTTTTCTGCATACTGTTAAGTGTGTATCCATCCTGTTATCTGTCCATCCTAATCAGTTGTTCTTGCTGATGCTGCTCTCTGAGAGTCTCTCCCCCTTCTCTCTTTCTTCTGCTCTTCTTTGCTGTTTCCTCCATCTTCCATCTTCTGCTTTCTTTTGTTACCCTAATAACTGTGTAGCACCTTTCATGCATTTAAATGCAATTCAAGATGCATATTACTACTCTACTATTGGTCTTTTTTAATAGTAAAATAATATAAAAAGTAATAAATAAACAGAATTAGCTGTCTAATAGCGCAGAGAAAGGTATGGACTAGAACTGACAGATACAGAGGCCACACCTCCTTCACTGAGACTAATGTTGCCGTCTCAGGGAGTTTTTATTTGCCACCGTCACCTCAGGCTTGCTCATTAGGGATACATTTATTAGTTTATACGTTTAAAATCTTTCTTTTTCTGTAAACCTGCTTTGCGACAATGTCTATTGTTAAAAGTGCTATACAAATAAATTGACACGACTTGACGAACATAAATAAGCCACACCTTCAACAGAATTAACAGGTCCTCCTTCACTTGGACTGACAGATATTTAAGCCACGCCTCCTTCACTGGAATTGACACGCATACAGGCCACACCTTCTTCAGTTGGGTTAAGAGATTTTTAAGCTACACCTCCTTCACTGGAATTGACACGCATACAGGTCACACCTTCTTTACGTCGATTGACATGTAAGCCACGCCTCCTTCACTGGAATTGAAGGTACACATGCCACACCTTCTTTAGTTTGATTGACATATGTAAGTCAAGTCAAGTCAACTTTATTGTCAAATATGCTATACATGCTCGACATACAGCACAGATGAAATATCAGTCCTCTCTGACCCACGGTGCAAACAGGCAATGCAATAAAAAGCTATGCCTCCTTCATTGGAAATGGCATGTGCACAGGCCACACCTTCTTTACTTTGACTGACATCTCAACCACGCCTCCTTCACTGAAATTGAAAGCTGCATAGGCCACACCTTATTTAGTTCAACTGACATGTAAGCCATGCCTCCTTCATTGGAAAGAGCAGGTGCAGAGGCCACACCTTCTTTACTTCGAGGGACATGTAAGCCACGCCTCCTTCACTGGAATTGAAGGTACACATGCCACACCTTCTTTAGTTTGACTGACATCTCAACCACACCTCCTTCACTGAAATTGAAAGGTGCACAGGCCACACCTTATTTAGTTCGACTGACATGTAAGCCCTGCCTACTTCATTGGAAAGAGCAGGTGCAGAGGCCACACCTTCTTTACTTCGACGGACATGTAAGCCATGCCTCCTTCACTGGTATTGAAAGGTACACAGGCCACACGTTCTTTACTTTGACTGTGCCCAAATCCAGAATCCAGGGACACATGTCGGCCCGGGGGCATTTTGAGTTATTGACAGATTCAGAAAGTACAGTTTCTAAGCTTTCCAATGATGCCTTCCATGTGGAGATCTGACAATATTTGAAGAATGTGTGGCCTTTTGAAAGTGTATACTTCTTAAAACAGAAAAGGGAGAAAATCGCCCTCAAAGTTTTCCATCTCAGCTACTCTGGGTGTAGGGCGGGCACATAATGCTGCTCATTTGCATGATATTAAGGAAAGCCCTACCCCCTACGAGCTAGCACGATGCCACTTTCATGTAAACAAAGATCACCACATCAATTTTCCTTCCATGCAAAGTATGCCCAACACAATTATGAAATACAAAAATAAGTCCTAAAGTATACTTTAACGGTTTGTGGTTGAAAAATTACTCACACCGTAAGAAAGAAAGATAGCATGCTGATGACACAACTAACACAACACTAGTTTCATGTAAAGCCTCGGTCACAACCGGCCGTACGCGCTCCTATGGCTGGTCTACATGCAAAAAACGCAAGAAACGCACGAGAGCGCGCATGAAACGCACGAGAGCGCGCGTGTGATGTGCTGATTTTCGAGCCGCAGACCGGCCGCAGAGGTTCTTTGTCATGTCAAACAAACTCTACGGGCGCTTACGTTTTTTTCAGGTTGCAAGACAAACTTACGGCCAACGCGCGTCTTTCTCCGTGAACAAAAAAAAAACAAAACGCAGCGATTTGGGAAACGCCAAAAATCACACGGCCAAAAAATCGTACGTCCGGTTGTGACCTAGGCTTAACCAAACCACAACACTCTCCGTTACATGCAAATAATAACCACACAGCCTTAGATTAATAAACTTACCCCATCAGAAAGAGAAACGGCGCCTTGCACACACCAATGCCTCCGATGGAATGTAATCCTAGAACGGTCAGTGTATCATCCGATCATTCAAGTATTCCATTCAATCTGGAAAACGAGGTTGCGGTTTTTTTTGCTAGAAATGGTGATCTCCGATGTAAATACCGTGTGTCTGTTTGCTTCGCGGTGTTTCAGCTCCTCTGCGCTCTGTTTAGTAACTCATTCCATAGTGAAATCACACGCCTGTATGCAGTTAAGTAGCCATGCACTCAGCTCGCATCATACAGCTGATTCGCGAAAAAACAAAAGACTTAAATCATCATGTGAATGGCCCATATGGTAATTTACCCACACCCCCCAGCAGGCTACAGTCCTGACAAAAACGAGACAATTTGCAACAAAAAATGTATGCTTTTCCAACAAAACAATCTATTATCTGAAATACTGATTGCATTCTTCAAGATCTCAACTTGCACATGATGGAAAAAAAACAAAAATCACAAATTTCGAAAAAAAAAATGCTTCTTTTGCGATTATCTCGGATTCGTTTCGGCCGACATGTGTCCCTGGATTCGGTGAGGGGTCACAGTAAGCCACACTTCCTTCATTGGAAATGACAGGTGCACAGGCCACACCTTCTTTCCTTCAACTGGCATATGTAAGCCAGGCATCCTTCACTGGAATTGACAGTTGCACAGGCCACACCTCCTTCACTGAGATTGACAGGCACAGAGGCCACACCTCCTTTACTAGGACTTAGATATATTAGCCATACCTCCTTCACTGAAGCTGACAGGTACAGAGGCCACACCTCCTTCACTGGGATTGATAGGTACGTAGGCCACACTTCCTTCACTACGATTGACAGCTACAGAGGCCACACCTCCTTCACTGGGATTGACAGGTATGCAGGCCACACCTCCTTCACTGGGATTGACAGGTATGCAGGCCACACCTCCTTCACTGGGGTTGACAATTGCTCAGGCCACACCTCCTTCACTGGGATGGATAGGTACAGAGGCCACTCCTCCTTCACTGGGATGGATAGGTACAGAGGCCACACCTCCTTCACTGGGATTGACAGGTATGCAGGCCACACCTCCTTCACTGGGATGGACAGGTACAGAGGCCACACCTCCTTCACTGGGATTGACAGGTACATAGGCCACACCTTCACTGGGATTGACAGGTACACAGGCCACACCTCCTTCACTCGGATTGACAGATACAGAGGCCACACCTCCTTCACTGGGATTGACAGTTACTCAGGCCACACCTCCTTCACTGGGATTGACAGGTACTCAGGCCACACCTCCTTCACTGAGATTGACAGATACTCAGGCCACACCTCCTTCACTGGGATGGATAGGTACACAGGCCACACCTCCTTCACTGGTACTTACAGTATGATTGATAAGCAGCAGTGAATCATCACACCCCTACATCCCTGACTTAATTATTAATCGTGTCACGTCTCTGTACCAGCAGAGCGTTTCCTGTACCTGTGCGGCTCGGCATCAATCATGAGCTTGTCACGAAAATCATGAAACCGATCGACCTTTTCCTCTCACAAACATACACAATGAATGACTGCAGCTTGCTCTGCTCGTTTAATTTAGCCATCATGCGTTTCTGTGGCCTGAGGGAAGCTTTCTGCCTTTGCTGTACCTTGTGTAATTTTCACACTAAACCTTGAGATGCAGCACAAAGCCAGAGATCAGTGGAGCTTTGTGTGAGCACGAGTGTGTTTTACAGAGCCAGGAGCTATACAGTACAAACACATCTTTCCAGCCACCACAGAGACTTTTAAACCGTGGTGGAAAGGATGAGGTGGGAAGGACTGCAGAGTTTCTGTTAAGTTGTGCATTTTTAACAAATCATGGTTTCAGTAAAGTTCCCTTCAAGAATATTCAGTTGCATTATGATGTCATGTAAGCAGTTTGCATGTCTCGAAGAAGCAAACTGCTAGCTTGGATAGGGTAAACCCTAGAGACGAGCTCTAAATCGCACTAAATTCTGAGGAATATTTGCATGAATCTTGCAACGTGAAGCAGGAAACAACAGGCAAACTCGACATTTCAGTCCTAATGTGCGTCACTTCTTCAAAAGCACCTACTATAAAATGAGTTATATATGATTTCCACTGTGCGGCTTGATAGAGAAAAATATCTAGATAGTCATGACAATAATTTTGTTCCAAAGTCAAAGACCCTCCCGTGCCAGGACCTGGTCTTCCCAGGCAATCTCCCATCCTAGCACCAATCAGGCCCTTAAGGCGCATTGGGCAGTGCTGATCACTGTTTCTATAGCCCTCAGCCTCTCGCCTATTACATATCTAGGTTTACAGTGGGGGGCTGGTCTCATCTCATCTCATGCAAACTCTGCACAGAAAGGCCCTCGTCGGCCACGGGGCTCGAACCCTGACCTTCTTGCTGTGAGGCGACAGCGCTAACCACTACACCACTGTGCCGCCCACCCAGAAGACTCTAAAGACATATTCCAACAAGAATTGTTCACCAGGTGGCACCACCTGCCATGGATGCAGCTACACGGGGGATCATGTGCAATTTCACACAAATCACTACTCCTCCCGCAGGATTGATCGGATTTCAAACTCACACACAACGTTTTCCCAGTATGAGCTCCAGCCTCAGTGAGGCTTTTTTAAAAAAGGGAACATTTTAGTTAATAGTTTATTATATTTTACTCTACCCTTTACAAATGTGGATAAATAATTATTGCTGGTTATTTAAAAAATGAAACAAAATTATTTTTTTAATTTAACAAAATAAATATTTAAGCTGATAAAAAAAGAAAAGAAACATTGCATTTTTTCGGTCATAAAATTTTCTTCATTTAATTTTTTTTTTCCAAAAGTAGCATGGGAAAATCGAATCGTGAATTAGGTGAATCGCTGCATGCTTACAAACAAATATTCCAGACAAGAAGGCATGTTTCCATCCTTTTTTTTTAAAATCATCTAAATAATAGACTGAATTTATTTCATTTTATAATTTCTAGAACATTTTCTGTGTCATTCGTACTAGGAAGAAATGAAAAATATTGACTATTTCACCTTTAAGATACATAAACGAATCATAATTAGCTGTTAAAGCTTTAAATGTACATATCCGCGTTTCCACCTGAAATATAAATAAGGTACAAAAGATAATGGCAACAAGGAAAGGTCCAGTCTAGTACTGATTTTTTTTTCTAAGAGTGAATATCTTGTGCACATTGTACTGTACATTCAATAAATATAAATAATTCAGTTTCTGATTCCGAGAGAGAAAGAGAGGAGGGTACAGTAGCATTGGACAGCAGAGCCTGCGGTAACTGTTGATTTGAATTGCAGTGATTTATATGGATACCTGTCATGCCTTTAAGCACTAGCCGGATCGACCTTCTGCATCCTGTCGTTAAAATTTCTCGCCGTCCGAGGAGCTGTGATTCTCTTTGACTTTCTAAGGTGATCACAAAGACTTTCTTGATCCATGATGTCATCCTGCGGACCCATTATTTGTGAAGACAGTTTTTGTGCATGGAGAATAAAAGAGAACACTCATGCCATTCCTGTGTAGGATTGGTGGTTTGAAGAAACAGCTCTCTGATTGTGTTATGATGGAGGGGGTATGGTTTTTTGTTTTGTTTTTTTGGGTACAGCAGAGAATATAAGCCTGTAATAAAGTTAATGATAGAGGATGATGTTTCTCAGGCTGCGCACGCCATGAGTCAGGAGCACACGCCCACACACACTCTGTCGGCCAAGGCATGCTCAGAGCGTGAGCTCGTCCTGGGCCTAGGCGGCACGTTGCCGTGGCAACAGCTCCACTCTTTTGCGCCGGGTAGCAGCCGTATCCCCCCACCTCATTTTTTTTTTTTTTTTGGCTTCTTCAGACCTCGTACATGCACCACCGTGCCTCAGTAGCTTCTCTTCTGGGTAAGTCAGTAGATCGGACACCATCCGGGGGTCTTTTATATGTGATGCTATTTTGTCTTTTATCTTGTGTGAAGGTCGCGTTACAACAGATGGTATGTTACTTTATTTCTAGTCAGGAGAGCATGAATAAAGTGAGTCTTTGTGCTTAATTGTGAAGTATTAGGCTTTGGTTATTGTCCTAGAACTTTATTTCATATAATTTATGAACGGAATGATGTCATGCTTGCTGCTCTGACTGACGAGGGTTCTTTTGTTTAGTTGTATCCTTTATACATATTCTCATAAACGTGATATTTGTCTAGAAAGCTATTGCAGAAATGCAGCTGAATTTATCTGGCTTAGATATAGTGTGTGTGTGTTATTAAGACAAGACTTAAACCATAAAGGAAGTGACTTCATGCAGATTATTTGTGTGGATGTGTGAGAGAGTATGAAAAGAACCTGATTAGTATTCTGAATGTATCTCAGCCAGACGGGACCGTTTTGCTTGGAGGGGGATGGAGGGGAGTGGAGGGGGGGGTTGTACTCGAACACGTCTGGACCAGTGCAGCCGTCTGTCTACCAGACAGAAATTGAACTAAATGGTAGGTAGGGATCATGGAAGACAGAAAGAGCAATCCAGATACATGATATCGAATACTCAGTGAAATTTTCATGTTTAAATTGCAGTGGGTGGGTGGGAGTGGGTGGGGGGATTGCTGTGTTCATAAAGCATTCAACAAAGGCAGTGATGAGCTGTCACATGTGCTCAGACATCTGTGGGCAGAAGCAGATAGTTACGTTGATGTACCTTGGCTTCACCCGTCTACGTCTTAACCTCGCTTAGAATACCATGGCTGGTCATATTCCTAAAAACATAACGGAGGAAAAAAAAATGAAACAAGGTACAGTTTTCCCCTTCGCTCAAATATATTTAAACGTATTTGATTAACTAAGACGTTTGGTTTCCAGAAGATTCTTCTTCCATTTCTCAGGTAATTTCTTTCCATAAACCTGTACATTAAAGCCATAATATCATGTTCGGAATTGATTTTTATGATCATTGGTATCAGATTATGCATTGCGTTTAGGAAGAATTCAAATCCAAGCTGCTGCTGAATCAATGAGCACGACTCCAGTGCCTATATTCATACTAGCAAGCTGCACGTTCTTGTGACCGAGCATGTGGGCGTGGCCTGTCTAGCATTTGCTTCCTATGAGAAACTATAGTACAAAAATAGAGCTTCTAAAGCTAACTAATTAAATACAAATTAAATAACACTACAGTCAGTGTGAAAATCGGTTGCTTGAGTTACATGTTATGTGCTGGGATTCGTGCTAACTGTACGAGCTACGTACATAAGCGCATTGGAGGCACCGACAATGTGTGCTACTTCCTTCCAAGCTTTATTTTTCTTTGTCTGTTTTTGATACATTTAATGAGAGCTCATATAGTGGGGCAGAAAAGTATTTAGTCAGCCACCAATTGTGCAAGTTCTCCCATTTAAAAAGATGAGAGAGGCCTGTAATTTTCATCATAGGTACACTTCAATTATGAGAGACAGAATGGGGGGAAAGAATCCAGGAAATCACATTGTAGGATTTTTAATGAATTAATTGGTAAATTCCTCGGTAAAGTAAGTATTTGGTCACCTACAAACAAGCAAGATTTCTGGCTCTCACAGACCTGTAACTTCTTCTTTAAGAGGCTCCTCTGTCCTCCACTCGTTACCTGTATTAATGGCACCTGTTTGAACTCGTTATCAGTATAAAAGACACCTGTCCACAACCTCAAACAGTCACACTCCAAACTCCACTATGGCCAAGACCAAAGAGCTGTCAGAGGATACCAGAAACAAAATTGTAGACCTGCACCAGGCTGGGAAGACTGAATCTGCAATAGGTAAGCAGCTTGGCGTGAAGAAATCAACTGTGGGAGCAATTATTAGAAAATGGAAGACATACAAGACCACTGATAATCTCCCTCGATCTGGGGCTCCACGCAAGATCTCACCCCATGGGGTCAAAATGATCACAAGAACGGTGAGCAAAAATCCCAGAACCACACGGGGGGACCTAGTGAATGACCTGCAGAGAGCTGGGACCAAAGTAACAAAGGCTACCATCAGTAACACACTACACCGCCAGGGACTCAAATCCTGCAGTGCCAGATGTGTCCCCCTGCTTAAGCCAGTACATGTCCAGGCCTGTGTGAAGTTTGCTAGAGAGCATTTGGATGATCCAGAACAGGACTGGGAGAATGTCATATGGTCAGATGATACCAAAATAGAACTTTTTGGTAAAAACTCAACTTGTCGTGTTTGGAGGAGAAAGAATGCTGAGTTGCATCCAAAGAACATCATACGTACTGTGAAGCATGGGGGTGGAAACATCATGCTTTGGGGCTGTTTTTCTGCAAAGGGACCAGGACAACTGATCCGTGTAAAGGCAAGAATGAATGGGGCCATGTATCGTGAGATTTTGAGTGAAAACCTCCTTCCATCAGCAAGGGCATTGAAGATGAAACGTGGATGGGTCTTTCAGCATGACAATGATCCCAAACACACCGCCCAGGCAACGAAGGAGTGGCTTCGTAAGAGGCATTTCAAGGTCCTGGAGTGGCCTAGCCAGTCTCCAGATCTCAACCCCATAGAAAATCTTTGGAGGGAGTTGAAAGTCCGTGTTGCCCAGTGACAGCCCCAAAACATCACTGCTCTAGAGGAGATCTGCATGGAGGAATGGGCCAAAATACCAGCAACAGTGTGTGAAAACCTTGTGAAGACTTACAGAAAACGTTTGACCTCTGTCATTGCCAACAAAGGGTATATAACAAAGTATTGAGATGAACTTTTGTTATTGACCAAATACTTATTTTCCACCATAATTTGCAAATCAATTCTTTAAAAATCAGACAATGTGATTTTCTGGATTTTTTTTCTCATTCTGTCTCTCATAGTTGAGGTATACCTATGATGAAAATTACAGGCCTCTCTCATCTTTTTAAGTGGGAGAACTTGCACAATTGGTGACTGACTAAATGCTTTTTTGCCCCACTGTATATGACAGGACAAGATGAAACCAGGGTTATACCTTTTTTCTTCTATTTTCTTGCATCAGACAGTAAATAAGAACTAATTGCAGGTAAAAGTTGTGAGTGGGGAACTAAAGAAATATCAGACCGAGCACACCACATGATTGATCCAAGGAATTGTTCCAGGAAATTGGATTCGTCTCGTTATATTGTTGTATGTATGTAATTTGCAAGGAATGGAGAAAACCTCAATTCAGTAACGTCACTTTGTTGCTTGAACCGCTCACCTGTAAGTCACTTTGGATAAAGTGAAAATATATCATATTGAAAGTAAGTAGTATAAATCGTGACCTCTGTCAAAAGGTTCTGTCTGGAATTTCGGTCACAAATGAATGAACTTTATAAACTGGCAGGCATGTTTGTGAGAGATGGGTTTCTTCTTTCATGCTATTTTTTAACTACAGGGTTTGGAGCAACATGCTGCTATCCAGATGACGTCTTGTTCAGGGAAGACCTTGCTTATTTCAACAAGACAATGCCAAACCAATTTCTGCACATACTAAAACTGCATGGTTCCATAGTAAAAGAGTCCAGGCGCTAAACTGGCCTGCCTGCAGTCCAGACCTTCCGACCATTTAAAACATTTGGTGCAGTATGAAGTGCAAAATATGACAAAGAAGACCCCGACCTGTTGAGTAACTGAAATTGTGTATCAGGCAAGAATGGCACAACATTTCTGTTTCAGAACTACAGCTATTGGTCTCCTCCATTCTCAAATGTTTATAGAGTGTTGTTAAAAGTAGAGGTCAACACAGTGGTAAACTTGCCTCGTCCCAACTTTTTTTGAAATGTGTTGCTGGCATTAAATTCAAAATGAGCATATATTTTTTAAAAAAAATCTCAGTTTCAACATTTGATATGTTGTCTTTGTACTATTTTCAATGAAATACAGCATAGAATTTCCATTTATAGAATTTGCAAAGCATCGCATTCTGTTTTTATTTATGTTTAACACAGCATCCCAACTTTTTTGGAATCAGGGTTGTATTATGATTGGTATTAGGTTATTGGTGTAATATTAGAAAAGAATTTAAAAAGCTGCATCTTCAAGCTCACAATTATAACTTGTCGTTAATGTTAAAAGCTTCTGTATGGCAGCCAATCGTCAGCCAGGATGAATATAGGATGAACGCAAAATCGGCAACCTCGACCAACCAATATCCATGTTTTATTTACACTCTGAGAGAAAAGAACAGACTTGAAGCCACAATAGGCATGGGCAATATTACAAAAATATCATATATAAGATGTTCATGTAATACACAATAGATATCATGATGTATAGGTTTGAAGAAACTGCCAGCAATACAGTGTTGCATTAAAATAATAAATAATAGTTATTTAATAATAATAATAATAATAATAATAATAGTAGCTTTTTTAAAATTAACACTGAAATACGGAAAAATTAAAAAGTAAGAATTTTAGAATTTTGTAGATATAACGCCACAACACCTGTTTCCAGCTGTCAGTTTGTAATAAAAAAAACAAACAATAACAAATAAATAAAATAAAACATATAAATTATATTTTAGAAAAGTGTCTTGTGGCATAATTTATCATGATATTAATATTATATCATTACCTCAACCAGCCCTAAGCCTCAGTATGGCAAACCAGAAAAGAAAATCTCTCTCTCACCATGTCTCTCTTTCACTTTCCTCTCCTTTTCAACCCACATCTGTCTCTCTCACTTCCGCCTCTGTCTCCTGTCTTTCTTTGTTCATCTATATCTCTATCACATCTCTCTGTCCTTCTGTCAGCTCATCTCTGATCCCCCCCGTAATGAGGCATGTAGGCGAGAGGACGTGAAATTACAGCATGCAGTTCCGTCTTCGGTGTTGTCGTTGGGAATGGCTTGTTCACTTCGTTCTCTGCGTTCCAGTGAACAACACCAGTGTTTCTCTGATCCCTGTTAAAGCAAAACATCACACAGATCCCCAGCCTGGTCCGAGTGCCTGTGGGAGAACTCTTGTTTGCATGATGCTAAATACTATAGATGTCATGTTAGCTTTCATTGATTGGCGTTTCGAGGTGTAAGAATCATGTCAAGATGGATTAAACAGTCTGCTTCTGGTGAGAGTAGAGATCTGAGATTAATGAAAGATACTGTAACGCTATAGACTCTTTTTAAAAAGAATCATGGCTAAGGTCTTGTTTGTGTGTGTGGTTTTTGCACTGTGTAGGTGATTTGAGTTGTCACCGGATGTGGGTAGGAGATGCTATACCTAAAGAACACAAAAGCACTTCCTATAGCATAGAGAATGTGGGAGGATAAAGTAGCGCTTAACCAGTAATTTTTTTTTTTTAGAGCTTTGATGTCATGCACCAGAAAAAGACTTTACATTGCGTAACACACACTCCTATGCTTTGATCAGGATACAGTATTGCAATAATACTGGATAAGCGACACATAATTGCCCGCCATTTTCTTTCTTTTAAACTAGGATAGTCTTAATGTTGGAATTTCAATTGCTGCCCAAAAATGCTGCCTAGCAAACCAGACTTCACTCTGATGGAATGCTTGGAAAGATTTATACACAGTAACAATGTGTAGAATATTTAACCGTTATTCAAGTCGTACAGTGGTGCTTGAAAGTTTGTGAACCCTTTAGAATTTTCTATATTCTGCATAAATATGACCTAAAACGACATCAGATTTTCACACAAGTCCTAAAAGTAGATAAAGAGAACCCAGTTAAACAAATGAGACAAAAATATTATACTTGGTCATTTATTTATTGAGGAAAATGATCCAATATTACATATCTGTGAGTGGCAAAAGTATGTGAACCTCTAGGATTAGCAGTTAATTTGAAGGTGAAATTAGAGTCAGGTGTTTTCAATCAATGGGATGACAATCAGGTGTGAGTGGGTACCCTGTTTTATTTCAAGAACAGGATCTATCAAAGTCTGATCTTCACAACATGTTTGTGGAAGTGTATCATGGCACGAACAAAGGAGATTTCTGAGGACCTCAGAGAAAGTGTTGTTGATGCTCATCAGACTGGAAAAGGTTACAAAACCATCTCTAAAGAGTTTGGACTCCACCAATCCACAGTCAGATAGATTGTGTACAAATGGAGGAAATTCAAGACCATTGTTACCCTCCCCAGGAGTGGTCGACCAACAAAGATCATTCGAAGAGCAAGGCATGTAATAGTCGGCGAGGTCACAAAGGACCCCAGGGTAACTTGTAAGCAACTGAAGGCCTCTCTCACATTGGCTAATGTTAATGTTCATGAGTCTACCATCAGGAGAACACTGAACAACAATGGTGTGCATGGCAGGGTTGCAAGGAGAAAGCCACTGCTCTCCAAAAAGAACATTGCTGCTTGTCTACAGTTTGCTAAAGATCACATGGACAAGCCAGAAGGCTATTGAAAAAAAATGTTTTGTGGACGGATGAGACCAAAATAGAACTTTTTGGTTTAAATGAGAAGCATTATGTTTGGAGAAAGGAAAACACTGCATTCCAGCATAAGAACCTTATCCCATCTGTGAAACATGGTGGTGGTAGTATCATGGTTTGGGCCTGTTTTGCTGCATCTGGGCCAGGACGGCTTGCCATCATTGATGGAACAATGAATTCTGAATTATACCAGCAAATTCTAAAGGAAAATGTCAGGACATCTGTCCATGAACTGAATCTCAAGAGAAGGTGGGTCATGCAGCAAGACAACGACCCTAAGCACACAAGTCGTTCTACCAAAGAATGGTTAAAGAAGAATAAAGTTAATGTTTTGGAATGGCCAAGTCAAAGTCCTGACCTTAATCCAATGGAAATGTTGTGGAAGGACCTGAAGCGAGCAGTTTATGTGAGGAAACCCACCAACATCCCAGAGTTGAAGCTGTTCTGTACGGAGGAATGGGCTAAAATTCCTCCAAGCCGGTATGCAGGACTGATCAACAGTTACCGCAAACGTTTAGTTGCAGTTATTGCTGCACAAGGGGGTCACACCAGATACTGAAAGCAAAGGTTCACATCCTTTTGCCACTCACAGATATGTAATATTGGATCATTTTCCTCAGTAAATAAATAACCAAGTATAATATTTTTGTCTCATTTGTTTAACTGGGTTCTCTTTATCTACTTTTAGGACTTGTGTGAAAATCTGATGATGTTTTAGGTCATATTTATGCAGAAATATCAAAAATTCTAAAGGGTTCACAAACTTTCAAGCACCACTGTACATGAGTTGATAGCCGACGAAGTGCATAGCACCGAGTTGGCTGTAAGCCATGTATGATGATATTGAGTGGAATAACTTTTATTCTATCCACATTCACTGGGTTTTGAGAAACAGATAATTTTTATTTCTTGCAAATTCAATAAATCAAAACTTTATACAAAGCATCTGACAAAATCATTTCTGCTTAGATTGTAAACAAACCAGCGAAATGACAGGAGCAATTTGTGAAAAATGCTATAATAATAATTCTTGAAAAATAAAAAAGATACGTTCTTACCATCAAATACGTTCTTACCATCAAATAATTCCATATTTTGTTGCATTTTTTTTTTGTATTTTGGTTTTTTTAATTTTTAAGTAGAGTTTTTATTTCGTCCTTGGTTGGTTCAGCAACATGCTCCTCCATTTTGTTTTTCTTCTTCTTTAGGGCTTTTTGGTGGTTGGCAAACCAACTTAAAGGTGCATTACCACCACCGACTGGGCTGGTGTGTGGAACAGGAGATATTGGTGGGAGGGAAAAAAAAAAACCCTATATTCTTTTAGCTATTTTTGTTTCTTTTAAATACTTGATAACAGAGTGATATATCTGACTTGATGCACTCCGCCATTTTGTTTTTCTCTACTCACGGTATATGAGCTGATAGCCTAGTAGTAGAGTAGCCAATCAGATTGCGTGATTGCTCATATCCAATGAATGTGGGGAGAATCACACTATTTATACCATAGCTTTGCTGAATACTCACGTCTGATAATGTTGCAGTCTGACAGTAGTGCAGCTGCAAATCTCAGGTTTACGTTAATGTGTCCTTTCTAATACAGTACATTATAGTTTCTATAGTAACGGCTCATTTACAGGAACTTGCTTACTTTGCTTACAAGAAGTGTTTATTGAGCATTTATGGAAGGTCTCTCCAGTCTGAAACTTTACATGGGAAGGTCTTCAGGACAGAGAACGTATCCCAGTAACCGGCTTTTTACAGCTGATACCAAGTGATAACGAGAACTATTAACTTGTTTAACTGACATTCCACAACATTAAAGGGGCCAACTCACCTTTCCCAGAATCCAATTTGTTGCTTTTTTTATACACCGATCAGCATAACATTAAAACCACTGACGGGTGAAGTGAATAACATTGGTTATCTCATTACAATGGCACCTGTCAAGGGTTGGGATATATTAGGCAGCAAGAGAACAGTCAGTTCTTGAAGTTGATGTGTTGGAAGCTGGAAAAATGGGCAAGCGTAAGGATCTGAGTGACTTTGGCAAGAGCTAAATTGTGATGGCGAGATGACTGGGTCTGAGCATCTCCAAAATGGCACATCTTGTGGGGTGTTCCTGGGATGCAATGGTTAGTACCTGCCAAAAGTGGTCCAAGGAAGGGCAACCGGTGAACCAGTGACAGGGTCATGGGTGTCGAAGACTCACTGATTCATATCCAGTATGGTCTAATCCCACAGAAGAGCTACTGAAGCACAAACTGCTGAAAAAGTTCATGCTGGCTAAAACAGAAATGCGTTTCAAATCTATAAAATTCTAAAAAAATTTTTTAAATTGTTCTGCATACATGTCAACCTATACGGAATGTCCGTATTTTATACGGATTTGATTCAATAAACGTAGTATACGGGCGTACAAATAAAGTTATATGGATTCTTTAAAAAAGCTTCAATATTTATTTAGAGCTATAATCAATTCCCACGATGATAAAAGAGCGCATAACATTTACAAACGTACTGTACATGACAGACAGCCAGTAAAGAGTCTTATGAAATCGCGCGTTATCTTGTGATAGCGAGACTTCGTTCCACTTTTGATCATGCGCACACCGCATTGTGAGAATCCCGCCAACCGGGAAGTAACATTTTGTTTGAAACGCGTATTTCCACCTGAGCGACTTTCACTAGCGACTGAAAAGATTCTGAATGGGCGCTCCGGCAAGATCAACACAGACACTTGCTGTGACATGCAGCCTCGTGAGGTATTGGTGCAGACTGCTAAAAAAGCTGTCATGGAGTACAATTCAGAACATTAGAGTGACACTTTGTGTTTTTGTCGAACATTGGAGCTTTGTATTCATTCTGAAGGTTTATTGTTATTAATATTGAATAAAACGTAACTTGGATATATCATTGTTAATTATCATTCAAATTTTAGGTAAATTATTTTAATTTGCATCTTATACAGCTTTTATAAGGGAAATACGGATTTTGGAGGTTGGTTATACAGGTTTGATTTGACCAAAGGTTGACATGTATGGTTCTGTATTTCACTGTTATTTAAAAAAAGCTGTTATTTATTATATTTAATGCAACACTATATTGCTGGCAGTTTCTTCAAACCTATACATCATGATATCTGTTGTAACACCTTTGATTCTACAATCCTTACAAACTCCGTCTAGTTGTGGATGATTTTCGGCCTCAGTGAGCGGTAAGATTGCGGTGTATCAACCTTTATGATCCAGCTCATTTGAATACTCAATTCTGATTGGTCAGTTACAGTATTCAGTGGTCTGTAATTTTTGTATAACAGTCCGTTGCTATAGAGTGCATCATTAGCGGAAGCCAAAAATTCATTGTTAAATCAATGAAATACATTTTAAATCAATATTATGTGTCAAATTATTGATTTATTTGGTAAGTTGTCATGTAATAAGTGGATCATGTATGGCAAGACGGTAATTATTGTGAAATAAACTCTTTCGGGGGGACATGGATGTGTAACACTTTTCAAATATGAAGACTGACAGCATGACATTAGCTCACTAGCTAGAAAATTTGACTCGGATCATTTTGTTCAGAATGAAGCTACTGTTTAATCTCCTCATGAGATGTTGCTTTATTTATTTATTTATTTATTTATTTTAACACACGGTGGCACGGTGGTGTAGTGGTTAGCACTGTCGCCTCACAGCAAGAAGGTCCGGGTTCGAGCCCTGTGGCCGGCGAGGGCCTTTCTGTGTGGAGTTTGCATGTTCTCCCCGTGTCCGCGTGGGTTTCCTCCGGGTGCTCCGGTTTCCCCCACAGTCCAAAGACATGCAGGTTAGGTTAACTGGTGACTCTAAATTGACCGTAGGTGTGAATGTGAGTGTGAATGGTTGTCTGTGTCTATGTGTCAGCCCTGTGATGACCTGGCGACTTGTCCAGGGTGTACCCCGCCTTTCGCCTGTAGTCAGCTGGGATAGGCTCCAGCTTGCCTGCGACCCTGTAGAAGGATAAAGCGGCTAGAGATAATGAGATGAGATGAGATTTTAACACACGACTGTAGTGTTTTGAGCTTCAGTTCTCCTGCTAGTCATCTCGATGAGTTTTCCATCCTGTGATGCCTCAACTCATTTCTCTGAAATGCTCTTCAGCATATTCCAGTAATTAGCAACAAATACAGAACATTGGTCATTTTTCTAAAAGCCTCAGGCTTGAATGTGCTTCATGTCATTTATCTGAGATTCAATGCCCAGATTATGCAGTCCACAATCTCTAGCCTTTGAGAATCATTAAGACTTTTTATTCTATTCAGATCAGTCAGTCTGGAAATGTAATATATGTCCATTTTCGAATTCGAAGCTTTCTGTGCTTCTGTGTCATTGTTGCCATGACGATCCATTTTGAAATGAAAAGGACTAAATTAAATGCTTCAATCTCTGTCTGCTCTCTGTTTCTATGGAGAGTAACTATGTTCAGTGCTGTGTGTGTGTGTGTGTGTGTGTGTGTTTTTTTTTTTTTGAGAGAAACATTAAATTTTTATTGAAATGTACTCGGATTTAAATACATACATATATAAATAAATATATATTTTCACGATTATTTGATTTTACAACCTGAAATCAGAAAAAGTTAAGACGGTATGTTGAAATTGAAATTAAAACTGATGTAAATGATTTGTAAATAATCTTTAATCTGTACTGTATTGCACACAAAACAATACAATAGCACATTATTTGATGCTTTAACTCATGGATTTGATTGTTTTTAAATGAACTAATTTCAATTTTGATTCTTGCAACACATTTCAAAAATGTTTTGGACGATAAAGCATTTACCACTTTATAATGTTCCCATTTCTTCTCACAACACTTAAAAGATGTTCAGGGACTGAAGACACCGAGTGATGAAGTGTTTCAGGTGATATTTTGTCCCATTCTTCCTGCAAACAGGTCTTAAGGTGTGTAACAGTACGGGGTCGTCAATGTAATAGTTTTCATTTCTAAATTCCCCACACATTCTCTATTGGGGACAGACGGGACACGCCCTCTTCTTCCACAGCCACGCCTTTGTAATGTGTGCAGAATGTGGTTTTGCATTGTCTGGTTGAAATCTCCCTGGAAAAGATATCGTCTTGAAGGCAGAATATGTTGCTCCAAAATCTCAATGTACTTTTCTGCATTAATGCTCCATCACAGAAGTGTAAGTTACCTTTGCCAAGGGCACTGACACAACCCCATACCATGGCACACCCTGGATTTTGGACTTGTTCCTGGTAACAATCTGGATGATCCTTTTCGTCTTTGGTTTGGAGCACACGGTATCAATTTCTTCCAAAAAAAAGCCCTGGAATACTGATTCATCTGACCACAATACACATTTCCACTGTGTGATGGTCCATCCCAGATGCCTCTGAGTCCAGAAAAGTCGATGGCGCTTCTGGACACAGTTAACATAAGGTTTCCTTTTTGCACAGTAAAGATTTAACTGGCGTTTGTGGCTATAACTCCATATTGTAGCTTGAGAAAGGTTTTCCAAAGTAATCCTAAGCCCATGTGGTTCTATCAGCTATACCGGTAGATGAATGATGGTTCTTGATGCAGTGCCGTCTGAGGGCTCGGAGATCACGGGTGTTCAGATTAGGCTTGTGCCCTTGCCCTTTACACACTGAAACTCTTCCAGATTCTTTGAATGGTTTAATGATATTTTGTACTGTAGAGGGTGAAATATCCAAATCCCGTCCTATCTTTCTTTGAGGATCATTGTTTTTAAACATTTCACTATGTAATTTTCTTCCACATTTGTTGACAAACTGAAGATCCTCAGCCCATCTTTACTCCTCAAAGACTAGGCCTTTCCTGGATATTGATTTGGTACCAGATTGTAATTACAATCACCTGTTTACATCACCTGTTTCAAATCACATCATTATTTAATTGTTGTACATCATTACTAGCCCTAAATTGCCCCCATTCTAACTTTTTTGAAATGTGTTGCAGATCTGAAACACAAGAATGGATGTATATTAACAAATGAAATGAAGTTGACCAACAAAACATGATATATCTTGGGTCCATTCTGTCTGCAACGAAATAGAAGTCAAAGTCAATTTAGAAATTCATTCTCATTCTCATTATCTCTAGCCGCTTTATCCTTCTACAGGGTTGCAGGCAAGCTGGAGCCTATCCCAGCTGACTACGGGCGAAAGGCGGGGTACACCCTGGACAAGTCGCCAGGTCATCACAGGGCTGACACATAGACACAGACAACCATTCACACTCACATTCACACCTACGCTCAATTTAGAGTCACCAGTTAACCTAACCTGCATGTCTTTGGACTGTGGGGGAAACCGGAGCACCCGGAGGAAACCCACGCGGACACGGGGAGAACATGCAAACTCCACACAGAAAGGCCCTCGCCGGCCCCGGGGCTCGAACCCAGGACCTTCTTGCTGTGAGGCCACAGCGCTAACCACTACACCACCGTGCCGCCCCAATTTAGAAATTATTGTCTTTTTTTTTTTTGCATTTTCCTTACTGTCCCAACTTTTTCTGATTTGGGATTGTACTTAAATATATTGTAAACATAGAGCCATGATGATGATGATGATGATGATGGTGGGCGTGTATGTGTTTTACAGAGCAAGTGTCTGCGCGCATCGTGCAGGAGGTGACGGCTGAGGCGGTTGCAGTGCTGAAGGGAGAACAGGAGCTCCATCCAGGTACAGCCGTCCGACTCTCCTCAGGTAGGACACACTGCTATGATTAACAGTCGCGAATACTGGATGCCATACAGCCTTGAAAATCTGGGTTACACTTGAAATAGAAAAATCCGTTTTGCAATTTGTGCTATTCCTGTGGATGATATAGCCTGTTTCTGTCATGCTGCATCGTAGAGCTTCTCTACACTTCAAACATGTTATATCTATTTTTTTTTCTTTTTTCTGTAAATAGCATGAGTATTACTGTTCTTTTTTGGATGTGAATACATATGAATATATTACTTAATGTTCTGGGGGGGCAGAATTATAATTTAAAAGGGTCTGAGTATTCAAAATGCTGTCGTTTCATGGTCGATTATGGGTTTAAGGTAGTACAGGTCTTTAGGCTGTCCATGTTGGATCATCAACAGCAGCAGAAAGTCATAGATGGAGTAGAGAATGAATCTGCCAGGCTCAGAGCAGTTGAAGTCTATCGGGATCAGATGCCTGGAGTACACATTCAGCTGGAGAGAGAGAACAGATTCTTAGGTATACTCTTATCCTACTCTGGTTACAAAGGATTAACATTATGATCTGAATGCAAATGAGGACTCCAGAAGGTCTAGCTGTGACAATGTAACTAAAAGAGAGAACTGGAAGGTAAGGAGAATAGTCATTCTGGTTTCTGAAGCATATCCAAGTAGTCCTTTGGTTTGTTTGTTTGTTTTTATTTTATTACAGAGGTAGGAAAAACAACCTCATTTGATGGTCTGGTGTCTAACAATGTCTCATTGGGGTTCTGCTTGGGTAAGGGTGTAGACTGAGGCATAGGCTCAGGTTCAGGCATGGAGAAGTCACTCTTGCCCAATGCAGCAGGTAGAACAACAGCGAAATCATTAAGGCCTGGAGGTGGGGCAACGACATCCTCCCCAAAGTCAGGAGGTAGGGCAAAGATCTTGTCCTTGCAGTCAGGTAGCAGAGTGACAATGTCTGCTCTGAAGCCAGGAGATGGAGCAAATATCTCGTCCTCGCAGTCAGAAAGAAGACGGACAACATTCTCTCCAAAGCCAGGACGCAGAGCGAAGATCTTTTCCTGACAGTCAGGAAGGGGAGAGATGGAATCATCTTCAAAGTCAGTGGTGGAGTGAGTATTGGAGTACAGGACACCCACTTGGCCTCTAGAGAGACCTCTGGAGCAAAGCCTGCCCTGTCAGCCTCTGTAGGGAGCTCTGGCATAGAGGCTACCCTGTTAACATTTGGAGGAAGCTCTGGGGCAAAGGGCTCCCTTTTGGTC
Source organism: Neoarius graeffei (assembly GCF_027579695.1). Taxonomy (NCBI): domain Eukaryota; kingdom Metazoa; phylum Chordata; class Actinopteri; order Siluriformes; family Ariidae; genus Neoarius; species Neoarius graeffei. The sequence goes on from NC_083577.1 coordinate 7,529,176, forward strand.
ATTTGATCACTGGAGAGAGCTGTGGAGCAGAAGCCTCCTTGTCAGTTGCCTAGTCAACCACTGGAAGGGGCTCTGAAGCAAAGGCCACTGTGTCAGCTGTCCTGTTGACCTCCCTGTCAGAGACTGAGATTTGAAGTGGCTAATCATCCTTCCTTGCATTTGAATAACAGAGGACGCAGCTCAACATGACCGAGTCGAAGGCATACAAAGGTGCTGCTGGCAGCTGCCATACTACTCAGGTCTAACCACTAAACACAGCTCAGATATTTGCACCTATGGGCAATTTAGAGTAGCCAGTTAACCTAACTGCCTGTCTTTGGACTGTGGGGAAAACCAGAGGAAACCCATGCAGAGAACTTGCAAACTCCACACAGAAAGGCCCCCGTTAGCCACTGGACTCAAACCCAGAACGTTCTTGCTGTGCGGCAACAGTGCTAACCACTGTACCACCATGCCAGCCACTGGTAAGCCCTCTACATTTCCCCATCCCCAGAAAGATTTCATGGGGGTTCCTTCTTTCTGAGGTTCTCGAAGAAAAACTTGAGCATGTTACCAAAGTCTGTGGAGTTTCTTAGGCATGGGTGTTCGATGGTGGAGAGGTACTTAGCCCACTGGAATGCTGGTCCCATAAGCCAGTGGATCATGCTCTGGACCCACGCATACTCTGGGGGCTTAGATTCCAATCAGCTTTCATGAAAGAACTTACACTGGAGAAGGAATCCATTCATGGGAACCTCTATGCCAGCACAAATCCAAATCAAGAGGCATAAACATGAACTAGGGCAGGCAGAGTTCGGGCAATGAGCAAACAGCATAAACTAGGCAAAATTAAAAAAAAAATGGAGTCAAGAAACAGAAAAAAAAAGTCAGAACTGGGAAGTAAATACACAGGACAGAGACTTGACAAAGAACAGATACCGTACTAGACACCGAGCTAATGCTTTGCAACAAATACAAGAAGACACTGGGTATATATACATAGACTAATTAGGGGAAACAGGTGAGACACAGGGATAACAATCAGTGATGAGATGAGAGGGAGATGAGACAAATAAAAGCACATGGTGACTTAATAAACACAGTCTTGTGGAAGATATCTTGTGCTACAGGCAAAGTGCGTGCAGTGCTCAAAGCAGGCCGAAAGGGTCGAATCATAACACTTTGAATTTTGAGATCTTTGTCATGAAAGACTGGGTGATTTGTGGTTTTGCTTTGCTGCACATGGAAGGAAATAAATAGCAACGAAATTAGAGAACGATCACTGCAAGTCAGTCAGTGGTTTGGGGTTTTCACCTTGCACAGACAGCTTTAATACATCAACAATCGATCAGTTCAACACTTATTCAAGCAAATTATTGATATGCAAGGTTGTCTGTGAGTTTCTTACATAAGTGCTTTTGGTTTTGCAGACCAGGTGGTGTCCGTGTGTATGCATGTTCTTTATCTGTGGCCTAAATTGGACTCTGCACTGTCTCTTCACCTCCTGCTGAATGGCAGATCCGTTTTGACAGCTGGTCTCTTCCATTAGTACTCTGCTGTGTATATGTGTGCTGACTAAAGGGTTGAGAGAATAACCTTTCTGCTGGTCCAGACAACCTGTCCTGCCTCTTTGTGTGTGTATGTGTGTGTCACAGTGTGTACAAGCATAGAAATGAGGCTTATGTGACTGTTGGTCTGGTTCACTCCAGTTAAAAGAGTATAAGAGAGAAAAATGTATTATAGTAATGGAGAATAGAATCGAATGGGGCGGCACGGTGGCGTAGTGGTTAGCGCTGTCGCCTCACAGCAAGAAGGTCCTGGGTTCGAGCCCCGTGGCCGGCGAGGGCCTTTCTGTGTGGAGTTTGCATGTTCTCCCCGTGTCCGCATGGGTTTCCTCCGGGTGCTCCGGTTTCCCCCACAGTCCAAAGACATGCAGGTTAGGTTAACTGGTGACTCTAAATTGACCGTAGGTGTGAATGTGAGTGTGAATGGTTGTCTGTGTCTATGTGTCAGCCCTGTGATGACCTGGCGACTTGTCCGGGGTGTACCCCGCCTTTCGCCCGTAGTCAGCTGGGATAGGCTCCAGCTTGCCTGCGACCCTGTAGAACAGGATAAAGCGGCTACAGATAATGAGATGAGATGAGATGAGAATCGAATAGAATAGACATTCCACACCATTAAACATAATCATAAATAAAAGTGTGGAGTGTCGTTTTTTAATTAGTGAACAAATGCAATCACTGGCAAATCACTGTGGCATAAAACTGAGGAACAAAACATGCCAGGATGTGCCGTTATTGGAAAATGTTGGGGTGGTAACAATAACTCTGCTTTGTTCTGGGATGTGTCACACCACCCAGTCATTGGTTATTCCTATAAAAGTAAGTGTTGTTGTGATACATTCCTTGTGCTTGCGGAGCTGTTTTTGGATAATAGTTGCTGAACATTTTCAAGAGATGAATAAAGCGCTCACTGTGCTAGATTTAGTCTGCAGAAACAGAAAGGATGTGATTAAGTAAAGAGAGTTAGCACAGAGTTAGTCCTGCAGATCGGATTGCACATCCAACCTAAGCTTTGCTGTGTGGATTTGTTGTTGTTGTTTTTCTTTCTACTTATTATATCCATTTCTCATACTCTTCTTTCATTTCCTGTGTGTCTGCAGTGGAAGATTCAACCAATTTGCCACCTTCTCCACCTCCATCTCCTGCAGCTGAGCACTTTGGCCCTCTGGAGCAAGGTAGGCCCATGTCCAGTTGCTATTATGTGTGCGTGTGTGTGGAAAATGTAGTAGTGTTTGTACAAAGGTGAGTGTGAAAAACGTCTGTGGTTTGGATGTGTCTTCATCCCTGTTCACCACTGGCCCCACATGGGGGTTATTATTATTATTTTTTTACTGGAAAAGTGGCCAACACCATTTGCTGGACAGATGATGAGACACACACTTCTGATTGAGCTGGAGAGACCCATGCTAGATGAGAAATGGGCGAAGGATTGTCTTTGCCACCTCCTCCTCTTCCTTACTTCTCCTCGGCGTGTGTTAAATGCTTGGCTTGATCTTCATCATCAGATTCTTAAAGGAAATCAGACAGCCCAAATCAAAACACCATTAGAACCATTACCCCTGACTTCTATCACTATCCCTTCCTTTCTTACATACACTCTTCGTGAATCCCTCTCACCCTGCATGATGTCATTCTTCACTCTGACCCTTCGCTCTCCCCCTTAATGCCATCCTGTTGGCATTCAGGCTCATCCCACCGGTATCTTCAAGTCTAGGGAAATTTTACCTCATGCTATTCTTGCCCTCTCTTCTTGTCCTTGCATGTTATGTAGTAGGTGCTGTTAATATTGTGGGCCTGCACTCATCAGTTTCTTTGTTTGTATGTATGTTTGTTGTTTATTGTTGTTGATTTTAGTTGCATCTGCTGATTCTGCTCTGTGGTTATAATGGTGCCGTGCACAAACTCGTGGAGGCGTACGCAGTACTCAGCTTGTTTACCGCTTCCATTAGATGAACTGATGCTTAAAACAAGCTCAGCTCCTGTAAGCCATTTAATTCAAGCATTGCACAAGCTTTACTAGTGTTATACATAATCATGCTGATGACTTCTATAATGTTGTCTTCAAAGATAGATATACAATAATACAAAGGACACTAATGCTTGTGATACACTGACAACACTTTAAGACAGCATTGCCAGCTGTAACATAAGTTAGACAGGGGAAGCCATGGCCTAATGGTTAGAGAAGCAGCTTTGGGACCCAAAGGTTGCTGGTTCGATTTCCTGGCTCAGCAGAAATGGCTGAAGTGCCCTTGAGCAAGGCACCTGACCCTCAACTGCTCCCCAGGCTGCTCTGGGTTTGTTGTAGATCGCTCTGGCCTAGTCGTTATCGTGTCTGCCCCTCAACCAGGAGCTCGTGAGTTCTACTCGCGGTTGGGTCATACCAAAGACCATTATAAAAATGGTACCTACTGCCATCGGGCAATGCATGCTGCAATACAGATGCGAGTAGGGAAGTCAAACTCTCGTGGTTACCAGAAGACTAGCCCCCCACTGTAACCCTAGCTGTATAGGCGAGAGGCCAAGGGCTATGGAAATGGAAATCGGTGCTGCACCCATGCGCCTCAAAAAGACCTGGTTAGTACTGGGATAGGAGACTGCCTGGGAAGACCAGATCCTGGTGTGGAAGGGACTTTGACTTGACTTGACTCTGGATAAGAGTGTCTGCTAAATGCCTGTAATGTAATGCATTGGGTGTATTGTGTTCCAAGTCTCTTTTTTCAGGCATTTCCAATAAGAATTGTCCAGTCCCTATATGAGGTCAGAACAGGCAGTTAAAACGATAAGAAAAAGGAGTGGGAATTAGAAATACCAGTAGTACCTTGGAACCTAACAAGGCAACAAGAAAATTATAGAACTAGGAAATAATGAACTTGAGAAACAAGGATACTAACCCTTATAGGACTATGTAAAGATAACAAAACATCTGTGAAGTATATACATACAAGCTGATCAGATGTAATTAACCATTTGACAAGAGCTAGGCCCAGGGCAAATGGTTCTGGCAGATCCAAAGGAGAAAAAGAGAGATAAATGGCTAGGTTCTGTGATGCACAACAGATACAGTATTTCTCAGTCAAGTATGCTTCTTTGGTAGAATGGGTCCTTCCAGGTTGGGTCCTTCAGAGGGTAGGCAATTTAGAGAACACATAATGGAACAGTCTAGCGAGTGTGCAATTGTGCATCATTGAAAGGGTTCCAGCTTGTATGTGCACATAGAATTGTGAGTGCTTTAAGAATGCTGCGGATACACACGGGCATCCTTGAAAATTGTCTGAATGAAGGACTCTGTCCTTGATAGAATTCAAAGGATCCTAGACATCGTAAGAGTCCTTTGGTGGGATTTGATGATGTTGGCATCCTTGAAAGCCAGCTGTTAAGGATCCTTCCTTGATACTGATAAGCACCCTTAGAGTGCACTGATGGAAACACAGGCCTTGACATTCAGACATAAAGGAGGAAGATCTGACATAGATAGAGGCAGGGTCAGAAGCAGGGTCAGTGACATAAACAGCATCAAACTTGAACCAGAGTGACAAACTTAGCTGGTTGCAAAAACAGAGACTGAGATGAGAATATAGACAGAGACTGAGAGTCTGGAGCAGAGAAAAATAAAGCCTTCAGCAGAAAGAGAAACTGAGCCAAAAGCACAAACAAAGGATGAGTCTTGAGAACAGACAGAGACGAAGCTTGAAGCAAAGACAGTGACAAAAGCTAGAGCAGGTTTGGAAGAGATAGAGTTGTGGAACCTGGGAATTGGCACACAAGAAAATGAGAAACCAGAGAAGGGGACTGGCAACCTCGGAATGTTTAATTATTGTCAGTTAACTAGTAATGTGCAGTGCAGTAATGCATAGTGATGTGCAAACAGTGATCAACTGGAGTGGTAAGGTCAACAGGAACCCAACAAAAAGTTACTTTTTTCACCAGCAGTTGTTGTCCTAAGGATTCCAGTTGGTCTTGGCATAGCACCATAGTGCAACTCTTTCCAGTCAGCCTTTTATGGTACACCATATTAGACACTCATTCTAGCACCTTGGAAGACCTCTTCCAATGGATTTTTAGATATAGCTCTTTCTTGTGGGCTAGGTAGTGGGCCCACTTCACCTTTCTATTATCAAAGTTTTGTTTGTAGGACCAGGTACCATTAAACCCTTTTGGCACCTGCCAGCCTTAGCACATGCCTTGATGTGTTAACACATGCTAGACACAGTTGTGTAGTTGATGCATGCATTCCATACTGTTCCCCCAGTGCATTCTTGAATATGACAATTCCCCAAACTTTTTTTTTTTCTATTGCCATATCTAACTGGACATCAGGGCAGCAGCTTTTGTTTGGCTTCTGTACTGCCATTTGGCATGCCCACTGCACCAGAGGCAAGTGCTGAACCCAATCTTACTAGTAGAGTCCAGTTCAAGCGTTTGACCAGACCAGATCAGTGGATGCAGTGCTGTAATGTACTTTTTTTCTCAATTCTTGGTAGACCTCTGGCCAGGTTCCTTCTAGAACTGACCAAATACCTATGCCTCAGCCATCTACACAATGGTATGGTTGTGTGGTCTTTCATCTCAAATGCTTGGCAAACCATATTTTTGCACCCTGGAAAAGTTCCAGCAATGTATTTAATTAAAAAAGCTTGGGAAGTTGCGTCAAAATTTGGTAGTGTATCTTATGTTGGTAATGCTGTCTTGCTTACAGCAATGAATGCAGTGCACATTATTCTAGCTGATTTACTCTCCCACTGTTTTATGACATGGATTCTTTGTCTAACCATCACTCTAGGACCCTGGGTGGTCCCAGTCGGTAGCTTTTGAGAGGCAGTTCTTTCTTGTGGTCTTGGCAGTATTTTTACTTGGAGAAACGATTGATGCCCTGGTGATACATGACAGCCTAGCCTGTGCCTGTTGTGTTTTCTCAAATAGATCCCCAATGTGTATATTTGGTATACACATCACACTGGGGCAAATGTTGACCCCCAGTCCTTTTGGTGGTGGCTATTTGGGCAGCCAGATCTAGATGAAACATTTGATCAAGCCATATCTCAGCAGGTGTAGTGTGGTATTTCTTGGCTGACCCTTGGCCAGGTTCCCAACAGATCTTGTTGAACACCTGTGCCTCAACCATCCATGATGGTGGTGGTACTTTGCATTTGGATTGAATATACTGAGAGCCACTTAGTGAATTAGTCCATAGCTACCAAGATCAAGTGAACCCTTGATCAGTGTTAGACAGATAACCCAGTATTTAGTATCTATTACTGCCTGGTTCTGTTCCTACTGCTGGATTGGATTACGTAACCAAATACAAAGGATTATTTTCCCATCTTATGTCTAACCACAGGGTGAACCATCTTTGTTCACTCCCTGGTGGACTTCCAGCAACTTATTTATTTAGTTATTGCCTCAAAACTTGTTAGTCTATGCCTTGTTGGTAATGCTGTCTCACCTAGAGCAGTTCATACAGTGTACATTATCCCAGCTTGTTTACTCATCCATTGCTCTATGCCATGGATTCTTGAGCTAACCATTTTCATGGCTGATTTATCAAGATTTAAATTAGACCCTGTCTCAGACAATGACACGGTGCCTCCACAGCAGCTATTTCTGTTTGTGGCCATTGCGTCTTGTATCTATGTGTGTTTTTCAGTGTTGTGCGTATGTGTGCCACTTCTTCACAATCCCTTACGTAGTATCTATTCTGCATACCTATTTTCTCTTTCTATTTTTTACTGCTACGTTTCTCTTTGTCCCTGGTCTTTCTCTTCTGCTCCCTTTCTCTTCTGTCCCTTTCTTCTCCATGTTTCTCCTCTTTAGTCACTTTTTTACTCCCTCTTACTTTGGTTAACTTCTGTCATTTTCAGGTCACCTTTTGTCACTCTTTCTTCCTCTTCTGCGATCTCTTTCAATGCCTTCCATCTTCCTTTCTTTCAATTCTTCTCTCTTCCCATCATGCTCAATTGCTTCCCAACTTTCAAATTGTCCACCCTTCTGTTCACCCTTTTCTGTCTCCTCTATATCCCCCCTTTCTCTGTCTCTCTCTGTGTCCAGATTTCCCTGCATTTCCTTCTCCTTGTGTCTGTTTGTAGATGTAGGGGATGAGGAGGAGGCTGGGCCTCTCTGCCGCTTCCAAAATTCTCGGGAGAGGTGCAAGTTCCTCGCCCCCTCCATCTCAGTTTCAGTGCCCGAGGATGAACCCTACTACTCTGACGAGGAGTACTATGACCACCCCTTATTCAGCCCTGAGTGGACACTCTCGGGCTCACGCCCTTCAGGGCAGGCCGCTGCCTTTAGCCAGATTGAAGGTGAACCGCGCATGGTTCCTCTCCACCATCCTCCCACATTCTCTTCCTTTCTTTCTCTGCCTTTCCTGTCTTCAAATCTCTTCAGTCATGTTTATCCAAATCTTGGTCATCCTTCTCTCTCTCTCTCTCTCTCTCTCTCTCTGGTCTCTTTCTCTTGTCTGCCACCTTCCCTTCTGTCTTTTGTCTCTGTTGTGTTGTGCACGCTCTGTCTGTGGAGCGTTCCCTATCCTCGGTGTGCCCTTTCTTTTGTCTCTGTGCATTTTTTGGGACATTTCATTCTAAGTCGTTTGGTTCCCAGCCCAGGTTTTCCTTTTATGGCTAGTTTCTTTTATAAGTGTTGCCCATATGAAAAACGTCATATTGTAAAACAACCCCGTACACCCACACACTCACTGCCTTAGTGACACCACTCGTGTATCTCATTTTAATAAAACTTGCTCCAACTGTGAGCCAAACGGCTTACCACATCAGCAGGTCAGTCCAGCATGGTGTGAATTTTTTTGTTCTTTGCCTGTTTTGTGGGTCTGCTTTTGTGTCTGTCTGATTGTCTGTTTCTCCATCACCTGGTCTATGCTCATGTGTCCATTGCCCCACCCCATCACCAAGCCAATCCCATTCCCCCTGCTGATGTACACATGCTGTAGATCACAGGAAGACTTTCAGCTCTTCTACTTTTGGCACACACACACACACACACACACACACACACACACACACACACACACACACACATTTTCTATTACTGCAATGCATCAGTTAATAAAGACAGGGCATGCTTTGTCAGTTCTTGTTAGTGTCTTGGCTGAATGAAGGACCGTATATTAGAGATTAAATTCCATGTCTTTTTGCTCCGATATTTCTTCATCTGTCTCTAACTGACTGTGGCATTCTGCTGAGACTTGACCTTGTGTGCCCTGTGCTACCAGACTCCAAGGAGGCTGGAGGCTGTCATTCACTCTGACAGCTAGCACATTATTATACCCCTCCTTCATTTTTTTCATTAGGATCTTTAGGTTGCATCCGAATGCTAATAAAACATGCCAAGCTGTCACAGATATGAACTAGCGCTAAAGGATTATTGCTTTCTCTTTACTCGCATACACACTGAAGGTTTTAATATCAGTTTTTTTCATACTTTTTCATAGTGGTGCTTAATGAAATGGTTAATAGACACAGATTTATGATAAATGCCATTGATTACTAATGCTGCAGTGCTACATGGGAAAGAATTAGTGTGTGACTCAAAAGATCTTATACAGCTTTCTTCATATACAGGTCAATATCAGCTCTGATTCATTCCAGCACACCAGCACATTCAAAATTGAGTAGATTCTCCATGTTGCATTGTTTACAGATTTTGCAAGTTATATCCCAAATCTCTCTACTGTGATGGACAAATGAATGACGTTCCCTTAAAGTCCAACTCAGTGGAGTTCAGGATGTCATGGTTATCCTAAAACTAGTTCTGAGTGCTGACAGCAATCACCATAAATTATAAGATATTGTGCATTTTGATGGGGCTAATAATGTTCTTTACCAATCGATTTGTGTGGTTTATTCCTTTCTTCAGATCCTTCCTGTCAATTTGTTCCCAAAGTATCACTAAATGTTTCGCATGAAATGTGTTTGAAGGTCTTATGTAAAACCCATGGTACCACTGGTTGTGAACTAAATAACTATGTACGCCGATCAGCCATAACACGATGACCACTGACATGTGAAGTGAATAACATTGATTGATTATCTCATTACAATGGCACCTGTCAAGGGGTGGGATATATTAGGCAGCAAGAGAACAGTCAGTTCTTGAAGTTGATGTGTTGGAAGCAGGAAAAATGGGCAAGCGTAAGGATCTGAGCAACTTTGACAAGGGCCAAATTACGATGGCTAGATGACTGGGTCTGAGCATCTCCAAAATGGCACATCTTGCGGGGTGTTTCCGGTATGCAGTGGTTAGTACCTACCAAAAATGGTCCAAGGATCCAAAGGACAACCGGTGAACCGGTGACAGGGTCATGGGTGTCGAAGGCTCATTGATTTGCATGGGGCACAAAGGCTAGCCCATGTGGTCCAGTCCCACAGAAGAACTACTGTAGCACAAACTGCTGAAAAAGTTAATGCTAATGGCCCTTGTTAAAGTCACTCAGATCCTTATGCTTGCCCATTTTTCCTGCTTCCAACACATCAACTTCAAGAACTCGCTTCTCTTGCTGTATGTATCCCACCCCATGACAGGTGCCATTGTAATGAGATAATCAATGTTATTCACTTCACCTGTCAGTGGTTATAATGTTATGGTTGATCGGTGTATATTTTACAGTGGGATGCAATGAATTGGATCACGGTGTAGATATATTGTCTTGACAGTGCACACTATGCACTTTGTTGTTTCATAGTGGTTTGAAATATGAGATTTTTTTTTCTTGACTCTGATTAGAGGTTATTCATACAGTACCAATTTTGAGTAAGTGTATCCAAACTTTTGACTGGTACTGTCCATTTGGTGATAGCATATATAAATGCCCTAATTAAACAGAAATGTTATTGGGTGTGTAAGAACGATCTATATTTTTCAAACTCTGAAACAGAAGGAAAACCCTTCCACATCCATACTGAAACAGTACACATGCAACATTTTTGATGTGACTTCATTCCCATCCCAGAGCTGAAAGTGTCCCATTTCCTCCAACCCCTGTAACCCAAGTCTGTGTTGTCCGTAGTCTTGATGTTTCCACTTGTCCCCTTCTTTATTAAGAAGAAGAGACCATAGAGGCTCTCTCCGCAGCAGAGGAAGATGAGAACATTGCAGCAGCAGCAGCTTTAGAGGAGCAGGAGGAAGAGGAGGAGCAGTGGAGTGGGGAGGAGCCTGAGCAAGAACCCATATCCAAGCTCTTAGAGCAGGCAGAGGTGGTAGTCGGGGGCCAGACTTTGCCCTATCTGCAGGCTGAGGACCAAGCACTTACTGCTGGCCCTGGAGCTCCTAATGGGAGCACTGAGGAAACAGGGAGGGGCGAGTGCCCTGAGAAAGGTGTGTCCTCCCTTCTCTGTGGCCTGCATGTTTTTTTTTTCATGCTTTCCAAAAAAGAAAAGCTAATGCATTATGACAGCTATGAGCTAAGGGAATGTGGAAGAATGGCTCGAAATTGTCCTCTTCTCTGCTGATGCTGCAAGGCAACACAGGCTTGATGGTGACCCGCTTCTGTGGCCAGAGCTGTGTTTGTTTATCATTTTCTTACTTTTGTTCTCTTTCTTCTCGTTATCGAATTGCCGTCATCAGTACAGGTGCTACCTTCTTCTTTTGGTGAAGCTTTCATGGAAGCATATTGCTTTATCTTATGTTGTTAGTATTGCTGCCAGGCTGACCTTTTCTCCCATCGACCCATGAAGTGTAATCCATTGCTTGGTGTCTTTTTTGCCAGCTACATTGCCAGTGTATTTTTTTTGTTTGTTTTTACTGCATGCTGTGATGAATCACTTGTTTCATTAAGTTTATGATTCTGTTCAAATTTAAATTCCTATCATTTTGGTTTGCTTTATCAAGAGTTTGTGTATTATTTTAAACAGATGTCTGCTTTTAATTTATTGCAGTTTATTGCACAGTCATGTCATTTGTTTTGCTGTGAAATTTACCCATGCCTGATTTTTTTTTTCATGTATCATTTGTTCACCTCATGGTTTACCTGTAAACCACGGAAAAAAAAATGTAAGACTTGGTCTACTGATGTGCTGTACAATAAATATAACATTCATAAAAACAAACTGGGAAAAATATTGAGCTTACACTCAATATTATACGTCTTTTTATATTGCCTGAGTGGATACTGCATTAAAAACTCACTCTATCAATTGTAATAACTTTTAACACTGTAATGTATTTGGGAATCTGAGTCCAGAATTTTTAAATGTAGCGTTCATTTCTAATGAGGGTATTTAAATAGTTTTTACCGAAGATTATTAAATCCAACTTATCTGTGATGTACAGATGAGGTGTTCTTGGATATTTCATCCCCATTGTGTGGATCTCATCCATCCAACATTTTTGCATGTTGGTCTGCTAACATCCATGTCTTCACCTTGTTCATCACTGAATTGGTATGTGCTCTTTTGTTCCATCTGAGACTCTGTATGCTGTGACAATTGCTGGGCTTTGCCTGTCTTTGTGGTGGTTGACCTGGCAATTCCTTGAGCCCAGAGCTATAAGTTATGAAACACAACCAGATCACTTAAGATTTGCTTTCAGCCGTGAAGATGGATGCTGAAAAGCCATGTGGTGAGAGGACTGCGCCAGTCAGCATGGATTTCACTCAGTCAGAGGTGCACCCAGAGGATCTCACCTCTTACCAGAGTGTTGTTCCTGGCAAAGAAATTCCAGATGCATCATTACCCAGCCTAAGTGACACGGATGCTTTTGCTGTTCCCCCAAATGGTCAGACCCATGCCAAAGAGCCCACAGTGAATCCTGGTCAAAAGCCTGTCTCACCATTCAACATTGAGACACAAGCTTCTACAGATGTAGTTTCTTCAGACTCAAGTATGTCTCAAACACAGGGGAAGCAATTACTAGAATCCACATCTACTGGAGACAAGCAGATAGATGTTACAGTAAGTGCCAAAAGTCCAGAAGTGCCTGGAAAAGAGTCTGCTAGCTTAGAAAAACAGGAAGAAGAAATTATGGACAAGTCTGGAATGTCTGCTTATTTTGAAACAACAACACTGAAATCGGAGGAGATGAGGGGACAAGGTGAAGGTTATTATGAGCTTAGTACTGCATCAGATGAGACTAAGTCTGCCTCTGCCATTTCCTCAGTTCCAGAAATTAGCTACAGTACCCTGGCTCAATCCCAGTCTGTCGATGAAAAACAGGAAAGTCAAAAGGGTATTGAAGAGCAACAAAAGGTCATCCCGTCATCTGAAAAAAGGGATGATTGCAGGCTCTCTCCTGGAAAGTTGGCCTTGGAACAAAGAAGTTATTCCCTGAATATCACCATTGGAGCTATGGACCAGAGTGGAGGACAAGGACAACCCAGAAACTTCTCCCCATTAGCAACTGACATCATGTCTTATACCAGTGGAAGCCTTGATGAACCTGCTGACTACCTTCCCATCACAACACCATTAGTGGAGAAACCCCCCTCTTTCCCACCACTAATACTGGAGACATCAGCATCTGTCACCACTCCATCAGCTTCTCCACCCCATGACACAGCAACTGATATCAAGACACCAAGTCCACAGCCTGAATCCCCAGAGTCTCCCTTACCTAATAGGTTCAACTATAAGAATGGTGCTGTGATGGCACAAGATCTGCCTGAAATGCTAGACTTGGCAGGTACCCGTACAAGACTAATGTCCGATAACGCTGATCCTGAGATTATAAGAAGGAAATCAGTCCCTGCTGACATGCCAACCCTTGTGAGTGACTCCTTAGCCCATTTGTTTCAGGGTCAGCGAGTTGCAAAAAGTGAAACTCAATTGGAAGAACATGGATACTGTGTTTTTAGTGAATACTCTGGTCCCATGCCATCTCCGGCAGATGTTCACAGTCCACTGGATTCTCCACCAACACAAATTTTCAACAGAATGATATCAGAGGAGAAAGAGACAATTCCAGCTGCAAGTGGACAGGAACGCCCATCATCTCAAGTTCTAAAAGAAGACATTCCCCCAGACACAGAGGAAGAAAAGGATGCAAGAGAAAAACCGTGCAAGAAAAATGGTGCTGAGGTAGAACAGCCAAACCAACAAGTTGAAACTTTAGCCACTCCAACTGTTACTGTTACTTTGGAAGGAGTGAAGACTGATCTTGATGCAGAGGCCAAACTTGCAGCAGAAAAGGAGGCTGAAATAGCTGATTATGAGAGGCAAATTCGCAAGCTAGAAATGGAAGACAGACCTTTAAGTGTTGAGGAGGAGAGGGAGCTACAGGAGCTACGAGAGAAAGTGAAGAATAAGCCAGATTTAGTGCACCAGGAAGCCTATGAGGAGGTAGATGCTGAGGATGTTTACCAGCTCACTGGAGTTGCCAAGGACAGGATTGCTAGACCAATAAGACCATCGCCAACATCATCAGTGGAGAGTGCTACTGAGGAAGAAAAAGTGCATGTTGATACAGAGAAACTTAAACCAGCACAAGATGGTCAGAAAGCAGAGCCTGTGAAATTGTCTCCTGTTGACTCTGTTGAGAAACCCAGTAAAGATGATAAAATCCTAGACCAACCTGGCAAGGAGAAGGAGACTGTTGAAGAAAAACCACAGTTGGAAGCTGCAAAGGCAGAGGATGTTTCTGTCTCCACTTCAGTGGTACAAAGTGCAGAAGAAGAAATAGAACTAGCTGAAGAACCTAAGGAGTGCATTCAGGAAGAAATAGCAGACAAGCCTTTAGATTTGCCAAATGTGCCTGAGATACCAGAGAAGGTTGAACCACAAAAGACTGAAATGGTTAAATCTGAAGTAAAGCAGAGTGAAACAGTTGAAGCAGAGCTTGTTAAGAAAGATGAAGTGCCTGACGTTGTAGGAAAATATGTAGAGCCTAAAGGTCTCGAGAAAGATGAAGAGCCCAAAGATGTTGAGAAACATGAAGAGCCCAAAGGTGTTGAGAAAGGTGAAGAGCGCAAAATTGTTGAGGAACATGAAGAGCTCAAGGTTGTTGAGAAAGATGAGAAGCCCACAGTTGTTGAGAAGGAGGAAGAACCAACAGTTGTTGAGATGGTTGAAGGGCCAAAAGTTGTTGAGAAAGATGAAGAGCATAAAGTTGCTGAGAAAGATGACGGGCCAAAAGTTGTTGAGAAAGATGAAAAGCCAAAAGTTGTTGAGAAAGATGAAGAGGACAAAGTTGCTGAGAAAGATGAAGTGCCCAAAGGTGTTGAGAAAGATGAAGAGCGCAAAATTGTTGAGGAACATGAAGAGCTCAAAGTTGTTGAGAAAGATGAAGCGCCCAGAGTTGTTGAGAAAACTGAAGAACCGAAAGTTGTTACAAAAGACGAAGAGCCTGAAGTTGTTGAGGAATGTGAAGAAACTGTTGTGAAAGATGAAGTGACTGGAGTTATTATGAAAGATGCAGAGAAAGAACATGACAAGTTGGAAGGGGTAGGGGCAGGAGCAGGGGCAGCAGTACAAGAAACCATAGAGCCCCGAGCTGCTATTGAGTCAGTTGTAACAGTGGAAGATGACTTTATCACTGTGGTGCAGACCATTGATGAACGAGAGGGACCTGGGCACAGTGTCCGGTTCTCCACTCCTCCTGAAGAAGAACCACCTCAAATGCTTCAAGATGAAGAAGAGGAAGAAGATTCTATTGAAATGGCACAAGAAGCAGAGATGGAGGCTGCTAGCCTGGAGGAAGTCCAGGATGTTCCAGAAGCTGTACAGGCCCCTGTGTGTCCGCCAAAGGAGGTCCCAGAGAGCGAGGGTCCGACTGAGAGCTATGATGACTACAAGGATGAGACCACCATTGATGACTCCATCTTAGACAGCTCATGGGTGGACACTCAAGGTGATGCAATGATTCATTTCTCACTTAAGAAAAATACTTTATTTATTGACATTTAGATTATGGTTTTTAGTATAATGGAGCTGTATAACTAAATTCAGTTAGTTATTTATAATTATACCACAGCACTGCTGAATGCTTGATTCTGATTGGTCAGAAAGTGTTGTTTAATTTCTTATAATAGTGGCTCTGACAGTACATCTGGCTGCAAAGTTTATAATAATTGATATGCTTGTACTGATATGTTACCTGTTGTAACAGCTTGCTCTGGTAGAAGAAATATTATAGGAGCAAAAATGTCCTTGTACTAATGCGGTCATCATACTAGCATCATTTGTCATACAAGTTTCACCTTCTATACATACTGCAGATGACGATAAGAGCATGGCCACAGAGCAAATTGAGCCTCTTCCAAGAATGGCAAGCCCTGCCAAGAAACCATCGACTGAGAAGCAGCTCAAACAGAAGGCTAAAGCAGGCAGAGCCAAAGGCCGAGTTTCCACTCCGGAACGCAAACCCATCTGGAAAGATCCAGGACTGGTCCAGAAAGATGAGCTGAAGAAGAAAAAAGGTTGCTGATGCAAATGTGACTCTACATGTTGCAAAATGTGTCTAAAATATTTGATCACTTGATTTTTTGTTACCGTTTATAAAATATTCCTGTAACTTCCTGTAAATGTGTGCCAAGAATTAATGCTGATTTAATTTAAGCTGCTGATTTAATTTAAGCTACTGATTTTGCTGTAACATACTGCATTTATTAGCAAAGCTTCTTGTAAAAGTCTGCTGCTTAAACGGATGCTCCAGCAGATTGATTTTCAAACTTATTTTATGTAAAATTAGTCATAGGTTTCAGTTATCTAATTTTCGTTTTCGGAGACCAAATAGTTTTTGAGAAAAATGCATTTTTTTTAGAATACCAGATGGGCTTCCTGTGGTAGTGGCATATGCGATAACGTCAGGTAGTGGTCGCTTGCAACAGCTTCAGTCGCCTCAGTGTGTTTTTCGTACGAAATCTCTCCTGAGTTTACGTTTTAGTATGACTTTACCATTCCAATTTGAACCAGAATATCATGAAGATGAAATAGTGGATTACAAGAGTGATTCCAGTGGAGAAAATAACAACAAAACAGAGCTGAACTCCGAAGATAGAGCATCCAAAGAAGTTTCAGCATGGTGTTGTGTCCAACAAATACTCAGTCATTCCCTTATATAGAGTATAGTAGACCATACCTGAAGCTCAATTGAATGTTCCGTCTCTTGAACCGTCAGTAATTGTTCTTCAACATCAATGTTCTCTTTGTGTAACGCAGCTGTGACAAACCAGACGCTCGTGGATTAAAAATAAACTCGGCAGCGGGTAGGAATAAGGTTTCGTGATTTGATTTAACCCACGATAGTCAATGCAGGGCCTAAGTCCCCCATCTTTCTTGTTGACAAAAAAAGAACCCTGCAGCTGCGGGGGAAGTAGAAGGACGGATGAAACCCTGTTGTTAGGCCTCCTGAATGTACTCCTCCATAGCTCTCTCCTCTGCCTGAGTACAGTAAGTGGGTAAATCCTAGATTTAGATGGGAAAGCATCATGTAGTAACTCAATGGAACAGTCATGTTCTCTGTGAGGGGGAAGTTTGGTAGCACTTTTCTTACTAAATACTTCTAACAGGTCACTGTATTCGGGGGGCATGGAAACTATGGCATTGTCGTTGGGGCTTTCTATAGTCGTAGACGACACCTGGGATGTGGGAAGCGTGAGACAATGATCATAACAGTAACTGGACCACAAGAGTATTTCTTTGTCAGGCCAGGAGATGATGGGGTTACGTTTTCTGAGCCAGGGCAAACCTAAAATAATGGCATACTCACAAGTATTCAGTACAAAAAAACAAACCTCTTCAGAATGCAAAGCACTGACAGTCATAGTAATGGGTTTCGTGACCCGGTTAACAAGTCCTTCTCCCACGGGATCTCCATCGATGGCAGTCAATCTCAGTGGCACCTCCAGTGGCTCCACAGGAATCTGGAGTTGTTCCACCAGCTCGGCGTGGATAAAGTCCCCCTCAGCTCCGGCCTCAATTAATGCTGAAAACACACAGACAGACTGAGGGCAGTTAACTGCCACAGGCAGGAGGAAGGACTTGGAGACCAACCCCTTAGTTGGCTTTCCTGGGGTCGGTCCCAAAGTACTGTGTCGGCGGATTTGACAGTCACATAGAAGGTGACCCTCAGCTCCGCAATAGAGAGACAGCCCCTCAGGGAGACGTTGTTGCTTCTCCTCTGCAGACAAACGGAATGAGTCACACTGCATGGGTTTGGGGGATTCTGGCTCCTTATGAGTCCGGGTCAGCGATGGACACGGGCGACGAGGAGTCAGTGCAGCAGCTGGAGCCATAGGGGATTTACGCAGACCTCTCCCATGCTTCAGTTGGTCTAGGCGAATGGCTAGGGAAATCAGCTTCTCTAGTGAAAGGCCGTCGTCCTTGCATGTCATTTCCGCTAGTATGTCGGAGTTCAAACCATTGCGAAATGTAACCAGTAATGCCGGCTCATTCCAACCACGCCCAGCCACAAGAGTGGGAAATTCCAAAGCGTAGTCAGACACTGAGCGATTACCCTGACGTAAACGGGTGAGTAATTCCCCTTGAGAGCGACCCTCATTGGCATGATTGAAAACTGCTTTAAATTCTTTAATGAAATTGTCATAAGTGTCGGACTGGACTATGGGCCAGACTGCGGTAGCCCAATCTAAGGCGACAAATCATAAAAGAAATACGAGCCTTGTCCGAGCTCGAGGGGGAATTCGCAAAAAATATTGAACATTGTAACAAAAACCCTTTACACTGATTAGGTGAGCCATCAAATGTATCTGGTTTGCTGACAACAAACGGACTGGAAGCTGCCGTGGGGGGAGCAGCCTGGTTAGTGACCATAGGCGCGCCGGGGAGGCTGAGTCGTTGGAGTTGGGTAGTAATTTCTTTCATGCTTTCAATGATCTGCATTAATTGTTTTTACTGCTCACCCTGCTGCTGCGTAAGATTCTGTATGGACTGAGTCACGGAGTCAAAACGCTGGTGACGTTGTCCAAGCATTTGTCCTTGGCTGCTAAGCGCCACCTGTAGCTCTGTGCAATCCGCCGTCTGCATGTCGGCACAGTATTCTGTAACGTGGCTGTGACAAACTAGACGCTCATGGATTAAAAATAAACTCAATGCTTTAATGAACACAGTGAGAGAAGACAATGTACAAAGCCAGGCCAGGTCAATACCGAGAAATCTAACACAATAACAAGGGCTAGACAAATCGTGGTCAGGAAACGGGCAATAGTCCAAGAACCAGGAATCAGAAAAACACAGGCAAGATAAACACAAGGGCTAGGCAAATCGGAGTCGAAAAACAGGCGAGGATCGAGAAACCAGGAAGCGAGAGAGACGAGCAACCAAACATAAGGATTAGGCGAAACGGGAAGAAACCGGAAGGCAAAAGGGGTCATACACAGGAATGCAATCAGAAACAGAAATGCTCAGTAGGCTCACGAAAATGTGGAGGCAATACTGTGCAAAGGGTAAAACAAACAGAGGGATATAAATACAGATATAAACAAAGAGACCTGGCGACTTGTCCAGGGTGTACCCCGCCTTTCGCCCGTAGTCAGCTAGGATAGGCTCCAGCTTGCCTGCGACCCTGTAGAAGGATAAAGCGGCTACAGATAATGAGATGAGATGAGATAAACAAAGAGGTACAGGTGATGATGATTAGAACTCGGGGGAGCCACTCCTAGGAAGTGGCTCTGGGTTGGGTGATGGAGTGCATGTGGTAGTGACAGGTGTGTGAGGGGGATTGTGGGAAGTGGAGTCCTGAGTGTTAGGTGAGCCCGGCGTGACACTTTGACACCTGTATTTTCTTCCAATATACAATGAAGAAGCTACAAGACATCGGAATACTGATTACAATTCACCAGGTAAGACACCGATAATATACCACAAAGAATCATGGTAGAGCAAAGTCGAAACTAAAAAATAACTAACAAAGTCGAAATCGGTGGACTTTTGGAGTTGAATGATGGTCAAATATTGTTGGCACGGCATCATCTTTTAGCTTTCTTTTAATTCTAGAAGTCCCCATTAATATTGCTTTTAATTCCATTGAATCATCGAAACAGGATGATTGAAAATGTTCAGAACATAAGTAGGGCACCGCAGGCAGGTTGTTTTGAGGCCTTCCGATGGCGTGAATCCATTTCTTGCGAATAATTGGGTGACTCTGACCAGGTAAATGGTGAAAAGATATTTTCTCATCTTTCTTTTTGGCATCATTGTGGTATTTATATGCTATACAATGAGGCATACTTCTTTAAAAACTGATAATTTCGTTAAAAATACTTGTAAAACTAGAAAAACTACGATGTAAAAGGAGAATATAAACAGCTGAGTTGCTCCAAGCGACCTCTACCTGACGTCATCGCGTACATCACTACCACAGGAAGCCCATCCGATATTCTAAAAAAAAAAAAAAACATTTTTCTTGAAAACTATTTGGTCTCCGAAAATGAAACTTAGATTTTTTAAATCTACAACTAATTTTACATAAAATTAATTTGAAAATCAATCCACTGGAGGATCCCTTTAAATGCTGGTTGGCTTGTGCCCACATGGTGCAAGCTACATGGATATTTTGTATTTTGCTGAATATCTGTATCATTTTAAAACCCCATGAACTGAATCCTCGAGTTTCCCTGATTCTGTGTTTCCCTCTTGTAGCTGTGATTAAGAAGGTTGAGGTCACAAAAAAATCTGAAAATCAGAGCCGCTCTCCCTCCAGGAAGAGTGTTTTAAAGGCCGCCGTAAGGCACCCTAGAGCTACCCAACATCACATCTGTGCTAAGCGGAAACCCACAGGTGATCACACAATCACAGGGAGACGGTCGCAATGTGGCTGGCAAATACACGAGCATGTCACGTTCAACTTGGTGTTGTTGTTTTTTTGTTTTTTTTTCCATTATTATTATTATTATTATTATTATTATTGGTATTTTTTTCCATTTATTTTGTCATGGTGCTTATTGGTGTTTTTGTGTTTTTCAGTGAAATTGTACTTTTAAGTTTCTTTTGAAATGCGCTTTTTCAACACTTGCTTAGTATCTCTTATTTCTGCGCTTTTTTTTTTTTGGCTTGTGTCCTTGTTCTTGTGCTTATTTTGTAAACTAACTCTAACATCATTTCCTGAATGAGTGTGTCTGTGTGTCTACTGTGTGAATTTTCGTTGTGTTAAGATTTGTATGACGGAACATTACAAAATATTGCCTTCTGTTTATGTAACAAACCTGGATGAAGTGTCTCTCAGATACAGAACATATACGGTGGTTGCTAGGCAACTGATTGAGTAGGAGACAACTTGGCCTTGAGAGAGAGAGAGAGAGAGAGAGAGAGAATGAAAGACATGAAAGTAATCAGAGAGAAAGAGACAGACAGACAGACAGGATGAAAGACATGAAAGTAATCAGACAGACAGACAGAATGAAAGACATGAAAGTAATCAGAGAGAGAGAGAATGAAAGACATGAAAATAATGAGAGAGAGAGAGACAGACAGACAGACAGACAGGATGAAAGACATGAAAGTAATCAGAGAGAGAGAGAGAGAATGAAAGACATGAAAATAATGAGAGAGAAAGAGACAGACAGACAGACAGGATGAAAGACATGAAAGTAATCAGAGAGAGAGAGAGAGAATGAAAGTCATGAAAGTAATCAGAGAGAGAGCGAATGAAAGACTTGAAAATAATGAGAGAGAAAGACAATGAAAGACATGAAAATGAGAGAGAGAATGAAAGACATGAAAGTAATCAGAAAGAAAGAGACAGACAGACAGACAGACAGAATGAAAGACATGAAAGTAATCAGAGAGAAAGAGACAGACAGACAGACAGAATGAAAGACATGAAAGTAATCAGAGAGAAAGAGACAGACAGACAGACAGACAGACAGACAGACAGACATCAACATAATCAGAGAGAGAGAATGAAAGACATGAAAGTAATCAGAGAGAGACAGACAGACAGAATGAAAGACATGAACATAATCAGAGAGAGAGAATGAAAGACATGAAAGTAATCAGAGAGAGAGAGAGAGAGAATGAAAGACATGAAAATAATGAGAGAGAGAGAGAGAAAGACAATGAAAGACATGAAAGTAATCAGAGAGAAAGAGACAGACAGACAGACAGACAGACAGAATGAAAGACATGAAAGTAATCAGAGAGAAAGAGACAGACAGACAGAATGAAAGGCATGGAAGTAATCAGAGAGAGAGAGAGAGAATGAAAGACATGAAAATAATGAGAGAGAAAGACAATGAAAGACATGAAAATTAGAGAGAGAATGAAAGACATGAAAGTAATCAGAGAGAGAGAATGAAAGATATGAAAATAATGAGAGATAGACAGACAGAATGAAAGACATGAATGTAATGAAAGAATGAAAGACATGAAAGTAATCAGAGAGAGAGTGACAGAGAGAGAGAGAGAGAGAGAGAGCTCCTTTGGTCATCATCCATCTTCTTCTGCTCTATTTGAGAATTGCAATTCAATTTATATTAAAAAATCCACTAAATTGCTGCAATGGTCAGATTAAATGTTCCCTAAAACCCCTCTTATGTAAGGTTCAGTTAAATTGTATTGTTCTCTGCCAACAAATTTCAGAGTATGTGTTTCAAAAACATGGTCCGGATGCATTTCTATTTTTGGATTTTAATAATCTTGTTAATCCTGTATTTTCAAGTTTGCAGATGAGCTCCGCACTCTAACAATCAATATTGGTGATGTTCTAGTATCGTATGACATCGCTTCAGTGTTCACCAACATCCTGTTGGATAAAACTGTAGAGAATCTTGTAAACAAAGCATTTGAAGGAAATTGGTTCAATCACATAGCCTACAATTAAGTAGCGCAGACCTCGTCGATCTTCTTAGCAGAGCAACTAAACATCAACTGTTCCAATTTAACGGAACACTATATGAATAGATTGATGGCATCACTGCTAGCCAATGTGTTTGTGTTCAATCGAGAATACTCTTCAACAAGAAGATCAAATGCCAGAATACTATCGGAGGTATGTTGATGACACCTAATGAAATGAAAGCCTCGAAATGTCTGGATGTCCTAAATCATTGCCACGCCTCTTTAAAGTTTACCATGGAAATTGAAAAAGATGGCATGCTTCACTTACTCGGCTCAGAAAGTCCTGTCATATCGAAACTATAGTGTACATCAAGCCAACAAACACCGGCCTCCTTTGACACTACGAAAGTCACACTGACAAGCGCTATAGCTACAGTGGGTACAGAAAGTATTCAGACCCCTTGAAATTTTTCACTCTTTGTTTCATTGCAGCCATTTGCTAAAATCAAAAAAGTTCATTTTATTTTTCATTAATGTACACTCAGCACCCCATCTTGACAGAAAAAAACAGAAATGTAGAAATTTTTGCAAATTTATTAAAAAAGAAAAACTGAAATATCACATGGTCATAAGTATTCAGACCCTTTGCTCAGTACTGAGTAGAAGCACCCTTTTGAGCTAGTACAGCCATGAGTCTTCTTGGGAATGATGCAACAAGTTTTTCACATCTGGATTTGGGGATCCTCTGCCATTCTTCCTTGCAGATCCTCTCCAGTTCCGTCAGATTGGATGGTGAACGTTGGTGGACAGCCATTTTCCGGTCTCTCCAGAGATGCTCAGTTGGGTTTAGGTCAGGGCTCTGGCTGGGCCAGTCAAGAATGGTCACAGAGTTGTTCTGAAGCCACTCCTTTGTTATTTTTAGCTGTGTGCTTAGGATCATTGTCTTGTTGGAAGGTGAACCTTCAGCCCAGTCTGAGGTCCTGAGCACTCTGGAAGAGGTTTCCTTCCAGGATATCTCTGTACATGGCTGCATTCATCTTTCCTTCAATTGCAACCAGTCATTCTGTCCCTGCAGCTGAAAAACACCCCCATAGCATGATGCTGCCACCACCATGTTTCACTGTTGGGATTGTATTGGGCAGGTGATGAGCAGTGCCTGGTTTTCTCCACACATACCGCTTAGAATTAACGCCAAAAAGTTCAATCTTCGTCTCATCAGATCAGAGAATCTTATTTCTCATAGTCTGGGAGTCCTTCATGTGTTTTTTGGCAAACTCTATGTGGGCTTTCATATGTCTTGCACTGAGGAGAGGCTTCTGTCGGGCCACTCTGCCATAAAGCCCCGACTGGTGGAGGGCTGCAGTGATAGTTGACTTTGTGGAACTTTCTCCCATCTCCCTACTGCATCTCTGGAGCTCAGCCACAGTGATCTTTGGGTTCTTCTTTACCTCTCTCACCAAGGCTCTTCTCCCACGATTGCTCAGTTTGGCTGGACGGCCAGGTCTAGGAAGAGTTCTGGTCGTCCCAAACTTCTTCCATTTAAGGATTATGGAGGCCACTGTGCTCTTAGGAACCTTGAGTGCTGCAGAAATTCTTTTGTAACCTTGGCCAGATCTGTGCCTTGCCACAGTTCTGTCTCTGAGCTCCTTGGGCAGTTCCTTCGACCTCATGATTCTCATTTGCTCTGACATGCACTGTGAGCTGTAAGGTCTTATATAGACAGGTATGTGCCTTTCCTAATCAAGTCCAGTCAGTTTAATTAAACACAGCTGGACTCCAGTGAAGGAGTAGAACCATCTCAAGGAGGATCAGAAGAAATGGACAGCATGTGAGTTAAATATGAGTGTCACAGCAAAGGGTCTGAATACTTATGACCATGTGATATTTCAGTTTTTCTTTTTTAATAAATTTGCAAAAAATTCTACATTTCTGTTTTTTTTCTGTCAAGATGGGGTGTTGAGTGTACATTAATGAGAAATAAAATGAACTTTTTTGATTTTAGCAAATGGCTGCAATGAAACAAAGGGTGAAAAATTTCAAGGGGTCTGAATACTTTCCGTACCCACTGTATAAACAAGGCTTATTTTAAACAATGCTGGACAGAGCCAGCATCAACTATCGTCCACATGGTCCTGTTTTAATGATGAACGTAATCCTGTATTTTTGCTTTATTAGCGTCGAGCGTTCTACAACAGGTGGCACAGTGGTGTGGTGGTTAGCACTGTTACCTCACAGCAAGAAGGTTCTGGGTTCGATCCCAGTGGCTGACGGGGCCTTTCTGTGTGGAGTTTGCATGTTGTGTCTGTGTGGGTTTGCTCCAGTTTCCCCCAAAGAGATGGAGGTTAGGCTAATTGGTGGCTCTAAGGATAAGTGGTTATGGATGGATGGAGTTCCACAACATCAATTATTAGCTTATTTGGCGATGAGCTTATGCCATCATGTGTTGTCTGTCGTCCACATTTCACGAAAATCTTCTTCTCTCTTAATTCTTCACCGATTTTAATTCTTTTTGGCAGGAACGTAGGTCTGCCTGGGGTGCATATAGCTTCGAACTAAATTTGCATAATTGCAATTAATAATGAATATATGGAGTAATTAAACCCTAACGAGCAGTTTCCACACACATCGTTTCTTCTCCCTCAATTCTTCACCAATTTTGATTCTTTCTGACATGAAGGTAGGGGTACCTAGGGTGCATATAACTTCTACCCAGATTTGCTTAATTACAATTATTAATGAAGTTATGGACTAATTAAGCCTTAATGAACAGTTCAACAAAAATAACAACTTCTCGCTCAATTCCTCGCCGTTTTGGATTCTTTCTGGCAAATAGGTCGGTATTCCTAGGGTGTATAGAGCCTCTGTATATAACTTGTATATAGTGTACGGTATATAGCTTGTAACATTCATTGCACAAGGTGGCCCACTTTAGATCATTCCTTCTGAACTAGACGGGGCTGGAGTGAGCTACACCGTTATTGACGGTTTATTATACATACAGGGCACTTTTTCGATGGAGTAAAAACGTGTTCTATTCCCTTCTAGCGGGTTTCATTCATTTGGTTCAATAGCATGCAGTATTGTTAGCATATCGGTTATACTACGTGTATGATGTCACTACCTAATGGAGAATGAGCGTTGAATATGGTTTACAATATTGCATGGTTGTCAAGACAATATGACATTACACATTGGCGACGTAAAACTTCTGTGCTAGCGAGCGACTGTGACAATTTGTAAACGAACATGGCTGCCAGGTTTGCTTCACTAATTTTGAAAGAGAAAGACACGTTGAACACCCGAAAGGAATGTGTATGCATAATAATAATAATAATAATATTGGCTGGCTTTTTTTTCGTTGTCGAACTGATATATTCCATTCAGCTACTCGTCTTCGACTTGTTCAATATCATGCTAGCTGAATGGAATATACAACCCCGATTCCAAAAAAGTTGGAACAAAGTACAAATTGTAAATAAAAACGGAATGCAATAATTTACAAATCTCAAAAACTGATATTGTATTCACAATAGAACATAGACAACATATCAAATGTCGAAAGTGAGACATTTTGAAATTTCATGCCAAATATTGGCTCATTTGAAATTTCATGACAGCAACACATCTCAAAAAAGTTGGGACAGGGGCAATAAGAGGCTGGAAAAGTTAAAGGTACAAAAAAGGAACAGCTGGAGGACCAAATTGCAACTCATTAGGTCAATTGGCAATAGGTCATTAACATGACTGGGTATAAAAAGAGCATCTTGGAGTGGCAGCGGCTCTCAGAAGTAAAGATGGCAAGAGGATCACCAATCCCCCTAATTCTGCGCCGACAAATAGTGGAGCAATATCAGAAAGGAGTTCGACAGTGTAAAATTGCAAAGAGTTTGAACGTATCATCATCTACAGTGCATAATATCATCAAAAGATTCAGAGAATCTGGAAGAATCTCTGTGCGTAAGGGTCAAGGCCGGAAAACCATACTGGGTGCCCGTGATCTTCGGGCCCTTAGACGGCACTGCATCACATACAGGCATGCTTCTGTATTGGAAATCACAAAATGGGCTCAGGAATATTTCCAGAGAACATTATCTGTGAACACAATTCACCGTGCCATCCGCCGTTGCCAGCTAAAACTCTATAGTTCAAAGAAGAAGCCGCATCTAAACGTGATCCAGAAGCGCAGACGTCTTCTCTGGGCCAAGGCTCATTTAAAATGGACTGTGGCAAAGTGGAAAACTGTTCTGTGGTCAGACGAATCAAAATTTGAAGTTCTTTATGGAAATCAGGGACGCCGTGTCATTCGGACTAAAGAGGAGAAGGATGACCCAAATTGTTATCAGCGCTCAGTTCAGAAGCCTGCATCTCTGATGGTATGGGGTTGCATTAGTGCGTGTGGCATGGGCAGCTTACACATCTGGAAAGACACCATCAATGCTGAAAGGTATATCCAGGTTCTAGAGCAACATATGCTCCCATCCAGACGACGTCTCTTTCAGGGAAGACCTTGCATTTTCCAACATGACAATGCCAAACCACATACTGCATCAATTACAGCATCATGGCTGCGTAGAAGAAGGGTCCGGGTACTGAACTGGCCAGCCTGCAGTCCAGATCTTTCACCCATAGAAAACATTTGGCGCATCATAAAACAGAAGATACGACAAAAAAGACCTAAGACAGTTGAGCAACTAGAATCCTACATTAGACAAGAATGGGTTAACATTCCTCTCCCTAAACTTGAGCAACTTGTCTCCTCAGTCCCCAGACGTTTACAGACTGTTGTAAAGAGAAAAGGGGATGTCTCACAGTGGTAAACATGGCCTTGTCCCAACTTTTTTGAGATGTGTTGTTGTCATGAAATTTAAAATCACTTAATTTTTCTCTTTAAATGATACATTTTCTCAGTTTAAACATTTGATATGACATCTATGTTCTATTCTGAATAAAATATGGAATTTTGAAACTTCCACATCATTGCATTCCGTTTTTATTTACAATTTGTACTTTGTCCCAACTTTTTTGGAATCGGGGTTGTATCTGATATGCCACTTAACGCCAGCCAATATTATTTAAACATGGCTATAAATGGATTAAATATGCATTGAACATTGTAAATTGCTCAGTTAGATGTTAAAAAGCCCTTGTTTATAAGGTTTGTCATTTTCAAAGTGTGTTATTCTCCACTCCACTTCAAAGCAGCTGCTTACGGTGATACGGTATGTGCTTCTGTGTGAAATTCTACAGTACTCGAATGTTGGAACTTGTCAGCCACATAGAGTAGGTGTATTGGAAATATGTATGCCATATGCTTACATGTGGAGGTGGTTGTTTAACAGAGAGCGAGAGAGAATGTTTTTCTGGATGGCTTTAATTTCCCGGTTGTTTGTATGTACGTCTTCTGGACACTCATGAGAATTACGATGAACAATATCCATATGTTTTTCTCTTTTTAGTATCAGCAGATGGACGGCTGCCGTTCAGCTCGGCACGACATTCCAGAGACAGGGCATCTGTGAGTAGCATTAAATTCTTACACAATCTCTCTTTCTGTTAGGGTTTTGCTGGGATTC
Source organism: Neoarius graeffei (assembly GCF_027579695.1). NCBI lineage: Eukaryota > Metazoa > Chordata > Actinopteri > Siluriformes > Ariidae > Neoarius > Neoarius graeffei. Next base: position 7,556,971 of record NC_083577.1, read on the forward strand.
GAACCTGGTTCGTTGGTGTGATAATCCAGCAAACCCCCACTAGGCCACCAGGGGGATGACTCAAATGCAGAGGCATGAGGCGGAAGTAGAAAAAGAATCAAAAGGTTTATTTAAACTATATACACTATATACAGGGCAAAACAAAAGACAAAAAAAAAACAAAGAGTATAATCCAAAAGAAAAGCAAAGTGCAAAAATTCAAAAGCTAAGAAGATCAAAAAACACAGTACAAAGGAAACTGGAGATAAACATAACAGCACAAAGACTCCGTGACAAGAGGACTGAACTCAGGGGTATAAATACACAAACTAATTAAGGACACAGGTGAAGATAATTAGGCAATTAACACAAACACAAAACACAGGAACAGTGGCGGCCTCTAGAGGCCAAAATAAACACAACATGAAAAGGAAATAACAGCGGCCTCTAGAGGCCAAAACAGTCCTAGTCCTAACAGGACCCCCCCCTCTAGGAGCGTCTCCTGACGTTCCCAGGGCGATCCGGATGGGCCGAATGGAAGTCCCGACATAGTTCTTTATCAAGGACATCCCGAGCAGGAACCCAGCAGCGCTCCTCAGGACCATAGCCCTCCCAGTCCACCAGATATTGCAACCCGCCGCGGACCCGGCGGGAGTCAAGCAGGCGATTCACAGTGAACACAGTCTGCCCCTGGAAGATGCGGGGGGGTGGGGGGTTCCTAGGGGCAGGGGCATACGTAGACGTCAGTACGGGCCGTAACAGGGAAACATGGAAAGTGGGGTTGATCCTCAGAGTCCGGGGCAACTGGAGCCGGTAGGAGACAGGGTTCACCCTGCGCACCACCTTGAAGGGGCCAATGTAGCGAGGAGCAAGCTTGCGGTTCTCCACCCGCAGTGGAAGGTCCTTAGTGGACAGCCAAACACGCTGCCCAGGGCGGAAAGCGTGTGCAGGTCTTCTATGGCGGTTGGCCTGAGTCTGGTTGGTTCTGGAGGTCTGTATGAGGGTCTTCCTGACCTTGCTCCAGGTCTTGCGACACCGTCTCACATATTGGTTGACCGAGGGCACCCCCGCGTCCTCCTCCTGGTCCGGGAACAGAGGTGGCTGGAACCCGAATTGGCACTGGAATGGCGACAGCTTGGTGGCCGATGACTGCAGGGTGTTGTGGGCGTACTCCGCCCATGGCAGCCAGGTGCTCCACGATGTCGGGTTATCCATAGCCAGGCCTCGCAGGGTGGTTTCCAGGTCCTGGTTGAGCCTCTCCGTCTGACCATTGGACTGTGGGTGAAACCCAGAGGAGAGGCTGGCAGTGGCTCCGATGACCTTGCAGAACCCGTGCCACACTCGGGAGGAGAACTGGGGCCCTCGGTCTGAGACGATGTCCTGTGGAAGACCAAAGACTCGGAAGACATGATTAAACAAAAGTTTCGCAGTTTCAAGAGCAGAGGGGAGTTTGCACAGTGGTATGAAGCGGCAGGCCTTGGAGAATCTGTCAACTAAGACCAAAATGACCGTGTTACCTTGTGACTCAGGGAGACCCGTGATGAAGTCGACTGCCACGTGGGACCAGGGACGCCGGGGAATGGTCAGAGGATGCAGGAGACCCTGGGGACGCTGTCGTGGGTTCTTGGTTCTGGTGCAAACCTCACAGGACAGGACAAATGACCTTACTTCCTTCTCCATGTTAGGCCACCAGAAGCGTCTTTTCAGGAAGTCCAGGGTCCTCCGAGCTCCCGGGTGGGCGGTGAGAGGGGAAGAGTGACCCCACTGGAGAACCTTGGCCCGGGCTTGATGTGGGACGTACAAGAGGCCTGGTGGCCCCGTCCCAGGACCAGGGTCCTGGCGTTGGGCTCGTCGGACAGCCTCCTCAATACCCCAGCGGACAGGGGCCACAATCCGGGACACAGGGATAATAGGCCCGACTTCATTCTCCCTGTTAGTGGCAGAGAACAGTCTGGACAGTGCGTCAGGTTTGGTGTTCTTGGAGCCGGGGCGGTATGAGAGGGTGAAGTCAAACCGACTGAAAAACAGGGCCCACCTAGCCTGTCGAGGGTTCAGTCTCTTGGCTTGCTGGAGGTACTCCAGGTTCTTGTGGTCAGTCCAAACCAGGAATGGATGTTGTGCTCCCTCCAGCCAGTGCCTCCACTCCTCAAGGGCCAGTTTGACCGCTAGCAGTTCTCGATCCCCCACATCGTACCGGGACTCAGCAGGACTCAGGCGGTGGGAGAAGTAAGCGCAGGGGTGCAGCTTTCCTTCCGAACGTTGAGAGAGCACCGCGCCGACACCACTGTCCGAGGCGTCCACCTCCACGATGAATGGTTGGGAGGTGTCCGGGAGAACCAGAATGGGTGCCGTGCAGAAGCGGTCCTTGAGGTCTTTGAACGCCTTTTCTGCCTGAGGAGACCAGCCATAAGATCCACCTGTCCCTTTGGTGAGGTCTGACATGGGTGCTGCCACAGAACTGAAGTTCCTGATGAACTTGCGGTAGAAGTTAGCGAATCCTAAGAACCGCTGAACCTCCTTAACGGACTTGGGAGTAGGCCAATCCCGGACGGCCAGGGTCTTGGCAGGGTCCATTTGGAGTTGGCCTGTCCGTACAATAAATCCCAGAAAGGAGACCTCGGGAACATGAAATTCGCATTTCTGGGCCTTGGCGAACAGATTGTTCTGTAGCAGCCTCTGGAGAACCTGGCGGACATGGTGGCGGTGCTCCTGCACGGTCTTGGAAAAGATAAGGATGTCGTCGAGGTAGACAAAAACGTATAGGTTAATCATGTCCCTTAAGACGTCGTTGATTAGGGCCTGAAAAACAGCTGGTGCGTTGGTGAGTCCGAAGGGCATCACCTGGTATTCGTAGTGCCCAGACGGGGTGTTAAAGGCAGTCTTCCACTCGTCTCCCTGTCGGATACGGATGAGGTGGTATGCGTTCCGTAGGTCCAACTTGGTGAAGACGGTGGCGCCTTGGAGCAGGTCGAAAGCTGTGGACATCAGCGGAAGGGGATATCGGTTGCGCACAGTGATCTTATTCAGGCCCCTGTAATCAATACATGGTCGGAGCCCCCCATCCTTCTTGCCGACAAAGAAGAAGCCGGCTCCAGCAGGTGAAGTGGAGGGTCGAATAAACCCAGAGACCAGGGCATCTTTGAGGTATTCCTCCATGGCCTTGCGTTCTGGCTGAGAGAGTGAAAACAGTCTGCCACGAGGAGGGGTAGTCCCAGGGAGCAAGTCGATGGCACAGTCGTAGGCCCGGTGCGGAGGAAGAACGGCGGCCCTGCTCTTGCTGAATACCTCCTTGAGATCCCAGTACTCTGTGGGAACTTGAGATAACTCGGTGAGATCAGGGGGCTCGGCAGGAGACACAGGAGAGCTAGAGAGCAGACAAGAGGCATGGCATGCAGGGCCCCATTCCACAACCTGGCTTGTTACCCAGTCTATGCGAGGGTTGTGGCGAGTAAGCCAAGGAAGGCCTAGAATAACTGGGAACTCAGGTGAAGGAATCAGGTGCAGGGATATTTCTTCCTTGTGACCTTGAGACTGGAGGAAAACTGGAGAAGTAACTTGGGTGACTCTTCCATCACCTAACGCTTGGCCATCGAGGGCAGACACAGACAGTGGGACTTCAAGAGGTGCAGTCGGAATATTGATGCTTTGGGCAAAGTGAATATCCATAAAGTTCCCAGCCGCCCCTGAGTCTATCAAAGCTTGACAAGAGTGGACAGACTCACCCCAGGAGATGGAGACCGGGATGTAGATTCCTTGACCAGGGAGTCCGGGAGAGAGGGTAGGCCCCGTCACAACCCTCCCTCGGCTGGACGGGGCGGTCCTTTTCCCAAGAGTTCGGGACATGATGCTCGGAAGTGACCAGGCTTGCCACAGTAGATGCAGCACTTGTCCCTCCTTCTGCGCTCCCTCTCAGATGCGGAGAGGCGAGTACGACCCACTTGCATGGGTTCTGGACAGTCACTGAAGGAGGTAGACGGTCTCCAGGTAGAGGTAGGGAGGCTGGGGGGGCTCAAGGCTTGGTGGCGTTCTCTCATCCTGTTGTCCAGACGAATAGCATGTGAGATGAGGGTTTCGAGGTCACTTGGGCATCCAATAGAGGCCAGACCGTCCTTGATGGGGTCAGACAGACCATGGTGGAAGGCTGACACCAGGGCAGTCTCGTTCCATCCACTTACTGCTGCGAGTGTTCGGAACGAGATGGCGTAATCTGCGACGCTTCCTCCTTGCCGGATGGACATGAGCTTTCGGGCTGCGTCGGTACTGATGTCTGCCTGATCGAAGACCCGAAGCATCTCTTCAGAAAACAGCTGGAAATCAAAGCACTCAGGTCCCTGTCTTTGCCAGATAGCAGTAGCCCAGGCTCGCGCCTTACCAGCTAATAAGGTGATCACAAAGGCAATCTTGCGGCGATCCGTAGTGTAGGTGGTAGGCTGAAGCTCAAAGGTGAGTTGACACTGGGTAAGGAACTCTCGGCACTCACTGTGCTTGCCGTCATACCTCTGTGGTGCAGGAAGGCTGGGTTCGCGAGGTGAAGAAGGCAGCATTGCAGGAGGCACTGGAGCAGGAGTGGGAGCTGGATCAGGAGCAGGAACTGGATCAGGAGCAGGAGATGCAGGCAGAGATGTCAGCTGTGCCAGGGTTTTCCCAATTTGCTGAAGCAGTTCCTCGTGGCGAGCGAGGGCCTCACGTTGGCTGGTGAGCGTACGTCCATGAGCGTCCATGGTCGCTCCGAAGCGTGTCAAAGCTGCCATAATTCCCTGAAGGTTGGCCGGGTAGACAGTTGAAGCAGCCTCTGCTGAGTCGGTCATGACGGAGTCTTTCTGTTAGGGTTTTGCTGGGATTCGAACCTGGTTCGTTGGTGTGATAATCCAGCAAACCCCCACTAGGCCACCAGGGGGATGACTCAAATGCAGAGGCGTGAGGCGGAAGTAGAAAAAGAATCAAAAGGTTTATTTAAACTATATACACTATATACAGGGCAAAACAAAAGACAAAAAAAAAACAAAGAGTATAATCCAAAAGAAAAGCAAAGTGCAAAAATTCAAAAGCTAAGAAGATCAAAAAACACAGTACAAAGGAAACTGGAGATAAACATAACAGCACAAAGACTCCGTGACAAGAGGACTGAACTCAGGGGTATAAATACACAAACTAATTAAGGACACAGGTGAAGATAATTAGGCAATTAACACAAACACAAAACACAGGAACAGTGGCGGCCTCTAGAGGCCAAAATAAACACAACATGAAAAGGAAATAACAGCGGCCTCTAGAGGCCAAAACAGTCCTAGTCCTAACACTTTCAGCAGTTTTAGGATTAAATACAGTACCAGTCAAAAGCTTGTACACCCCTACTGTACTCTTTCATAGGGTTTTTTTTTCTGTATTGTGACTATTTTTTACATTGTAGGACAAAACCGAAGACATCAAAACTATGGAATAACATATGGGACATAATTAACAGTGATTCCACAAAATCAAGTCGTACATGAGCTGATAGCCGACGAGGCGCGTAGCACCGAGTTGGCTATAAGCCATGTACGACGAGATTGAGTGGAATAACTGTTTTATTCTTATCCACGTTCACTGGATTTTGAGAAACAGAGCATTTAATTTTTTTTTTTTGCAAATTTGATAAATAAAAACTTTATACAAAACGTCCGACAAAATCATTTCTGCTTAGAATGTAAGCAAACCGGCAAAATGACGAGCAATTTGTGAAAAATGCTATAATAATAATGCTTGAAAATTTTTTTAAAAAAGATACGTTCTTACCATCAAATACTTTCATTCCATATTTTGTTGGTTTTTTTTTTGTATGTTTTTGGGTTTTGTTTTCGAGTTGAGTTTTTATTTCGTCCTTGGTTGGTTCAGTAACACGCATCACCATCATCTTCTTTATGTTTTTTTTGGTGGCTGGCAAACCAACTTAAAAGTGCATTGCTGCCACCGACTGGGCTGGAGTGTGGAGCAGGAGTTATTGGGGGGAAAAAATCTATATTCTTTTAGCTATTTTTGTTTCTTTTAAATACTTGGTAATTTTGTGGGTTTTGTTTTCAAGTAGGGTTTTTATTTCGTCCTTGGTTGGTTCAGCAACACGCTCCGCCATTTTGTTTTTCTCTACTCACGGTATATCAGCTGATAGCCTAGTAGTAGAGTAGCCAATCCGAGCGTGCGAATGCTCATATCCAGTGAATGTGGATGGAATAAAAGGAATTTTGTGGTAAACAAATTAATGACTAAATCTGTTTGATATTTTAGATTCTTTAACCCTTTGGTGACTGACCCCTTGAAAATGGTTCCTCCAGGAACCATGATGTTTCAGTTGTCAAGACAACGGAAAAACTACAATACAAATACAAGAGCATTTTGTTTTGTGCACAAGAGCATTGTGACGTATCTTTCTGTTTTTGTATTTTAGTTTTTCCGTTGTCTTGACAACTGAAACGTCATCGTTCCTGGAGGAACCATTTTCAAGGGGTCAGTCACCAAAGGGTTAAAGTATCCAGCGTTTACCTTGATGACGCTTTGCACACTATTGGTATTATCTTTTCAATTAACAGGTGTGTCTCGTCAAAAGTTAATTCGTGGATGAGTTCCTTGCCTTCTTAATGCCTTTGAGATAAAACAGTCAATAATAAAAATACAAACAACACAATAGCCCTATTCCACAACTGTAGCAATCCATACAGTATTATGTCAAGAACCGAGCAGCTAAGTAAAGAGAAAGGACATCCATCATTACTTTAAAACATGACGTGACTTTCAATTAAAAATAAAGAAAAAAACCATTGAATTAGGGCGGCACGGTGGTGTAGTGGTTAGCGCTGTCGCCTCACAGCAAGAAGGTCCGGGTTCGAGCCCCGTGGCCAACGAGGGCCTTTCTGTGTGGAGTTTGCATGTTCTCCCCGTGTCCGCGTGGGTTTCCTCCGGGTGCTCCGGTTTCCCCCACAGTCCAAAGACATGCAGGTTAGGTTAACTGGTGACTCTAAATTGACCGTAGGTGTGAATGTGAGTGTGAATGGTTGTCTGTGTCTATGTGTCAGCCCTGTGATGACCTGGCGACTTGTCCAGGGTGTACCCCGCCTTTCGCCCGTAGTCAGCTGGGATAGGCTCCAGCTTGCCTGCGACCCTGTAGAACAGGATAAAGCGGCTAGAGATAATGAGATGAGATGAGACCATTGAATTAGTTGGTGTGTCCAGACTTCTGACTGGTACTGTATGTTGAACATTTCATACAGATGTATAAACCAGTAGTGCCAGTTGAAATACACTATTAATATTATTAGTCATATATTTGGAAAGCGTTTTTTGTAATCTTAAATACATTTTGTTTCATAAGAGTTGGAATTTGGGTAATGCTTTACATTAAGGCTTTCTCCACTGTCATTATTAAGTAAGAAATGATTAATGTGACACGTGTTTCAGTGTTCATGAAAAACACCTACATTGATCGTGTTTATTGAGTCCATGACTAAAAATCAATCTGCAGAAGTAAATGATCAAAACTTTAAATTAAAAGTTGATCGCTTACTCATCTCTAGTCTTCAGATGTAGAATAGTTGGCAGCATCAGTGGCTCTGTATGATGTGTAACAGTTATGATTTTTGACTCCTTGCTGCAGCGATTCAGGAAACACTTTCTCAGCGAATAAAATTTACCCGGCAGAAATGTCTGTTCACTGAAGGGGAAAGGATGCTTCGGCTTTTGATGCCTTTTGATTCACTGTCTTTGTCGAGTTGAATTTTGACCTGGGAATTCACAAGTGTTATTTTTATTTTGAGCCAAAACAATACATTTTTTATGGAAGATCTGATAATTACGGTATTAAATAGCACCCAGAGTGATACTTTTGCCTCACTGTGTACACGGATCAGCCATAACATTAAAAACACTGACAGGTGAAGAAGTGAATAACATTGATTATCTCATTACAGTGGTACCTGTCAAGGGGTGGGATATATTATTCAGCAAGAGAAGAGAACAGTCAGTTCTTGAAGAAGTTGATGTGTTGGAAGCAGGAAAAATGGGCAAGCGTAAGGATCTGAGTGACTTTGACAAGGGTCAGATTGTGATGGCTGGATGACTGGGTCTGAGCATCTCCAAAATGGCACCTCTTGTGTGGTTGCCCAGTATGCAGTGGTTAGTACCTACCAAAAGTGGTCCAAGGATCCAAAGGATGACCGGTGACAGGGTCATGGGTGTCGAAGGCTCATTGATTTTCATGGGACACAAAGGCTAGCCCAAATGGTCCAATCCCACAGAAGAGCTACTGTAGCACAAACTGCTGAAAAAGTTAATGCTAATGGCCCTTGTCAAAGTCACTCAGATCCTTACGCTTGCCCATTTTTCCTGCTTCCAACACATCAACTTCTTCAAGAACTGACTGTTCTCTTCTCTTCTCTTGCTGCCTCATATATCCCACCCCTTGACAGGTGCCATTGTAATGAGATAATCAATGGTATTCACTTCACCTGTCTGTGTTTTTAATTTTACAGCTCATTGGTGTGCGCATATATCATCCACCGGCATACAATAATGTCTTCTCTCTCTCTCTCTGCTTGCTAGAACTTTCTTTTTAGCAACTTTGACACCACTATTTGAACTGACTTCAGCTTCAGTTCAGAACTTTGCCAAGTAACAACTACAAACATTACGTTGTTGTTCATGTTGGCCATAGTGAATTTTAATTGATCAATGATACAAAAAAAAAAATCCACCATTTAATGCAAGTGTATGTTACTGATGGTGTATTATTGCTGAATGTCATGGTCGGTTTGTTCATTTCTTTAACAAATATATTCAATAATATAATTAAGAGAACATTCATGTAAATGTAAATTCCATGACTTTACAAGACAAATACCCATAGCGGTGATTATTCTAGTGGATGTAATTTACTTCCATGACACCTGTAGGAACTTCTCCAGGTATCTGTTCATGAACCTGTCAGCTGTCTCTCATCAAGACAATTTTACAGACTTTTACATTTTAAAAATATTGTCTAGAGTTGATCAAACACCTTTGGTCACAGTTGTGATGAATCGTCTGATCAGCTTCAGCAGGTCTACTAGGTGGAAAAATATCCAGCATTTACTAAACCTCTGTGTGATGACGCGTACTGGGGTCACGTGACAAAACATCATTGACTAGAAGGGCGTTCAGAGTAGAGTGCATATGTCTGCCAAGCCAAAAATTATCAACATCAAAATCACATCACTTGAACCTAAGATAATACTAAAGCTGCCCACCAAATTTCATCCAAATCCGTTCACTACTTTTTGAGTTACGTTGGGAAACGGCAAAGAAGTTCTGGATGCACATACATATCTGGATTTGCACCAAAATCTAAACAATTGTTCCTTGGCCCATTCCTCCAAATTTCATCAAAATCAGTTCAGTACTTTTTGATTTACGTTGGAAACGAACAAACACCAAACAAACAAATGGAGGCGAAAACAACCTCATCCAACAGAGTTGGCAGAGCTAATTAGCTCATTTCAGGAATTTGTAGAAGCATCTATTTGCATTACACATCATTCTTTGCTCACTAATCTCATTTATTCTCTTTAAAATTTCAACCCATATGTTTCACTCCAACCTTTCAGCATTTCCCACTAATGCTACTCACTCACATGCACTCATCCACATTACATCTAACCTCATTTCCACCATCTTGTGCTTCCATGTTCACTCTTCTGTCTGGGTGGCTTCCCATTAGCATTAGCGCAGACATGACATTTATTCTGCTCTGGCCTTTCTGATCTTAAAGACCCTCAGCTTTCTGATCTGATTCCTCCTATAATGGTTGCTACAGTATTTACCTCAAATGCAAATTTACTCTGGCTTTTTCCAAATCCTGTGGTTTGTACATTATGCGTATGTCCGGGCCTTTTTGTTGGCAGGAACGTCCAGTGGATTAACAGCTTAGCAAATTTAACTTTTGTCAAACGGAAGTATATGTACATCATGCATTATTTGTGTAACAGCATTTCATATCATTTCAGATCGAGCACTTCTCATGGACAGGATGTGACTCGATAATCGATATTACATCATTTGTGCATGAAATTTTAATGATCATCCTGTTGATATCATTGTGATCTTTTGGTTTTGGTTGAATCCTTTCTCGCATTACTTTATCCTCCATTGTGGTGTTTTTTTTTCCATGAACAAACATGCATCTTTGTACCACTGTTCATCACAGACCCCCAGCCCAACATCACTAACAAAGATCCCCACCTGTAAAACGCGGGCGTCGGCTCTTCCCCAGCCCCGCCCTAACTCCACCTGCTTCTACAATAAAACAAGCTCATTGTTGGAGGCCGATGGGCCCCGTACCTTCTCAACAGACCCTCAAGATTCCCTCTCAGTTTACAGGAATTTAGAAAAGGTAAGAAAGGGCTTAAGATGGAAAGCTGTTTTCGTAGGGCTTCACAATGCCCTTTACGACAAGTGGCATAGGCATATATAAATATTTATCGAAGCTTATTCCAACAGGGCACAGTTGTTATTAAGATAACAAATGAGAAAGAAAACATGCATGACTTTCATTATGGTGTCATATCAGTGTCATAAATTTCATAAAACTTAATTTTACATAACACATTTTCATCATTACAGTTTCATGGCAATGCCATAAATATCCATAATAACCTGTTATTTAGTAATATGAAGGTTAATGAGATTTACATAAATGCTATTACAGTGTCATATCAGTGTTATAACTACTCAGCAATCTTTTGTTCATTAAAACGAGACACACATAGCGATCATTACACGGTCTTATCAATGTCATAAGTTTTCAAACATTCTATTTAATAAAAATACATTCATTTAAGTTACATAACTGTCATTACAGTGTCATATCAGTGTCACAAGTATTCATAACAATCTGCTATTTAAAAAAAAGTATGTTTAGGTTTATATAGCTTTGTTATTAGTGTCAGTGTCACTATTATTAATAAAATCTTTAGTGTAGTTTAATTTGAGTTGGTGGCACGGTGGTGTAGCGATTAGCACCGTCAGCTCACAGCAAGAAAGTTCTGGGTTCAAACCCACAACCTTCACAATCGAATGGGGGGCTTTCTGTGTGGAGTTTGCATGTTCTTCCCGTGTCTGCGTGAGTTTCTTCCAGGTTCCTCACAGTTCAAAGACATGCAGATTAGGTAAAACACCCAGCCACTGGGGTTGGACAAGCCAGTGCATGCTTACTGCCAGTTCCAAGCCCAGATAGACAGGGGAGGGTTGCGTCAGGAAGGGCATCCGGTGTAAAACCTATGCCAAATCAAATATGTGGAACAGATCTGCTGTGGTGAAACCTTAATGTACGTGAGTAGCTGAAAGAAGAAGAAGAAGAAGAGTTTAACTTGAGTTGAAAATTAACCTACTCACTTACAGTTAGGTCCATAAATATTTGGACAGAGACAACATTTTTCTAATTTTGGTTCTGTACATTACCACAATGAATTTTGAACAAAACAATTCAGATGCAGTTGAAGTTCAGACTTTCAGCTTTAATTCAGTGGGTTGAACAAAATGATTGCATAAAAATGTGAGGAACTAAAGCATTTTTTAAACACAATCCCTTCATTTCAGGGGCTCAAAAGTAATTGGACAAATTAAATAATTGTAAATAAAATGTTCATTTCTAATACTTGGTTGAAAACCCTTTGTTGGCAATGACTGCCTGAAGTCTTGAACTCATGGACATCACCAGACACTGTGTTTCCTCCTTTTTAATGCTCTGCCAGGCCTTTACTGCAGCGGTTTTCAGTTGCTGTCTGTTTGTGGGCCTTTCTGTCTGAAGTTTAGTCTTTAACAAGTGAAATGCTGCTCAATTGGGTTGAGATCAGGTGACTGACTTGGCCATTCAAGAATATTCCACTTCTTTGCTTTAATAAACTCCTGGGTTGCTTTGGCTTTATGTTTTGGGTCATTGTCCATCTGTGTTATGAAATGCCGACCAATCGGTTTGGCTGGATTTGAGCACACAGTATGTCTCTGAATACCTCAGAATTCATCCGGCTGCTTCTGTCCTGTGTCACATCATCAATAAACACTAGTGACCCAGTGCCACTGGCAGCCATGCATGCCCAAGCCATCACACTGCCTCCGCCGTGTTTTACAGATGATGTGGTATGCTTTGGATCATGAGCTGTACCACGCCTTCACCATACTTTTTTCTTTCCATCATTCTGGTAGAGGTTGATCTGGTAGAGGTTTCATCTGTCCAAAGAATGTTCTTCCAGAACCGTGCTGGCTTTTTTAGATGTTTTTTAGCAAAGTCCAATCTAGCCTTTTTATTCTTGAGGCTTATGAGTGGCTTGCACCGTGCAGTGAACCCTCTGTATTTACTTTCATGCAGTCTTCTCTTTATGGTAGATTTGGATATTGATACGCCTACCTCCTGGAGAGTGTTGTTCACTTGGTTGGCTGTTGTGAAGGGGTTTCTCTTCACCATGGAAATTATTCTGCGATCATCCACCACTGTTGTCTTCTGTGGGCGTCCAGGTCTTTTTGCATTGATGAGTTCACCAGTGCTTTCTTTCTTTCTCAGGATATACCAAACTGTAGATTTTGCCACTCCTAATATTGTAGCAATTTCTCGGATTTTTTTTTCTGTTTTCGCAGCTTAAGGATGGCTTGTTTCACCTGCATGGAGAGCTCCTTTGACCTCATGTTTTCTTCACAGCAAAATCTTCCAAATGCCAGCACTACACCTCAAATCAACTCCGGGCCTTTTATCTGCTTAATTGAGAATGACATAACGAAGGAATTCCCCACACCTGCCCATGAAATAGCCTTTGAGTCAATTGTCCAATTACTTTTGGCCCCTTTAAAAACAGGGTGGCACATGTTAAGGAGCTGAAACTCCTAAACCCTTCATCCAATTTTAATGTGGATACCCTCAAATGAAAGCTGAAAGTCTGGACTTTCTGTCCATGTCCATTATATAACTATAACTTGAATATGTTTCAGTAAACAGGTAAAAAAACAAAATTTGTGTCAGTGTCCAAATATATATGGACCTAACTGTATGTTTATGTGACTCTCATTAAGTATGGTGTGATATTGGTGCCATAAATATTAATTTAAAAAAAAAAGTAAAATGAAATTTACAATTTGATGAGCGTGCCAGTTTGCCATGACACTGTAATGTAAGTCAAGCTGCGAAGTGCCATAACGCAATTTATATCAACATAAAGTCAACAAAAGTCACCTGGAACATCACATCGACGTTCAAAATTGACGTAAGTAGTTTTGATGACAGATTATATCCGTCTGTATAAGCTTTTGCAGCTTTATCAGTCAGTCAGTTTCCATGAAGGATGTATTTACAGTAGATACAATGAAGCTCTATGAACACCATCTCTTCAGGAAAATTACACTCCATGCATTTAAGAAATGGAAAATGATCACATCACCCCTGTGATTCGGGACAGAATCGTAATAAGGATTGTCATGTTGTGTTGTATTGATTCAGTGTAATAACAGCTCACAGGTCGCACACTTTACAAACAGGAGCAGTGTTGTGATGTGCAGCACGGTGTGTTTATGTGCTGTGGTCAGAGTGTAAGGCTTTTTGAGATGTAAGCTGAATGTGTTCTTCAGGATGGAGGATCTCGGAGCCCCGAGAAGAGATCGTCTCTGCCTCGGCCCGCCTCCATCCTGACACGGCGCACGCACACCAGTGAACACGAGGAGAGCTCCACCTCCATCACAAGCTCTGGATCAACAGCACCACGCAGGCCCACATGTAAGCCATACACACACTTTAAGACTACGTTCAGACTGCACCCTGAAACGACCCATATCCGATTTTTTTGCCCATATGCGACCTGTATCCGATTTGTTATTGACAATCTGAACGACACAGGTCCGATTTTTTCACATGCGACTCAGGCCGCTTGGATATGTGGTCCTAAATCCGATGCATATCCATTATTTTCACGTGCGACTGCAGTCTGACCGGACAGGTCGCATTCATGCGACCTGCACGTCATCAACAAGAGACAAACGTCACTATTCTGTGTTGGCTAATCCCGCCTCTTTGGTGGAAAACAACAACATTTGTACAGTTTTCAGAATTTAAATAGACTTTTATAGAATTGATCAAGCTAATGGTGGATTTGGTAGGGACCTGGATGTTGATCTGTTAGCCTGATTAAATAAAACAGTTTCTATAACTGATTTATAACTTAAACCATCCTGTATTACAAGATTATAAGATTGTTCTGGAAATTTCCAGTAATTTGACACCTTCGGTCTCATTAGCCGCCGCCACAAAAACCACATCGCCAGGTCTCGCCTCATCTCCATCGCAAACTGCACTGGTGTTTCTGCACCTTGAGCCAGCGCTGAGAGAAGCTGCAGAATTCAGCTGGCTATAAACAATCTAAATAAATATTTATAAAAATGTAGAAAAAGTTTATTAATATGACAAAATAAATATGTGCAAATTATTAAGCCTGAATTAAGAGTTTGGTAATACAGCGGCCGTATCCCAAATGACTGCCTACTGAAGCTCGAGTGCACTATATAGAGTTTAAAAATCCATTACTTCCTAGTAACATGTAGTGCACTTATATAGAAATTAGAGAGACATTTAGGAGTCAACCCTCGTTACCAGGCTACATGTTTTCATTTCAGTTCAGAAACAAAAACACACACGAGACCTCACACTTTAACACTAACCAGATAATTAAACAAACAAACAAAAAAAAAGAAATCATTAAACTTGAAGAGTGCGCTTTTTTTTTTGTTTACATATTACGTAGATGTGCTTATTACGTGTCAATTTGCGCATGCGGGACACTTTTGGGTTGTTTTCCGTTCATATTGGAGATCGCATACAAGTCTCATATAATTGGCAATGTGAACGGCCTAACAAAAAAATCGGATTTCACAACAAATCAGATATGGGTCGTTTCAGGTTGCAGTCTGAACGTAGTGTAATGTTCATTCCTGGGACTCAGGGAGTCGACAAGCACTGTATCTTTTTTATCTTATGAAACCAATGCCTGATGTACACTACCGTTCAAAAGTTTGGGGTCACTTTGAAATGTCCTTATTTTTGAAAGAAAAGCACTGTTCTTTTCAATGAAGATCACTTTAAACTAATCAGAAATACACTCTCTACATTGCTAATGTGGTAAATGACTATTCTAGCTGCAAACATCTGGTTTTTGGTGCAATATCTCCATACAGTGGTGCTTGAAAGTTTGTGAACCCTTTAGAATTTTCTATATTTCTGCATAAATAGGACCTAAAACATCATCGGATTTTCACACAAGTCCTAAAAGTAGAGAAAGAGAACCCAGTTAAACAAATGAGACAGAAATATTATACTTGCTCGTTTATTTATTGAAGAAAATGATCCAATATTACATATCTGTGAGTGGCAAAAGTATGTGAACCTTTGCTTTCAGTATCTTGTGTGACCCCCTTGTGCAGCGATAACTGCAACTAAACGTTTGCGGTAACCGTTGATCAGTCCTGCACACCGGCTTGGAGGAATTTTAGCCCATTCCTCCGTACAGAACAGCTTCAACTCTGGGATGTTGGTGGGTTTCCTCACATGAACTGCTCGCTTCAGGTCCTTCCACAACATTTTGATTAGATTAAAGTCAGGACTTTGACTTGGCCATTCCAAAACATTAACTTTATTCTTCTTTAACCATTCTTTGGTAGAACGACTTGTGTGCTTAGGGTCGTTGTCTTGCTGCATGACCCACCTTCTCTTGGGATTCAGTTCATGGACAGATGTCCTGACATTTTCCTTTAGAATTCACTGGTATAATTCAGAATTCATTGTTCCATCAATGATGGCAAGCCATCCTGGCCCAGATGCAGCAAAACAGGCCCAAACCATGATACTACCACCACCATGTTTCACAGATGGGATAAGGTTCTTATGCTGGAATGCAGTGTTTTCCTTTCTCCAAACATAACGCTTCTCATTTAAATCAAAAATTCTATTTTGGTCTCATCCGTCCACAAAACATTTGTCCAATAGCCTTCTGGCTTGTCCACATGATCTTTAACAGACTGTAGACAAGCAGAAATGTTCTTTTTGGAGAGCAGTGGCTTTCTCCTTGCAACCCTGCCATGCACACCATTGTTGTTCAGTGTTTTCCTGATGGTGGACTCATGAACATTAACATTAGCCAATGTGAGAGAGGCCTTCAGTTGCTTAGAAGTTACCCTGGGGTCCTTTGTGACCTCGCCAACTATTACACGCCTTGCTCTTGGAGTGATCTTTGTTGGTCACCCACTCCTGGGGAGGGTAACAATGGTCTTGAGTTTCCTCCATTTGTACACAGTCTGTCTGTGGATTGGTGGAGTCCAAACTCTTTAGAGATGGTTTTGTAATGTTTTCCAGCCTGATGAGCATCAGCAACACTTTTTCTGAGGTCCTCAGAAATCTCCTTTGTTTATGCCATGATACACTTCCACAAACATGTGTTGTGAAGATCAGACTTTGATAGATCCCTGTTCTTTAAATAAAACAGGGTGCCCACTCACACCTGATTGTCATCCCGTTGATTGAAAACACCTGACTCTAATTTCACCTTCAAATTAACTGCTAATCCTAGAGGTTCACATACTTTTGCCACTCACAGATATGTAATATTGGATCATTTTCCTCAATAAATAAATGACCAAGTATAATAGTTTTGTCTCATTTGTTTAACTGGGTTCTCTTTATCTACTTTTAGGACTTGTGTGAAAATCCGATGATGTTTTAGGTCATATTTATGCAGAAATATAGAAAATTCTAAAGGGTTCACAAACTTTCAAGCACCACTGTAGGTGTATAGAGGCCCATTTCCAGCAACTCTCACTCCAGTGTTCTAATGGTACAATGTGTTTGCTCATTGCCTCAGAAGGCTAATGGATGATTAGAAAACCCTTGTACAATCATGTTAGCACAGCTGGAAACAGTTGAGCTCTTTAGAGAAGCTATAAAACTGACCTTCCTTTGAGCAGATTGAGTTTCTGGAGCATCACATTTGTGGGGTCGATTAAATGCTCAAAATGGCCAGAAAAATGTCTTGACTATAATATTTTCTATTCATTTTACAACTTATGGTGGTAAATAAAAGTGTGACTTTTCATGGAAAACACAAAATTGTCTGGGTGACCCCAAACTTTCGAACGGTGGTGTGTATAGTAGGGATGGAAAGATTCACTGATTCACATCGATGCATTGATTCAAAAAGGCTGCACTGCGTCATTTCTAACATCTTAGCATCAGTAAAATCTGATTTATTATTATTATTATTATTAGTAGTAGTATTGGTAGAAGACACCTTGTACCTTTATTATTTAGAAATGTAATGAGTAATTTTATATTTAAATTGATTCCTCTTCTGTTTTCGAAGTGCGCTTGCCAAGTCTCACGCAAGTTGGAGGCGTGGCTTAACAGGATTTCAAAATATAGGTCCCTGTTTATTTTCTTTTTTACATTTAAAAGCAGTTATACAAGTCCTGTTTGTGAAAGGTTACTTATTATTATTATTATTATTATTATTGTTGTTGTTGTTATTGTTGTTGTTGTTGCTATAGAAACAGCACCACTGCTTTCTGCTCACTGGTGAGTGTGTAACGCTCAGCTATCTGCTAGCAGAAGTTCCAGCACATCACACGGTGCCTCGCTGTTAATCCTGAACATCCCCAAAACGCTCAACTGTTCGATGTTTAGAAGAACCAAAGAAATAAAATCAAGCAATCTGTACTACTCTGAATTGCAGACCATCATGTTCTTTCGCATATTTTGTTTGAATTTTGGTTCATTTAATTCTGTAACTTGTGAAAACAAAGCAAACGGATTTGTTAATATTAATGAACGGGTCACAAGTATTTCTTTCACTCCGATGAGGACACGGAAAACTGATGAATATTTGTGAAAGCTGGCTGATCTTCTCAACGTTACTGACAGACGGAGAGAACAGGAGAGTTAACTCGTCTTTTAACCGTCTTCTTACTGCTGTCCTTTTCTCTTTCTTCTCTTCTTTTCTCTTATCTTCTCTTGTATTTTCTTCTTTTTTACCTCCCTTCTTGTTTCTTCTCTTTTTGACCTCTCTTCCTTTTCTTATCATCTCTTCTCTTTTATTCTTCTCTTATAAACCTCTCTTTTCTTCTCTTTTTACCTTTCTTTTCCCTTCTTCTCTTTTTTTACCTCTCTTCTTGTTGCTTCTCTTCTCCTCTTTTCTTGTTGTCTTCTTTTTTAACCTCTTTTCCTTTTCTTATCATCGTGTCTCATTTATTCTTCTCTTATATTTTCTTCTCTTTTTACATCTCTTCGCTTCTTTTCTGTCCTCTTTTCTTATTTTCTACTTTTTTTAACCTCCCTTCCTTTTCTTATCACCTCTTCTCTTCTATTCTTCTCTTCCATTTCTTCTCTTTTTAACCTCTTTCTTTTTTCTCTTCTCTTTTTTACCTGTCTTCTCTTCTTTTCTCCTCTCCTCTTTCCTTCTCTTACCCTTTCTTCTCTTTTTACTTCTCTCCTCTTTTCGTTTTCTACTTTTTAACCTTTCTTTCTTCTCTTCTCTTTCTTTTCTTGTTTTACCTCTCTTCTTCTCTCTCTTCCTTTCTTCTCTTTTCTTCTCTTTTTACCTATCTCCTCGTTTTCTTCTTTTTAAACCTTTCTTCATTCTCTTCTCCTATCTTTTTTTCACCCCTGTCTTTTCTTCTCCTCTCTTCTCTCCTTTACTTTTCTTCTCTTCCTTACCCTTCTCCATCTCTCCTGTCCTCTCTTTTCCCCTGTAGCTTTCCGTACTGAAGTCAGAGCTGAACACAGGACAGGTCGATCCTCCAGTATGACAGGTAGATCCTCCACTTTCAACCAACACATCTCTCGCATCATACTATCCTGTCCCACTCGGGGTCACAATTACAGATTTACAAAAATTCATTTCTGTTCACTGTCATTTTCGGTTCTGTTTTTTTTTTACAGTTTTATGCACAGTAAATCCTCCATATTGAAATAAGTAGCACTGAGAAAGCTGTAAATGTACAAGATCTGTTAGTTTGCCGTTTAAATCTGAGCATCATTCTGAAACCTGCTGTCCTGCTGTGCATTTCTGTTTGACGTGTAGGCATGGAGTCGATGCGTTCCCGCTCTGCTCGCTCCGGCACTTCCACTCCCCGTACTCCCGGCTCCACGGCCATAACTCCCAGCACTCCTCCCAGCACGTCCTGTCGCACCCCAGGCACCCCACGCACCCCGGGCACCCCCAAATCCCTCAGCCTTCTCTCACAGGAGAAGAAGGTCGCCGTCATCCGCACGCCCCCGAAATCTCCTGCCACGGCGTCCAAGCAGCTGCGTGTCATCAACCAGCCCATGCCTGACTTCAAGAACATCAAATCCAAGATCGGCTCCACAGATAACATCAAGTACCAGCCTAAAGGAGGACAGGCGAGTATCTTACTGAAATTATCAGCTCTGGATGTTTCAGAGGGTGTGTCCGAGTGACACGGTTTCTGAAATCAATTTTAAAATGTTTGAAGTGCCTATGAGCTGCATTTCTCGAACACAACTTTAGCTTTGACTGATGGGGAAGCGGGCGGCACGGTGGTGTAGTGGTTAGTGCTGTCGCCTCACAGCAAGAAGGTCCGGGTTCGAGCCCCGTGGCCGGCGAAGGCCTTTCTGTGTGGAGTTTGCATGTTCTCCCCGTGTCCGCGTGGGTTTCCTCCGGGTGCTCCGGTTTCCCCCACAGTCCAAAGACATGCAGGTTAGGTTAACTGGTGACTCTAAATTGACCGTAGGTGTGAATGTGAGTGTGAATGGTTGTCTGTGTCTATGTGTCAGCCCTGTGATGACCTGGCGACTTGTCCAGGGTGTACCCCGCCTTTCGCCCGTAGTCAGCTGGGATAGGCTCCAGCTTGCCTGCGACCCTGTAGAAGGATAAAGCGGCTAGAGATAATGAGATGAGATGATGGTCAAGCTTTCTGTAAGGAGATGTTGATTTAATGTTTTGGAAGGAGTCTCCAGCATCAGTGTTTTGTAACAGTCACAGGAAAATCTTCGGAAGTTTATGCTTTCTGGTTTCTCGCGTACATGACAAGCTGTGCTATTTTGTTTGTTGTTCAGCCTGTTCAAGACAGAATTAAAAAGAGTCTGGTGAGCATTTTATACTCTTTAATACCTATAACATAAGAGATCACTAGAACTAATGCTGCCTTCAAGTTCTCTTGGAAATATCGTGATTTTGACGTGAACGTACATGAACACCACTACAATAGGTATAAACAGTAGGTTCCAAATAGTTCGGGGGATTTACTGAGAGGAAGTACCCCCCGGAGATCTCCTCTAAGAACTGCACACCTTCCAGGGCTTTGATTCTGCTTGCATTCACACCTCCAGTAGGAACGCTGAAGCGATGTAAGTCATCTTGCTAGGATGATGTTAACAGGAAATGCTAGCAAATATTTTTAGATTTCACTTCCATCACGTATACACTCAGTAAAGTCCAGACATTAATGTTGGTCCATTTGTCCATTTTTTTTTTAAAATAACTAATGTTAAGAGCTGTTGTTTACACGGCGAATGCTTTGCACAGATTTTTAACCCCCTGGGGTCGAGAGCTTCCCCGGCGAAGCTTGACAAGTTTAGAATGAGTAGGTCAGGTATTTAGATAAATATCTTCACAAGTTTTTCATCATACAAGCATGATAAACGTATTGACAGAAACTTTGTACTTTACACTTTCCTATGTGCCCACTGTCAAATAATGTTACAGTTTTTAAATGACCTAAATTAGATGAAACATAAAACTTGTCACCTTCCTCAGTCACACCGGAATCGGAGCGTTGACCACCCACTTACACATTCATAAAAGACTATTCACAGGTTACGGCATGATAATCACTTTCACTCTTTCGGTTTTGATCGGTTTCTCTTTCATGGTGGGAACGCCCACCGTAAACAGGATAAAATCTGTTAGACATAGTTTAGGTTATTTGGAGGTAAAACTCGTTGCGAGATGGCACGCGAATTTTATGCGCTTCAGATGATTCAGGACAGCAGTTAAATACATGATTCATTTCATGATTCAGGACAGCGATTCAATTCAATCTTGAGAACTGCGACACTGATGATGAGCTGTGCTTTTTTTTTTTTTTTACCTCACCTTGATGCAGCCAAATTTCAACTCGAGTAAGTGTAAATATTTCTTCTATTTCTGATGAGCAGGTCAGTTGATATGCGTGCACTGTAATGCATATTCAGGGAAAATGGCTGAGCAATTAAAAAAGTTTATTTTGCTCTATTTTGAGTTTAGAGAGTAAAATTTGAAGTTAGAGTTGGAGCAAAATTACAGAGTAATTGTGTAACAAAGTAACAGAGTTGGTTGTGGCTCTGAACTGAATAAAATAGTACACGAGTTAATTTCAAGACACAATGAATAGAGTCAAATACTAAAATAAAGTCAAATACCAGATAAATGAAGGTGTTGTAAAAAGCAGTTTTAGAACTGTGTTGGAATGTTTGAAAAAACATGACCTTACCCATTGGGACTTGACCTGATGGGATTAAGAGTTGGCAGTGGGACGGGTTTTCACTCTTCTCATTGAATGGAATGGAAATTTTTACCCTTCTCATTGAATACCCCTCCCACTGCCAACCCTTTATCCCAAAACAATAGGACATACATTTTTTGATGGTCAGTTAATTGTCCAAATCAATGGAGCAGATTTAAGTTTTTGTGCTTGATACATTCCTCAGACTGAACAGAATCACCTCAAGTGACCAAAACAGTTCGACAGAATGGGTAAGGTCATGTTTTTTTCACCCATTCCAACATCTTTTTACAACATCTTCATTTATCTGTTATTTTTTTAAGTACAATCGTGACATACATACTACATAGATATTATTGTAGGTGAGCTTGTGCTGAATACAAAAAAAGTCATATGAATTTGAAAGTACTGCTGAGCTTTGTTGAAATTGACAACAAAATCAGAGCATGCCAAAATCATTAGAGTGCCAGAAAATACCCTCAGACCCCAGAGGGTTAAATATGGTGGTTGCTGGTGCTGCATTGGCTCGTATTTGACCAATCAGTGGACCTTTACATCAGTTATGGTTCTTTTTGTGCTGGGAGAGAACCTACCCTGAAATAGGAGCTAAAACAGTCCATCAATACGGCGTTCAACAAACTACAAAAAAGTTCCTCCAGTCAGAAACTCAGGAATGTACATTTTTCTAGTTGTCAATCACAAAAACTCACAGGAGCCAGTAATGTGAGTCAGAAGGTGAGCTTTCAGTGATAATAATGCATGCTAACTGTTCGGTGGCAGGTGTCCCGAAAAACTCTTAAGGCTAAGAGTAACTGCCTCTTAAGATCCATCATTAAGCTAACGTGGTTTTCCTGAGCAGCGTCATAGCCAAAGTAGTCCTTTAGTTCATACTTAACTTACGATGGACCTGGATCACTTTTTTCACAGCAAAGTGCATCTCCTCATAGCCGAATACACAGACTGCACATGCACCTCTGAGGGACTCTTACCGTCAGTGGGCGGAGACTGGTGTTGAATCTGCTGCCGGTGTTCAGTTATTTTTCTTGTACATTGCAAGGATATCGAGTTAATTATCACATAAATATATGCAAAACATTATGAATATATTTCAATATGTTATGGAATTACGTTTGGATATTGTAATGCCACATTGATATCGCTACATTCTAATCAAATTTAACTCCGACGTAGGCGCCCTATTTTTGTTTTTTTCATCCAAACTTTGTTATAGATTTCTATTTTATGACTTCTACATTATCGAGTCAGTACAAAAACATATTAGCGTTCCAAACGTTCGTTTTCCAGCACAAAATTAAAGGTTACAGAAAAAAAAAATGTTTGTATCTGAGCAGCATATTCCATAAGAGAGCACTTTTCAGATGAAAAAAGAAAACATAATCAAGGCTACTAGGATTTGGTGCAAAATGAAGAAGTGAGTGTGACAGTCAAAGTGTCCAGAAGAACTGTGGCTGGTTCTGTAAGATGCTCAGGAAAACCTACAGATCATTTCCACATAAAACTGCACGCACTGGACCTGAGATTGTTTTGTTGTTGTTGTTGTTTTTTAAACCAAAGGGTCGTCTCACACCAAATATTGACTTTGTTTCATTTATTATTGCTTACTGATGACTGTTTATAGCATATTTTTAATGTTGAAACATTTCATTTCATTATTTTCAAGCCATTTTTGGTCGACAGTATTTCTTTACATTTGCTTAAGACTTTTGCACAGTACTGTACAGTGGTGCTTGAAAGTTTGTGAACCCTTTAGAATTTTCTATATTTCTGCATAAATATGACCTAAAACATCATCAGATTTTCACACAAGTCCTAAAAGTAGATAAAGAGAACCCAGTTAAACAAATGAGACAAAAATATTATACTTGGCCATTTATTTATTGAGGAAAATGATTCAATATTACATATCTGTAAGTGGCAAAAGTATGTGAACCTTTGCTTTCAGTATCTGGTGTGACCCCCTTGTGCAGCAATAACTGCAACTAAACGTTTCCGGTAACTGTTGATCAGTCCTGCACACCGGCTTGGAGGACTTTTAGCCCGTTCCTCCGTACAGAACAGCTTCAACTCTGGGATGTTGGTGGGTTTCCTCACATGAACTGCTCGCTTCAGGTCCTTCCACAACATTTAGATTGGATTAAGGTCAGGACTTTGACTTGGCCATTCCAAAACATTAACTTTATTCTTCTTTAACCATTCTTTGGTAGAACGACTTGTGTGCTTAGGGTCGTTGTCTTGCTGCATGACCCACCTTCTCTTGAGATTCAGTTCATGGACAGATGTCCTGACATTTTCCTTTAGAATTTGCTGGTATAATTCAGAATTCATTGTTCCATCAATGATGGCAAGCCGTCCTGGCCCAGATGCAGCAAAACAAGCAAAAACCATGATACTACCACCACCATGGTTCACAGATGGGATAAGGTTCTTATGCTGGAAGGCAGTGTTTTCCTTTCTCCAAACAGAATGCTTCTCATTTAAACCAAAAAGTTCTATTTTGGTCTCATCCGTCCACAAAACATTTTTCCAATAGCCGTCTGGTTTGTCCACATGATCTTTAGCAAAGTGCAGACGAGTAGCAATGTTCTTTTTGGAGAGCAGTGTCTTTCTCCTTGCAACCCTGCCATGCACACCATTGTTGTTCAGTGTTCTCCTGATGGTGGACTCATGAACATTAACATTAGCCAATGTGAGAGAGGCCTTCAGTTGCTTAGAAGTTACCCTGGGGTCCTTTGTGACCTCGCCGACTATTACACGCCTTGTTCTTGGAGTGATCTTTGTTGGTCGACCACTCCTGGGGAGGGTAACAATGGTTTTGTATTTCCTCCATTTGTACACAATCTGTCTGACTGTGGATTGGTGGAGTCCAAACTCTTTAGAGATGGTTTTGTAACCTTTTCCAGCCTGATGAGCATCAACAACGCTTTTTCTGAGGTCCTCAGAAATCTCCTTTGTTTATGCCATGATACACTTCCACAAACATGTGTTGTGAAGATCAGACTTTGATAGATCCCTGTTCTTTAAATAAAACAGGGTGCCCACTCACACCTGATTGTCATCCCATTGATTGAAAACACCTGACTCTAATTAACCCCGCCAACAGTAGTCGGAGGGGTTATTATTTTCACGGCCGTCAGTCTGTGTGTGTGTGTATCTGTCTGTCTGTCTGTGTGTCTGCAAGATATCTCAAGAACCAATGGATCGATTTGGACCAAATTTTGTACATGTGTTGCCAATCACCCAGGAAGGAAACCATTAAATTTTGGAGGTCAAAGGTCAAAGGTCAAGGTCATGGCAGAACTTCGAAATTTTCGCCCAATGTATTTTAATAGGGAAAAGGCGGGGTTTGCACTCGTTAGAGTGTCCCTGTCTAGTTTCACCTTCAAATTAACTGCTAATCCTCGGGGTTCACATACTTTTGCCACTCACAGATATGTAATATTGGATCATTTTCCTCAATAAATAAATGACCAAGTATAATATTTTTGTATCGTTTGTTTAACTGGGTTCTCTTTATCTACTTTTAGGACTTGGGTGAAAATCTGATGATGTTTTAGGTCATATTTATGCAGAAATATAGAAAATTCTAAAGGGTTCACAAACTTTCAAGCACCACCGTATATAAAAGGAAGAACATTGCCAAACATGATTGGGTAACAGTGAAATGAGTAGGCACGGGGAAAACATTTAAAAAAACATGCTTGGAATAAAAAATGTTCGTGTCCAAAAATGTAAAATAATTTTAATTATTCATTACCACTTTATACATGTAATGCTTAACAGTGATAGAATATATTAACATATTTTAACACTTTATATTTCATTGGTTTTTGGTTAAAAACAAATGCCATGTGACCTCATCAACTGGATTTAGCGACTGTTAATGCCTTCAACAACTGCAGTACGAATGCCTTTAGTGAACACTAATGTCTGTATCAGGGACGTGCATTGCAAAGACACTTCATAATGTTGCTCTTAAGACTCCTTCTTACGAGTGAGTTCAGGAAAACCACATACAGAGACAACGTTCGTTGTTTAAAGCTCGACTGCCTTTCAGATTTTTCAAGTGTAGGTCATAAAAAGAATTTTCCCCCGACACCCAATTATTTTTGTTTAGTGGACCGAAAGCTACTGAATTTGAATCACAGACTTCCAATTTTATCAGGTTTTTTAAACAGAACAATTCATGAATTTATCTCCACGTGGCTCTAAATTTACCGCTATTTTTTCCTGCTTCACCATGACCCAATACAAGATACTATGTCATGCATCACGTGGTGGGCTTTCCCCGTTCGCACAAGGCATTGCGGGATACAAATTTGAAACAGGAGAGAAAAATGGAGGACTTGAGTGTGCGAATGAAACGTGAAACACCGACTACAGTAATGGAAAGCGAGAAGAAAAGATAAATATCAGCGGTCAGCGAGCATCTCTGTGTGATCAGCTGTTCGTTTAGCGACAGGATGATGGAACTGTCAGTGCACGCTCAAAGGTCAACCTGTAGATGGCAGTAATGCAACACTGTGGATGCCAGCTGCTGTAAAACCCAAAAGAAGAAGAAGAAGGTAAACCTGCGCATGCGCACACGGTCTTCCTCTGTCGAGCGATTTCATGCACATTATTTGCTTTAATCCCCTCAAATTAACATTATCACAATGATCAAATTTCAGAAGGATCTAAATTTCACTGATTTTATGAAATTGAAAGGTCGTCTCCCTTTAAGAACTTGTCTCAACTCGCTCTTTAGCCCTAAAGTGCAACGTTATCAGGAAACCCGCCCGAGTTCTTTATCATAGCCCAAATGACCTGACATCATTGATGAACCAAAAATAACTTTTGGTTTCAAAACCACTTAAATCCACATCATAATCACCATCTCCCAACCAGTACGCACAAACACCCAGGGTTTTGTCGTTAATTATATTCCGATAACAGCTGGTCCTGAAGTGTTTTATTCCTCACTTAATTATTCGGCAGCTGCAGTACAACAGGAAAGATGGAAACAGTGAAATCAGAATTGGAAAAGGTGATGGATGAAATGTGTTTAAAGAGATACAAAGCAAAACATTCACGTTTGTTCCATTTAAGACAGAAATGTTCCCAGTGTTTCTGTTTGAAACTTACAACCCCGATTCCAAAAAAGTTGGGACAAAGTACAAATTGTAAATAAAAACGGAATGCAATAATTTACAAATCTCAAAAACTGATATTGTAATCACAATAGAACATAGACAACATATCAAATGTTGAAAATGAGACGTTTTGAAATTTCATGCCAAATATTGGCTCATTTGAAATTTCATGACAGCAACACATCTCAAAAAAGTTGGGACAGGGGCAATAAGAGGCTGGAAAAGTTAAAGGTACAAAAAAGGAACAGCTGGAGGACCAAATTGCAACTCATTAGGTCAATTGGCAATAGGTCATTAACATGACTGGGTATAAAAAGAGCATCTTGGAGTGGCAGCGGCTCTCAGAAGTAAAGATGGGAAGAGGATCACCAATCCCCCTAATTCTGCGCCGACAAATAGTGGAGCAATATCAGAAAGGAGTTCGACAGTGTAAAATTGCAGAGAGTTTGAACATATCATCATCTACAGTGCATAATATCATCAAAAGATTCAGAGAATCTGGAAGAATCTCTGTGCGTAAGGGTCAAGGCCGGAAAACCATACTGGGTGCCCGTGATCTTCGGGCCCTTAGACGGCACTGCATCACATACAGGCATGCTTCTGTATTGGAAATCACAAAATGGGCTCAGGAATATTTCCAGAGAACATTATCTGTGAACACAATTCACCGTGCCATCCGCCGCTGCCAGCTAAAACTCTATAGTTCAAAGAAGAAGTCGTATTTAAACATGATCCAGAAGCGCAGAGGTCTTCTCTGGGCCAAGGCTCATTTAAAATGGACTGTGGCAAAGTGGAAAACTGTTCTGTGGTCAGACGAATCAAAATTTGAAGTTCTTTATGGAAATCAGGGACGCCGTGTCATTCGGACTAAAGAGGAGAAGGATGACCCGAGTTGTTATCAGCGCTCAGTTCAGAAGCCTGCATCTCTGATGGTATGGGGTTGCATTAGTGCGTGTGGCATGGGCAGCTTACACATCTGGAAAGACACCATCAATGCTGAAAGGTATATCCAGGTTCTAGAGCAACATATGCTCCCATCCAGACGACGTCTCTTTCAGGGAAGACCTTGCATTTTCCAACATGACAATGCCAAACCACATACTGCATCAATTACAGCATCATGGCTGCATAGAAGAAGGGTCCGGGTACTGAACTGGCCAGCCTGCAGTCCAGATCTTTCACCCATA
Organism: Neoarius graeffei; assembly: GCF_027579695.1. Taxonomy (NCBI): domain Eukaryota; kingdom Metazoa; phylum Chordata; class Actinopteri; order Siluriformes; family Ariidae; genus Neoarius; species Neoarius graeffei. The sequence continues at coordinate 7,584,812 of NC_083577.1, forward strand.
GAAAACATTTGGCGCATCATAAAACGGAAGATACGACCAAAAAGACCTAAGACAGTTGAGCAACTAGAATCCTACATTAGACAAGAATGGGTTAAAATTCCTATCCCTAAACTTGAGCAACTTGTCTCCTCAGTCCCCAGACGTTTACAGACTGTTGTAAAGAGAAAAGGGGATGTCTCACAGTGGGAAACATGGCCTTGTCCCAACTTTTTTGAGATGCGTTGTCATCATGAAATTTAAAATCACCTAATTTTTCTCTTTAAATGATACATTTTCTCAGTTTAAACATTTGATATGTCATCTATGTTCTATTCTGAATAAAATATGGAATTTTGAAACTTCCACATCATTGCACTCCGTTTTTATTTACACTTTGTAATTTGTCCCAACTTTTTTGGAATCGGGGTTGTAAATCTAGATTTCGATTTTTAAAAGTTGATGTTAATTTTTTTTTTTTTTTGCAAAATGTTATATATCCATTACATCAATAAAACCTGTGTGTGTGTGTGTGTGTGTGTGTGTGTGTGTGTGTGTGTGTGTGTGTGTGTGTGTGTGTGAAATATAACTAGAAATAAGAAGTCATTTTGATTGACCCATATGACAGCCTCTGAATTTGGACCATCTCTTACGTATACTGGACCACATATTTTCCTAAATTACATTCATCTTCCCATCTCCAAGCACCAATCTGTTTTACACACAGCTCTGAGGAATGTTAATAAACCCGGTCAAATGTTTACATGGATTTTTTTTTTTCAAAAGGACAATTTTTTATTCTCAGCAGTAAATTTAGAAGTTGGACACATTGTACAGCATGTACAGTTACATTCATAGCAGAGTGGAACATAGTGCAGCTCCATCTTTAATATAATTTAATAGAATATGGTAAAGCATCGACCTGATTATTTCATTTCTTTTGCGATCGTACGGTGACTGTACGTACGAACAACGTCCGTGTACCACCACAGGGAACCTGATCGTAAGTGCAAGGCAACGTATCTCATAAACACTTGACCACCGGACAACAAAATTTGTATCTTTATTTACATAAGATAGATGGATTTTTTTTTAATCCAGCACTTATTAATAATTTTCTTATTTTAAAAGAAATAATGTGGGATTATTTATTAACACATTTTACACTCATCGGGAGCGCCGCTTTTACACAGTGCCTATATACAGTGCCCTCCACAATTATTGGCACCCCTCGTTAAGATATGTTCTTAGGCTTCTAATAAATTTTTTTTTTTAAATAATACACTACCGTTCAAAAGTTTGGGGTCACCCAGGCAATTTTGTGTTTTCCATGAAAAGTCACACTTTTATTTCCCACCATAAGTTGTAAAATGAATAGAAAATATAGTCAAGACATTTTTCTGGCCATTTTGAGCATTTAATCGACCCCACAAATGTGATGCTCCAGAAACTCAATCTGCTCAAAGGAAGGTCAGTTTTATAGCTTCTCTAAAGAGCTCAACTGTTTCCAGCTGTGCTAACATGATTGTACAAGGGTTTTCTAATCATCCATTAGCCTTCTGAGGCAATGAGCAAACACATTGTACCATTAGAACACTGGAGTGATAGTTGCTGGAAATGGGCCTCTATACACCTATGGAGATATTGCACCAAAAACCAGACATTTGCAGCTAGAATAGTCATTTACCACATTAGCAATGTATAGAGTGGATTTCTGATTAGTTTAAAGTGATCTTCATTGAAAAGAACAGTGCTTTTCTTTCAAAAATAACGACATTTCAAAGTGACCCCAAACTTTTGAACGGTAGTGTATAGACCCTTTTCAGTCATGTGACCGTCGTAAACGCGACCACCATTTTGGACATGTAGCGGACTTTGGCTCGAATTGGTTTGAATGCGAGGAAGGCGACAAATGGAGAATATACAAGAAAAAGGAGCGAGATGCAGAAAACACCTTCGCTATCCAGCGACGTAGGGCATTTACAGGGCGAGCAGAGGGAGAAATAACAACAGTAATGACACATTAGCAACGCCGTACAGAAATAACGGTTTATGGCACAGACCCTTTCGGTTCTCGCTCATCTAGCTGCTACAATGACTGCTTAGACTGCAACAATAATACCTAAAGGCCCGGTCACACAGCACTCCGCGTCTATATCACGTACAAAAAGATACAAAAATCTGGTGGACGTGGTCGTAAGTGGTAATTTTTGGTCAATTTTGGCTTTGCCGTGCTTTGTACGGGGTATGGCCGTCGGCGGCTGTTTCACTGCTGCAGCACTGCCAAATCACGGGTAACCGCGGCTCAGCGTCGTTGGAAGAGCGGCTTGCTGCGCATATAAAAGCGGTAGGATATGTTGAGCCTGTATCAGTTGGTTCTGTTGGTGCTGGAGCATTAAGATGAGGACATCACAGCGTTGAGGGTTCATGTTCACCCCTTGACATCTAGACTGCAAGTGCCGAGGTCTCAGAAAATTACAGTATTTACATGCCGCAAATCAGAAGTGATGCGGAAGTGATTAGACAGTGATCAATCGAATTTAGAACTTGTTTGAGACGTCGTTTAACGGGCTTAGACAGTGCTATGTACGCGGAAAAATCCATTTCTCAGTGATAAGCCGCTAAACACACGCTATATCCCGTGATACCAACGCGTAACACCCGTCCGATGACCGTGCTCTGCCCGTGATAGACCGCCAAACTTTCGCGTCTTACCACGTCTCCCCAAGTTTTAATAACGGCCGGGACACTGATTATCACGTGTTTTTCACCTGTGTTGCACGTCTTTACCACGTGTGCCGGCCGTGGTTGTCCGCGGTCTAAAGTTTTGAGCAGTCCAAAACTTTTTGCCGCGTCCGACGCCGTTCCGATTTTCCCCTGCGTCCTGTCACGTCTGTATATCGACTGTAACACGTCTTAACTTCGACATCAACACGAACAACATCGTCTGCTTCACGGGAGAGCACTTTTGGACGGGTTTTGGCCGTGATAAAGCCGTAAAGCGCTGTGTGACCGGGCCTTAACACACATTTAAGTATCCGTCGTAAAGACGTGAAACTCGTCGAGTGACGAGTGTGTTCATTGATAAGCTAACACAATCTAAAAGTAGACATACCATCACACTGCCCTGGCGCTGTGTACAGTTTACCTTCTATGGTTTGTGCACTCACTATTTGCCATTACTTTCTCCAACCGTTGTTACAGATTACAGGGAACGGCCTGGATTTAAGAGACAAATACATGTTCCTCTTGTTTTGAACGCTTATTTGTAGGCAGTGCTTAATTTGTAAAGTGGGAGGTCCCGGAGCACAGAGGATGAGCGGCTCCGGTGCGGAAAAAAAGAGGGGGGGAGGGGGGCGCGGCGCTGCGCTGCGCTGCGCTGCGCTGCGCTTCTGGGCATGTTTTGTAATAACACTGCAAATTAAGTTCATCTGCAGATATTTTGTGGATGTCGTTTCATGAGAGAAATCACCAAGACAGATATCAAAATCAGACATTAACACTAAATAAACTTGCATTTTTTTATTTAATTATTTGGGTTTTTTTTTTGTTACATAGTCAAAAGAGGTGTCGGATCACCGGATCCAGTGTAAATAGCTGCCGGAGCCAACGCTCGAGGTTCCGGAGCGCGCTCCGGCTTGCTCCCCCTCAAATTAAGCGCTGTTTGTAGGACACTGCCTCTGATCTGTCCTACAGTCTACCAACAGCAAAGGAACACAACGCTAGCTAATGTCGTTAGCTAATAGCTACTACAGAAGAACAGAGGTTACAATGGGTTATTTTAGCCTATTTGGTTACACACTCGCCGCCACAGAATGTTAACAGCAATTTAATGCCTTTTCTGGCTAATTTTATTTGTCTTACCTCCAACAAAGTGGTCACTACACAAGCGTTGGTATGCCGAGGGCTGCCAATCTTTCCTGTTTATGGCCGCTATCCATCTTCTCCGTCAGGATCCGATAAAATGATAACCCTTGCCTTGTTTGTTGATGGTTACTACATCCAGGTGCACAACAATATAGTGGCATGATGGAAGTCTTGCTGAAAATAAACACTTTCTTTGCTGCCGTTCCTCAATGCTGGCTGTGGTAAACTACTGGTAGTACACGTCCAAAATGGCGGCCGCATTTGTCGTGACGTCACGTGAAAAGGGTCTATAGGGCAACAATGAAAAAAAAGAGGAAAATCCAGCCTTTAATTCAAGTACATTTATTCAGTGGGAAAAAAATCCCACATTAAGAAATAATTATTATACATGAAATCATGTGTGCCACAATTATTGGCACCCCTGATGTGAATACTTTGTACAACCCCCTTTTGCCAACAAGACAGCACTTAATCTTCTCCTATAGCATTTCACAAGATGGGAGAATACAGAGAGACGGATCTTCGACCATTCCTCTTTGCACAATCTCTCTAAATCGTCCAGAGTCCTGGGTCCTCTCCTATGCACTCTCCTTTTCAGCTCACCCCACAGTTTTTCAATTGGGTTGAGGTCTGGGGACTGAGATGGCCATGAGAGAAGCTTGATTTTGTGTCTGTTGAGCCATTTTTGTAGATTTGGCCACATGTTTAGGGTCATTATCTTGCTGAAAGACCCAGTGACGACCCATCTTCAGCTTTCGGGCAGAGGCCACCAGATTTTGACTTAAAATGTCCTGGTATTTCAAAGAGCTCATGATGCCATGCACCCTAAAAAGGTTCCCAGGGCCTTTGGAAGAGAAACAGGCCCACAGCATCACCGATCCTCCCCCATACTTCACAGTGGGCATGAGGTGCTTTTCCGCATACTCATCTTTTGTGATGTATTGTTGCCAAAACCTCTATCTTGGTCTCATCTGACCAAAGCACACGGTCCCAGTTGAAGTCCCAGTACCACTTAGCGAACTCCAGGCATTTACGTATATGCTTGTAAGTGAGAAAAGGCTTTTTCCGTGCATGCCTCCCAAACAGCTTGTTGGCACGTAGATAGCACCTGATGGTTGTTATGGAGACTTTGTGACCCCAAGATGCTACTCTTTGATGCAGTTCTCTAACAGTGAGCTTTGGAGAACTTTTTACTTCTCTTCCCATCCTCCTCACTGCGCATGGTGGCAAGATAAACTTGCATCCTCGTCCAGGCTTGTTTGCCACTGTTCCAATTGTTTTAAACTTCTTGATGATTCCTCTGACTGTAGATATGGGCCAGTGTAGGCGAGCGGCTATTTTCTTGTAGCCATTGCCTGACTTATGAAGGTCGACACACATCTGCCTTACTTGAATGGTGTGTTCTTTTCTCTTGTCTTTCCCATGTTGAAGAGTGGATAAGAGAAATAGGCCTCTGTGTCACATCATATTTATACCCCAGGGAAACAGGATGTGATGAATTACTAATTAAAGGTTCCTAGATACTCTGATCAACTTTATAAACTACAGTAGAGATGACAGAAATGCTTCAATTACATTTATTTTCTAGGAATTGTTATGGGTGCCAATAATTGTGGAACAGGTGATTTTATGAAAAATAATTATTTCTTAGTCAGGGATATATATATTTTTTAAATTCAGTTGAGTTAAGTGTTACATTTTTCTACAATTTTCAGTGTGAGATTATGCTTCTGCAATAAAAATTGAATTTATTTTAAGGCTTTTAACACATCTTAACTGGGGTGCCAATAATTGTGGAGGGGGCTGAACGTGTAATATCTCGATTCCAGGAAGAATCTGGTGCCCAAAGTGGAAAATAATATTGGACCACATTCTCTACTAGAATAATAAAATAAAACATGAAGATAAGAAATGTTTGATTCCATCAAAGTTATTCATTTGTTTAGGTCAAAAATCTCAGTAAAAGTCGGGGATTATCTGCGATGTGGGCAGTCAGTGGGAGGGGCTAATACTGTTTTCTGTATTTGAATGGTGCGCTGTGATTGGTCAAGCTAAGAACGCATTTTGTGGAAAATCAGTCGTGGTGTTTGTCCCATTTTGGGAAGGAAGGGGATATACAGTGCAGAGAAACATGGTGGATCTCAGATTTTGCATAAAATTGATTTTGGAACTTTGAATACAGATCAAATGCCAAGCTTCTTTTGGCAGGAACTTGATTTTTTTTTTATCCCCCACTGGCCAAAAGGCCCAAAGGGGGATTATGTCATGACCTAGGGCGTAATTTTGGGTAGGGACGCTAGGGACGTGTAATCACGATCAATAAAACCGATGTCCTAACCTGAGCAATGATTATATGGCACACAAAGGGTTACACTGCTAATAATCCCCCCTGTAACGTAGATATACATTCTCTGATTAGCTACCTGTTTCTCGCCAACTTACATGGTTGGCTATCCCAGCTGTCACTCCATCTGCTGTAAAAGCAGCACACTTCCCACAGGAGCCGTGACTACCCGCCCATCAACCCCCCCGTATCTCACACGTACACACCTGACCTACCCCACGCACCCCCCACTCTCCGTCAGCCTACAAATTGAGCTGGACTTCGATGTCCATGCATGCTTGCCCTACGACTCGCATGCTGACTTGAGTATCATGGATGATGGCCCCCCTCCCAAGAAACGAGACATTCGTTCATTCTTCTTCAAAGTCAAGAATGTAAGTGCAGGGTTTCTGTCGAGCTTTAAAAACTCAAAATCCTTTTGATGTATGGAAACCCTTCATAAAAGTATTGCTGCAGCTCCTTAAGCAGGTTTAGCAACATGACAGGATGCATCAGAGCTAGGCTACTGCATAGCTGCAGAGAAAAGGAATGCTGGAGCAATGTAACTTGGTGTTAGATAATATCCTTGATGAATGAATGTTAAATTTATAGACCTAACGGTTTTACAGAATGTAAGTAGTCAGATGTAGGCTACTGCATGGCCATGCAGATGTGCAACTTGCATTTCAGAATCAACAGCGTGACAGCTGCTGAATCTGCTGCGTTCACCGTTTTACAGAGACCTCTTTCTACTACTACTAGGCTAGGCTAGATACAACAAATCCATGGTCCTTTACTGCCACCTTTCGGAAGCTCTGCCTTGGATCACTTTTGTGTCCCCACCAATGTCAAAATCAAAGTTACTCCCTTGGTCATGACGATGTCCGTCCATCCGTTCGTCTGTCTCAGGAAAGGTGCTCACCTTCTAAAATCAACTCCTCTCACAATTTTTAGAGGAATTTCATGAAACTTGACAGGATTCTTTGATATATGTTGGTAATACACATATTGTCATTTCATTAAATTGGGTCACCTTTTACCAGAGTTACAACCCTTGATTAACAAAATTATAATTTGACAATTTCATGAGAGCGTTTTCCTTCTGAAATCAACTCCTCTCACAATTTGTGCAGGAATTTCACAAAACTTGGCAAAAGGCTTTGTTATACACTACCGTTCAAAAGTTTGGGGTCACCCAGACAATTTTGTGTTTTCCATGAAAAGTCACACTTTTATTTACCACCATAAGTTGTAAAATGAATAGAAAATATAGTCAAGACATTTTTCTGGCCATTTTGAGCATTTAATCGACCCCACAAATGTGATGCTCCAGAAACTCAATCTGCTCAAAGGAAGGTCAGTTTTATAGCTTCTCTAAAGAGCTCAACTGTTTTCAGCTGTGCTAACATGATTGTACAAGGGTTTTCTAATCATCCATTAGCCTTCTGAGGCAATGAGCAAACACATTGTACCATTAGAACACTGGAGTGAGAGTTGCTGGAAATGGGCCTCTATACACCTATGGAGATATTGCACCAAAAACCAGACATTTGCAGCTAGAATAGTCATTTACCACATTAGCAATGTATAGAGTGGATTTCTGATTAGTTTAAAGTGATCTTCATTGAAAAGAGCAGTGCTTTTCTTTCAAAAATAAGGACATTTCAAAGTGACCCCAAACTTTTGAACGGTAGTGTATGTCGGTAGTACGCATATTGTAATTTCGTTAAATTGGGTCACATTTTACCAGAGTTACAGCCCTTGATTAACAACCTTGTACTTTGACAATTTCATGAAGGTGTGCTTGCCTTCTGACGTCAACTCCTCTCACAATTTTTGGACGAATTTCTGGAAGCTTGCCAAAAGTTCTTGTTATATGACGGTAATATGCAGATTTGTGATTTAGGTTCGTTTATGAAATTTCACCAGAGTTTTGACTCTTGATTAAATAACGTGTACTTTGACAATTTCATGAGGGTGTACGTTCTTCTGAAATGAACTCCTCTCACAATTTGTGGAGGAATTTCACCAAACTTGGCAAAAGGCTTTGTTATATGACAGTTATACACATATTGAAATTTTGTGTAATTTGGGCAAATTTTCCCAGAGTTACTGTATGCCCTTGATTATTAACAAACTGGTACTTTGGCAATTTCATCAAGGTGTGCTTGCTTTCTGAAATCAACTTCCCTCACAATTTTTATTATCGGCCACTGGCCGAAAGGTCCGAAGAGGGATTATGTCGTGGCGATGCCCGTCCGTCTGTCCGTCCGTCTCAGAAAGGGTACTTGCCTTCTGAAATCAACTCCTCTCACAATTTGTGCAGGAATTTCACAACACTTGGCAAAAGGCTTTGTTATATGTCGGTAGTACGCATATTGTAATTTCGTTAAATTGGGTCACATTTTACCAGAGTTACAGCCCTTGATTAACAACCTTGTACTTTGACAATTTCATGAAGGTGTGCTTGCCTTCTGACGTCAACTCCTCTCACAATTTTTGGACGAATTTCACCAAACTTGGCAAAAGGCTTTGTTATATGACAGTTATACACATATTGAAATTTTGTTTAATTTGAGCAAATTTTACCAGAGTTACGCCCTTGATTATTAACAAACGTGTACTTTGGCCATTTCATCAAGGTGTGCTTGCTTTCTGAAATCAACTTCCCTCACAATTTTTATTATCCTTCACTGGCCGAAAGGTCTGAAGGGGGATTATGTCATGGCGATGTCTGTCTGTCCATCTCAGAAAGGGTACTTGCCTTCTGAAATCAACTCCTCTCACAATTTTTGGAGAAATTTCACAAAACTCGACAGGATTCTTTATTATATGTCGGTAATGCACGTACTGCAATTTCATTCAATTTAGTCACATTTTACCAGAGTTATGGCATAGTTGCCAGCAGGGGATATTGTGCTCTCAGAGCACCCTTGTTTTTTTTAATGGCACTTATCACGTTTTTTTTTTTTTTTTGGGGGGGGGGGGGGCTCTTCAGTTATTCATTACATATGAGCTCAGACACTGATCTCCTGAGTATTAGAGGATGTTATAAAGGTGTTAACTGGAGGAAAACCAAAACACACACGCACAAACTTGGCGTTTCTCTCATGCATCTTGCACTCTGACATGCTCTCGGCTCTCTTCATGGGAAGCTCAGCGTGACATTCTGACATAAACAGCACTCTGTCGGTGGAGATCAGCTCAGACGAGTCCTGCTTTAACGGCCTCACTTCGATCTCTCTGTGTGAAGTGACGTGTTTGTTTGACACGAGCAAGAGAACTGCAGTGCGGAGAACCCAGTCACTCTGAGACAGAGGAACCAGACGAGTGCACGGTCACGTCATGGTAGAAGGAAGCTGAGAACACTGGACAAGAAATAAGGTTTCTGTTGATGGATTCGACTTGGTCATGTCCTGTAGGTTCAGGATTGTTATTAGAGAATGAAATTGTTGACGTTGTTTTAACATAACTTACTCTTACTGCTCATTATACATTTTATATAAAAAAAAAAAAAAAACATACAGTACATGCAGATGTTCTTGAGGTGTTTCTGTAAAGCACCAGAAATGGCTGTGGATGTACAGAACTTACACAACACCAAAGATATAATAATAATTTATAACGTTTGGACTGTTTTCTTTCTCCACCATGCTCACCATGTTTATAATCTGTGATATAAAATTATTGTTCTTCAACACAACAGACTGATGGATGACGGACAGATTGTGTTTTCTGGCATCTTTTAAACTTTTGTGAATGAATGGATGAAGTTGTTTTCTGGAACATTAAATCGATGATATTGGTTCTTTACACAAGAATCATCTTTAATACTAACAACACAAACCTAAGAAGAAGTAAGAATAAACTCAACAAAGTGCACATGGGGTAAATGTGGTGGAGGTCAGCCTGGTGGACGGGATGCCCTGGGTTGGCTGGAGGTTAAGGTTATGCAATTCCTCCAGCAGTCTCAAGCTGTCTGGCCCCAGAAACGTCTCTCTGGAGCAGAACTCACACACAAAGGGCTAATCGGATGTGACACCATGCTGTAACACACTCTGGGGTGAATGTCTGGGCGTTCTGTGACCGAGATGAGGCTGTGTGTGTGTGTTGGGCTGCTTAATGTGATTATCATCAGAGCGGTAATGATAGAATTTGCTCATTATGAGAGCAGTGAGATGAGGAAAGCATACACAGGCTTTGCTGCATTCTTCTACATGAACTTGTTTGTGTTCTCGAAACATTTTGCACTTGTGCTTTTATTTGTTTGCAGTCTGATTTATCCTCGCACTCATACTGTTGACACACACTCCGTCCACGTGATCAGACCAGAAATTAGTCCAGTCTTTGAGAAACTGAAGACAGAATTGTTTTTCCCCAATAACTCCAAAGATTTTTGTTCTTCGTGAGGCCCAGAGCAATGTCTTAATCTAACTTAATCCACCCATCCATAAATACATCCATACATTTCCTTAAGGAGGGAACGCTTTCTCTCAGGGCTAAACAGAACGCTGAACTTTAATTTTCTCTTCTTCGTGTGGTCCTTCCCAGCCATCTATTCATTCATCCAGCTGTTCATCAATCCATCCATCAGTTTATTCTTCAGATTCATCCATTCTTTATCTGTTTCTTTATCTACCATCCTTCCTTCCATCCATTGTGTCTATGTATAAATGCATCATTCCATCCATCCATCTATATATTGATCCATCCATCCAATCATCCATATATCTACTCATCTGCCTAGTCATCCTTCTATCCAGTTATAAATCAGTCCATCCATAACTCCATCCATCAATTCAATCAATAAGACCACCCATCTACTTATCCATTCATCCATCCATCCATATATCAGTAAATCCATCCATCTGTAAATGCATCAATCGATTCATCCATCTATTCATAATTCCATCCATCCAACTGGATATAAATCCACCCAGCTACCTATTCTTTTGTCCATCCATCTATAAATTCAGTCAACCATCCATCAGTCCAGCCATCCATCCATCCATCCTGTCTATCTATAATGCACCAATCCAATAATTTATAAATCTACGCATCCATCTATTTATTCATCCATCCATCCATCCATCTATTCATTTATTAATCTATTGAACCCCCTATCAATTAATTCAAAGTTTTTTTGTATCAATGTTTTTGCCTAATTAAGAAAATGTAACTCTAATGGAACTCAGTGGTGTAGTGGTTAGCACTGTTGCCTCGCAGCAAGAAGGTTCTGGGTTCGAGCCCAGTGGCTGATGAGGGCCTTTCTGTGTGGAGTTTGCATGTTCTCCCTGTGTCTGTGCGGGTTTGCTCCAGTTTCCCCCACAGTCCAAAGACATGCTGGTTAGGTTAATTGGTGGCTCTAAATTCACCGTAGGTATGAATGGTTGTTAGTTTCTATGTGTTGGCCCTGCAATGACCTGGCGACTCGTCCAGGGTGTACCCTGCCTCTTGCCCATAGTCAGCTGGGATTGCTGGGTTTCACGTGACGTCGCATCCGCCTCATTAGTTATTCAAAACTTTAGCTGGTGGTCGACCAAAGCTCAGTTGACAAAGCGTTTGTAAGGAGAAGGTGCATTGCTCGCATGAAAAATGCCTTACGCTTGCATTGTTTTAGGTTGTTCGAATCGATCAAACCCTGAAACTGATAAAAGTTTCTTCAGGGTTCCCCGTGAACTAATAAAAAAGGGTGAACGAACACAGGATTTCACAAAAAGACGTGGAGAAAGGTGGCTTTTGAACCTCTCACTGAAATCGAAGGGAGCCGAGTCGGAGCATGCTCGAGTTTGCAGTGATCACTTGGTGAAAGGTTTGTATTTCCCTCTCAGCTACGTCCTTAGTGTTTTCCAAGAACTTTTCTTGCTATTTGTCGTTATTTTATTGTACTTTTTTTTTGTCACAAAGCGTTAAAGTCCCCAGCTGTTTCTTTGCTTCCTCCTCACAAAGTCCATATGCATGAAGATCGCGACAATCTTTGATCTTTGTGAATGATTTAGCTGAGAGATAAGAGCCAACACAAGTGAGAATCAAGCCAACTGTTGTTTGTTTACACTTCAACTTGCAGCGCTTCGTTGTAAAGACGGTGACGAAAAGCTTTAAAAAAACCATACTTACACGGGCAAAAACAATACAGGATTCATTCGGCAGCGACTTGATCCCGAGGTCCTTTACCCAGCCACATACAAAAAAGTTGTAAGCCTCCGTACTCTTCCACGCTTTCATCTGTTTTGCGGTGTAGAAGGACGTCTGCAACGCCAGATAGTTCGAGATGTCGGGGAACTCGACTGAAGGGTAGTTTTTGAGATCGTATGACAAATCCTTCTTTCCCAGACTGTAGGGGTCGATTCCATTGCACATAGCAATCTTCTGAATATATCTAAAGCCTAAAGGCTAAAGGCTTCTAGATTACGAGTGTACTCTGATAAGTTACCGCTAGTTGTTTGCACTACAGCAGCCATTTAGACCACCAGCTATTTCACTTCCTGTAAAACCGCTAAGAAAAGTCACATGACTGAAACCCAGCAATAGGCTCCAGCTTGCCCGCGACCCTGCACAGGATAAGTGGTTACGGATAATGGAACTCACTCAAATCAGAAACTGAATATACGAGTATGGAAAGTAACACCATAGTATATTAAAATATTATACATGAGCCTAATTAGCCCCACTGCCCTTATACACTTACTAACACAAATATTAAAGGTAACATTCATTTGCTGCCTGAAAAACGTAGTAATAATAATAATAATAATAATAATAATAATACAACCCCGATTCCAAAAAAGTGGGGACAAAGTACAAATTGTAAATAAAAACGGAATGCAATAATTTACAAATCTCAAAAACTGATATTGTATTCACAATAGAACATAGACAACATATCAGATGTTGAAAGTGAGACATTTTGAAATTTCACGCCAAATATTGGCTCATTTGAAATTTCATGACAGCAACACATCTCAAAAAAGTTGGGACAGGGGCAATAAGAGGCTGGAAAAGTTGAAGGTACAAAAAAGGAACAGCTGGTGGACCAAATTGCAACTCATTAGGTCAATTGGCAATAGGTCATTAACATGACTGGGTATAAAAAGAGCATCTTGGAGTGGCAGCGGCTCTCAGAAGTAAAGATGGGAAGAGGATCACCAATCCCCCTAATTCTGCGCCGACAAATAGTGGAGCAATATCAGAAAGGAGTTCGACAGTGTAAAATTGCAAAGAGTTTGAACATATCATCATCTACAGTGCATAATATCATCAAAAGATTCAGAGAATCTGGAAGAATCTCTGTGCGTAAGGGTCAAGGCCGGAAAACCATACTGGGTGCCCGTGATCTTCGGGCCCTTAGACGGCACTGCATCACATACAGGCATGCTTCTGTATTGGAAATCACAAAATGGACTCAGGAATATTTCCAGAGAACATTATCTGTGAACACAATTCACCGTGCCATCCGCCGTTGCCAGCTAAAACTCTATAGTTCAAAGAAGAAGCCGTATCTAAACATGATCCAGAAGCGCAGACGTCTTCTCTGGGCCAAGGCTCATTTAAAATGGACTGTGGCAAAGTGGAAAACTGTTCTGTGGTCAGACGAATCAAAATTTGAAGCTCTTTATGGAAATCAGGGACGCCGTGTCATTCGGACTAAAGAGGAGAAGGACGACCCAAGTTGTTATCAGCGCTCAGTTCAGAAGCCTGCATCTCTGATGGTATGGGGTTGCGTTATTGCGTGTGGCATGGGCAGCTTGCACATCTGGAAAGACACCATCAATGCTGAAAGGTATATCCAGGTTCTAGAGCAACATATGCTCCCATCCAGACGACGTCTCTTTCAGGGAAGACCTTGCATTTTCCAACATGACAATGCCAAACCACATACTGCATCAATTACAGCATCATGGCTGCGTAGAAGAAGGGTCCGGGTACTGAACTGGTCAGCCTGCAGTCCAGATCTTTCACCCATAGAAAACATTTGGCGCATCATAAAATGGAAGATACGACAAAAAAGACCTAAGACAGTTGAGCAACTAGAATCCTACATTAGACAAGAATGGGTTAACATTCCTATCCCTAAACTTGAGCAACTTGTCTCCTCAGTCCCCAGACGTTTACAGACTGTTGTAAAGAGAAAAGGGGATGTCTCACAGTGGGAAACATGGCCTTGTCCCAACTTTTTTGAGATGTGTTGTTGTCATGAAATTTAAAATCACCTAATTTTTCTCTTTAAATGATACATTTTCTCAGTTTAAACATTTGATATGTCATCTATGTTCTATTCTGAATAAAATATGGAATTTTGAAACTTCCACATCATTGCACTCCGTTTTTATTTACAATTTGTATTTTGTCCCAACTTTTTTGGAATCGGGGTTGTAATAATAATAATAATAATAATACTTGTGATGCAAGTAGAGATGAGCTATAAGGTTTTGGATCAAAATGTCAGTGTCACATGTGTCCATGAATAAATGGTTTTGTGAAATCTCTCTCCACAGCCCTTCACCTGTTTATCTTTTTATAACATTGAACATCACTGTCATGTGCAGTTGGAGTCACCACTGAGACATGAATCTGTTTCTCTTCTCACTCCATAACACTGTCAGCTTCCATTACTGTGTCCATCTATCCACTGAGAGCACAAATACATATTACGAATGCATGTACTGTACAGCATTTGTGTGTGTGTGTGTGTGTGTGTGTGTGTGTGTGTGTGTGTGTGTGTGTCCATCTCCATTAAATGTCACACGTGTGTGTGTATCTTTCTAGATTCAAATTTCAAACAAGAAGCTGGACTTCAGTCATATACCGTCAAAGTGTGGATCCAAGGATAACCTGAAGCATTCTCCCCATGGAGGCAGTGTATGTACAGCTCACGGAGCAAACGCCTGTCTGAGTCCTCTCTCTCTCTCTCTCTCTCTCTCTCTCTCTCTCTCTGAGTCAGTCTGCTGTTGGCATATTTATCACCCACTACAATCTACACATGCTGTTTCTGAGAATCATCGTGTTATTGCTTCTCATTCTGACAGTTTGACGAGTGTTTATTCTGCTCTATTCACTAGAGACTTCCTTCCTTCCTCTTCTTCCCAAGAGCTGAAATCTGAACCGCCGCTCTGCTTCCAGTCCTCTCTCTCTCTCTCTCTCTCTCTCTCTCTCTCTCTCTCTCTCTCTCTGCGCATGCACTTCTAAACATGAGACTACAAGAAAAATTCAAGAAAGAAAGAAAATAATATGGACAAAGATAATTGACCCTACATGATATTATAGTTTTAACAGTTTTAACCATTTACACAAGAAAACAAACAAGCAAATTAATTATTTATGATTTAATTATATATATATATATATATATATATATATATATATATATATATATATATATATATATAGCATAAGGAGAGATTAAACTGTGCACGGAGGAATTATTTCCGCAGAAGTAAGAAAATGAATGAATGAATGAATGAAAATTCTACCTGAAGGCATTGGTTGATCATTTTGAATAAAATAACTGATAATTACATAATCTATTAAACATTTAAGCCAATAAACAACACACAATCAAATTAATTAATTTAAATAAAAGGAAGACTTCTAATAAAATAAATAATCCTTTAATAGTCAATTACTACCGGCTAGTGGCCTAGTGGTAGCGTGTCTGCCTCTCGATCGGGAGATCGTGAGTTCTATTCATGGTTGGGTCATACCAAAGACCATCATAAAAATGGTACCTACTACCATCTGGCAAGGCACGCTGCAATACAGATGTGAGTGGGGAGTCAAACTCTCGTGGTTACCAGAGGACTAGCCCCCCTCTGTAACCCTAGCTATGTAATAGGCGAGAGGCCGAGGGCTACGGAAATGGAGATCGGCGCCACCCGATGCGCCATATCAGAGTTGGGCCTGGTTAGTACTTGAGTGGGAGACTGCCTAGGAATACCAGGCACTGGGCGTGGGAAGGACTTTGATTTGATTGATTTGATTAATAGTCAATTAAGATAGGACACAAATAATCCATCCATAAATCGTAACCGCTTATCCTGTACAGGGTCGCAGGCAAGCTGGAGCCTATCCCAGCTGACTACGGGCGAAAGGCGGGGTACACCCTGGACAAGTCGCCAGGTCATCACAGGGCTGACACATAGACACAGACAACCATTCACACTCACATTCACACCTACGCTCAATTTAGAGTCACCAGTTAACCTAACCTGCATGTCTTTGGACTGTGGGGGAAACCGGAGCACCCGGAGGAAACCCATGCGGACATGGGGAGAACATGCAAACTCCACATAGAAAGGCCCCTGTTGGCCACAGAGCTCGAACCTGGACCTTCTTGCTGTGAGGCGACAGCGCTAACCACTACACCACTGTGCTGCCTGCAAGCAAATAATAAATAAGATAGAAAGCTGTCTTTATCAATCGTGTGGTTTAATAATTTTTAATAAAATACATAATAATTTAATAGCCCTTTAAACAATTAATCCAATCAACCAACCAGTCAATCAATTAATTAATCAACCAAGCAACCAATTATTCAAGTCAAACTTATTTTTATAGCGCTGTTAACAATAGACATTGTTGCAAAGCAGCTTTATAGAATTTTAGTGACTTTAAACATGAGCTAATTTTATCCCTAATCGATCCCCAATGAGCAAGCCTGCGGCGACGGTGGCAAGGAAAAACTCCCTCAGACGACATGAGGAAGAAACCTCGAGAGGAACCAGACTCAAAAGGGAACCCATCCTCATTTGGGTGATGACAGATAACATGATTATAACAGTTTTAACATGAAATCAGTTTTGTTGATGTTATAAACTCTTCATTGATGGAAACTCGAGTGCAAAACTGCTCATGACAACTGCAGTCTTAAAGTTAGCAAGTCAACTGTAGTCCTCAGCCATAAAGGCATTACTGTAAGAGTCCAGAGCGTCTTCCAAGTGCAACTTTCAACTGTCCATATGGGTCCGTCCTCCACAGGAGCGATGTGATGAGACTCCAGCCAGACGTAGGGCATCAGGATGGATCAGGCAGGTCCGAGGAGCAGAAGAGGTCAGTGTCTTGATCTCAGGACCGACATGTAACTCAGAGGGACAGACAGTTCAACCAGTCAATTAATTAATTATAAAGAAGGCACTGGTTTATAATTTTGAATAAAATGAATAATAATTAAATCATTTAGATATGGAAATAAACAAACAGATAGATAGATAGATAGATAGATAGATAGATAGATAGATAGATAGATAGATAGATAGATAGATAGGTAGGTAGGTAGGTAGGTGTGTGTGTACTTCATAAGTTATTATTCCAGGTCACCTCTCAGTGCTCTGTCAGGTTGTGTTCATGCTGAAGTGTCACACACACACGGCAGGTCAGCGCTCTGATTTATTCATTTCTCTGTCGTGCTACAGGACGAGTGGACACGGGGTCAGTGAGAGTTCAGTCAAAAAAGTTCTTTTTTTTTTTCGTTTCCGGTTGAGAGTACGTCGTGTGCGTTCTGGCTGACGCTTCTCACCAGAGCTTTTTTTTTTTATTTCATTTTTATTTTATTTTCCTATTTTCATTTTATTTATTTATTTATTTATTATTTTTTTTTTTTTGTGTGTGTGTGTGTGTGTGTGTGTTTGTGTAGTTTGATGTTTGTTTGAGTGTTTTGTCTGCCGGTTGTGGTGTAGCTCCGGACCTAGTTTTGGGCGTCGGTTCCCTCCAGGCCTTGGTTCACTGTGGGCGATGCCTGTGCTCCCAGCTATGGACTGCAGTGAGCCTGTTGCTCATTTTAACATCATGGTTGTCCAGCGCTCTGTGCTTTAATGCTTGGCGTGATGTTTTGAGCGATGTTGCTCGGTGGTGTCGCGGCAGCTGTGCAGACGGTTTGGACATACCCGCGCTCTGCATGGCGGTGCTTCTGTGCTCGCTTTGTGGATCCATGGCGTGGTGTTCGAGCGATGTTGCTGACAGCGTCACGGCGGCGGTGCTGGAGATGTGGGACTCGTTTTCGTGCGCCTTTTGGTGGGACTGTGGCTGCTACACCACGGGAATTACATCCTGACTCCTACTTGGTGGACTTTTGACTTTTTATTTTTTTATTTATTTATTATCATTTTATTTATTTATTTATTTTCCTTGTTTATAATTGTAAAGCGTCCTTGGGTTTCTTGAAAGGCGCTATATAAATTTAACTTATTATTATTATTATTATTATTATTTTATATCCGGTTTTCCACTTTTTTTTTTTTTCCATTTTTAAAAACAAGGCTTTGTGTCCTTTGTGTGAGTAAAGAGTAATCTGTGAGATGCTGGTTAGTAACTGTGACAGTATGACAGTAAATAATGATGGGGCAGGTGGGCAGATCATTTTATTTTTCTCTTCTACTCTGTTTTGGTTGTGCTCCACTGTGTTCTTACAGATTTTATTTGATAAATTAAAGACTAAACAGCTGGACACTATGGAACGGTTGTCAAATCCCATGTGTTATGAATCGCTTTGCTTGAGCATGAGTTGGCCTAGTGGTTAGTGTGTCCGCCGGGAGATCGGGAGTTCTATTCATGGTCGGGTCATACCAAAGACCATCATAAAAATGGTACCTAGTGCCATCTGGCAAGGCACGCTGCAATACAGATGCGAGTGGGGAGTCAAACTCTTGCGGTTACAAGAGGACTAGCCCCCCACTGTAACCCTAGCTATGTAATAGGCGAGAGGCCGAGGGCTATGGAAACAGATATTGGCGCCACCCTACAGTATGCGCCACATGGCGTGGGAAGGGACTTGCTTGTGCATGGCCACACTCATTTGCATAAAAGCACTACCAAATCACCATATATGGTAAACGATATCCAGTGGAGTATGTTGAAATGTGTATGAAGATGAACTTTGCCAAAAGTTACGTGGGAATAATATAGCAGAAAGTAGAGTGTAATAAAAATGATTTTTCATCACTTTTACAAGTGGTTTGTCTAATAAATTAAATTAAATTAAATTAATAAATAGGTATAAAATATATTGTTATCTATGTTTTAGGTTGCATGTGTGGCTTCTAACTGCCCTGTAATACATCATCTCTTAGCAAGCACACAAAAATGGATGTAGACAAGTTTATCTAATATGAGATGAAGATAAAATACAAAATGTAAATTAAAATTGATTCTAAAAATAAAAATTGGTATCTTTAAGTATTTATTTGCAGGAAGAAATATTAAATTATTAGCTCGTCGAAGAGGATAATTTCAAGCCTTGTGACGAGTAAAAAAAATAGACAAAGATTCTTAATAAACTTTATTATAATTTCAAAATGAACAATATTGCATAAGGTTGACGATATTCGAGATATTCTCATGGTACAAAAGTACCATATTATTTTTATGTGTGCAGTGCCTTATAAGATTTATGCCGAGGGACAAACCATCTTAGACTTTACCAGCTTTGTTTAGATGTTAACTTCATTACAGCAGCACTTTGCTCTCAGTGTAATAAAATACACACGTGTGGCTACAAGTGCCTTCTATTGCCCCAATCATCCATCCATTATCTGCAGCCACTTACCCTGTGCAGGGTTGCAGGAGCCTATCCCAGGTAACCATGGGCGAGAGGCAGGGATGGACACCCTGGACATGCCACCAGATCATCACAGAGACAAACAACCATTCACACTCACGGTCAATTTAGAGCCACCAATTAGCCTAACCTGCATGTCTTTGGACTGTTGGGGAAACCAGCGCACCCGGAGGAAACCCACGGGGAGAACATGCAAACTCCACATAAAAAGGCCCCCGTCAGCCGCTGGGCTCAAACTCAGGACCTTCTTGCTGTGAGGCGACAGTGCTAACCACTACACCGCCGTGCCCCAGTCACTTTTACAAAAAAATGCTTCATTATTGTCATCTTTTGTTGTTGTTGCTGGAATCAATGGTATGACTCAATGTTTCGATGAGTGTTGTTAACATTTTACTTCGTACTTCATCTCTGTTACATATCTTTGGCTCGTGAGCACCAAAATCAGTAATTACTCTGTCACTTCTGCCGACAATAAACATGACAAGACCGTCTCCCAATCAGTTTACCAGCACTTACATGTTTCCACCACTAGGGGGCTTTGAATCTGACTGGTCATCCTTACACAACAGACGAAATAGATAAACGGTAGCCTGGCAAGCCAGACTAAATGTGAATATTTAGTCTGGCCTCGCTCGTAGACATTTCCGAAGGGTGTAGGAGGGACAACCTGCTGTCTTTCAAACTGTCTCTGTGCGTATAGGCCAACGCTCTGACCAATCAGCGCAACAGTGACTGTGACGTAGTCAGAGCGACAGAAAGCAGTGGGGGAGGCCTTGAAATAAATAATTTTTCAAAATGCATATTAATTAATAAACAGGTTCTAGATATTAAGAAGTTTGGAGATAATGACCACAAGTTTGGAGTCTGTACCACATACTTAACATACACTTTTTTTTCAAGTGTTTTTCAAGGGTTTGCTTAAACTGTTTTTGAGAGTTTTTATTTAGTGGTGTTTGGTGAAATAATTTCCCTTAAATTTAAAATAACGGGAAAATAAGAAACAATCAAAAAGTAATGTTTCAAAGCTGTTTATTAATTCTTCGTACTGCACAAACTAGCCCCATCCTTTTGGCTACGAGCGGAGCCAGCTGGTAGATCAGACTTTTGCCATAGCCGGTCGGCAAAACAGCGAAAACGTCCTTCTTGAAAAGGAATGAGCGGAGAGCCTCTTCCTGCTCATGTTTCAACGAAAACTCCAAGTCTAATTCTTCTAAAACTGATTCCAAAACGGAGTCAAACGCGCGCTGTTCACTAGCCGTAGCCATCTTTCCTGTTGTGCTTTCTCCAGCGTCGCGCAGCCTTGTCGTCACTCCTGCAAAAGCCCGCCCAAAGAATCCAAACAAAAACCTTGCGTTGTGATTGGCGGGCACGATTTGATGCCCGGGGTGTTTTGTTGATATGGTGCGAGGCTAGACCCACTCGTAGGCAAAAATATTTTTGGCCGCTAGGCGGGTGGGTCTAGTTTACTAGGCTAGATAAACGGCGTTCTGTGTGTAGAAACATGCGTAGAAACATGCGTATGCACCGTACCTGATGTCTAAGCAGAACATGTCATTTTTAAAGTCTTGTTTTGAATATTGTGAACGCACCCTCATACCGGATTCATCTCTCAGCCTGCTTTTCCTCTTCCGCTTTTTCGACATGACCCTATTCCAAGGCCCTATTCTGCATAAATATGACATAAATTCTGTTTTTCACAGATACAGATTCAATCAAAGAAGCTTGATCTCAGTCACGTGACCTCCAAGTGCGGCTCGCTGGACAACATCCACCACAAGCCAGGTTAGTGCCTTCACCGACACACCCATCCGCTATCACACGCATCCACTGACATGCTGTTTAAGGGCATTCAGAGCTCGAAAGGTAGAAGAAATGTCATGTCATGCTGACATACTAATGCTTATTACGGGATTAATTTAACGAGGGTGCACTAGTGAGTCACAGAACAACAGCACCACCTGCTGGTCATGTGCTTCATGTAGCAAGAACAATAACACAGGATGAACTACAGCTCGAATTTAATACCTTTAATATCCAAAATACTATTATTATAAGCTGGCATTATTCATGATTCAGATATTAATCTATTGTTTAGTACATGTTCTTTTTTAAATATTTTTCATATTAGGAATTGTATGATACTAAAGGCACCAGGATGGAGACTGAAACTTTTATTACATTTAAAAATAAATAAATAAAAACAGTTGAATCCGATGTGTTAATGCATCATAAAATCTAAAAGTCAGTCATGTTCCAATATGCAAATATACACCACAAAACCCTGGTTTCCTTGGGGAAGGGGTGGAGCATACACGTTTGGGGGCATGTCCTATGTGCATATTAATATAATTTATCCAATTATTTGTCAGTAAACATGTTTACATTTCTTTTCAGTTTTACAGAAATGTATAGAACTGCCTGATCAGGAAATTGTTCTCAAAGTATCAGATTTAAATATTGTTTGAGGTGATGAGTTTTATTGCAGGGGTGGGCTGGATCACAGTTTGGACATAAAGCACCCGCTGTGATTTCTCTTGTTTTGTCATGCTACCTCCATTCCTGCAGGTGGCGGCAATGTGCGCATTGAGAGCGTAAAGCTGGACTTTAAGGATAAAGCCCAGGCTAAAATTGGCTCTTTGGAGAACGCCCATCATGTACCAGGAGGAGGCAATGTGATGGTGAGTGAGCTCAAACTTTAAGACTTACAAATTATATGCCTGTATAACAGGCTTTACATCTTCATTAGTGCAGAATTCCTATTCAGCAACAACGACAGGATTTGCATTTTCCTCTTTTTGTCTCTCACACAAAATTCAATGCATTAGAACGAAGCTTTACAAAGACAGACGAAAGAATCAAAGAATTTCTCTGGTCGTGTTCTGTATTATACTGATTTCAAAAGATACATTTTTCCTATCAAACGTTCCAAGAAAATTCCTCTTTGGAGCTCAGTTCCTGGAACATTTTAAACCAGGTGTGACAAACATATGACCTGCAGGCCACATCTGGCCCGTACAAAGATTCAAAACGGCCTGTACATCAACCAAAGAGTCGACGTTCTTTGTGTCAACCATTACCATGAAATGCAATTCATCATCCATCTACTAGGTGGCGACAACCTATTTGAAGGAAACAGCTAGTCATTCATGATCTTCCTCTTCCCCCTCTGTCCCTTCCCCCCTCTCCCTCCCCCTCTCCCCCTCCCCATTCTCTCTCCCCCTTTCTCTCTCATTGTCTCTGTCCCCTCCCCCCTCTCTCTCCCCCATTCTCTCCTTTCCGCCGTCCGCCCTTCCCCCCTGTCTCCACATTCTCCCCCCTCCCCATTCTCTCCTCCCCCCTCCCCCTCACTCTCTCTCTCCCCCTCTCTCTTTCTCTCCCCCTCACTATCTCTCCCCCTCTCTCTTTCTCTCCCCCTCACTCTCTCTCTATCTCTTTCTCTCCCCCTCACTCTCTCTCTCCCCCTCTCTCTTTCTCTCTCCCTCACTATCTCTCCCCCTCTCTTTCTCTCCCCCTCACTCTCTCTCTCCCCCCTCACTCTCTCTCCCCCCTCTCTTTCTCTCCCCCTCACTCTCTCTCTATCTCTTTCTCTCCCCCTCACTCTCTCTCGCTCTCTCTTTCTCTCCCCCTCACTCTCTCTCCCTCTCTCTTTCTCTCCCCCTCACTCTCTCTCTCCCTCTCTTTCTCTCCCCCTCACTCTGTCTCTCTCTCCCCCACTCTCTCCCTCACTCTCTCTCTCCCTCCCCCCTCTCTCTCCCCCTCACTCTTTCTCTCCCCCACTCTTTCTCTCCCTCACTCTCTCTCCCTCCCCCTCTCTCTCCCCTCACTCTCTCCCCCTCTCTCTTTCTCTCCCCCTCACTCTCTCTCTCCCCCTCTCTCTTTCTCTCCCCCTCACTCTCTTTCTATCTCTCTCTCCCCCTCACTCTCTCTCTCCCCCTCACTCTCTCCCCCCTCTCTTTCTCTCCCCCTCACTCTCTCTCTCCCCCTCTCTTTCTCTCCCCCTCACTCTCTCTCCCCCCCTCTCTTTCTCTCCCCCTCACTCTCTCTCCCCCCTCTCTTTTTCTCCCCCTCACTCTCTCTCTCCCTCTCTCTTTCTCTCCCCCTCACTCTCTCTCTCCCTCTCTCTTTCTCTCCCCCTCACTCTCTCTCTCCCTCTCTCTTTCTCTCCCCTCACTCTCTCTCTCCCTCTCTCTTTCTCTCCCCTCACTCTCTCTCTCCCTCTCTCTTTCTCTCCCCTCACTCTCTCTCTCCCTCTCTCTTTCTCTCCCCTCACTCTCTCTCTCCCCCTCTCTTTCTCTCCCCCTCACACTCTCTCTCTCCCTCTCTCTTTCTCTCCCCCTCACTCTCTCTCTCCCCCTCACTCACTCTCTCTCCCTCTCTCTTTCTCTCCCCCTCCCTCCCTCTCTCCCTCTCTCTCTCTTGCTCTCTCTCTCTCTCTCTCTCTCTCTCTCTCTCTCTCTCTCTCTCTCTCTCACCCCAATACACTTTTTACTGCCACAGTTTTTGAATGATGGGAGCAGAAGTTCTTATACTAAATGTAAATTGTTGACTGCACTTATTTTCATTAATGTTAATAATTCTACTGTATGTTAACTATTAAAACTATCAAACAAAACACACTGGAAGATACTTGAATATACTGGGAATGAATGAACGGGAAATGTATGGAAGTTAAAATTTTAAGATGTTCCTATGGAAACCAAACTGTTGAGTTTTTACTGCCACACTGGTGATGACAGGCTATAATTATAGCCTATTGACATATTGAATGTAAATTGTTGACTCCACTCCTTTTCATGGTTCAATGTTAACCCCCTGGGGCCGAGAGCTTCGCCGGTGAAGTTCAACGAGTTTAGAATGAGTAGGTCATGTATTTAGATAAATATCTTCGCAAGTTTTTTTGTTATACAAGCATGATAAACATATTGACAGAAACTTTATACTTTACACTTTCCTATGTGCCCACTGCCAAATAATATTATAGCTTGTAAATGGCCTAAATTAGATGAAACATAAAACTTGTCACCTTCCTCAGTCACAATGGAGTCGGAGCACTGAGCGCCCACTTCCACATTCATAAAAGACTATTCACACGGTAACGTCATGATAATCACTTTCACTCTTTCGCTTTCGATTGGCCTCTCTTTCGTGGTGGGAATGCCCACCGTAAATAGGATAAAATATATCAGACATAGTTTAGGCTATTTGGAGGTAAAACTTGTTGTGAGATGGCATGCGGATTTTATGCACTTCAGATGATTCAGGACAGCAATTCAATTCATGATTCATTTCATGATTCAGGACAGCAATTCAGTTCAATCTTGTGAACTGCGACACTGATGATGAGCTGTGCTTTTTTTTTTTTTTTTTTTTTTTACTTCGACTCGATCCAGCCAAAGATCAACTCGAGTAAGTGTAAATATTTCTTCTATTTATTATGAGCTGATTAGTTGATATGCGTGCACTGTAGTGCATACACAGGAAACATGAGTGAGCAGTTTTTCCAGAGTTAAAAGTATTTTCCTCAAAAATAGTTAAATTTGCTCGATTTTGAGTTTAGAGAGTAAAAATTGGAGTTGGAGTGGGAGCAAAATTACAGAGTAACTGTGTAACAGAGTAACAGAGTTGGCTGTGGCTCTGAACTGAATAAAATAGTACAAGAGTTAATTTCAAGACACACTGAATAGAGTCAAATACCAGATAAATGAAGCTGTTGTAAAAAATCAGTTTTTGGAATGTGTGGAAAAAAACAAAACATTACCTTACCCATTGGGACTTGACCTGATGGGATTAAGAGTTGGCAGTGGGACGGGTTTTCACTCTTCTCATTGAATGGAATGGAAATTTTTACCCTTCTCATTGGAAACCCCTCCCACTGCCAACCCTTTATCCCAAAACAATAGGACTAATCTATAATTAACTTCTTTCTTTTCCCAGTTGCTGAAAAAGCACATTCTGTTGTTATATAAATGCATAACATAACCTCAGGATAGCAATTAAGGGGTCCAAGCATCGTGCGATCAACTGTGACAATGGGAAATGTATAATTTTCCCCTTTTCATTTGCAGGATTAAATAGTGATTCATGTGATGAACATGAGAAGGGAGTTTTTTCTTGAGTATTTCAGACAACTGTTGATGATAGTGCCATCTAGTGGTAGGACAAAACTTAATGGTGATCTTGAAGTTTGCTTTATACTGAGAATTAAGAGCAGATTATTTGCCTACTCCCTGCCCATGAAGTATCTGATATCTTTCCTACACCTTTCTGGCAACAAGCTTCAGAATCAGGTTGAAGTCTGACTAGCTCTCTTCAGACAATTTCGTATGTTGAAACTCAGTGAGAAAAGAGCAAGATATAGTTACTGGATTGAATAAAGGTTTTTGTTTGAAGCTGCTGCCTATGCTATGTGATACAAATGGCTATCTGAGTGGTCCTATTGTAACTCTGCTGCTCTTGTCCTCTCAGATTGAGAGCCACAAATTGATGTTCCGTGAAACAGCGAAGGCTCGCGTGGATCACGGCGCTGAGATCATCACTCAGTCTCCGGGTCTGTCTCCTCACCACATGTCGTCATCTGGCAGCATCAACTTGCTCGAGTCCCCACAGCTGGCCACACTCGCTGAGGATGTCACAGCTGCTCTGGCCAAGCAGGGACTCTAAAGGAAACAAAACAAAACAAAACAAAACCTTCACCATCCTCCATAACGCTCAGCTATGTCATCAGCTCAACCCCTCCCATCTATATATAAATATATATATATATATATACAGCAGTTCCCTCTAGTGGTGTCGCAGTAGTGTCTAACGACCCTCTGAACGTTTCTGGGACACTGCATTTAGCCCCCAACATCATCTCATCCACATCACACTCTTTATCTGTCACCGGAACGAGAGCAGCCACCCGGAGCTGGAGCGGACTTTAACACAGAAGGAGGAGAAATCGGTGAAAAAAAAAAAAAACAAATAAAGAATTGTTGTTGGATTTTTATTCTTATTTTATGGTATTTCAATCATTTTTATTCTAGGATTCCAGTTAATTAGCTAGAAAAGTACAGTGCTTTTATTCTCCCTGTATGTCGTGTGATTATATTTTTCTTTCTCTTTCTCCTTTTTTGGATTAAAGTGGTGTACAGATGCTGAACTCACATCGGGTTTAGCGTTAGGAAAAGAAAGGAGAATGATTTTGGGCAGCTGTTTCCTCCTCGTTCTTTTGCGCAGAGTCAGTGCATGGAGTCCAAACCCCGTCTCTTGAAAAAAAATAAATAAATAGAAATTCGCTCACCTGACCAACAAAACGAGATACAATGTATATTAATATATTTATAATTATGCTGATGATTTGTCAGCAGCATTTCTTGATCACATAATAATAATAATAATAATAATAATAATTCTTCAATAACGTAGTATCTGTACAAAGACATGATCGCAAATGAAAAAAGGAAACAATGGTGATGCGCATGTGTCAATTCTAGTATTAAAAAAGAGCTATTTTCTATTTCGAGTACGGATTTAGTAAGTTATTTGCTAAGTCAATGGACAAAACGAACACTACATGTTTTTAGCTATTAGTCACGACAATGTTATGCTTGTTTGATCATTTAAATTACTGTGTTGGCTTTGCCCAGGGGTCCAGCCATCAGACACACACCTTACATCAGCAGTTAAAGGAACACTCCAGTGTTTTTCAACCTCATATCTATAGTGTGCATGTGATTACTACAGACGGGAATTTCAACATACTTTTCTCGCATTGACAAAAGAACACAAGTTCTGCTTACTTCAGAAGTACTTTATAATCGAAGTTGAATTCAAACAATAAACCATGAAACATGAAAACTACAACAGTTTAATGGTGTTAATGGTGTATAACGATAACGGCGTTAGAATAGGACAGGTATGAGAAAAGGTTTTTGCAAAACATTCCAGTGAATCCAGTAGAAAATATTTCTGGTGAAGTTTTTTGGTTTCTAGGTGTTGCTTACATAACCACTAATTCTTTGGTCTGAAAAAGCATTCCATGGGGTCTCAGAAAGGATGAATAATACATATCATTATAATTATGTAATATTTGTTACACGCAGTATACACCGATCAGACATAACATTGAAACCACTGACAGGTGAAGTGAATAGCATTGATTGATTATCTCATTACCTGTCAAGGGGTGGGATATATTAGGCAGCAAGAGAACAGTCAGTTTTTGAAGTTGATGTGTTGGAAGCAGGAAAAATGGGCGAGCGTAAGGATCTGAGTGACTTTGACAAGGGCCAAATTGTGATGGCGAGATGACCGGGTCTGAGCATCTCCAAAATGGCACATCTTGTGGGGTGTTGCCGGTATGCAGTGGTTAGTACCTACCAAAAGTGGTCCAAGAAAGGACAACTGGTGAACCGGCGACAGCGTCATGGGTGTTGAAGGCTCATTGGGTTGCATGTGGCACGAAGGCTAGCCCATATGTTCCAATCCCACAGAAGAGCTACTGTAGCACAAACTGCTGAAAAAGTGAATGCTGATATCTTTGTGTTTTAGCCAGCATTCACTTTTTCAGTAGCTCTTCTGTAAGATTGGACCATATGGGCTAGCCTTTGTGCCCCGTGCGAATCAATGAGCCTTCGACACCCTGTCACCAGTTCACCAGTTGTCCTTTGAATCCTTGGACCACTTTTGGTAGGTACTAACCACTGCATACTGGGAACACCCCACAAGATATGCCATTTTGGAGATGCTCAGACCCAGTCATCTAGCCATCACAATTTGGCCCTTGTCAAAGTCACTCAGATACTTACGTCTGCCCATTTTTTTCTGCTTCCAGCACATCAACTTCAAAAACTGACTGTTCTCTTGCTTCCAAATACATCCCACCCCTTGATAGATACCACTGTAATGAGGTAATCAATGGTATTCACTTCACCTGTCAGAGGTCATAATGTTATGTCTGATTGGTGTATACTCTAGGAAGTGACAAAGCTACAGGTGATTATTTATTGCAACACAGAGCAACAACAATAAGAATCTTTATTTGAGACGAGGTATGACACAGTAAAGCAACAAATCCAAATAATTCTTTAAACCAATCCTATGACGCACACACTCCCACTAATGTAATTATCTCCCATTTCCCGTTTGACGTCCACAACGGAAGAAAACCCCATAATTATGGTTTCATCTCATCCTGTAATATAGAGTACGACCTCTCATTAAACGTGTATAAAGACAAGAAAAATAGCTTGGAATAGCTCTGGTGAGCGTAGCTATGACAACTGACTTGCTTTGCTAATCCGCCAACAGAGCTAATATAATGTAATGTAAATCAAAGAATTTTCACCAACCAATTTTCACACTGATTAGTAAGTTATTCAATTAATTAGTTAGCTTTAGAAGCTGTAGAATGTATAGCTACTACTATTTCTCATTGGAAGTAAACAAAACAAGCCACACCCACATATGGGAGACAACAGGAACACACGCTAGACACCTCCATGCAATACCTCCAGAGTTTCAAATCCATCATGACCCTGATGAGTGAAGATGAATTAATCAATAAATGAACATTTGAGTAGCTATATCTTTATTTCTAAACACATTCGATTGAAGAATTTATGAAAGCATCTGAAGAAAGAAGTAGAAGCCCTTAGACGTCTGTTATAAGCGTGTTGATGTTTTCTAAAATGGAAAAAAATTCTCGCATGTGGTAATCACACACACTGTACAGATGTGGTAGACAGCAGTTCGGCTGAAGATCATCTCGATCGTCTCTTATCCCTTGAAGAGAAAGATTATTATGCCTGATTTGGATTACAGTTGAATATTATAAAGGAATAGAAGCGACATCACTGTCTCTCCCAGATTACTGGAAAGTTATGATCATGTATTAGTCACTGTTGCCCCTGTACATCACCTCTGGGCATGTGTTTGTCCAAGAAAGCTTTTGCTTGTTCTTTTATTATCCACTGTATGGAGCATTACCATAAAATCTGGACTCTCAGCCACACCCTCTGTACCCTGCCGTGTTCTTCTTAGATACTTAGGTTTGTTTTACACGTACTGTAATTGTAGGAGGTGGAAATAAAGAGACAAAAAAAGAAAAACAGTACAAAAAAAGAAAAAAACCTCACCTTGCACATGTTTAAAGTGCGCCAGTATCTTTTTTCTGTCGTCATTTGTGGTATCCCGTGTTTTTCCCCTTCTTCGTTTTTTGGCTTCTGTATTTTTCTGCACCCTATTTGCCCTTCGCTCACTCCCACAGCAACTGTAAATCTATTTAAAAGGTCCTGTAGATGTATGCAGTTTTTCTCTTGTTGATATGATGCTGATTACAAATGCTCTTAACAGCTACGAAAATAAAGAAAATGGAAGAAAACGAGTGTTGCTGGAATGCTGTTCTTTTCAAGCACCTGTAGGACTGATGAGGTTTCAAAACTATCCTAAGTGGCACATACACTGTCTTGCATTAGTCTTCACCCTGTGCTGAGTGTTCTTTTTTAAAATCAGTGACTTTTGGTTGGAAGTTGGGCTTTCTTTCCATGAATTCTCCCTCTGAGGCACAATTCTTCTAGTCACCCTTTCCTTATGTAATGTCCAATAGACTTAAGTTATTGGCAAAGATCAACAGATGGGAGACAACAGTTCAGATGTTTAGATGTAATTCTAATCATGTATGAGCTCTTAGCACCGTGAGCTGGCCTAGTGGTTAGCGTATCGGCCTAGTGGTTAGCGTGTCTGCCTTGTGCTTGTGAGATCATGAGTTCTACTCATGGTTGGGTCATACCAAAGATCATCATAAAAATGATACCTACTGCTGTCTGGCAAGGCATGCTGCAATGTAGATGTGAGTGGGGGGTCAAATTTTTGTGGTTACCAGAGGACTAGCCCCTCATTGTAAACCTAGCTGTATTGGCGAGAGGCCGAGGGCTATGGAAATGGAGATCGGCACTGCCTTATGCACCTTAAGGGCCTGGTTAGTACTGGGATGGGAAGGACTTATGATGAGATCTTGAGCATATGCCGATAAAACCACATCTTCACAGCTGCAATATTCCACCACGTTTCTGCTATGAAGGTCCACGACTCGCATCCGTATAACAACATGGACCACATGAAGGTTTTGAGTAGGCGTGTTTTTAGCATAGTTGATAGTTTTCCATCTGTGAACAAGTTCTTAATTTTGTTGAAAACGTCCTTAGCTAACACAATTCTGCGTATTTCATTTTTGCAACGGCTGTCTGAAGTTACTAACGCACCCAAGGATGATATTTGCTCAATGTCCTGATCCCTCTGCTTGAGGTTACAAGCAGGTTCAAACTCTGGCAAAGATTTTGATATGCTCATACATTTGGTCTTCTTGGCGTTGAAGAAGACTTTAAAGAAGACTTTACTTGCACAGCTTCCAGCCTAACCTCAAAAGTGCAATTGTGCTCTGGGGCACTGCTAGAAATCGAGAGAAGTGGCGCCACATCACTCAAACATGGTTCGCTTCAAGTCCGGATTGGGTTCGGCAGTGACGATGATGAGTGATTTTTGGTGGATGGCCTCCTCAAGGCAAAGTCATGCTTCTACTACGTACGGTATATTCTTTCCATTTCTTGAATAATGGACATATACTTTGTTGGAGGAGGTTATGTTTTCACCTGTTTGTTTGTTCCTAATGTACCTCAAAAAGTAGTGACCAAATGAGGACATTGTGAGGAAAGGTGGGCCATGGGCCAAGGAACAACTGATTAGATTTTGATGCAAATCTGGATATGTATGTAAACACCATAAACATCTGGATATTTTAACATATGGTTTTTCAAAGTTTGCAAGAATTTAGCTATAGTAACATCTGACATGTTTTCTCAGACTTTATTCATCATATGCACACTTCAAGCACAGTGAAATTCATCCTCTGCATTTAAACCATCTGAAGCAGTGAACACACACACAGAGAGCAGTGAGCAGCCCAGAGCACCCGGGGAGCATTCAGGGGTTCAGTACCTTGCTCAAGGGCACCTCAGCCCAAGGCCACCCCACATTAACCTAACTGCATGTCTTCGGATTGTGGGGGAAACCAGAGCACCCAGAGGAAACCCACACAGACACGGGGAGAACATGCAAACTCCACACAGAAAGGCCCTCGCCGGCCGCTGGGTTCAAACCCAGAACCTTCTTGCTGTGAGGCAACCATGCTAACCACTACACCACCATGCCGCCGTTTTCTCAGACTTTACACTACCGTTCAAAAGTTTGGGGTCACTTTGAAGTGTCCTTATTTTTGAAAGAAAAGCACTGTTCTTTTCAATGAAGATCACTTTAAACTAATCAGAAATCCACTCTATACATTGCTAATGTGGTAAATGACTATTCTAGCTGCAAATGTCTGGTTTTTGGTGCAATATCTCCATAGGTGTATAGAGGCCCATTTCCAGCAACTCTCACTCCAGTGTTCTAATGGTACAATGTGTTTGCTCATTGCCTCAGAAGGCTAATGGATGATTAGAAAACCCTTGTACAATCATGTTAGCACAGCTGAAAACAGTTGAGCTCTTTAGAGAAGCTATAAAACTGACCTTCCTTTGAGCAGATTGAGTTTCTGGAGCATCACATTTGTGGGGTCGATTAAATGCTCAAAATGGCCAGAAAAATGTCTCGACTATATTTTCTATTCATTTTACAACTTATGGTGGTAAATAAAAGTGTGACTTTTCATGGAAAACACAAAATTGTCTGGGTGACCCCAAACTTTTGAACGGTAGTGTATATAGATTTGATATATAAATAGCAACACTAAGCCTGACAATGTCATTTGAGGCACATGAAAAATACCGTATACAGAGGGAAAAAGATACGGAGGACAGGAGGGATATTATCCGCTAATGGGAATAGCCAAAAGAAGAAGATGCTAACTAATTGCTAACTTCCTTATTTCCCACACTGAGGTGGGGTTGCAATTGGAGAAATGTACTACTGTAATTCTGTCAAAATGTCACCCGTGGTTCATGTGGAGTCTACACTTTTTAACTTCCTTTTTAAAAAAATGTTATCTTCATCATGCAGTAAGAGAAAGAACAAGAGCCTGGACTCATGGTGGAATTTGTGAAAAGTTTATTCATGGAAATGACAGAGGCGAAAAATAAATTAAGACTCTGGGGAGAAGGAGAGAGGAGGGCGGTTCAGCGACCAGTCCACAGTAGAGGCGATGTATATTAGCACCTTCAGATAACAAGGAGTGACTGAGTGTGTGAGTGTGTGTGTGTGTGTGTGTGTGTGTGTGTGTGTGTGTGTGTGTGTGTGTATGGGGGTACCCTGTCAAAGACAGCACCCTGTTTTATGCCTCGTAACTGCCCCACTGTGGAGAGACTCATCCAGGACGAGCAAAAAAAATAAAATAAAATAAAAAAATAAAATAAAGGCTTCCAAATGTGGACACAAAAAGAAGGGAAAAAACATGGACAAAAAGAATGGCTTAAAAACAAAATCCCATAGTCCTTTCATCTAAATTCGTTTCCCTGTTGGTTGTAGAAACAGTGCATGGATGTCCTGACACCATGGGGTCGGGAGAAATAGACAAGCTTCACAACCATTCTCTCTTACACGGACAGGATGTGTTTCACGAAAGCTGCAGGGGAAGAAGGGAGGGGGGGGTAAGGTGAATATGTAAAAAAGGCATGAAAAAAGAGACATTATAAAGTAAGAAATGAATCAGTTAATACTGTATTTTAGGAAATGTCTCAAAGGAATATTTGTACGCCAACAACTCTGTACGACGTTGAAGATTTAAAGCCTATCACTTTTTTTTTCACTATCACTTTTTTTTCATGAGAAGCACCTCTGTGGATTTCATACCACAGTGCTATTGAATTCTCGATTCTGATTGGTCAGAAGGTGTTGAGTAACATAACAAGCTACAACCCCGATTCCAAAAAAGTTGGGACAAAGTACAAATTGTAAATAAAAACGGAATGCAATAATTTACAAATCTCAAAAACTGATATTGTATTCACAATAGAACATAGACAACATATCAAATGTCAAAAGTGAGACATTTTGAAATTTCATGCCAAATATTGGCTCATTTGAAATTTCATGACAGCAACACAACTCAAAAAAGTTGGGACAGGGGCAATAAGAGGCTGGAAAAGTTAAAGGTACAAAAAAGGAACAGCTGGAGGACCAAATTGCAACTCATTAGGTCAATTGGCAATAGGTCATTAACATGACTGGGTATAAAAAGAGCATCTTGGAGTGGCAGCAGCTCTCAGAAGTAAAGATGGGAAGAGGATCACCAATCCCCCTAATTCTGCGCCGACAAATAGTGGAGCAATATCAGAAAGGAGTTCGACAGTGTAAAATTGCAAAGAGTTTGAACATATCATCATCTACAGTGCATAATATCATCAAAAGATTCAGAGAATCTGGAAGAATCTCTGTGCGTAAGGGTCAAGGCCGGAAAACCATACTGGGTGCCCGTGATCTTCGGGCCCTTAGATGGCACTGCATCACATACAGGCATGCTTCTGTATTGGAAATCACAAAATGGGCTCAGGAATATTTCCAGAGAACATTATCTGTGAACACAATTCACCGTGCCATCCGCCGTCGCCAGCTAAAACTCTATAGTTCAAAGAAGAAGCCGTATCTAAACATGATCCAGAAGCGCAGACGTCGTCTCTGGGCCAAGGCTCATTTAAAATGGACTGTGGCAAAGTGGAAAACTGTTCTGTGGTCAGACGAATCAAAATTTGAAGTTCTTTATGGAAATCAGGGACGCCGTGTCATTCGGACTAAAGAGGAGAAGGACGACCCAAGTTGTTATCAGCACTCAGTTCAGAAGCCTGCATCTCTGATGGTATGGGGTTGCATTAGTGCGTGTGGCATGGGCAGCTTACACATCTGGAAAGACACCATCAATGCTGAAAGGTATATCCAGGTTCTAGAGCAACATATGCTCCCATCCAGACGACGTCTCTTTCAGGGAAGACCTTGCATTTTCCAACATGACAATGCCAAACCACATACTGCATCAATTACAGCATCATGGCTGCGTAGAAGAAGGGTCCGGGTACTGAACTGGCCAGCCTGCAGTCCAGATCTTTCACCCATAGAAACCATTTGGCGCATCATAAAACAGAAGATACGACAAAAAAGACCTAAGACAGTTGAGCAACTAGAATCCTACATTAGACAAGAATGGGTTAACATTCCTATCCCTAAACTTGAGCAACTTGTCTCCTCAGTCCCCAGACGTTTACAGACTGTTGTAAAGAGAAAAGGGGATGTCTCACAGTGGGAAACATGGCCTTGTCCCAACTTTTTTGAGATGTGGTGTTGTCATGAAATTTAAAATCACCTAATTTTTCTCTTTAAATGATACATTTTCTCAGTTTAAACATTTGATATGTCATCTATGTTCTATTCTGAATAAAATATGGAATTTTGAAACTTCCAATTCCGTTTTTATTTACAATTTGTACTTTGTCCCAACTTTTTTGGAATCGGGGTTGGATATTTACTATTGCTCTTGATGTTAATAACCGTTTATAGCTGCTGTAATGTAATAAAGTGATAACAGGAACTAACTTATTTCTGGATGCTCCACAACATAAAATGTAAAATAAAAAATACGACACACCCTTCATTAATACATTAAACACAGTAATGACAAAGTGCTGTGGTGTAAAACACTTCTGGATGTGGTGTTACAGGACAATTCACGACAACTCCACTTCATGTTGTACAGCATCGCATCGTTTCATTGTCGATTATTTACCCATACAGTATACAGTGTTTTATTGCTTACGTATGACTACAAAGTGGTTTAATATCA
The DNA here is from genome assembly GCF_027579695.1 of Neoarius graeffei. NCBI lineage: Eukaryota > Metazoa > Chordata > Actinopteri > Siluriformes > Ariidae > Neoarius > Neoarius graeffei. Next base: position 7,620,332 of record NC_083577.1, read on the forward strand.
GATTTTGCCCTAAGCTTATTCAGTGTCAGATGATGTAAAATGAAGTTACAGATCCTGAAATCTTGCTGAATTTTATGGTCTAACTGTTTGTTGGTAAACAGCACTGACCCTCATAGTTGACGCAACCGTTCTCGTCCTCCTGGCCGACCATGAGAGCATCAACCTCAGCCTCTGACATTCTCTCACCTGTCAGTAATTCATTTCAACAATAAGAAAGAAAGAAAAGAAAGAAGACAGACACACACATACAGAATGATATGCACTTGAGATCCCTCAACATATATTTATCATAATTTCTTATATACAGTACACAGTACACTTTACACTAAAGATATAACGCTTTTTATTCTATCCACATTCACTGGATGTGACCAATCGTGTGCTCTTATTGGCAACTCTACTACTAGGATATCAGCTCATATACTATTAGTAGAGAAAAACAAAATGGCGGAGCGTGTTGCTGAACCAACCGAGGACGAAATAAAAACTACTCGAAAACAAAACCCAAAAATTGTTATCAAGCATGTAAAAGAAACCACCAAAAAAAACTAAAGAAGAAAACTCCAAAAATTACAAAAAAAGCAACAAAATATTGGCATAAAAGCATTTGATAAGAACATTTTTTTTTCAAGAATTATTATTATTATTGCATTTTTCACAAATTGCTCCTGTCATTTCAACAGTTTGTTTACATTCTAAGCGGAAATGATTTTGTTGGACGTTTTGTATAAAGTCTTTATTTATTGAATTTGCAAAAAATAAAAATAAAAATGCTCTGTTACTCAAAATCCAGTGAATGTGGATAGAATGAAACAGTTATTTCACTCAATCTCATCATAAATGGCTTATAGCCAACTCGGTGCTACGGTATGTGCCTTGTCAGATATCAGCTCATGTACGACTCGATTTTGCTGAATAACTATTAAATAGAATCAGCCATCTTGGACAACCAAAGCATTTTCTTTGTCCTTTTTTTAATAATCACTCCATCCACAAACTGAAGCAGGAAGTTTTGTGGAAAATATTATTGTTTCACATTACTACCTCCGCCAGCTTTGCTGGAGGAGGTTATGTTTTCACCTCCATTTGTTTGTCTTTTCCAAATGTAATTCAAAATGTAGTGAACAGATTTTGATGAAATTTGGAGGAAAGGTGGGTCATGATCCAACGAACAGTTGATTAGATTTTGATGCAAATCCAGATATGCATACAGATCCAGGTTCCAGATATGTATGTGGATACAGGATCTAGATATGTAAGTGGATCCAGAATTTTTTTTTTTGCCTATTGGCAACATACTTCAAAAAGTAGTGAAGAGATTTTGATGAAATGTGGTGGAAAGGTGAGCCACGAGCCAAGGAACTATCGATTACATTTTGATGCAAATCTGGATATGTATGTGGATCCAGGATCCAGATATCTATGTGGATCCAGGAATTTTTTTTAGCCTGTTCCCAACGTAACTCGGAAAGTAGTAAATGGATTTTGATGAAATTTGGAGCTAGGGTGGGCCATGATCCAAGGCTTAGCAGTGCCCTTCTAGTTGCACTTGAATTTGTAAATACAGTACACCTGAGTTATTTTACAAAATTATTTATTTATAAATCAGATTGTAGCTCAATAGTATCATGTCCAATAAGTGGTTATGTAATGATTTGGGTGTTTTTTTCAAGATTTTTAATTTTTTTTTTGTTTACTCATAGCTCCAGTACAAATAAAAAAAAACACCAAATATCTTGACTACATTTGGCGTAACCAAAAAAAAAAAAGTATATTTATATTATGTAGCGCGTAGCATGTGGCATGTAGCATGAAGGCTCTTACCCAGTGTTGAGAGGACAATACGCAGCTCAGCACCCATCACTGTGCCGTTACCCTCCTTATCGAAGACACGCAGACCTTCAACGTAGTCCTCAAAGGTACCTTTGTTGGGGCTATTCACAATGAATTGCAGCATGGGCAGGAAAGTCTCAAACTCCACTCTCTTATTGGCCATCTCTGCTCAGAGAAGGGTCAGAGGTCAGAGTGAGTTTGTGATCAAAAAAAAAAAAAGCATAGGTGATGTGAGCTAATAGATGTTTGAGGAAATCCCAGTGTTGAATAAACTGCTATATACCGTAGCACTAAACGGCAGCTGTGACAGTAGTGCAGGCTTTAAGGTTTATATCCACGCACTTGTTCGAATACGATATAGTTTCTATCATAACAACCTACACATTGATCATATAATGGATGATCAATGTATTTTTGTGGGTTTATTTTAAGCATGGGGCGGCACGGTGGTGTAGTGGTTAGTGCTGTTGCCTCACAGCAAGAAGGTCCGGGTTCGAGCCCCGTGGTCGGTGAGGGAGGGCCTTTCTGTGTGGAGTTTGTATGTTCTCCCCATGTCCGCGTGGGTTTCCTCCAGGTGCTCCGGTTTCCCCCACAGTCCAAAGACATGCAGGTTAGGTTAACTGGTGACTCTAAATTGACCGTAGGTGTGAATGGTTGTCTATGTGTCAGCCCTGTGATGACCTGGCGACTTGTCCAGGGTGTACCCCGCCTTTTGCCCGTAGTCAACTGGGATAGGCTCCAGCTTGCCTGCGACCCTGTAGAACAGGATAAAGCGGCTAGAGATAATGAGATGAGATTTTAAGCATTTTTTGAAGTAGTTTCCAGTATCAGCGCTTTATAACACTAAAGATGTAACTTGAAGTTTTCCACCACAGGGAAGTTTTATAGACAAAAGGAACATGCATGCAAAAGGCATGTATGCAAATTATAACAGGAACTGACTTGTTCCACAACAATTAAAGTAACTATAAACAAAACATGAGGTTTCATTTTTTAAGAAGTATAAAATGTAATTGCTGGCAAATTTCTGAAGTACAAGTCGAAGTATTCTGTAGCATAAGTATAGTAAAAGTAAAACACTTCAGGACATGCTGTTATAAGGGAAAAAAAAAGAGAGATGTATGTACTGGTATAACGAAACCATCAATGACGGCGTAGCTCATTCCGGCCCCATCTAGTCCAGAAGGAATGATCTAAAGTGGGCCACCTTGCGCAATAAATGTTTCAAGCTATATACACTATATACAGGCTATATATAGAAGTTATATCCACCCTAGGAATACCGACCTATTTGCCAGAAAGAATCCAAAATGGCGAGGAATTGACTGAGAAGAAGCAATTTTTGTTGAACTGCTCATTAAGAATTAATCAGTCCATAACTTCATTAATAATTGTAATGAAGCAAATCTGGGTAGAAGTTATATGCACCCTAGGTACCCCTACCTTCATGCCAGAAAGACTCAAAATCGGTGAAGAATTGAGAGAGAAGAAGCAATTTGTGTGGAAACTGCTCATTAGGGCTTAATTACTCCATATCTTCATTATTAATTGCAATTATACAAATCTGGTTAAAAGCTATATGCACCCCAGGCAGACCTACTGGTACCTTCCTGCCAAAAAGAATAAAAATTGGTGAAGAATTGAGAGAGAAGCGATTTTCGTGACATATGGACGATGCTGGACGGACAACAAATACACGATGGCATAAACTCATCACCTGTTGGCTGGATGAGCTAATAATTAACTTCAAGGTGATAACCATAATTAAAATGTGTTGATTATTTTCCTATAACAACATGTCCTGAAGTGTCTATACAGTTACCTCCGCCAACTTTGTTGGAGGAGGTTATGTTTTCACCTCCGTTTGTTTCTTTGTTTGTTCCCAACATAATTCAAAATGTAGCAAATGGATTCGGATGAAATTTGGAGGAAAGGTGGGACATGGGTTAAGGAATAACTCATTAGATCCATGATCTTTTTGTCTTTTCCCAACGTAACTCAAAAAGCCATGAATGGATTTGGATGAAATTTGGTGGACAGCTTTAGTAGTATCCTAGGTTCAAGTGATTTGATTTTGATGTTGATAACATGTGGCTTGGCGCAGGTACGCACTTTACCGAGTCCCCTTCTAGTTTTCATATTGTAATGCATGATACTTTATATAGATTGCAACTTATTTACTCAATTTTTGCCGTGTTGGTAAATCTCAGTTGTTCATAACACTCACCTGACAAATTAGTCCATAGACAAGTCTCTAAAATGGCCTATCCCTGGTAAAATGGTGTACGGTTGCTCAGAAAGACTGAGATCCAGTATATGGTGCGTGAAAATTGTAATATAATGCCAGTGAAGAAGCAATGCTGACTGAATTGTTAGTTGACTATCGTTTCTGAGTTGCTTTCAAGCATGGATGGGGATTTGTACAGAAAAGTATTCAAAATATTGAAATGGATTTGGTGTAAATCTTGTAGGCCGTACCATCAGCACTGGGGTTGCCCAGGACCTTGTTCACTTCCTTGTTGGTGGGATTTTGGCCCAGAGCACGCATGATGTCAGCGATCTGGTTGTAGGCGATCTTGTTGTCGCCAACTCTGTCGAAGAGACCAAAGGCTTCCCTGTAGTCTGAGGGAATGGATAGAGACAGAAGACTTTGCTTAGGATCTCTGGTTAATGGTTTGACTGCAAGAAAAATGGCTTATTTTCTATTAATAAACAACTGCGTCTATTCAAACCTAAAATATTTTTGGCCCAATATGGGGTTGAGTTCTGATAGATTCATCAATCAGGATGTAATGCTGATCTGGAAATGGAGGGGTTTTGGCATAATTCCCACTACTAATGTAAAATCCTGCCATTATTCATGACGTGCCAGTCCGGTTAGTGAAGAATGTGTGGCATGCCTGAAGTTTCACTGACTGATATTCATACATTAAGCCTAACAGCTACACACACACACCCACGCCACAGGCTTTCACCACGCAATATTGAGTTTGACCCATTTCAGTAGGATTTGCTTTCAGCTCACTGGAAATTAAGCTGCAAAAGATTAATGACCCCACACGCTTAGAGTCAAGCCTGAAGAAGGCGTTCAGGACACCAAGTTGGAATCGATACGCTCTCCTAAGAATATAACTCCGTCCATATAAAGGCAGTGGTACGTCTGAGTGAGCGGCGTAAAACCAAGAATGCTGACCGGTGTGTAACTAACACCATGCCTGAAGCCTGCCTGATCTCCTACAGGGCAATGAGTGCATTCACCTGCTTTACAAACACTCTGACCAATGAAAACAACTTGATTTTATAGCTAAAAGTATTCCCCTGATGAGTTTTAACTGAACCCAGGCACATTTACAGGTAAACTATTGCGCTTTATGCAGAGTATCCATTTATATTTCAATCTGTAAATGTTTTGTTCCATGGGTTCATCCATCCCTCCATTAAGAGTTGTATCAATCAAAACCTTGTCTCTGATAGAAATACAGAGTAAAAATTATAGAAATTTAATATAAAGTAAAACTCACCCTCCAGCTGGTCTGGGGTGAACTCAACCTGCAGGAAGAATAAAAGTCATGTAATTCTCCTCACCTCACTTCTCATGCATCATGGAACAAGGCAAACACAGGAAAGAGTTTTCAGAAAGGAAAAAGAAATTTACTTAGTTGACTTAAAAGTATAGGAACTCTCTACCTTTCATGTACCTTTTTTTATTTGATAGAATTGCAATGCAGATTGGTACAATTATTATGATTAAATATCATTCAGTTATTCATATTATTCAGTAATTTAAAAAAATACTGTGGAAGCTTAAATGATCAGTCTGTCTTTTTATGTAAACATAGCAACACAAAAGTAGTAATAATAGCACATATATGTACCGTATGCGTGTTTGTGTGTGAAATCTTTTTTTTTTTTTTTTAGGAAAACCTTCAGATGCTAAAAGGCATTTCGCATTGTTTTGACCAAATATTTGCATCATAAATAATTTAATTCCTGTAAAAAAAAGAAAGAAAAAAAAGTCAAGTTAAATTTATTTGTTTATAAAGCGCATTTAATAACGACTTTGGTTGATCATCGTGCTGTTGAGAGGTAGCATGAATTCTAAGGATCGCTGAGATTTTAAAAAATAATAAATACAATTATATTGCAATGAAAAAAAAAAATGGAAATAAAATAGATGAAATACACTAGTAAAAATGGCGTACTGTATTGGTTCAGTACCATTTTTAATGTCAGACCAACCAGAGAAATTTTCAGTATGTTCTTAACTTCATGTACATTTATTTTCTTGAGCTCAACTTTCGCTAGGAGAGTAATTATTAACCTCAGTCATTAATTAGGTATTTCCAGTTCTATTTTCTGCAAAGAGATAAAAATTAATCTTAAACAGACCCTCGATAGGTTCCAGTTTCAGAATATTTTAAATATAAGACGGGCAGTCCATGACTGATGATGGTTTCTGGGAAATGAGTCATGAATTCTATAGATACCAAACATGGAGAGTAATTAAAAAAAAAAAAGAAGTGAGCGTCTTAGTGATGGAGGTAGAGCTACACCTCTCCATATGCTTAATTTAGCTTCATCTATGACAGTCACATGACTAAGGGAAGTCCATGTTTGGCTGTCTGAACCTTGTCTACATTTGGTTATGAATTGCACTCCAGAGAGTCCTCATTGTAAAGACGGTACAGTCAAGATAAAAGAAACATAGTTTAGTCATTTCGATTAATGGATTAAATGATCAGTTGGATAAATCAGTCAGGGATGGATTCATCAAGCTATTCATGGTGCTGATTTTTTTTTTCTCCAAAGAGTTTCCCTAAAATTTGTAAGAAGTTGTGCAATAAGGGTTTAAGATACAGTATATGCTTCACAAATCTGCATTCCTTATGGATTTGTTGCTAATTTTGCTGTTCAAGAGGAAGTAAAGCACTTCAAAAATATCTTCCTTACAAATAAAAAAGCGTAAACAATTTCATGGCTAATAGCAAGGTTACTTTAACTCCATTAAACAAAATTGCATTGTCAGAACAATACATCCCCATACAAATGGGCAGATATATCCTTTAAATCTAGTAGTTCAGCAATCCATGGTCTAAAATAAATAGCACTCAAATTATAAAAATTTTCTGGCAAAAAAGCCAATAGTCTCTTTGCTGTGTGATTTGTTTAAAATTTTAGCATTCTGAATCTCATGCTAAGAGAATTTTTTTATTTATTTATTTTTTACTATATTGATATTTACCTTGACTGAAGACAGATCAACTGGTTTGTCTTTGGGTTTGGCCTCGGGTTCTGCAGCAGGGGCAGGGGCAGGTGCGGGCGCTGGCTCAGCCTTCTTTGCAGGCTCGGCCTTCTTAACGTCCTTCTTGGGTGCCATTGTTTAGCTGCAGGGTGAGTGTTTTGCACCACCGGAGAGGGAGTGGACCACGACCTGGAGGATGCTCAGCGCTTGTACAGAAAGCATGGATGTATATATGCACCCCTGTTTTACTCTATGCTTGATTTTGGAGCTTGTGGACCGATTGGCTGGAGAGCACTGAAGGCTGGGCTCACGCTCTCTAAATGGACATGGGAGGGGGACAGAAGCACAGAATGAACAGGACATGCTTAACACTTATTTGGGGTAACTGGGGAGTAGGGAAAAGGGTCATGCAGAGTCATGAGGCTAAAACTGCACTGCACTCATGCTTTGACAAAACAATACGAATTTCCCTACCAGCTGTATCTCAGCGGTGAATCATCAGAAGCTGACTTGGCTACAGTATCTACAGGGTTAAATGCTGTAATATTTCTCACAGCATTGAATTATCTAAATGAACTGTGAGTCACGAAAATGTATAGAAACTGGAAGTGTGATTCCACTTTCACTGAGACAGAAAATATGGAAATGTAATCAGTTTTATTTTAGACCCTATAGAAGATACTGTACACATCCTGCCCCAATACTTTGCAATATAAATCTAAATACCCAGTATCACACACACACACACACACACACACACACACACACACCTGGTCAATAAATACTCAGTAATACATGCCCTCTACTCTTAAATACCCAGTTATACACCAACCAGTAGTACTCCCACCATACCTTTAATTACCTAGTAACACGCTCACCCTGCCACTGAAAATACTGAGCAACAGACCTGCTTTACCACCTAATACCCTGAAACATACCAAATCTTGCTTAAAAATACTCTGTGTTACTCCCACTATACTCAAACACACTAAAACACGTGCGTGTGCGCACACACAGTACTCAGATCTCTCAATACCCAACAATGCAACCACTCTGCCTCCTCTCTAATACAGTCTCTCTACCATTAAATACCAAGCTATACTCCAACTCTGTTTCTAAAAACCCAATAATACTCCCACCATACCACTGAGTATGCAGAAACACTTGGAATCTGTGACTGGATATCCAGCAATAGATTTGCTTTGCCATCTAATATCCTGTCACACCCCCCAGCCTGTTTACAACAATATAACCACCCTGCTAAAAATACTCAATAATATCACACCCCACTAATTCCCAACAATTAGACCAATCAACCACTAAATACCCAGAACACCACACTGCCACTAAATTCCCAACCATTAAACCACACAGCAACTAAATACTCATTAATACCCCACTACTAATTACCCAACAATTAAACCACTCAGCCACTGAATACTCAGTAATACCCCACCCTGCCACTAAATTCCCAACAATAAAGCCACCCAGCCTCAAACCACTCGGTAATACCCCACCTTGCCAGTAAATTCCCAACAATTAAACCACCACCAGCCACTAAATGTTCAGTACAACCACACCATGCAACTAAATACCTAACAATTAAACCAATCAGCCACTACATACTCAGTACTACCACACCCTACTACTAAATACCCAACAATTAAACCACCAGCCACTAAATACTCAGTAATACCCCACCCACCACTAAATACCCAACAATTAAATGACCACAAGCCACTAAATGCTCAGTAATAACCCGTCCTGCAACTAAATACCCAACAATTAAACCACTCAGAAACTAATTACTCAGAAATACCCCACCAGACTACTAAATACCCAACAATTAAACCACTCGGCCACTAAATACTCAGTACTACCCGATCCTTCCAATAAATACTCAACAATTAAATGACCATTCATTCATTCATTCATTATCTCTAGCCGCTTTATCCTTCTACAGGGTCGCAGGCAAGCTGGAGCCCATCCCAGCTGACTACGGGCGAAAGGCGGGGTACACCCTGGACAAGTCGCCAGGTCATCACAGGGCTGACACATAGACACAGACAACCATTCACACTCACATTCACACCTACGGTCAATTTAGAGTCACCAGTTAACCTAACCTGCATGTCTTTGGACTGTGGGGGAAACCGGAGCACCCGGAGGAAACCCACGCGGACACGGGGAGAACATGCAAACTCCGCACAGAAAGGCCCTCGCCGGCCCCGGGGCTCGAACCCAGGACCTTCTTGCTGTGAGGCGACAGCGCTAACCACTACACCACCGTGCCGCCATTAAATGACCAACAGGCACTAAATGCTCAGTAATACCCCACCCTGCAACTAAATACCCAACAATTAAACCACTCATCCACTAAATACTCAGCACTACCACATCCTAATACTACATACTCAACAATTAAACCACTCAGCCACAAAATACTCTGCAATACCCCACCCTGCCATTAAATACCCAACAATTCCTGTAAATGACCACCAGCCACTAAAAACTCATTAATACCCACCATGCAACTAAATACCCAACAATTAAACCACCACCAGCCACTAAATGTTCAGTAATACCCTAACCTGCCACTAAATACCCAACAATTAAACCACCACCAGCCTCCAAATGCTCAGTAAAACCTGCCCTGCAACTAAATACCCAGCAATTAAACCACTTAGCCACTAAATACTCAGTACTACCACACCCTACTACTAAATACCGAACAATTAAGCCACTCATCCACTAAATACTCAGTAATACCCCACCCTGCCCTTAAATACCCAACAATTAAACCATCACCCGCCACTAAATGCTCAGTAATGCCAAACCCTGCAACTAAATATCCAACAATTAAACCACTCAGCCACTACTCAGTACTACCCCACCCTTCCACTAAATACCCAACAATTAAACCACCACCAGCCAATAAATGCTCAGTAATACCCCACCCTGCCACTAAATACTCAACAATTAAACCACCACCAGCCACTAAATGCTCAGTAATACCCCACCCTGCAACTAAATACCTAACAATTAAACCACTCAGCCACTACATACTCAGTACTACCACACCCTACTACTAAATACCCAACAATTAAACCACCACCAGCCACTAAATGCTCAGTAATACCCTGCCCTACTACTAAATACCTAACAATTAAACCACTCAGCCACTAAATACTCAGTACTACCCCACCCTGCCACTCAATGCCCAATAATAAACCCACCTACCATCTAAGCACTCTGTGATACACCACCCTGCGACTGACTGCCCAATAGTAACTACCATATGATATACCAATTCCCTCTAAATACAGAGTAAAACTCCCAATATACCCCTAATCCCCCAATAGTACCCCCAACCTGTTTCTTCTTGTCCAACAATAAAAACACACTGCCAGTAATTACCTAACAGTACACAATAACTATTAAATGGCTATTAAATACCCAGTAGGACACCAATCCAGCCATGAATGACCCAACAATATACCCAACCTATGGCTAAATACCCTGTAATACACCCACCCTATCACCAAAATCCACCGATATATCTCCTGCTCCTAAAAATTTACCAATGCACTCATCCTGTCACCAAATACCAGTAATATTCCCACACTTGCTCCAAACACGGTGATACCAGACAATACACCCTCTCCCAAATACCCAGTAATATGCTTACACTGCCCCAAAACACCAAGCAAGGAACCCACCCTGCTCCCCAAACAGAGCAAATGACCCACCCTGTCCCCCAATACCCAATAATGCACCCACCCTGCACCCAAAATAGAGCAAAAAACCCACACTGCCCATAAATACCCAATAATATGCTGACCCTTCCATATAAACAAGCCCACCCTGCCTCAAAACATCCAGCAAGGAAACATTCTTGCTCCCAAATACCTGGTGATATGTCCACTGTGCCCCAAAACACCCAGCAAGGAACTCAACCTTCCCACAAATACCTAGTCATATGCCCACCCTGCCCACAAATACACAATAATACTCCCACCCTGCCCCAAAACACCCAGAATGAACTCACCCTACCAACAAATACCCAGTAATATGCCCATCCTGCCCACAAATACACAATAATATGGCAGTACAACTTATCCTGACCCCAAAGGACAAATATACCAAGTTCCTCAAATAAAGAAAAAAAAATACCCAACCTGTCCCAACTATCCACTAATACACCCACCAATGTGTCCACCTTGCTGCTAAACACCCGGGAATATACCTCTGAATACCCACCATGCTATCATGGGAACTTTCACTTCATCTGATATTCTTTTGGAAGAGATTCAAAGTCAGTATAATTTTTTTTAGTTTGCAAAGTGAGTAGGAGGGGGAGAAAGCGAGAGTGTGTTCATGTGTTTGAATATTTGGGAGGAGTGTAACCCATGTGTCATCTGGAAGGGGAAATGACGTTCTGAATACGTGTGAGCTTAGTTTTGGACCAAGGAATGTAGGGAATGTAATTTAGCATCAAAGCCTTAAAAGGCATCCAGAGATAAATGGGACATTGGTTATTTTTGTTGTGATGGCTCTAGAAGAATAAAAAACAGTGCCAAAAAAGTGCACAGATCCAACTTGACATGGAAATACCAAATACAGGACATTTTGGCAAATGTTCAAAAGGACATTCATGCCTATTGCTTCTACTAGAATGAAGCCAATGATTTGGATTTGGAGTCCTTTCACTGCAAAGTAAGTAGCATGCTGGAAAAGAGAGAGGGACACTGAATATCAGAGCAGGCAGGTTGCTGGGAGAGATAGTCCACTGATTCTGTGTGCCTTCAGCTGACTCGAAGCAACAGATTTAAGATATTCTTTGAAATGCATTTGTCCAGTGCTTTGGAACTTTATTGTACATGAGTAACAATTAAAGAAAGTCAAAGGAGAAAATTTTGCATTGATCTATCCTTCTGTCTGTCGTTAAGTCTCTTATTAGCATTAGTATTGGTGTGTTAAGTGTATATTTTGAAGAACTAATCATTGTGTTTTACAGTGAAGATCTCAGATTCTGGAGATGGGGGTTGAAGGGCATCTTGCTCTCAGCTGCTGTCGTCTCTTGCCACACAGGGCAATCGGAGTGGGCTCTGGATCCTCCCAAACATCTAAATCCGTCTGAATCTGAGAAGGCAGAGGCTGGAGACATTCCTCCTCCTCCTCCTCCTCCTCCTCCTCCCCCTTCCCAGCCCCTCTTTTCTCTCTCTGACCTCTTCAAGCAAATCGCTAGTGAAAACTGCATCGGCTCAGCTGTCCTCAGTGTTCACCAACCGTCATGTTTTCTAAAGAAGACCCTGCACCTGTCTGAGCTGAAACTCCACTCAGTGTTTAATGAGTTTAACAGTGTGCAGAAACCTGGAAAGAGCCCAGTCAGGCCTTGATGATGCTTTATAGGGATGTGTGAGAGGTCATTAAGCTCATCAGTACAAGCACATTTACCATACAGCATGGTGGGTTTCAGAAGCAGAAATAATTTTATTGGCTGTGGGCTTTGACTCGGCAATTGCTTCATTAACACTGACTGAACTAAGACAAGCCATGTAGACAGGTACAGGCAAAAGAAGTAGAACTGAAATAAAATAGAAGATAAGATTGTCATCTGATGGGTCAAAACTAGGCATCCAGGAAAAAAAAAATTGATTTTACTTCTTACTATGATTGATTGATTGATTGCATATATTTCTATCTATAACTTTTACATTTCCATATAAAGGACATGATAATTATTGATTATAAATAATTTATAATTATTTCCACATTCACTGGATATGAGCAGTCGTGCACTCTGATTGGCTACTCTACTACTAGGATATCAGCTCATATACCATGAGTAGAGAAAAACAAAATGACGGTGTGCATCAAGTGAGATATATCACTTTGTTATCAAGTATTTAAATAAAATAGAAATAGCTAAAAGAATATTGGTCCCCCCCCCCCCCCCCCCCAATCTCCTGTTCCACACTCCAGCCCAGATGGTGGCGGTAATGCACCTTTAAGTTGGTTTGCCAACTGCCAAAAAAAACCCTAAAGAAGAAGAAGAAGAAGAAAATGGTGGAGCGTGTTGCTGAATCAACCAAGGACAAAATAAAAAATCTACTCAAAAAGAAAACCCCCCAAAATACAAAAAAAAGCAACAAAATATTAAATAAAATTATTTGATGGTAAGAACGTATCTTTTTTTATTTTTCAAGAATTATTATTATAACATTTTTCACAAATTGCTCCTGTCATTTTGCCAGTTTGTTCTCATTCTCAGCGGAAATGATTTTGTTGGGACGTTTTTATTTATCGAATTTGCCAAAACTGAAACTAAAAATGCTCTGTTTCTCAAAATCCAGTGAATGTGGATAAAATAAAACAGTTATTCCACTCAATCTCGTCGTACATGGTTTATAGCCAACTCAGTGCTACGCGCCTCATCGACTATCAGCTCATGTACGACTCAATTTTGTGGAATAACTGTTAATTAGGGATAAATTAGGGATAAAATTAGCTCATGTTTAAAGTGTTTAATTTTCTGTAAAGCTACTTTGCGACAATGTCTGTTGTTAAAAATGCTATAGAAATAAACTTGACTTGACTTGAATTAGTTGTATTGACTTGTACTCATGACACTTGACATTTTCAATTTATTTAATTTTTTAGGTCGAAATTTCACACTCATTTTCAAATTTCTCCATATCGCATTCATACTGCTTATTTCCTAATAAAAAAGTTAATGTTATGCTGCGTTGTATGGACATTTCCTTAAACCATACCAAGGAATCATGCTAGGTATTAACTGTTTCCTCAGACAGCTACCATTTAACCCTTTAACTTCCATAAACGCCTGAAGCACAAATTTATTTTATGGAAGGTTTATTCCAATGTTAAGCTCTTTATTTAAACATAATTCTGGCTAACTGTGGCATGGTGGTATAGTGGTTAGCACTGTTGCCTCACAACAAGAAGGTTCTGGATTTGAGTCTAATGGCCAAAGTGGGTTTCCTCCGGGTGCTCCAGTTTCCCCCACAGTCCAAAGACATGCAGGTTAGAATAATTGGTGGCTCTAAGTTGACCGTGAGTGTGAATGGTTGTTTGTGTCTATGTGTCAGCCCTGTGCTGACCTGGTGACTTGTCCAGGGTGTATCCTGTCAGCCCATAGTCAGCTTGGATAGGCTCCAGCTTGCCCGTGACCCTGCACAGGATAAGCAGTTATGGATAATGGATGGATAGTCTGGCTATTCGTTGGAATCATCGAGCTTTTTCATCTCATCTCATCTCATTATCTCTAGCCGCTTTATCCTGTTCTACAGGGTCGCAGGCAAGCTGGAGCCTATCCCAGCTGACTACAGGCGAAAGGCGGGGTACACCCTGGACAAGTCGCCAGGTCATCACAGGGCTGACACATAGACACACAACCATTCACACTCACATTCACACCTACAGTCAATTTAGAGTCACCAGTTAACCTAACCTGCATGTCTTTGGACTGTGGGGTAAACCAGAGCACACGGAGGAAACCCACGTGGACACGGGGAGAACATGCAAACTCCACACAGAAAGGCCCTCGCTGGCTACGGGGCTCGAACCTGGACCTTCTTGCTGTGAGGCGACAGCGCTAACCACTACACCACCGTGCCGCCCATCGAGCTTTTTATTCCTGATATTTTCACTAACAGAACACATAAGGTCCTTTTTTTTTAAAAGAATTTTGAGGTTGTGATTTTCACTGATGTAACAAAAATAATAAAAAAAGACCAAAGATAAGAACAAAACACACATATTATGCAATATGACTATTTCTCAGTACAACACACATAGTACGAAAGCTTAAGAACTGCCTTACGTTCCAGGTGGAATATGAGAGTCACCCTGAAACTGGCTTTGGAAAAAGTGCTGCTGTATGAAACACATTAAAATGGGATGATCTAATAGAACATGTAAACACAGCAGGGTGAAATGTGATACAGTCAGTTAATCCACTGATGTATTCCACAGGATAGTACTTGCGACCAGTGGTGCAGCCGAGGCCATACTGCCTTTCTGTGCTTTATGAAATTCATCAACTTTTAGTTAGTTAATCAAAAGATCTCATATTAATTGCCCAGACTTCAAGAGTCAAGTTTTTCTTATAGTCCCAGACACTGTTTCCAAGATTGCAGCTTGGTTAGCATTAATTGGATGCTAAAAAAAATTACAACAAAGTTCCTGAGTCCTTTCTTAAGACGTTTCCAACACCTCTGTGTGAAACGTTGATATTCCAAGCAGTTCATGTTCATATTTCCACTGTCACTCTGCATCTACATGTTTTGTCTAAAAGACTTAACAGCTATGTGCTAGCTAGTGAAATTAATCATTAGGTTAGGACTGGTTTTCATGTTTTCCAGTTGCTGAGCGACAAGTGATGGCTGGTCATGATCTCAAACTGTCTATCAGTAACTTGGTGTTACTATTACAGGTGAGCTTTCTAGCATAGGGTCTCTCTGTAGGGGTAAAGCAATTATACGGACACACAGGACCACACTCATTTAGGAAACACTATTTATGTTATATGTTTTTAGAGTAAAATGGATCAAGTCTGTGACCAATGGAAGCCTGTTTCCGTCCCCATAATAATGAGAAGGTTTATCATAACTTTGACTTGTCATGATAATGAGAACGAACTTATCTCATAATTATGACCTAAACATATCATGAGTTATGTTTCATAATGGGATATACTCATCTCATTATCTCTAGCCGCTTTATCCTTCTACAGGGTCGCAGGCAAGCTGGAGCCTATCCCAGCTGACTACGGGCGAAAGGCGGGGTACACCCTGGACAAGTCGCCAGGTCATCACAGGGCTGACACATAGACACAGACAACCATTCACACCTACGGTCAATTTAGAGTCACCAGTTAACCTAACCTGCACATCTTTGGACTGTGGGGGAAACCAGAGCACCCAGAGGAAACCCACGCGGACAACATGCAAACTCCACACAGAAAGGCCCTCGCCGGCCCCGGGGCTCGAACCTGGACCTTCTTGCTGTGAGGCGACAGCGCTAACCACTACACCACCGTGCCGCCCGTGGGATATACTGTAAAGTCAAAATTTTGAGAAAATGTTCTCATTATTATGAAATAATAAGTCATTACTGATAACTCATAATTATGAGATATGTTCTCAAACATACAATAAAACAACTTGATGATTCTGCCATTTGTGCCTTTGTTGTTTATTTCGATGTACTCCTTCAAAGGCATTTTCAAAACTCAATGATGGAGAAAGCATACATGTCAACTCCTTTGGGCGTCCACCTGTAGTATCAGAGGAAGAAATCCATAAAATCAACATAAAATCCTTATAGCCTTCGAATCGCACCAAACTTAAGAAATAAATAAGTAAATATAACTTGCCTGAGAACTTCGTCCAGCATGTCGAAAATCGCCTCGCCCGTGCCGATATTGCACACGGGCATGTCTATGATTCTTGACTTCGCCCCTCTGTTTATGTCGAAGATCCGCACCAAAACAGCCAGTCGCTTGTCCGTCTTTTTGTCATTGGATTCGTCGATCATCAAAGAAAATGGCGACATCCGGCAGTGCTGGATGATCGGTAGTGTAGCTTCGGGGGCCAAGCTCTTTTTGATTATTTGCGTTGTTTTGGTGCGCCTACAACTGATAGATTTCACAATCGTACTGTCCGTGCAAATTCGTGGCAACAGTTCTGTCAGGTGGTCCGCAACGGCTAGCGGCAAATTGTGCTGAGCAATAAAATTACAGATCGTAACTTCTGCTCTTATTACACTTGTTGGTTGATCATCGGTCTTAGGCTTTGCAAACATCGTCATTTGCGGCTGATTCTGTTTCTGGTGCAAATTTGGCTGATGTAGTTTGGACCTCATGTGTTCCCTCACGTCGTAAACTCCAGACGCCGCAACTTTTATATCTCGCACACAAACTGTGCAGTGCGCGTACTCCTCATTTTTCGCCTGAACAATGACACCATTAAATGTCTCCTTCCATTCAGGAAGATACCGTCTGCCATATCTTATTTTCTTTCTCGGTGTTCCCATTCTTTCACTCAGCAGACGCTATTCAAAATCTCTCAGGTGTAAACAATGTCGCTCTGCACAATGAGAAAATCGTTCGAACAATGACCGTTTGGAGCGTTTAAATGCAGATCGTACGCATGACCGGAACGAGCAAAGTCTCGCAGTCACGATACTGCACGAGGCTTGAAGAATAAACATCCGGTTTCACATAGTCTGGGTTATCTGCCCCTGCATACACGCTGTTCTTTGTCTATAAATCGAGCTTTTGTATGTTTTTGCGACGATCAGCTGACGATGTTCAAGTAAGATACACAAAATAAATTTAGGTCAGAAAATACTGAAAATCCATAAGACTTTGTTTATACGCCCGTACGCCCTTGAAATGAGCTAAAATCCGTATAATTTCCGGACAATCCGTATAGATTGACATGTATGAGAAAGTAATCCATCTTGTGCACCTTGTTTTTGTGACTAATACCACTTGACTGTTAGGACTGGGACTGTTTTGGCCTCTAGAGGCCGCTGTTATTTCCATCTTGTCATGTTTGTTTTGGCCTCTAGAGGCCGCCACTGTGTTTTTGTGTTTGTCTTCATTGCCTGCTTTCTGCCCCGCCCTGTTCCTTAATTAGTGTGTGTACAAATACCCCTCTGTTTGTTCCCTTGTCATGGAGTCTTTTTCCTATGCTATGTCTGTTAGTGCTAGTTCCCTCTGCTCCATGTTCCTTGCCTGTGTCTTTGTGGTTTTTGTACTTTGCTTTCTTTTTGGACCTTTTTGAATTTTGTTTTTACCATTTTTGAGATCTTCTGAGCGTTTGCATTTTTGCCTTTTCTTTTCTTATTTTTGGGCTTTGAACTTTTAGGTATTTTTTATTTTCCCTTTATCTTCTGAGCTTTTGGACTACTTTTGTTTTGTTTTTTTTGCCATGGATTGTACATTTTGTAAATAAACTTTTTGATACTTTTCTACTTCCGCCTCATGCCTCTGCACTTGAGTCATCCCCCTGGTGGCCTAGTGGGGGTTTGCTGGATTATCACACCAGTGAACCAGGTTTGAATCCCATCATAACATTGACAGGTGGATATATCATGCTTTTGTCATCCCCTATCAAAAGCACAAATTCACAAGGTCCATTTGAATGCCACATTACCTCTGCTCATGAGGGCTTTTATTAAAATTTTGTTTCAGGCAAAAATGAGAAAAATGTTTGGATTTTTTTCCAAAGCTGTGGCGACAGCTGCAAGGGTGGCACGGTGGTGTAGTGGTTAGCACTGTTGCCTCACAGCAAGAAGGTTCTGGGTTTGTGGCCAATGGGGGTTTTTCTGTGTGAAGTTTGCATGTTCTGTCTGTGTGGGTTTCCTCCAGGTGCTCCAGTTTCCTCCCACAGTCCAAAGACATATAGTTAGGCTAATTGGCTACTCTAAATTACTCATGGGTGTGAATGTTTTTTCCCAAGCCCAGAAATGGGAGGGTTGCGGCAGGAAGGGCATCGGGCATAAAACTATGCTCCAATTAATATAATATATGGATCACTAGGGTCCACATGGCAGTAGTGCTGAACAAGAAAAAGTAGTGACAGATGTCATTCTGTAGTGGCACCCTGATGTTGTATCAGTAATGCTCTGATCAGTCTACACAAATTTTGTCATGGTTGACAAATTTCCAGCATTGGGCCTGAATATGAATGTTGGGAATGACGAGTGAGCCCTGTATTGTGACATAATTGAAAAACAGCGATGTGGCATCTGGGACACCCTATTGATACACCCTGAAAAAAAGTCTGGATTGTCATGTCGGAATTGTTTGTATTTTCTTGCCAAGTTTGACAAGTCCTATGACATTTCTTCTGTCATCATGATTGACAATTTCTTGACCGTCCTCCCTGATGATGCGCAAGAACATGAATGGTGATTGATTGAGGTCAAACTTGTAGTATTTCCAGTCTCCCTACCAAGACATGCAAGAATTTATGGCAGTATAATTGTGTAATCTGACATGGTGTCCATGGTTAAAGACCAAAATATCATGTAGTCTGATTATATTACATATATCAACATACTGCATTTCCGATAAAAATATAACACTCAGAAAGATAAACATGTTTCTCAATTCCACTCTGAACCAGTGAGACAAGAGAGCATGACTTTGATACTTAAGGATGGAGTGGAGTTTCTTGTGTCATTGACATATGAGTCTGTATTCAGATCCTTGGCGGCATGGTGGTGTAGTGGTTAGCACTATTGCCTCAGAGCAAGAAGGTGCTGGGTTTGAGCCCAGTGGCTGATGGGGGGCCTTTCTGTGTGGAGTTTGCATGTTCTCCCTGTGTCTGTGCGGGTTTCCTCCAAAGACATGCAGTTTAGGCTAATTGGTGGCTCTAAATTGACTGTAGATGTGAATGGTTGTTTGTCTCTATGTGTCAGCCCTGTGATGATCTGGTGACTTATCCAGGGTGTACCCTGCCTCTTGCCCATAGTCAGCTGGGATAGGCTCCAGCTTGCCCATGAACCTGCACAGGATAAGCGGTTACGGGTAATGGATGGATGGATCCAGATCCTCACTGGAGACCATGGCAAAGGAAATGTGCACAGTGAAACCACTGATGTTTGCAATATCTCAAAATGACTGGAAATCCATTTGTAGCATCCATGATTATCCTAACCATGTAATACTGAGTAGATTGTGTATTTCTGTATTGTTCATTTTTTAGCTCATCTGGCCGACAGGCGATGAGCTTATCCCATCGTGTTATCTGTCATCTGTCCATCGTCATCCACAATTCATGAAAATCACTTCTTCTCTCTCATTTCTTCACTGATTTATTCTTTTTGGCAGGAAGGTGGGTCCACCTGGGCTGCATATAGCTTCTACCAAAATTTAGGTAATTGCAATTAATAATGAAGATATGGAGTAATTAAGCCCTAACGAGCAGTTTCCACACAAATCGCTTCTTCTCCCTCAATTCTTCAACGATTTTGATTCTTTCTGGCAAGAAGGTAAGGGTTCTTAGGGTGTATATGATTTCTACCCAGATTTGCTTAGTTACAATTATTAATGAAATTATGGACTAATTAAGCCTTAATGAACAGTTCAACAAAAATCGTTTCTTCTCAGTCAATTCCTCACCATTTTGGATTCTTTCTGGCAAATAGGTAGGTATTCCTAGGGTGTATATAGCTTCTATATATAGCTTGTATATAGTGTATGTAGCTTGCGACTTTTATTGCGCAAGGTGGCCCACTTTAGATCATTCCTTCTGGACTAAACGGGGCCGGAGTGAGCTACGGGGGGTTGGTTAAGTCTATGGACAGTTTTGTTTTTCCTGGTGAATACATTTCAGTTTTTTGATATTTAAAAGAAATCTGGTTGTTTTATTAAATGTTTTATGTAAATTTCCCATATGGAGATCTATCACACTTTATAGCACTTCTTCTTCTTCTTCTTCTTTTACTTGACAGATCTAATGAAGCTCTCAGGAAACCTCGAGCGGAAAATCCCCTCAATAAAATTAGCAACTTCACACAACTCATATTAAAGGCTGCACTGGGAAATGAGAGCTTGAGAGACGAGTCTGAATGTGTTACGTTGAGTCCCGCTTTTGCTCCTTTGGGCTTCGTAAAGAGATACCAGCTGCTTCTTGAATGATATGACTGAAACAAAAGTGAGATTATTACTCTTTAGCACATACTCATTATAGTGATTTGGTTGAATAACTTATTACAAGTTCTAAAAGTAACACTTGTATTTTGTATTTGTAAACCAGCTCAAAGTGAGTACTGAAACAGGATCGCTTTTTGACTGTGTGCTTAATTGTAGTCATTAGGACGTAAAGAACATAAGTGAACCCTCGATCTGTACAATTACTCTCGTAATTACAGCTTTTCACTCTCATCTATGCATCCAGAACAGGAATCTTGGGCTTATATGGGTTCCTTGCTTTCCTACATATTTAGATGAATGAATACCATGAGGCACTGATATCAAGTATCGTTGTGGTTGTATGTCGAGAAGAACTATAAATATGACTTATACATGAAAGAGGCTTAGTGGCACACGATGTTGGGAGATAATCAGTATCAATACTTTTATTTAATCCAAACTAATTTCATCTTCTCCATCCTTTTTGTGACTATTGCCTCATAGAGGCTGTAGCCACAATGTCATTGTGTTGTAAGAATGTAAGAATGAGTGTAACAATAGCGCACTGCGCATGTGCATACACATACCGGTACAGGTGTTCCTATTAAAATGGCTGGTGAGTGTACACAATTCAGTTCACCATTCGAAATAAATGGACTGGACTAAAGAAATGGCTTTCAGTCATGTTTATGATTATTACTGAGGGAAAGTGTGTTCCTATTTTAAAATATACTCCAGGTTGTCCCCTTTTCCTCGCCTTCTTTGGCCAGTGGTCCCATGTGTGATGTAGATGTGACGCACTTCCGAGTTGTCACAAGAAGTTGTCAAAAAGAGTATTGAGACCACTGAGCTCTGGCGCTGGGACTTTTCCGGGAAATAAGAGTTGGGGTCATGGCGACAAAGTGTGTATGTCAGCCTCGGTTCGGAGGTTTCAGTTTCAAAGACTGTAAGAGGTAAGAGTAGAATAATATAAAGTACAGACACTTGGTATATTTTACTTCTGTAATTTTTAAATTGTTCATTTTTGGATTATGCTATATTTTTGTGGCTACTACCTCATAGAGTAAATATATACGCTATATTTCCTGTAGGGTGGTGTAGTGGTTAGCGCTGTCGCCTCACAGCAAGAAGGTCCGGGTTCGAGCCCCGTGACTGGCGAGGGCCTTTCTGTGCGGAGTTTGCATGTTCTCCCCGTGTCCGCGTGGGTTTCCTCCGGGTGCTCCGGTTTCCCCCACAGTCCAAAGACATGCAGGTTAGGTTAACTGGTGACTCTAAATTGACTGCAGGTGTGAATGTGAGTATGAATAGTTGTCTATGTGTCAGCCCTGTGATGACCTGGCGACTTGTCCAGGGTGTACCCCGCCTTTCGCCCGTAGTCAGCTGGGATAGGTTCCAGCTTGCCTGCGACCCTGTAGAAGGATAAAGCGGCTAGAGATAATGAGATGAGATATTTACTGTATGGACATGGGATCAGAAAACAATTTTATTACTGCTGGAGATTCACGAATTCAGTGCTGCTCTGGTGCTGATGCTTTGGTCTGAATCTGTGAGATAACCACCAGCACCACCACGCCCCATTCATTTGAATATAATATATGGAAATAAAAAGAGCTGGGAAATAAATGTGGCAAGAGCAAATAAAAGTCCTCAGAAATAAATATATTGGAATAGAATTATGATTTTCTTTATTTTCACAAGATGTTTTAAGTGCTATAGATTTTTTTTTCTGTTAGTAACTTGAATTATTTTGTTGTTTCATCCCTACGCTACTTCACTAACATTACAGAGTAATGCTGCTCAACTTCAATTTAATATAAACCTTTTTAGCTGGCAGTGGCACAGTCATGCAGTGCTTTCACTTGACAGCTCAGGACCCTGGTTCAATCCTGAGCTTGAGTTACTGTCTGAATTGCCTACGCTAAATCACCCCGGTGTGAATGAGAGTGTGCGTGTGTGGCCTGTGATAGAGTTACTGAAGATGTCTGAATGAATGCCTACTAGCTTGCAAAAATTTACGTCTACAGCACACAATCAGATATAAAGCAGATTAGATGTGGGAGCAAGAGCACTGAGGCCGTACACGAGGGCTTTATGTATATCAAAGGATATATACAGTAGTTCACTTTCCTTCACACCACATCACTCTTCTACACAAACCCATGAAGGGATGGCAGAATAACCTTTACGTAATATCCTTCCAGGCTAGCTGAGCACTTGAAGTTAACTTTAGCAACACAGAAATGCCTTTCCAGTTCTCGAGGTCCTTCTTCCAACTTGACCCATCATCATAAGGGGACCTCTGTCCTCTGTTCTATTTTAGTTTCTATATGTACAAAAATTGAAGCTGATCACATTGGAATAACACAAGAAGCAAAGTGTAATGTAATGGCGTCTATTAGAGTAGAGCATTCTTCCTGATATTTATTTCATGTCTCAATACATAACCAAGGAAAGTGGTTCAGTTTTACAGGTCATAAATAATTCTCTCCTCATTCCTCACTTGTGTAACCCCTCTGAGTTGTTCATTTCCTGTCTAATGACTGCAACACCAATGGTCATGGTCAGTTCTGTAAATCAGTAATTGCACTTGTAATGCAAATTACATATACACACTTCTCATATGGCATTGTCAATAATTAATCACTTTATTGCTTTACAGAGTGTACACATCAGGTCAGAAATAGCAGATAATAGTAATTACCAAATGCTGACCAAAAGAGATACCAAATACCAAATGGCATATGAACAGACCTGTTTATCTTCTAGGACTTCTTTTAAAAACATTAAGCTGAATTATACTGTTCTATTAATTCTGCCATTATGGCATACACCAGTCTGGGACATTGCATTCCCTGTCAGCAGAGGCCTCCCTCCTCCCATGAGTTCTAACTTACCACTCCCTAGTTACTTCCTGTTTTGTAGAGCATCCAACACCAACACATGCATTGCCTAATCAAGGAGACTTGCCAATCCAAGCATTTGTGTCAGTTCTGAGCTCTGTGTTTGTCATTATTGTGTTTTGACCCTTGCATATTTATAAAATATGACAACTTATGGCCCTTTTCCACTACCCTTTTTCAGCTCACTTCAGCTCGCTTCAGCTCACTTCAGCCCTACACGGCTCGCGTTTCGACTACCAAAAACCAGCACGACTCAGATCGCTTCAGCCCTGCTTAGCCCCCAAAACTTGCACGGTTTTGGAGTAGGGCTGAAGCGAGCCAAACCGAGCCGAGTGAGGCTGGGGGCGTGAGCAGACACTCCCCTGTGCACTGATTGGTGAGGAGGAGTGTCCTCACATGCCAACACACGCCCCGCGAGCGCGCTGGGATCTGTAAACACCGCAAACCCGGAAGGAGAATAATTACGAATTACGAGAATTTCTGAAGCCTTATGTGCCTCGCCTCATCTATACGCTCTTGCCAGTATCTGTCTGCGTTGTCGGTGACAACAAGCCACAGCACCAAGACCAGCAACACTAACGACTCCATGTCCTCCATGTTTATTGTTTACTATTCGGGTCGTGAGACTACCGCTTAAAAGATCACTGATGTCACTGTTTGCGCTGCTTAACGACATCACCTGACGTCCACCCACTTTCGCTAACTCCACCCAATGTGTCCACCCACTTCCAGCCAGCATGGTTCAGCGCGGTTGTAGTCGAAATGCAACTCCAACAGCCCCGCTCAGCCCAACTCAGCACGGCACGGCTCAGCCCGACTCAGCCGCGTTTGTTGTGGAAAAGCGGCATTACTCTGGTGGTGCAGTGGTTATCACTGTCGCCAAAGTTAAGCTCTTTATTTAAACATATATTCTGGCTAACAGTGGCATGGTGGTATAGTGGTTAGCACTGTCACCTCACAGCAAGAAGGTTGCATGTTCGAGCCTCACAGCCAAAGGAGGCCTTTCTGTGTGGAGTTTGCATGTTCTCCTCGTGTCTGTGTGGGTTTCCTCCAGGTGCTCCAGTTTCCCCCCACAGTCCATAGACATGCAGATTAGGGAAAATACCCAGCCACTGGGGTTGTACAAGCCAGTGCATACTTAGAGGCTGTCCACACGGCAACGGATTCAGGTGAATCTGATAAAATTTTTTATCGTTTCGGCCTGCCGTCCACACGGCACCGGCGTTTTGGGTGCCCCAAAACGATATTTTTTGAGAACGGGTTCCAGAATGGAAAAATCTGGCAACAGCGCCGTTGCGAAGTCGTCTGGATGAGTAGAACGGATTTGTTTACAATGACGTCACAACCACATGACTAGAACAAGCAGCACTCTCGCTGTTTTGTATGAACCACTGCATTGCATTCACTTTTGTATACAGCTTTTCTTTTAAATAAACAAGTAACTGAACCATTTCTTGAATTTCTTTTTTTTTATTGGATAAGACTGCTTTTCAAAATGTTCACACACAATATAAAAAGTTATATAAATTATATAAAAATGCTTTTCAAAATGTTCACACACAATAAGAAAATTAAGTTATATAAAACTATGCACACTAATAAAAGTAATTTGTACACACAGAAGGCACGATTTCCTCACGTAGTCGCAGCCATCTTCTTGTTGTTGTTGTGTGTTTGTTCCTGTGAGTGCTTCACGCCAGGTAGAGGAAGGGGTTTATGCGTATGCGTCCTACTTCTTCTATTGTTCTGGTGTCTCCGATGGGACCATCTTACAGCGCACGTAGAGGTGTGGCATGTGTATTGCATCGTTTTCAGCAAGCGTTGCGTTGCCATATGTACCTGATATTTTACTGATCCGTTGCCCATGTAGATGTGATATTTTTTTAAATAAAATCTTGTTGCCGTTGTCATGTGGATGTAGCCTTATGGTGATGATACACGGGGCAACTTTTTGGGCAATGTTGCCAAGCAATGTTGCTGGCAACGGGAAACTAGGTGAGACACAGGGCAACTTTTCAGGGCAACTAACAATGGGCAACAACAGTTAGCAACAGCAGTTTACAGTTAGCTAAAAAAAATCGATGTCTTAATTTTTGCTGTGACCATTTAATCAAGCTGTCTGTTGTTTTTTAGAGCTTTGGTGAGGTAAATTCCTCCATATAGAATATTAAAATAACAACTTACCGGCGTAAAAACAGATGAGGAGTCTCTCCATCTCTTCACTCCACTGACACTGAGCGGCCGCCATATTTGTTTGAAATTTCTGATCCAAACCTCATCGGAGGTCACATGACTCGATACTCGCGTTCTGATTGGCTTATCTCAAAAAGTTGCCAGAGATTATCAAAACCATTCAGAAAGAAACAATGTTGCCCAATCTCAATAGAAAAGAGTCAAAACGCAATTGCCCAGCAACATTACTCGGCAACATTGCCCAAAAAGTTGCCCCGTGTATCATCACCATTAGTGCTGGTCCCAAAGCCTGGATAGATTGGGGAGGGTTGTGTCAGGAAGGGCATCCAGTGTAAAACCTATGCCAATCAAGTATGCGGAACAGATCCACTGTAGCAACCCTTAACGGGGGCAGCTGAAATAAGAAGACAACTCATTACGGTTACCCATTGCAACTTCTGGAATGGAGGTTTTAATCTTTGTCAATAAACCACCCTGCCTGGGAGATCCTTAAACATCTCCCAAGTCCAGTTTGTTAAAGTGTTTAATAGAAAATGATAAGGGATGCCTGATAGTAGTGCCTTGGTCTCAAGACCAGTCTCAAGACCACTTTTTGAAGGTCTTGGTCTCGTCTCAGAATCAACTGCATTTTTACTCAGTCTTGTCTCAGTCTTGGACATAGAAGACTCAGGATTTTATTTCAAGACCAGTCAAAACCACAACCGTGATGATTTCACTAAATTGCCTGTGCATTGTCTGATTTATTTGTTAACATCGTTACTGTGATTGGATGTAAAATTTCCTGCTTCAAATGCAACCAATAACATGACTCATTGCTAAATGTTACTTACTATTAACAGATGTCACCCCTCCCCCACCCATTCACACACAATGGTCTGGTCCTAGTCTTGACTCGGTCTTGCCCTGCCTTGGTCTTGACTTGATCTCAATCCCACAAAGTCTTGGTCTTTGTGGGATTAGAGACCAGAGGTTTAAGGACTAGAGACCAGAGGTTTAAGCTGTGACACGTGGAAAGTGGGGTGAATATGTCACATGGTAAGTGGTAATGCCAGTCTGACAGAACATGGATTAATTACCTTGCTGATGAGGAAGGGTCCTCGGTATCTGGGGGCCAGCTTACAGGAGATGGTTATGAGTAGCAGATGGCGCGTGGAGAGCATGACTCGCTGCCCCACCCAGTAGGTGGGTGCCTTAGAGTGGCGTTTGTCAGCCTGCCTCTTGGATGCTAGGGCAGAGCTAATGAGTCTTCTCTGGGCCAATGCCCACATCCTCCTGCAGTGGCGTATGAAGGTCTGGGCTGAGGGTACGGCGACCTCCTCTTCTTGGTTGGCGAAGAGTGGTGGTTGATAACCTAGGGAGCACTGGAATGGTGAGAGACCTGTGGCAGATGAAGGGAGAGTATTGTGAGCATACTTGACCCAAGGTAAGTACTTACTCCAAGAACCGGCATTCCTGGACGCCATGCACCTGAATGCCACCTCCAAATCTTGTTTCGCCCATTCCGCCTGGCCGTTGGTTTGATGGTGGAACCCTGAGGAGAGACTACAGGAGGCCCCAATGAGTTTGCAGAAGGCCCTCCAGAACTGCGCAGTGAACTGAGGACCCCGGTAAGAGATGATGTCAGTGGGGAGTCCATGTAGGCAGAAAATGTGAAGGATGAGTAATTTGGCGGTTTATTTAGCTGTGGGAAGCTTGGGCAGAGGGATGAAATGGACTGCCTTGGAGAAATGGTCAATAACTGTGAGGATGCATGTGTTGCCACCTGAGTTGGGGAGTCCTGTGACGAAGTCCAGGACGATGTGAGACCAGGGTCAATGAGGAATCAGGAGGGGTCTTAACAAGCCAGCAGGGGGTCAATTGGCTGTCTTGTTCTGGGCACATGTGTTGCAGGCTGCCACAAACTCCTGGACATCTTCCTTGATGGATGGCCACCAGAAGTGCTATTGGACGGGCACCAGGGTTCGAGCAGTGCCAGGGTTTGAGCAGCTCCTGGGTGACAAGCCAACTTGGAGCCATGACCCCACTGCAACACCTGGGTTCACACAGAACAGGAAACAAACAGATGGTTAGGTGGTATGTTGCTTGAATTACCTTCTCCGGAGTCCTGCTCCAAGGCCTTCTGCAGTGTCTCCACCTCAAGTAGGGCGGCCCCACCAGACAGCATGGAGGGAGGATGGTTTTGGGCATACTAGACTCCTCCTGGTGGGCAGAGAATATCCTGGACAGGGCATCAGGTTTGCCGTTCTTGGAGCCTGGGCGGTAGGATAGCGTGAATTGGAAACGGGAGAAGAAGAGAGACCATCGGGCTTGCCGTGAATTAAGGTGTTTGGCGGACTTGAGGTATTTTAGGTTTTTGTGGTCGGTCCAGACAAGGAAGGGGAGAGCCGACCCCTCGAGCCAGTGCCTCCACTCCTCCAAGGCTAGCTTGACAGCCAACAACTCTCTGTCGCCGATGTCATAATTACATTCAGCAGGGGACAGCTGGCAAGAGAAGAAGGAGCAGGGGTGGACCTTGTTATTGCTGACCCTCTGGGAGAGAATGGCTCCGACCCCGGACTCGGAAGCGTCGACCTCCACGATGAACTGTTTGGTCGGATCGGGTATGGTGAGAATGGGTGCTGTGGTGAACTTGCGCTTGAGCATGGAGAAGGCTTTCTCTGCTTCCTCCCCTCTCTTGAATTGGGTCTTGGTCAAGGTTAAGGCAGTGAGAGGTCTGGCCACCGTGCTGAAGTCGCAGAAGCCTGTAGAAATTGGCGAATCCCAGGAAATGCTGGAGCTCTCGTGGCGAGGATGGGGTGGGCCAGTCAGTGACTGCGTCAAACTTGAGGGGGTCCATCTGGATCCTAGCCGGGAAGATAAACCCCAGAAACGAGACAGAGCTCTGGTGGAATTCGCTCTTTTCCGCCTTGACAAACAGCTTGTTTTCTAGCAGGTGCTGGAGGACCTTCTGGATGTGGCCCCGATGTTCCTCCAGGGAGCGAGAGAAGATCAGGATGTCATCCAGGTACACGAAAATGAAGATGTTAAGAAAGTCCCTTAGGACATTGTTGACAAGTGCCTGGAAGACTGCGGGCATGTTGGTCAGGCCGAAAGGGACCACGAGGTACTCGTAGTGGTCAGTGGTGGTGTTAAAGGCCGTCTTCCACTCATCCTCCTCCCTGATCCTGATGAGATGGTAGGCATTGTGTAAGTCCAACTTGGTGAATATCTTGGCTCCCTGGAGTAGTTCAAAGGCCGTAGTCATGAGCGGTAGGGGGTAGCGGTTCTTGACCGTGATGGCATTGAGACCTCAATAGTCAATGCAGGGGCAGAGCGACTTGTCCTTTTCCACGAAGAAGAATCCCGCCCCTGCTGGGGAGGAGGAAGGGCGGATGATCCCAGCTGCCAGAGACTCAGAGATATACTTCTCCATGGCTTGCCTTTCAACAGGAGAAAGAGAGTAGAGTCACCCTTTGGGTGGTGCCATCCCGGGCAGGAGGTCGATTCCACAGTCATAGGGTCTGTGAGGAGGGAGGAACACTGCTTGGGTCTTGCTGAAAACAAGTCTTAAGTCCAGGTATTCTGGAGGCATGTGAGAGAGGTCGGGAAACTTGCTGGCTGAAGGCTGTGGTGGTTTGGCGGGAGACAGATCAGAGTTCAGGCAGGAAGCTAGGCAGGAATGGCTCCAGCCTAGGATGGTGTTATCAGCCCAGTTTAGGTGGGGGTTGTGCTGCGTTAACCAGGGTAATCCTAGGATGATGGGTACATGGGGGTTGTTCATGACATGGAGTTGGATGGTTTCAGAGTGGTTGCCGGAAATCCTCAGGGTGAGCGGGGCGGTAAGCTGATGATGGTGGTCAAGCTGGTGCCATTGAGTGTCAGGACTGTGAGAGGGACATCGAGGGCGAGTAGCGGAATTCCCAGATGCTTAGTGGTGGCGAAGCAGATCAGGTTCTTGTCCGCCCCTGAGTCTATGAGGGCCTGGAGATGGTGATGCTGGTTGTCATGGATGATGATGACAGGGAGTAACGGTTGATCAGCAGGGGGCTGGTTCCGAGTGTTGCCCACCAGGGCCCCTCAATTCACTGGTGGTCTCGTTCCCTTTAGCGGGCAGGCTCGGCAGATGTGTCCCTGCTGACCACAGTAGAAACAGGCCCCTGTGCTCAGCCGGCACTGTCGTTCCTCCGCTGACACCCGTACCCAGTCTACCTGCATGGGTTTGACGGACAAGGCGGAAGGTGGAGAGGAGGAGAAGCTGGGGCGGGTCTTCTCTCTCCTCCGTTGCTGGAACCGGGCATTGATACGGTTGGCAAGGTCCATGAGACTGGAAAGGTCCGACAGCAGTTCCCGCGATACCAGTTCATCCTTAATGGCATTGGACAAGCCATGCAGGAATGTGTCGACCTGGGCGCGCTCCTTCCAACCGCATAATGCCACCAATGTCCGGGACTCGATGGCGTAGTCCGAGGTAGACCGGGACCCCTGCCACAGTTCCACGAGCTCTCTAGCCACCTCCTGGCCAGACAGAGAGCCATTGAAAGTTTGCCTCATCTCCTCAGAGAAATCCTTGAAACAGGAACAAAAGGGTGCATCGGCATCCCAGACCGCTGTTCCCCACTCTCTGGCCTTGCCGGTGAGGAGTGTGATTATATATGCTACCCGGGGAGCATTCTGTGGGGAAGGCCAGAGGTTGCAGCTCTAGGATCAAAGAGCATTGAGATAAGAACGATCTGCAAGTACCTGGTTCTCCATCATAGGGCTGAGGTGCTGTAAGTCTGGGTTCGCGGAGAAAAGCAGTGGCAGGAGTTGAAGTAGGAGATGGCTGGGCAGGGGTAGGCATGGCTTGATAGTGCTGCATCTGTGTGGTGTGGAGGTTGAGTGAGTTGGTCAGGGTGGCGAGGTTCTGGGTGATCTGCTGGAGGTCTTGTTGATGGGTCCCTAGGAGAGTCCCTTGCTGCTGGATGGCTGTTCTCAGACGGGTGAGTTCCGCTGGATCCATGTTGGCCAGAACGTATTGTTAGGGGTGGTGGAGGTGTGGTGAGATAAGGATCCACAAGCAGAACACAGACAGTAATCCAATAAATAAGGTGATTTAATTCAGGGAAAAGGGCGTGGCAAAAAAGTAAACAAACGGGACAAAAACAAATGGCAAAAATAGTCCAGGTAAAAAGAGACAAAAAACTTGACAAAAACAAAAGACAGGCAAGGACAAAAACGCTAGAGCAAAAAACCATAAACAAGAAAAAACCCTAGTGCAAAAAAAAAAAACCACGAACAAGAAAAAACCCTTAGTGCAAAAACCATGAACTAGAAAAATAGCTTGAGCAAAAAACCATGAAACGCAATAGAGGCACGGAAACAGCTAGAATAGCAAAACGAGACGTTCTGGCAAAGTCAGAGTCTGAGAATGGTGTATTTATTGAGGTATTTCACCCACGTGACCAAGTCATGTGATGCTGCCATTTTGGACGTCACGGCTCGAATCAGTTTGAATGCGAGGAAGGCGACAAACGAAAAACATAAAAGAAAAAGGAGCGAGATGCAGAAAACACCTTCACTATCCAGCGACGTAGGGCATTTACAGGGCGAGCAGAGGGAGAGGTATTTGCAAAAATTGAGGTTAGCAGGCTTAGAGAACGACGTTTACCTGCTTCCACCAGGATTGTTCACTGACCCATCGCCATACACAGGTTTGGGCGATGAGAATAGAATATTGAATAGAATATTATTTTCCTTTTGATGAATAAAGTTTATAAATACTACTTATATCATGTCATAGCCGGAGCGCGCCAGCGAGCTCCCCCGGCGCGCGAGCGCGCTAGCGAGCTCCTCCGGCGCGCCAGCGAGCTCCCAGGCGCGCCAGCGAGCTCCCCGGCGCGCCAGCGAGCTCCCCGGCGCGCCAGCGAGCTCCCCGGCGAGCTCTCCCGGCACGCCGGCGAGCTCCCCCGGCGTGCCGGCGAGCTCTGGTGCCTGAGCGCGCTAGCGAGCTCCCCGGCGCGCCAGCGAGCTCCCCGGCGCCCGAGCGCGCTAGCGAGCTCCCCGGCGCGCTAGCGAGCTCCGGCTATGACATGATATAAGTAGTATTTATAAACTTTATTCATCAAAAGGAAAATAATACATGACAAACAGGAGAACAAAATGTCTGCTACATGCAACCCTAGACAAATTAACACTGCCTTGTTTCACTGCTCAGATGGGTTAACAAACACTGACCCATTTACTTTTTGCTATATATTTTATCAAAGTTGCGTTGACTGATAAACTAACCTGAAATTAAATGATCACTGCAAAGTCTGGAGTACTCTGTTGGCTCCCAATCCTGTCTCTTCACAGCTGCAATCCATTTGGCCCTCTTGTCTGGGTCAGTAGGAAACCGGTAAAAGGAGCGTCCTGCACGCTGTCCCTGTGTGCTGTGGCAGCCCACAGCACAACAAGCAAACACCATGGTTATTTATAGAGTGCTTACTGACAAATTAATCTATTCTAGGTGTCTGTAACACGTTTTTTTCCAAGCTGGTTCTCCCTCTCTGTCTGCAGCGTTAGTATGTAGCTTGCCGTCCAAAATGGCGGACACCGGGGCGTCATGTGACCCTGTGACGTCAGGTGAAATACCTCAATAGGCAGCAGTGAAAATCAGGAAGTGAATACAGGGGAGATGGAATTCCCATCCTGGATCGGCGCTGGCGTGAGAGATCCGTAATCTCCGGAGTGGATGTCCGGGGCGGAGCATGACAATGATGGTCTCAGTTTAGGTGGTCTTGACTACAACACTACCTGATAGAAATGTATAGAGTAAAATTCTGACATCAAAACATTATAATATGATTTTTCAGCATGATGTTACATAATTTATAATTGGTGGTTATACAAGCATTGTTCTTTTACATTGCAAGATCCAATCACAGTGACACATATTCATAAATCTCACTGTTAAAAAATCAGCCTACATCACATCCTTTATTGCACTTATTACCTGTCCCTTTACTTTCAATACATTGGGGAAGCCATGGCCTAAAGAAGAAGAAGAAGCAGCTTTGGGACAAAAGGTCACTGTTTTGAATCCCTGGACCAGCA
Source organism: Neoarius graeffei (assembly GCF_027579695.1). Classification (NCBI taxonomy): domain Eukaryota; kingdom Metazoa; phylum Chordata; class Actinopteri; order Siluriformes; family Ariidae; genus Neoarius; species Neoarius graeffei. The sequence goes on from NC_083577.1 coordinate 7,653,225, forward strand.
GGAATGGCTGAAGTGCCTTTGAGCAATGCACCTAACCCCCCCAGCTGCTTCCCCAGGCTGCTCTGGGTATCTTGTATGTCTCTCTATATAAGAGTGTCTACCAAAATAATGCCATTAATGTAATGTAATCCCCAGCCTCTGTAAAGGTTGTGTATCTTTTATTTTGTCCTAGTTGTATTACATCTATAAATTCCTATACACTAATTCTGCTTCAACTCAAATTCATATTTGTAATGATTATTTCTGTTTTATTTATTTTGTCCAAATTCTGATTTCTGTTGTGGGTTTTGTCAAGTCTCTCTGAGTTTGAACAAACATCTGAGAAACAAACAGAAATAAATATCCAGATAGAGCAGCATTACCACTTCACAGCTCCAGGGTCCTTGGTTCAATCTTGAACTTGGGTTATTGTCTGTGTGCAGTTTTATTTGTCCTTCCAGTGTCTGTGTGGGTTTCGTCCAACGTCTAAAAAACATATGATGGGGGGCAGGTATGGACTAAAGGTTAGAGAAGCTCTGGGTCCAAAAGGTCACCGGGTCAGTTCCCTGGATCCACAGGAAAATGTGTGGGTGGGGGGAGTGAATGAACAGCACTTTCCCCTCCCTCTACATCCATGACTGAAGTGCCCTTGAGCAAGGCACCTGACCCGCAACTACTCCCCGGGCACTGTAGAGCAGCTGCCCAGTGCCCTGGGTATGTGTGTGTTCACTGCTTCAGATGAATAAATAATAATAATAAGGTCAATTTATATTGTGCCTTTCTCACACCCAAGGTCACTTTACAATTAGGGAAGGAAGGGGAAAAAAGAGTCCACCAAAAGAGGGTCAGGATGTTATTCCAATAACTTAGCTACCCACAGTCCCACCAAAAGGCACACAAAGATAAATCCCACACTGCTTGCACAGCCACCGCAACGCTGCCGGGCAACATCACTCAGAACATCATGCCATGGATCCACAAAGTGAGCACAGAAGCACCACCACACAGAGCACTGATATGTCCCAAACCACCTGCACAGCCACCATGACACCACTGGGCAACATCACTCAGAACACCGCAACAAGCACAGAAGCACCTCTGCACAGAGTGCTGGACAACCCTGACGTTAAAAGAGCAATGAGCTCACTGCAGTCCATAGTGAGGAGCACAGGCATCACCCACAGCAGACCAAGGCCTGGAGGGAACCGACGCCCAAAACTGGGTCTGGAGCTACATCACAACTTGTAGACAAAACATTCAAACAAAAAACAAACATCAAACTATACAAACACAAAAAGAAAAACAAAGGTAAGGAAAAAAATACAAATAAAAAGCTCCAGTGAGAAGCGGCAGCCAAAATGTGCACGGCATACTCTCAACCGGAAGTGGAAATAGAATGATAAATAGAATAAAATGCAGAGAAAGAATTTCACTGTGCTGTAATGTATGTGTGACAAATAAAGGCCCTGTTCTTGCCCCTGGGTGTGAATGAGTATGTGTCTGCATGGTGCTCTGAGATGGACTGGGGTTCTATCCAAGGTTGCGTTCCCACCTTACATCTAGTGTTCCCTAAATCCAACATAACCCTGACCAGGATAAAGGAGTTACTGTGAGTGAGTCAGTGAGCGAGTGAGTGGGAGATATATACATGGATGGATGGATGGATGGACTTTATGTAGCTTGTGTATTGTTTCTCCTTATGGTCCTGGTGAAACACTTTCATTCCAGTGGGTGCAAGCTACACAGAGGAATGACAATAAAAATCCACTTGACTTTATTATTATTATTATTATTATTATTATTATTATAATCACTGATGGATAGGACTACATGGCAGATTTGAGCTCTCGCTTGGAAAGTTTGTGTATTTTGAGTTTTCCTGGGATCCAGTCAAGGTTTTCTACTTTTCCTGTCCTTTCTGGACTCCAATGACACCTGGGATCATCTCCCCCATACTTGGCTCATTTCTATTTCCAGGTCTTCATACTTGGAAAGCTTTATGGAAACTTTAGTGGAGGTATTATAAGATGGAACTGATGCATCGATGAGCATGCACATCTTGCCCTTGATGATGTCAGGCCTGTTGGCTATGAGCTCTCTGAGATCTGAAGTCTCTAATGCATGGGTGTCCAAACAGCTGTAATCATGACACGCAAAATTATATTCATAAATCAGTGCTTCATTTTGGGATAAATGACATTGACCACATGAATTAACCCTAACCCTGATCCAAGGACTCTTTCAAGGATTCATAAAAGGTCTGTTCATGATTAGTGGTTGGAAGCACCACCGCTTATTAACTCTAGTAATCGTCTGCTCTGTGTTTATTCTGATAAAAACTTGCTTTTGCACAGAGAGCTTGTTTTTCTTATGGCTTGAACCCACTATCCCATTCCCACCCATGCTCATGAAGCTCCGCCTCCAGGATCTTTGATGGCTTATAGAGTAGAGTGTCTATTAAATGATGGACTGGAGGTGCATCCAAACACAAATGAGCTTTACGGACCAGAAGTACTTTTTCCAAACAGGTTTTCTCAGTAAATTCATACACTTTTGTGAAGGCAATGGATAAATGCATTGTTTTGTTTTAATATCATGCTCTACATATCTTTCAGGTTATTTGTCAAATCAATCGATTATCAATCGATCTTTCAATTCATCAATAAACAAAAACAAACAGAAGTTTTCTATATCCTTGGTGTAGAGCCCAGCAGAAAGTGGTCCACTTTTGGGGGATCATGGATGCTGGGTTTTTATTTTCTAAAGTAGGTCCCGTCACTCATCCACTCACTTGTTCAGTCATTCAGTCACTGCACCCTGCCCACAACATAAGGAATGTGGTTGTAACTGAGTCTAGAGACAGATGGCTGCTATTTATAGGCTTTTGGAGAGGTGTGAAGTTTCTTAGGATCTCTTGGAGAGGCCTTAGCTCCTTAAGGGGCCAGTCCAGTGCCACAGGGCCTTCGTTTCCCAACTGCGAGTCTAAAACGTATGGCTAAACAAAGCTGCACTTGGCTTTGGATGCTGTTTGTTTCTCCATGAAAAGCAATCTGATCTGCATCTCCTTGGAGAAAAAGCCCTATTATTATCTCTTGGGATTAATGAAGTCACTAAAACACTTCCAGCATCTCCAGTCTTTCCCAATAAAGGCTTCTTAATCATGTGCCACCTTCACAGGCATGCTATCTTGTCAATGTAGACACTTATATAATGTGTATGGGTGAGGGGCAGACTCTCCCCTGTCAATCACAGCATCTGTGAGCTCATGTATGTGGAAGATGGTAGATAGCGCTTTCCTCTGAGGATGTTACAATGCCCTGTGATGCAGCTGTAGGAAGAATTGAGGTTGGCTGCCTTCATGTGTTTTAAAGGAAACACGTCTAAAATATAGCTTAAGACATACACGTCAGAGATATAGTTACTTTCATCTATGTGTTTGTGTATGCATAATCGCTTCCTTGTGCATCCTGCATCTATTTGATACATTAATTATGCACATACTTAAAAATTAACGCTATGTGTCAGCAAGATGCAATATGCACATAAACACTAGGGGCAGTGTAGATGCAGTATAACCAAATACAGTGGTGCTTGAAAGTTTGTGAACCCTTTAGAAATTTCTATATTTCTGCATAAATATGACCTAAAACATCATCAGATTTTCATACAAGTCCTAAAAGTAGATAAAGAGAACCCAGTTAAACAAATGAGACAAAATATTATATTTGGTCATTTATTTATTGAAGAAAATTATCCAATATTACATATCTGTGCATGGCAAAAGTATGTGAACCTTTGCTTTCAGTATCTGGTGTGACCCCCTTGTGCAGCAATAAATGCAACTAAACGTTTCCAGTAACTGTTGATCAGTCCTGCACACCGGCTTGGAGGAATTTTAGCCCGTTCCTCCGTACAGAACAGCTTCAACTCTGGGATGTTGGTGGGTTTCCTCACATAAACTGCTCGCTTCAGGTCCTTCCACAACATTTCCATTGGATTAAGGTCAGGACTTTGACTTGGCCATTCCAAAACATTAAATTTATTCTTCTTTAACCATTCTTTGGTAGAACGACTTGTGTGCTTAGGGTCGTTGTCTTGCTGAATGACCCACCTTCTCTTGGGATTCAGTTCATGGACAGATGCCCTGACATTTTCCTTTAGAATTTGCTGGTATAATTCAGAATTAATTGTTCCATCAATGATGGCAAGCTGTCCTGGCCCAGATGCAGCAAAACAGGCCCAAACCATGATACTACCACCACCAAGTTTCACAGATGGGATAAGGTTCTTATGCTGGAATGCAGTGTTTTCCTTTCTCCAAACATAACGCTTCTCATTTAAACCAAAAAGTTCTATTTTGGTCTCATCCATCCACAAAACATTTTTCCAATAGCCTTCTGGCTTGTCCACATGATCTTTAGCAAACTGCAGATGAGCAGCAATGTTCCTTTTGGAGAGCAGTGGCTTTCTCCTTACAACCCTACCATGCACACCATTGTTGTTCAGTGTTCTCCTGATGGTGGATTCATGAACATTAACATTAGCCAATGTGAGTGAGGCCTTCAGTTGCTTAGAAGTTACCCTGGGGTCTTTTGTGACCTCGCCGACTATTACATGCCTTGCTCTTGGAGTGATCTTTGTTGGTCGACCACTCCTGGGGAGGGTAACAATGGTCTTGAATTTCCTCCATTTGTACACAATCTGTCTGACTGTGGATTGGTAGAGTCCAAACTCTTTAGCAATGGTTTTGTAACCTTTTCCAGCCTAATAAGCATCAACAACACATTTCTGAGGTCCTCAGAAATCTCCTTTGTTCATGCCATGATACATGAACATGTGTTGTGAAGACCAGACTTTGATAGATCCCTGTTCTTAAATAAAACAGGGTGCCCACTCACACTTGTGTGAGGACTTGTGTGAAAATCTGATGATGTTTTAGATCATATTTATGCAGAAATATAGAAAATTCTAAAGGGTTCACAAACTTTCAAGCGCCACTGTATGAGCTAAAAGCAGATTTACTAGAGTCTGTTGTCATGGCTACTTGTAAATGTAAGATACTGTCTTTCTGTCAGAAAACGCAGGCGATAGACTGATGTAATCGCTGGAAAAGTTTTATTTAAAAACACACTGACAAATAGATTCAAATCAGTGATCAAACATCAGAGTTGAGACACAGGCAGTGGTCAGGCGAGGCACAGACAGGATATCAAAGGCGGAGATAAAGGGTAAAATACAAAATACAAAACAGAGTCAGAAACCAGAATATCAACACAGTGGTACAGAAGGCTTGGTAATGTGAGACACAAGGTACAGCATGTATACTTCACAAAGTCTCTGTGTAGTGAGAGTTCTTATAAGAATGTGCAGTGATTGTGCTCTAGTCTGGAGCAGGTGCATGGTAATTAGTCCTAATGGTGATGCACACACGTATGTGAGTAGCAGCTTGAGGTGTACTGCTGCACATGCACAGACATGACACCATCAAAGACAAACTTCATATCCTGGAGTGTCTAAAGCATGGTGAGAAAGCAACAAACTTGTCTAAAGAACATAGTATCCTGAAAAATTCAATTTCAACTTTTAAAGCAAAAGAAAAAAGAGCTCTGAGACTTCGTCTATAACTGCAGTCAACATGATGGACTGAAAAGAAAGAAGATGCAGCCAGCAAATGATGGTGAGTGTGACCTAATTTCCTTTACTTAAGAGCAGCGTAAGTGAATCAAGCATAAATATAAATTAAACAGGGGCGGCACGGTGGTGCAGTGGTTAGCGCTGTCGCCTCACAGCAAGAAGGTCCGGGTTTGAGCCCCGTGGCCCGCAAGGGCCTTTCTGTGCAGAGTTTGCATGTTCTCTCCGTGTCCACGTGGGTTTCCTCCGGGTGCTCCAGTGTCCCCCACAGTCCAAAGACATGCAGGTTAGGTTAACTGGTGACTCTAAATTGACCGTAGGTGTGAATGTGAGTGTGAATGGTTGTCTGTGTCTATGTGTCAGCCCTGTGATGACCTGGCAACTTGTCCAGGGTGTACCCCGCCTTTCGCCCGTAGTCAGCTGGGATAGACTCCAGCTTGCCTGCGACCCTGTAGAACAGGATAAAGCAGCTAGAGATGAGGAGATGAGATAAATTAAACACAGTTGGTCTTGTTTTGCATAAGAGTAGCTCCATTTCAGTATTGCGAACTTTTCAGTATAACAAACTATTTGGACACCCCCCAAGGAGTTTGCTATAGCCATGAAATCAGGAAGTTCTATACAGTCTAAGTTCTCTGGTGTTCCCTCTCATGGAATCCTCCAGTAACACATGTAATACAACCCCGATTCCAAAAAAGTTGGGACAAAGTACAAATTGTAAATAAAAACGGAATGCAATGATGTGGAAGTTTCAAAATTCCATATTTTATTCAGAACAGAACATAGATGACATATCAAATGTTTAAACTGAGAAAATGTATCATTTAAAGAGAAAAATTAGGTGATTTTAAATTTCATGACAGCAACACATCTCAAAAAAGTTGGGACAAGGCCATGTTTCCCACTGTGAGACATCCCCTTTTCTCTTTACAACAGTCTGTAAACGTCTGGGGACTGAGGAGACAAGTTGCTCAAGTTTAGGGATAGGAATGTTAACCCATTCTTGTCTAATGTAGGATTCTAGTTGCTCAACTGTCTTAGGTCTTTTTTGTCGTATCTTCCATTTTATGATGCGCCAAATGTTTTCTATGGGTGAAAGATCTGGACTGCAGGCTGGCCAGTTCAGTACCCGGACCCTTCTTCTACGCAGCCATGATGCTGTAATTGATGCAGTATGTGGTTTGGCATTGTCATGTTGGAAAATGCAAGGTCTTCCCTGAAAGAGATGTCGTCTGGATGGGAGCATATGTTGCTCTAGAACCTGGATATACCTTTCACCATTGATGGTGTCTTTCCAGATGTGTAAGCTGCCCATGCCACATGCACTAATGCAACCCCATACCATCAGAGATGCAGGCTTCTGAACTGAGCGCTGATAACAACTTGGGTCGTCCTTCTCCTCTTTAGTCCGAATGACACGGCGTCCCTGATTTCCATAAAGAACTTCAAATTTTGATTCGTCTGACCACAGAACAGTTTTCCACTTTGCCACAGTCCATTTTAAACGAGCCTTGGCCCAGAGAAGACGTCTGCGCTTCTGGATCATGTTTAGATACGGCTTCTTCTTTGAACTATAGAGTTTTAGCTGGCAACGGCGGATGGCACGGTGAATTGTGTTCACAGATAATGTTCTCTGGAAATATTCCTGAGCCCATTTTGTGATTTCCAATACAGAAGCATGCCTGTATGTGATGCAGTGCCGTCTAAGGGCCTGAAGATCACGGGCACCCAGTATGGTTTTCCGGCCTTGACCCTTACGCACAGAGATTCTTCCAGATTCTCTGAATCTTTTGATGATATTATGCACTGTAGATGATGATATGTTCAAACTCTTTGCAATTTTACACTGTCAAACTCCTTTCTGATATTGCTCCACTATTTGTCGGTGCAGAATTAGGGGGATTGGTGATCCTCTTCCCATCTTTACTTCTGAGAGCCGCTGCCACTCCAAGATGCTCTTTTTATACCCAGTCATGTTAATGACCTATTGCCAATTGACCTAATGAGTTGCAATTTGGTCCTCCAGCTGTTCCTTTTTTGTACCTTTAACTTTTCCAGCCTCTTATTGCCCCGTCCCAACTTTTTTGAGATGTGTTGCTGTCATGAAATTTCAAATGAGCCAATATTTGGCATGAAATTTCAAAATGTCTCACTTTCGACATTTGATATGTTGTCTATGTTCTATTGTGAATACAATATCAGTTTTTGAGATTTGTAAATTATTGTATTCCGTTTTTATTTACAATTTGTACTTTGTCCCAACTTTTTGGGAATCGGGGTTGTACATAGGGAAGGATGTGAAAAATTACATGTTTGATGCAGCTGGTTGTCTTTGCAAACGCTTGGTTAAAAAGCAACAATATCTCTGCCCTAAGACTTCAACCTCCGTGCTTGGTAGCTGTCATCAAATTGGGGAAGAAATTAGTCAATTATCTAAAATAATGTAGACTTTGCAGATTTTAGAGAAATACAGAAACTATTGATTTGCTTTTATTCTATTGTATTTATTAATGTATTTGCATATTAATTTACTCATTACAATTATTATTCTATTTTTAGATTTTATCACTAAAATATATTATAGATTTTACATAATTTTTAAAAAGCTCCTTTTCGGATACCCTTCTGTAAAAAGTTATTGACCTTTAGCCACTGTAACCGATTTCACATTTTGTGGAAAGTGTGTTGCTTTTCTTTTTAAGACCTGACTCATTCATGCTCCAGGACCTACATTCAACTTTCTCACATGACAGGAAGTGATCATTTCATCAGTTTAGTGTGGCTGATGTACCACTTTATATATGCCATGATTCTTTGGGTGATTATTACTTTTATAATAATATTACACAGTGTTTTTTGGTTTATTGCATTCAAATATCAGTATTTTTAGAAAGTTTTGTGCAGATTATATGTTTTTTTAATGTGCTGCTCTAAAGCAAGCATTTTACTAACATTGCAACGTGTTCTGTATTTACTGAGACTTTATGAAGTAAAAATATTAATGTCCAGTGGAGTTCAGATTTTGTTCTAACTGACATATGCAAGTATTCAGTTTGAATTTTCTTGAAAAAGCACGAACGTTTCAGGGAATGAATGTTGAATCTGTTTACACAAACTGTGACTTGTGTAATTGGATTAATGACAGTAGCAGAAGCTGTTTGAGCTCAGATGAACATTATGCCCTGCATGAACATAAATATCCATCGTGATCTTTTGTGTAGAAGTACATTTGCACTAGTCTTAATAAGTATAAAATCTCATCTCATTATCTCTAACCGCTTTATCCTTCTACAGGATCGCAGGCAAGCTGGAGCCTATCCCAGCTGACTATGGGCGAAAGGCGGGGTACACCCTGGACAAGTCGCCAGGTCATCACAGGGCTGACACATAGACACAGACAACCATTCACACTCACACCTACGGTCAATTTAGAGTCACCAGTTAACCTAACCTGCATGTCTTTGGACTGTGGGGGAAACTGGAGCAAACCCACGCGGACATGGGGAGAACATGCAAACTCCACACAGAAAGGCCCTCGCTGGCCCCGGGGCTCGAACCCAGGACCTTCTTGCTGTGAGGCAACAGCGCTAACCACTACACCACCGTGCCGCCCCAATAATAATAATAATAATAATAATAATAATTCATGCTTTAAAAAATGGCCCAAAAATGATACAAGATTGTTGAATTAGAGGAAACATTTTAAACACTGAACTCATCTTACATACATTTTACATCTTACATTTTGTGATTAAAAAAGTTTCTTATTCAGAAAATAATAGTTTCATGCGTATGAATATAATGGAATAATGTCATAAAAATAACAGAATGCTTCAATTTTTTATTTGTTATTGCAGATAAATTAATCACCTCAGTGCTGCCACCGTGTGTTCATTGTCAATATTACATGATTACTTTTGTAAGAACAGAATATCGAGTTCATGCTAAGGTAAACTTTTTTAAATATTAAAAGCACACATTTTTACTCATCTCATTATCTCTAGCCGCTTTATCCTGTTCTACAGAGTCACAGGCAAGCTGGAGCCTATCCCAGCTGACTACGGGCGAAAGGCGGGGTACACCCTGGACAAGTCGCCAGGTCATTAGAGGGCTGACACATAGACACAGACAACCATTCACACTCACATTCACACCTACGGTCAATTTAGAGTCACCAGTTAACCTAACCTGCATGTCTTTGGACTGTGGGGGAAACCGGAGCACCCGGAGGAAACCCAAGCAGACACGGGGAGAACATGCAAACTCCGCACAGAAAGGCCCTCGCCGGCCACTGGGCTCAAACCCGGACCTTCTTGCTGTGAGGCAACAGCGCTAACCACTACACCACCGTCCCGCCCATACATTTTTACTAATATATCAATACAATTATACATATTTTTCTGAACATTTAAAGGCAGAGTTTAAAGTAAATTTAACTGGATGATAAACAATACTACAGATTTTCTTCCTCTTCTTCTTCTTCTTGACTCATCACTTTATGGCTGTTGTTTCTCACCTCAATAAGGTTTGGAACTGTAAAACAAGAGCTGAGGTGTAGAACTGTATCACTGAAAAGACTGCACAGAATAACTACTATTTACATTTGTGTTTAAGGCATTTGGCAGATGCCCTTATCCAGATTGACTTGCAGAAGTGCTTTAAAATCTTTATCAATAAATTACAGCTATATACAGTAGATACAGTTCAGTCATGTATATATCTTCAGTAAATGCTTTATCTTGGTCAGGGTCACAGTGAATCCAGAGACAAAGTGGGAGAATTACACCTGGATGGGAAGCCAGTCCATCACAGGGTAATACTCTCTCTCTCTCTCTCTCTCTCTGATAGGCAAGTTAGCAATGCCAGTCCACCTACTGGCATGTTTTTGAGAAGTGGGAGGAAACTGGAGAACCCTGAGGAAACTCACATAGACCCAGGGAGAAAATGTGAAAGTAACTCGATCTCAGGATCAAACCGGAGATCCTGGAGCTGTGAGACAACAATTCCAGCAGAGCACACCTCATCTTATTTAATGAGGTATTGATTAGGTGATCACCTGAACCAAATCTTATTTAATGAGGAAAAAGTATAAAAACCACTGCTGTGGTCATCACTATCCTTTTGCAATAGGACCAGTTTGGATGGCAAAAACAGTGCCAGTAGTACCTTAAATTTAATTGGAATACAAAGATATCTATTCATCATGCCAAAAGAGCTAAGAAGAAAAGTTTTGAGTGAAAAAGAAGGGCTCAATTCTGGCTTTACTGGCAGAGGGATACAGTGAGCGTTAGGTTGCTTCCGTTCTCAGAATTCCAAAGATGGCAGTTTATAAGAACAAGGTCAAAAAGTACTCAAATTTATCAAAACAATTAATCGATTGCCTCATGAGTAACATATTGAAAAATATGTCACCGTTTTGGTTCTCGAAGTCCTGGATGTAGCTCGTTTGAAAAATATGAGTGGCATATTTCCCAGCACACTTGTGTCCATGTAGTATTTCATATTACAGTTATAAACCTACAAATGTTTCTATAAAGCTGCAAAACATTTTGAAAAATGGCCATAAAATCCAAACTAGAGTTTAAAACCATTATGATTGGAGTTCTTAATCAGTGCCAATAACTCAAAAACAAATATAGGTTTTGGATAAAAGTTTTTCTTCTTTGAATAATGAAAACAGATTAATGGTGGAGCCCTGTGATAGATTGGTGACCTGTCCAGGGTGAACCCCTCCTCTTGCCCGAAGTCAGCTGGGCTTGAGTCTGCTTTGCCCACGACCTTGATGGATAAGCAGTATAGATAATGGATGGATGGATGCACTAATGGCAGTATCTATGTACAAACATCACTTCAGGGGTTTAAAAGAGAAGCCAAAATGTTTTTGAGGTCCTCCATTGGCTAGTTCCAATACATTTTAGCTGTCAAAAATACAGTGTTGAGTGTAAATGCTGTCTACTGTTTAGCAGTATATTTTCAGCTGGCACATTATGTTAGCTGTTATACAGTACTTACATTACTTTGGTTAACATGATGGATTAGCTAGTGTCAGCTAGCTAGCAACTAGCAGCTCATTTAGCCATGAGACAAAGCTCTACAATTCTTGATTTATACAATTTATAATATTATATGAGTGATTCCACGCTTATGGGTACTGAAATGGGGACATGAACTTATTTTTAAAAATTCACCTAAAACCATTTCTTTTTTTTACCATCAGGTCACAAAACATGTAATCTTTAATGAATGATATGTTAAAAGATCACTTTAATTTTCTGAGATGTAATAAAAACATATTTATATGCCAAAGTCAAGCCTATGAGTTCCAAAATGATGTCTGTTACATTACTTCTGTTACGACTGTCCATCTCGCGTCTGTTACAAATTAATTACAATCTAGCTCTATACCATGTTAATCTTATTGAAAGAATGTGTATGTTTATTCTACTACACATGTTTATTAATTATATTTGCTAAAACATCACCTTCCTATGTTTCAAAAAGTAATTCTACATTGTTAAAATTGAGAGTATATATGTCCACAACACTTCTGTTACGTTCTGACTTTGGCATATAAATATGTTTTTATTACATCTCAGAAAATTAAAATTATCTTTTAACATATCATTCATTAAAGATTACATGTTTTGTGACCTGATGGTAAAAAAAGAAATGGTTTTAGGTGAATTTTTAAAAATAAGTTCATGTCCCCATTTCAGTGCCTATAAGCGTGGAATCACTCATATAGCATACTGTAATGCTGTATGTATGGTGTTGAGTACAGTGGCTTGCACAAGTATTCACCCCCTTAGTGTTTCTCCTGTTTTGCTACATTACAAGTTGAAATTAAAATGGATTTTTGGGGAGTTAGTACCATTTGATTTATACAACATGCTGACAGTATTATAGGTGAAAATTGTTGTTTTATTGTGACACAAATAATAATTAAGATTAAAAAAGCAGAGGGGTGGCACGGTGGTGTAGTGGTTAGCGCTGTCACCTCACAGCAAGAAGGTCCGGGTTCGAGCCCCGTGGTCGGCGAGGGCCTTTCTGTGTGGAGTTTGCATGTTCTCCCCGTGTCCGCGTGGGTTTCCTCCGGGTGCTCCGGTTTCCCCCACAGTCCAAAGACATGCAGGTTAGGTTAACTGGTGACTCTAAATTGACCGTAGGTATGAATGTGAGTGTGAATGGTTGTCTGTGTCTATGTGTCAGCCCTGTGATGACCTGGCGACTTGTCCAGGGTGTACCCCGCCTTTCTCCTGTTGTCAGCTGGGATAGGCTCCAGCTTGCCTGCGACCCTGTAGAACAGGATAAAGCGGCTACAGATAATAAGATGAGATGAGATGAAAAAACAGAAATCTGGAGAATATAGGTATTCACCCCCCCCACCCGCCCAAAGTCAATACTTTGTAGAGCCACCTTTTGCCACAGTTATAGCTGCAAGTCTCTTGGGGTATGTCTCAATTAGCTTAGCATATCTAGCCACTGGGATTTTTGCCCATTCCTCAAGGCAAAACTGCTCCAACTCCTTCAAGCTAGATGGATTGCATTGGTGTACAGCAATCTTCAAGTTATGCCACAGAGGCTCAATTGGATTGAGGTCTGGGCTTTGACTAGGCCATTCCAAGACATTTAATTGTTTCCCTTTAAACCACTCCAGTGTAGTTTTAGCAGTACGTTTAGGGCCATTGTCCAGCTGGAACGTGAACCTTCATCCTAGTCTCAAACCTCTGGCCGACTCAAACAGGTTTTCCTCCAGAATTGCCCTGTATTTAGTGCCATCCATCTTTCCTTCAGTCCCGACCAGCTTTCCTGTCCCTGCAGATGAAAAACATCCCCACAGCATGATGATGCCACCACCATGCTTACTGTAGGGATGGTGTTCTCAGGGTGTTGGGTTTGCATCACACATGGCGTTGCCCATGATGGTCAAAAAGATCAATTTTTGTCTCATTTGACCAGAGAATCTTCTTCCATGTGTTTGGGGAGTCTGCCACATGCTATTGGCCAAACTCCAAACATGTTTTCTTAAGCAATGACTTTTTTCTGGCCACTCTTCCATAAAGCCCCACTCTGTGGAGTGTATGGCTGAAAGTGGTCCTATGGAGAGATACTCCCCTCTCCGCTGTGGATCTTTGCAGCTCCTTCAGTGTGATCTTTGGTGTCTTTGTTGCACCTCTGATTAATGCCCTCCTTGCCCGGTCTGTGAGTTTTGGTGGGCGGCCTTCTCTTGTCAGGTTTGTAGTGGCGCCATATTCTTTCCATTTTGCTATAATGGATTTAATAGTGCTCCCTGGAGTATTCAAAGTTTGGGATATTTTTTATAACCCAACCCTGATCTATACTTCTTTAAAACTTTGTCTCTGACCTGTTTGGAGGCTCCTTGGTTTTCACGTTGCTTGCTTAGTAGTGTTGCAGAGTCAGGGTCCTTCCAGAACAGGTTGATTTATACAGACATCATGTGACAGATCATGTGACACTTTGATTACACACAGGTGGATCTTAATCAACTATTTATGTGACTTATGAAGTGAATTGGTTGGACCAGCTCTTATTTATGGGTTTCAAACGAGATGGGTTGAATACCTATGCACACTACAGATTTTTGTTTTTTTATCTTAATTATCATTTGTGTCACAATATAAAAAACAATGTGCATCTTTAAAATGGTAGGCATGCTGTGTAAATCAAGTGGTGCTAACCCCCCAAAATCCATTTAATTCCAGCTTGTAATGCGAATAATCAGGACAAACACCAAGGGGATGAATAATTTTTCAAGGCACTGTACCATGAGGTGGCCTGTAGCATGTCTGCCTGTTGACCAGGCGATTGCAAGCTCTACTGTCAGTTGGGTCATTCCAAAGACCATCATAAAAATGGTACCATCTGGCAAGGCACGCTGCAATACAGGTGTAAGTAGGGAGTCAAACTTTCATGGTTACCAGAGGATCAGCCCCTTACTGTAATCCTAACAATAGGCGTGAGGCAGAGGGATATAGAAACAGAGATTGGCGCCGGCCAATGGACCTTCAGGGCCTGATTAGTACTTGGATGGGAGACTGGCTGGGAGGACCAGGTCTTGTCATGGGAGGGATTCTGATTATATCAAGTTAGCATTCAATGCACCATCTTAATATCAGGTAATATCCCTTGGCACAAACACTCGCAGCATGAAAAATATAGGTGGGCAAGTGCACAAATTCAGTCAGGTGGCCACTTTCAATTTGACCAAATTTAGGCTTTAAACCTGGAAAACCATTGACCACTGGATAGCCAATGGCCAGTGGTCAGTGTCCACTAATACCCCCTTTCTACTAACGAGAGCTTGGTGTTAGTTCTGATTTGGAAGATTCAGCTTGTGAACCTTCTTAGAATTGCTTTTCTTTTCCATGGGCTAGAGTGCTACCATTGTAAACATCTGCAAACATCTCCCAGCAATGCTAACAACAACAATGGTAAACTACTGGATTAGGAACATTTAGATATTACACTAGCTCTGATTTTTTTTTTTTTTAATGGCAGTCACAAAGTTTTAGTTGGTCTAGCTGGCCACAATGATCCTGACCACAGCCCCTGGTGTAAGCAGTTCTTGGTTTCAGTTTTCCTGGCTGATCACCAGTTCTTATCTACCAAAGGAAGAAGACAGTTTCAAGCATATTACAAAGTCTAGAAATAAGTGTAATATATAATGCCATTGGATACATACATCTACCTTTATTGCAGATATTTTTACTTGCTAAAATAAATACCAGGGCAGCATGGTGGTGTAGTGGTTAGCGCTGTCGCCTCACAGCAAGAAGGTCTGGGTTCGAGCCCCGTGGCCGGCGAGGGCCTTTCTGTGCGGAGTTTGCATGTTCTCCTCGTGTCCGCGTGGGTTTCCTCCGGGTGCTCCGGTTTCCCCCACAGTCCAAAGACATGCAGGTTAGGTTAACTGGTGACTAAATTGACCGTAGGTGTGAGTGTGAATGGTTGTCTGTGTCTATGTGTCAGCCCTGTGATGACCTGGCGACTTGTCCAGGGTGTACCCCGCCTTTTGCCCATAGTCAGCTGGGATAGGCTCCAGCTTGCCTGCGACCCTGTAGAACAGGATAAAGCGGCTAGAGATAATGAGATGAGATGAAAATAAATACCTCATTGTACAGTAAACTCTTAACAAATAAACTCTGATATAATATTCATCATCACTGTGCCTGTCAATTGTGTGATTGTGATTGTTCCTGTGTGATTGTTTCTGGGCTGTGACAGCAGTGCTTAGTGGTGGAGTAGTATTAGTGAGCATACAGGAGAATGCTAAGCATGGTGGGAATACTGTGCTGGGTTCAGCAGTTTGTCTGAAGGTGCAGGCTAGGCGTGAATAATATGGTTTGGCACCAGGTTTTACACACACACACACACACACACACAGAAATTATCTGTCCGTTCATGAAAAGCAGGGTTACTAATGCAAAGCTCCAGACAGGGAGAAAGCTTCAAATGGCTGAGACTATTTTTATTCATCAGTTATGTAAGGAATGAAACACTTTAGGGTGTGCTTTTAGAGGAAAATTATTGACAATGTGGTGGTACGATGATTTAGAACATAGCACCTTTTCAATGAACCCACCCATTTTTCAAGGGGTCAATAATATTGTAACGTGGTCGACAGCTGTTTCTTGTTGGCCAGGTGTGCCCCATTAGATTGACTGCCAGTGTTGTAGTCGAGTTAATAACCTTGAGTCCGAGTCCAGTCTCAAGTCCCCAGTGTTCAAGTCTGAGTCAAGTCCAAATCTCATCTCATTATCTCTAGCCACTTTATCCTGTTCTACAGGGTCACAGGCAAGCTGGAGCCTATCCCAGCTGACTACGGGCGAAAGGCGGGGTACACCCTGGACAAGTCACCAGGTCATCACAGGGCTGACACATAGACACAGACAACCATTCACACTCACATTCACACCTACGGTCAATTTAGAGTCACCAGTTAAGCTAACCTTCATGTCTTTGGACTGTGGGGGAAACCGGAGCACCCGGAGGAAACCCACGCGGACATGGGGAGAAAATGCAAACTCCGCACAGAAAGGCCCTCGCTGGCCACGGGGCTCGAACCCGGACCTTCTTGCTGTGAGGCGACAGCGCTAACCACTACACCACCATGCCACCCAAGGCCAAGTCATAAAAAAAAAAAAAAAATAGAGTCAAGTCTGAGTCGAGTTCACTATTGAGCCGAGTCGAGTCCGTGTCGAGTCCAAGAACCGCTCCATTTGACGGGTTGTTCCTGAATATGACATATGAACAGGTGAATGTGCATTCTCTGTCAGGGAGTGTGAAGTATTCTGTCAGAGATGGTTGGGAGACAGATGTAAGTGCAGAAGGTGTGTTTATTAATACAAGTGAAGACATGTAAACAATCCAGAACGGCAGGCAAAATCATAAAACAGTGAAACAGGCAATAAGTCGAGCGAGGCACAAACAGGCTATCATAAACGAGACAGAATCAACGATGAGAAACAGGAACTCATGGATCAGGAAACCAAACAAGGAAATAAGGCCACATCACCCCTGCCTTATCCACACTGCATTGGCTCCCAATCAAATTTTGTATTGTTTATAAAATACTACTATTGACCTTAAAAGCACTGAATGCTCTCGCGCCACAGTACCTGAGCGAATTTCTGGTCCTTTATGACCTGCCACATTTAATTAGATCAAAAGGTGCAGGCTATCTGCTGGTACCTCATACAGTATCGTGAAGGCTACACTAGGGGTCAGAGCCTTTTCTTACAAAGCCCCACAGTTATGGAACAGCCTTCCAAGTAGTGTTCGGGACTCAGACACAGTCTCAGTGTTTAAGTCTAAGCTGAAAACATATCTGTTTAGTCAAGCTTTTTGTTAATAGTGTTTATGAGGTAAAGGTGTAGATCTGGAGGGTCCTCAGACATAGAGTGTTTTGGTAAACTGGGATGTATGGATGCTGTCAGTCCCCACTCGCTTGCTTACTCAGGTTTGTTGATGGTGTAGTGGCTGCTGCTTTATGTCCCGGGTCTCCCTCATGCCTGTGTTACCTTCTGGCTCTCCCCTTTTAGTTATGCTGTCATAGTTAGTTTTGCCGGAGTCCCTGCTTGCACTCAGTGCAAAATGTATACTGTTCCTCCTCATCAAGTGACATTGGGCATACCTAACAACCTGCGCTTTCTCTCTCTTTTTCTCCCTTCCACCTCCCCCCACTCTGTCTGTCCCTCTGAGTTACATGTCAATCCTGAGATCGAGATGCTGACCTCTTCTGCTCCTCGGACCTGCCTGATCCATCCTGATGCCCTATGTCTGGCTGGAGTCTCATCACATCGCTCCTGTGGAGGACGGACCCATATGGACAGTTGAAAGTCGCACTTGGAAGATGCTCTGGACTCTTGCAGTAATGCTTTTATGGCTGAGGACTACAGTTGACTTGCGAACTTTAGGACTGCAGTTGTCATGAACCGTTTTGCACTCAAGTTTCCATCAATGAAGAGTTATAACATCAACGAAACAGACTTCATGTTAAAACTGTTAAAAATGTTATAATCACATTGTCTGTTATCACCCAAATGAGGATGGGTTCCCTTTTGAGTCTGGTTCCTCTCAAGGTTTCTTCCTCATGTCGTCTGAGGGAGTTTTTCCTTGCCACTGTTGCCACAGGGGGGCGGCACGGTGGTGTAGTGGTTAGCGCTGTCGCCTCACAGCAAGAAGGTCCTGGGTTTGAGCCCCGGGGCCGGCGAGGGCCTTTCTGTGCGGAGTTTGCATGTTCTCCCCGTGTCCGCGTGGGTTTCCTCCGGGTGCTCCGGTTTCCCCCACAGTCCAAAGACATGCAGGTTAGGTTAACTGGTGACTCTAAATTGACCGTAGGTGTGAATGTGAATGGTTGTCTGTGTCTATGAGTCAGCCCTGTGATGACCTGGCGACTTGTCCAGGGTGTACCCCGCCTTTCGCCCGTAGTCAGCTGGGATAGGCTCCAGCTTGCCTGCGACCCTGTAGAAGGATTAAGCGGCTAGAGATAATGAGATGAGATGAGATGTTGCCACAGGCTTGCTCATCGGAGATAGAGTAGGGATAAAATTAGCTCATGTTTAAAGTAATTAAAATTCTGTAAATCTGCTTTGCGACAATGTCTATTGTTAAAAACGCTACAAAAATAAACTTGACTTGACTTGAAATAAGGCTCAGTAGTGTGTCAGCAATGCAACTCAATACTTCGCAAAGTTTTCACAGTTTTTATACAGGTGCACTGATTGTGCTTTAATCCTGTGCAGGTGTGAGACATTTACAGCGCACGTGCAAGAGTCTGCTTGGTGCACGCACTGTCCGGAGCGCACTCGAGAGTCTATCTGATGTATGCACCAAGACATGCAGGTGTGACACTCTTACATAAATTAGTACAAAAATCTTAGAAATATCTTATGCCAAATTACTATGGCATGTTACAAAAAATAAAGAAAAAAAATCAGAGTCCTTGTCTCCAATTTATAAGTCTGAATACAATTAATGCACAAGTCTGATATCAAGTCCAAGTCATCAGTGCTCAAGTCCAAGTCAAGTCACGAGTCCTTAAAATTAGGGCACGAGTTGAACTCGGGGCGGCATGGTGGTGTAGTCGTTAGCGCTATCGCCTCACAGCAAGAAGGTCCGGGTTCGAGCCCCGTGGCCGGCGAGGGCCTTTCTGTGCGGAGTTTGCATGTTCTCCCCATGTCCCCGTGGATTTCCTCCAGGTGCTCCGGTTTCCCCCACAGTCCAAAGACATGCAGGTTAGGTTAACTGGTGACTCTAAATTGACCGTAGGTGTGAATGTGAGTGTGAATGGTTGTCTGTGCCTATGTGTCAGCCCTGTGATGACCTGGCGACTTGTCCAGGGTGTACCCCGCCTTTCACCCGTAGTCAGCTGGGATAGGCTCCAGCTTGCCTGCGACCCTGTAGAACAGAATAAAGTGGCTAGAGATGATGAGATGAGTTGAACTCGAGTACCACAAGCTTGTTGACTGTTTAAACAATTCATCACTCTGAATGTCTGCTCTTTGTCTGAGCCTTGGGTTTCACCTGTAAAGACTGAATTTGTTGTTCAAAAGGCTAAATGAATATAAAGACCAGAGAGTTGTCTATGGCAGAAAAGCTGTCTATTTTGAAGCTGAGAAAAGAGAGAAAATTGATCAATGCCATTGCACAAGTATTGGGTGTATTTTCATCATATTTTATCAATTTATCTTTAGTCCCCCAGAAAGTAACATATGAGATAGTTTCATATTGTATGTAATGAGAATTCTGCCTACATTCTGTCACTAACACTAGCAAATTACCTCCGTACATACAGTGCCTTGCAAAAGTATTCATCCCCATTGGTGTTTGTCCGGTTTTGTTGCATTACAAGCTGGAATTAAAATGGATTTTTGGGGGGTTAGCACCCAACATGCCTACCACTTTAAGGGTGAAAACTGTTTTTTTTTTGTTTTTTTATTGTGACACAAACAATAATTAAGATGAAAAAACAGAAATCTGTAGTGTGCATAGGTATTCAACCCGTCTCGTTTGAAACCCCTAAATAAGAGCTGGTCCAACTGATTCACTTCATAAGTCACATAATTAGTTGATTAAGATCCACCTGTGTGTAATCAAAGTGTCACATGATCTGTCACATGATGTCTGTATAAATCAACCTGTTCTGGAAGGACCTTGACTCTGCAACACTACTAAGCAAGCGACATGAAAACCAAGGAGCCTCCAAACAGGTCAGAGACAAAGTTGTGGAGAAGTATAGATCAGGGTTGGGTTATAAAAAATATCCCAAACTTTGAATATCCCATGGAGCTCCATTAAATCCATTATAGCAAAATGGAAAGAATATGGCACCACTACAAACCTGACAAGAGAAGGCCGCCCACCAAAACTCACAGACCGGGCAAGGAGGGCATTAATCAGAGATACAACAAATACACCAACGATAATGCTGAGGGAGCTGCAAAGAGCCACAGCGGAGATGGGAGTATCTGTCCACAGGACCACTTTAAGCCGTACACTCCACAGAGAGAGGCTTTATGGAAGAGTGTCCAGAAAAAAAAGTCATTGCTTAAGAAAAACATGTTTGGAGTTTGGCCAACAGCATGTGGCAGACTCCCCAAACACATGGAAGAAGATTCTCTGGTCAAATGAGACAAAAAATTGAACTTTTTGGCCATCATGGGAAATGCCATGTGTGGCACAAACCCAACACCCTGAGAACACCATCCCTACAATGAAGCATGGTGGTGGCAGCATCATGCTGTGGGGATGTTTTTTATCTGCAGGGACAGGAAACCTGGACAGGACTGAAGGAAAGATGGATGGCACTAAATACAGGGCAATTCTGGAGGAAAACCTGTTTGAGTCAGCCAGAGGTTTGAGACTAGGATGAAGGTTCACGTTCCAGCAGGACAATGACCCTAAACATACTGCTAAAGCTACACCAACGCAACCCATCTAACTTGAAGGAGTTGGAGCAGTTTTGCCTTGAGGAATGGGCAAAAATCCCAGTGGCTAGATGTGCTAAGCTAATAGAGACATACCCCAAGAGACTTGCAGCTATAATTGTAGCAAAAGGTGACTCTACAAAGTATTGACTTGGGGGGTGAATACCTATATACTCCAGATTTCTATTTTTTTATCTTAATTATTAATTGTGTCACAATAAAAAAAAAAATCAATGTGCACCTTTAAAGTGGTAGGCATGTTGTGTAAATCAAATGGTGCTAACCCCCCCAAAATCCATTTTAATTCCAGCTTGTAATGCAACAAAACAGGACAAACACCAAGGGGGATGAATACTTTTGCAAGGCTGTATGCAGTCTACTGACACTTCGTACTACATGTACAGCACTCACTCATCAGTCAAACTTCTCTTCCAGTCTCCAACCACACGAACAGAACTGGGGAAATCTGCCTTTTGTTCATACAGTATGCACCACATGAATGGAATGAGCTGCAAAACATTCTGAATTTGGATTCCTTGTCTTCTTTGGATGTGTTTAAAAATCTCTTAAACCCAGTCTTCATAGAAGAGTGTCACTGTTTCCAATAAATGTTCTTTTTTATATCTTTTCCATAGTTTATTTTAGTCACTGTCTCCCTTGTGTCTCTGTGTCTGTTTTGAGATTTAGAGTGTTTGTCTGTGTTTTCGTCTGTGTTAATGTTACCTGTCTCTGTTTGTATATATATATGAAACTATCTTATTTGCTGCCATTTTGGCTAGGACTCCCTGGCAGAAGAGGGATTGCATCTCAATGGGACCTTCCTGGTAAAGTAAAGGAAAAAAAGAAAACCCACTACTGAACCTGATACACTCATACCAGCACCTCACACATTACTTTACCACACCAGAGGAGCAGCGCTGATGATAAATGATCCTGCACGCAAATCATATCTGGGTGCAAATATCTCATAAGTGTAGGGGAGAGCGGGGTAAGATGAGCCACTTTTTAAATTTTTCATCATAACTACATGTTAAAGCCATTTTTGCTTCCAGTCTACACACCATACCAAATTTCAAAGTGTACTGTTACTATCTGAGCAAAAAATAATTGATAAGCTCTTATGGTTAGAGTGATATTACCTCTTGAAAAAAAATGTCAAGTGGCTCAACTTACCCCATGCACGGGGTAAGATGAGCCACTGTGTGGGGTAACCCTCTCGCTTCACGCGCACAACCCACTCTCTCTGCCTCTTCTCCTCTCTCGGAAAAAGGTAAAAACTTCTTCCTGACCCGGTCCCGTTGTTACAGTTCACTGCACAGCAATAAGGCATGGTTTTTCTTTGGAAATTCCTGAACGCGCGTCTGCACTCAAGCCGGTTTGTTTGGCTTGAATGACGTCACGCGCCGAGTGGTCACGGAAATCGCCGAGCAGAAATTCGCCGCGATCCGCGCTAACTTATTTTAATTATTACTTATTAACAATACTTCTTGGGACCAGAAGAAAATTACAGAGGGTTTTTTTAACATATAAAGTTTCAAATGTGCATAAATTGAAAACCTTTGCCTATGAGCTTTAAACACAAAGCAGCAACATGGCCACATAAACAAACCTGCAGTTCTTCTTCTTTAGGGTTTTCTGGCGGTTGGCAGACCAACTTAAAGGCGCATTACCGCCACCCACTGGGCTGGAGTGCGGAACAGGAGCTATTGGAGGTGGGAAAAAAAGCCTATATTCTTTTAGCCATTTCGGTTTCTTTTACTGTAAATACAGTAAAAGAAACAGAAATGGCTAAAAGAATATAGGCTTTTTTTAGCCATTTCGGTTTCTTTTACTGTAAATACAGTAAATAATCCCCCACATCTAACAACTGGTCTTCCTCATCTGATGTCATATATATATATATATATATATATATATATATATATATATATATATATATATATATATATATATGTTGTTGTCATATATGACCAGTAAATGTGAAAACTTAAGTGTCATCCATATTGGGTAAGCTCAGCCACCAATGGGGTAAGTTGAGCCAGTGGCTCAACTTGCCCCACATCTAATGGCTCATCTTACCCCATGGCCACCATTTTGTAGAAAAATGCTAATAAAGGGGATTAGGCTAATCAAAATTATTTTTATTAGCATTCATATCATAGCTTAGAAAGCCACTAACTTAACCCTAATGTGTCTAAACATTATTCTACTTTTGTCTTCTCTAAATTATCTTCACTGTGGACAAACATGGAATTGACTTAGAAAGCACAAAAACACATTTTTATAAATATCTCCCTCACCTAGTTTGACATGTGGTGCTCCTCTCCACAAGTGTAAGTAAATGGTCCCGCCCCCCTTTGAATGTGGTCACATGGTCACATTTGTTTACTGTTTCTTAGAAACAAGGGGTGGCTCATCTTACCCCCTGGCTCATCTTACCCCGCTCTCCCCTACCTGAAAAAGTGGCAACAAAATATAAAGTGTATTTATTACATTAAAGATACATGCTGTACAAAAAGTGGGTGTCATGGGGTGAAGGTTCTGTGAAAGTGTTATTATTATCTCATCTCATCTCATCTCATTATCTCTAGCCGCTTTATCCTGTTCTACAGGGTCGCAGGCAAGCTGGAGCCTATCCCAGCTGACTACGGGCGAAAGGCGGGGTACACCCTGGACAAGTCGCCAGGTCATCACAGGGCTGACACATAGACACAGACAACCATTCACACTCACATTCACACCTACGGTCAATTTAGAGTCACCAGTTAACCTAACCTGCATGTCTTTGGACTGTGGGGGAAACCGGAGCACCCGGAGGAAACCCACGTGGACACGGGGAGAACATGCAAACTCCGCACAGAAAGGCCCTCGCCAGCCACGGGGCTCAAACCCAGACCTTCTTGCTGTGAGGCGACAGCGCTAACCACTACACCACCCGTTATTATTATTATTATTATTATTATTATTATTATTATTATTATTAATAAACATAGCTTATATGTTATCTGTTCTTAACGTAAGAAACATAAGTTCATTAATACACTGAGTTGGCAGTGTATTAGGTACACCTGCATATTGTACTTTCACCAGGAGAAGAGAAGCAACCAGGAAATTAAAGATTAATTTATAAAATACCTTATTTATCAATTATATACAACATATAAAGTGGGTCAATGATCAGTCAGTTAAGTATAAAGTCAGGACACAGAGAATTAACAGAAAACTGCAACATAAAAACAAGGACTCAATAAAGATTAAACAAAAACGCAAACAAACGAATGAATGAATAAAATAGCAGCAACACCAATTTGAACAATATTACTATTAATATCATCATCATCATCATCATCATCATCATCATCATCAACAACAATAATAAGTGCATCATGCATTTTTTTTTTTTACAATTTATAGAATGTTCCTTGATTATCACAATATCAGCCAATTCCAGAACATTTCCAAATAAAATAAAAACAAGGAATTAATAAGAATTAAAACAAACAAACAAAATAGCAGCAACATCAATATGAACAACAATGTTATCATCATCAACAACAACAATAATAATAATAATAATAATAATAATAATAATAATGTGTCATGCACATCTTTTTTACTATTTATAGAATGTTTTTCAATTATCACGATATCATCCAAGACTAATCTTATAAATAATATCAGAATTCAACCATTTTATGAATTTTACACACACCACGTGACCCTTCTATCTATTTACAGTCAGATAGCTCATATTTCAGGTTGCACCATTCAAGGCAGCGCGTGCCAGTCGTCCAAGTCCCACCTTTTATTCCTTCTCCTGAGCGCTGATTGGCTAATGTCTCGCCTACTCTTCCCTGATTGGCTGCTGATTGGAGGCCACACGCCCGAGTCCACCACGCGACTTTGTCTCATTGCTCCCTTCACTTTTATACAGAAGGTTTTATTTATTTATTTAACTTTAATTACAGTAGCAGATTTGGTGTTTGAGTAATTAAGCGGGTGATTAACTCATTCTCAGCCGAGGGAAGTCAGAAACATCACCAGAATGCTGACAGCGGCGAAGTTTATGCGGAATTTTGCTTCAGTTGGTTGGAGACCTGCGGCACGCGCGCTCAACATCCAGGTAACTAACGAGTCGCTCACCTGGTGAGTGTTTTAGCTCCGCCCCCTGCCAGTCTCACCGGGAACAGGGCGTGGCTTATTTTCTATTGTAGCTGGTGCAGAGGACGGAGATCACATTTCAGTATTTTCCATTTATGAAGTTTAAACCTGTATAACATTTGAAGACTTGCTGAAAATGGTGGCTAAGAAAAAAAAATAAGTTACGATTAGCATAATTAATGAGCTACCTGCTACCTGTACAAATAGTTCGTTTAATATTTACACTTATTTACGACAAGGCGAATATTTCTTCAGGAAGCCATGCACACTGAATTGTTGCTGATTATTTGTTACTTTAATGATTTTACAGCACAGAAAAACGAAGTACAATTATAAAATAAATAAGAGAAGAAAGAAAAAGAATAACATAAATAACAAGTGCTGAAGGGAAGCAGGAATGAACTTGCCTAAGATAAAGGCTATTGTGGCGGATACAATTATCGACACCCTAACGATCTTTTGGTAGTTGCAAAAGTAGAAAAGACTTTAAATACGTAAACTGTGCATGAAGAACTACTCAAACTTCCACTGGGGAAAAAAAAAAAACGAGTTGATTCCTGATGACTTAGCAGATCACGTGACACAGCAAGAAGGTCTGGGTTCGAGCCCCGTGGCCGGCGAGGGCCTTTCTGTGCGGAGTTTGCATGTTCTCCCCGTGTCCGCGTGGGTTTCCTCCGGGTGCTCCGGTTTCCCCCACAGTCCAAAGACATGCAGGTTAGGTTAACTGGTGACTCTAAATTGAGCGTAGGTGTGAATGTGAGTGTGAATGGTTGTCTGTGTCTATGTGTCAGCCCTGTGATGACCTGGCGACTTGTCCAGGGTGAACCCCGCCTTTCGCCTGTAGTCAGCTGGGATAGGATCCAGCTCGCCTGCGACCCTGTAGAAGGATGGAGCGGCTAGAGAAAATGAGATGAGATGAGACAACAACACATCTCAAAAAAGTTGGGACAAGGCCATGTTTCCCACTGTGAGACATCCCCTTTTCTCTTTACAACAGTCTGTAAACGTCTGGGGACTGAGGAGACAAGTTGCTCAAGTTTAGGGATAGGAATGTTAACGCATTCTTGTCTAATGTAGGATTCTAGTTCCTCAACTGTCTTAGGTCTTTTTTGTCGTATCTTCCATTTTATGATGTGCCAGATGTTTTCTATGGGTGAAAGATCTGGACTGCAGGCTGGCCAGTTCAGTACCCGGACCCTTCTTCTACGCAGCCATGATGCTGTAATTGATGCAGTATGTGGTTTGGCATTGTCATGTTGGAAAATGCAAGGTCTTCCCTGAAAGAGACGTCGTCTGGATGGGAGCATATGTTGCTCTAGAACCTGGATATACCTTTCAGCATTGATGGTGTCTTTCCAGATGTGTAAGCTGCCCATGCCACACGCACTAATGCAACCCCATACCATCAGAGATGCAGGCTTCTGAACTGAGTGCTGATAACAACTTGGGTCGTCCTTCTCCTCTTTAGTCCGAATGACACAGTGTCCCTGATTTCCATAAAGAACTTCAAATTTTGATTCTTCTGACCACGGAACAGTTTTCCACTTTGCCACAGTCCATTTTAAATGAGCCTTGGCCCAGAGAAGACGTCTGCGCTTCTGGATCATGTTTAAATACGACTTCTTCTTTGAACTATAGAGTTTTAGCTGGCAACGGCGGATGGCACGGTGAATTGTGTTCACAGATAATGTTCTCTGGAAATATTCCTGAGCCCATTTTGTGATTTCCAATACAGAAGCATGCCTGTATGTGATGCAGTGCCGTCTAAGGGCCCGAAGATCACGGGCACCCAGTATGGTTTTCCGGCCTTGACCCTTACGCACAGAGATTCTTCCAGATTCTCTGAATCTTTTGATGATATTATGCACTGTAGATGATGATATGTTCAAACTCTTTGCAATTTTACACTGTCGAACTCCTTTCTGATATTGCTCCACTATTTGTCGGCGCAGAATTAGGGGGATTGGTGATCCTCTTCCCATCTTTACTTCTGAGAGCCGCTGCCACTCCAAGATGCTCTTTTTATACCCAGTCATGTTAATGACCTATTGCCAATTGACCTAATGAGTTTCAATTTGGTCCTCCAGCTGTTCCTTTTTTGTACCTTTAACTTTTCCAGCCTCTTATTGCCCCTGTCCCAACTTTTTTGCGATGTGTTGCTGTCATGAAATTTCAAATGAGCCAATATTTGGCATGACATTTCAAAATGTCTCACTTTTGACATTTGATATTTTGTCTATATTCTATTGTGAATACAATATCAGTTTTTGAGATTTGTAAATTATTGCATTCCGTTTTTATTTACAATTTGTACTTTGTCCCAACTTTTTTGGAATCGGGGTTGTATATCAATTACGTAAATCTCATTCATCTCATTATCTCTAGCTGCTTTATCCTTCTACAGGGTCGCAGGCAAGCTGGAGCCTATCCCAGCTGACTACGGGCGAAAGGCGGGGTACACCTTGGACAAGTCGCCAGGTCATCACAGGGCTGACACATAGACACAGACAACCATTCACACTCACATTCACACCTACGGTCAATTTAGAGTCACCAGTTAGCCTAACCTGCATGTCTTTGGACTGTGGGGGAAACCGGAGCACCCGGAGGAAACCCACGCGGACACGGGGAGAACATGCAAACTCCGCACAGAAAGGCCCTCGCCGGCCACGGGGCTCGAACCCAGACCTTCTTGCTGTGAGGTGACGGCGCTAACCACTACACCACCGTGCCAGCTCAATTACGTAAATGAGGAAGTAATTCTAATGTTTGTAAACAAATGAACTGATAATGTTTAATGTCAGAAAATCTTTTTGTTCCACTTTCTACCCATTTTCTAAATATTTTCATAGATCACATTAATCATTCATTGTTGTTTGTGTTAATTTCTAGTTTTGTAATTTACCAATAAATGTCAACAGGCAATTGACATTCTAACCACATGAAAAAAAAAACCCATATATATATCAGGGGCGTAGCTAGGATTTTTCAAACAGGGGTGTCACACACTGACTGGCAGCCTGAGTACATACCCGCTGGTTTGTAAATGAAAAAATACATTGAATACATTTGAGAAAATAACACGGTCTTTGCATCAGTCTTTCCTCTCATGTTGCGAGCTGTTGAGATGTCGGACAATGATTCGGCCAAATCAGCTTTATCCGGCAGTGTATGGATAGCGGCTCGACATCTTACCCTAGTCAACCGATGCAGATCTCTTTATTCTTCTTGTCTTACTGCTCATTGGCCAAAATGTTTCTAAGTAAAAGGCGTCGTGGATGACGAATGGCAAAGATGTCAACGATCTTGTTAATGTCGATCGCTCTGCCATAGCGTATGCTTCCACGTTTTTTTGATGTTGCGTTCTAGAAACAGCACACTAAAACTTAGATTCGAAGCCACAAAATGCAACTTTGATGGAAAAATATATGTAATAAATTGCTTCACATCGAAAGAAGAACGTAAGTTTCACTTGTTTTGACATGGCGAATTATTAACACAAGAGGAACTACTTGTAATTTGCAACTGAAACGACTGCAGCTACACTGGCAGCTTGGCCATGCTTTCTAGCATGATCGTGTCGCGCTTGTGCAGAGCTAGGTTTTCGTGCCCAAACCACAGGAAGTCCATACAAGGTTATAGAAACCCTAATGAGGCTGAGGTGACAATCTAGTTAAAAAAAAAAGTTAGAAAAATTACAGTTGCTGGTTTTCTAATATTCTTATGCAGCTATTGAAAAAATGTATGGTCCAACGGGGGGGGTCACGGGCACTCCAGGACACCCCCCTAGCATGTAATTTTTTATATGCTAGGAATTTAATTCTGGTCTAATTATATTTGTATAGGTAATCATATGGGGCCGAGTAAAATTAAGGATTAATTTCATGAGCGATTTCAAAGTTTTGAAAATCGCGATGAGGGCAATTTCAAAACTTTGAAATCACGAGTGAAATTGATCCTTAATTTTATGAGGAACCATACGATTACTTGTTTATAATATATTGGGCCAAATTCATACTTCGGAAGCCATTCAAGTTCACAACATTTGTCATTCACGTTTTCTGAACCAATCAGGGCGCGAGACTGTCTTGAACGTTTGAATCTGTTTCTAAAGCGTCTTTCATCATGACATGGCGACACGACACGAGGACCGCATTTCCACAGAATATCATCTTCTTGTTTCGTCAGGCTTTTGGACTTGTTTGGCTTTTTACCCATTCCAACGAACTAGCCAATAACATTTCAGAAATACGGCCCCGTGTTAAGGAAAAAAGCCCTCTTTGATTGACCAATCAGAATTGAGTAATTTGGCCCTATGTATTATACATTGCAAAATACTCTATAAGCATTACATTCTGTTATGAATCAGAAAAAATATATATTATAAATCACAGCACTTTTTTTTTTGAAGTACTTCCTCTACTTCAATAATGTTACACAAAGATTGATCCATAACAGTTGTAAATGTCACTTAATTCCACAGCGTGTCGATAATGGTGGACACCGGTGAAAGTGATCACTATTACCGACACCTCACGTGACTTCTTAAACGTGCGTTTAGATACAAAGTGGCAACCGTCAAATGAAAGAGTAAGAAACAAAGTAGGTTTAGACAAGGAGATCATGAAATATTGGTGAATTTGATCGGTAAAAACATGTCCATGATCTTTCCACCATGCTTACCTGCGATGATAACTTCCAGGTTTTCCTCAAATTGCTGATCATGCTAAAAAAATATTCCATCTCAGGTAACGAGCTGTGTCATCAGATGACAAGATCAATGGGGGGGGGGTCTTCCGGTTGATTAATTAACCAGTAATAACTGTTGTTACTGAAACTCACCTTTGTAAATTTGTTTTTGATTGGTAAATCTGAAAAGGTGTCGATAATTATGGACTGTCGATAATTTTAGCCACCGCTCTACCAAAAAAAAAAAAGAAAAATAATTCATTAATATTATTTAAAAATATATGAGAAAGTAAGGAAAGGTAATAAATTAAATAAGTTGTCAATATATAAATATGTAAAATATGAAATGGTTGTAACATAAATGTTAAGGAGAAAAAAAAGCAAAAATAGCAGTTATTCCACAAAACCACGTCGTATGTGAGCTGACAGGTAACGAGGCGCGTAGCACCGAGTTGGCTATAAGCCATGTATGACGAGATTGCATGGAATAACTGTTTTATTCTATCCACATTCACTGGATTCTGAGAAACAGAGCATTTTTATTTGTATTTTTTGCAAATTCAATAAATAAAAACTTTGTACAAAACATCCGACAAAATCATTTCCGCTTAATGTAAACAAACTAGCGAAATGACAGGAGTAATTTGTGAAAAATGCTATAATAATAATAATTCTTGAAAAAAAATTCTTACCATCAAATACTTTCATTCCATATTTTGTTGCCTTTTTTTTGTGCATTTTTTGGGGGGTTGTTTTCGAGTAGAGTTTTTATTGGTTGGTTCCATGGTTGGCGACATGGTTGGTTGGTTCAGCAACCATGAACATTTTGTTTTTCTCTACTCACGGTATATGAGCTTATAGCCCAGTAGTAGAGTAGCCAATCAGAGCGCGTGTGTCACGCTCCCGGGCTCACCTAACACTCAGGACTCCACTTCCCACAATCCCCCTCACACACCTGTCACTACCACGTGCACTCCATCAGCCAACCCAGAGCCACTTCCTAGGAGTGGCTCCCCCGAGTTCTAATCATCATCACCTGTACCTCTTTGTTTATATCTGTATTTATACCCCTCTGTTTGTTTTACCCTTTGCACAGTATTGCCTCCACATTTTTGTGAGCCCACTGAGCGTTTCTATTTCTGATTGCATTCCTGTGGATGACCCTTTTTGCCTTTCGGTTTCTTCCTGTTTCGCCGAGTCCTTGTGTTTGTTTGCTCATCTCTCTCGCTTCCTGGTTTCTTGATCCCCGCCTGTTTTTCGACTCCGATTTGCCTAGCCCTTGTGTTTATCTTGCCTGTGTTTTTCTGATTCCTGGTTCTTGGACTATTGCCCGTTTCCCGACCACAATTTGTCTAGCCCTCGTTACTGTGTTAGATTTCTTGGTATTAACCTGGCCTGGCTTTGTACATTGTCTTCTCTCACTGTGTTCATTAAAGCATTGAGTTTATTTTTAATCCGCGAGCATCTGGTTTGTCACAGCCGCGTTACAGCGTGATATATATATATATATATATATATATAATCATCTCATTATCTCTAGCCACTTTATCCTGTTCTACAGGGTCGCAGGCAAGCTGGAGCCTATCCCAGCTGACTACGGGCGAAAGGCGGGGTACACCCTGGACAAGTCGCCAGGTCATCACAGGGCTGACACATAGACACAGACAACCATTCACACTCACATTCACACCTACGGTCAATTTAGAGTCACCAGTTAACCTAACCTGCATGTCTTTGGACTGTGGAGGAAACCGGAGCACCCGGAGGAAACCCACGCGGACACGGGGAGAACATGCAAACTCCACACAGAAAGGCCCTCGCCGGCCACGGGGCTCGAACCCGGACCTTCTTGCTGTGAGGTGACAGCGCTAACCACTACACCACCGGGCCGCCTATATATATATATATATATATGGCAAAAAAGTATTTAGTCAGCCACCAATTGTGCAAGTTCTCCCACTTAAAAAGATGAGAGAGGCCTGTAATTTTCATCATAGGTATACCTCAACTATGAGAGACAGAATGGGGGGAAAGAATACAGGAAATCACATTATAGGCTTTTTAATGAATTAATTGGTAAATTCCTCGGTAAAATAAGTATTTGGTCACCTACAAACAAGCAAGATTTCTGGCTCTCACAGACCTGTAGCATCTTCTTTAAGAGGCTCCTCTGTCCTCCACTCGTTACCTGTATTAATGGCACCTGTTTGAACTCGTTATCAGTATAAAAGACACCTGTCCACAGCCTCAAACAGTCACACTCCAAACTCCACTATGGCCAAGACCAAAGAGCTGTCAAAGGACACCAGAAACAAAATTGTAGACCTGCACCAGGCTGGGAAGACTGAATCTGCAATAGGTAAGCAGCTTGGTGTGAAGAAATCAACTGTGGGAGCAATTATTAGAAAATGGAAGACATACAAGACCACTGATAATCTCCTTCGATCTGGGGCTCCACGCAAGATCTCACCTCGTGGGGTCAAAATGATCACAAGAATGGTGAACAAAAATCCCAGAACCACACGGGGGGACCTAGTGAATGACCTGCAGAGAGCTGGGACCAAAGTAACAAAGGCTACCATCAGCAACACACTACGCCGCCAGGGACTCAAATCCTGCAGTGCCAGACGTGTCCCCCTGCTTAAGCCAGTACATGTCCAGGCCCATCTGAAGTTTGCTAGAGAGCATTTGGATGATCCAGAAGAGGATTGGGAGAATGCCATATGGTCAGATGAAACCAAAATAGAACTTTTTGGTAAAAACTCAACTTGTCGTGTTTGGAGGAGAAAGAATGCTGAGTTGCATCCAAAGAACACCATACCTACTGTGAAGCATGGGGGTGGAAACATCATGCTTTGGGGCTGTTTTTCTGCAAAGGGACCAGGACGACAGATCCGTGTAAAGGAAAGAATGAATGGGGCCATGTATCGTGAGATTTTGAGTGAAAACCTCCTTCCATCAGCAAGGGCATTGAAGATGAAACGTGGCTGGGTCTTTCAGCATGACAATGATCCCAAACACACCGCCCAGGCAACGAAGGAGTGGCTTCGTAAGAAGCAGTTCAAGGTCCTGCAGTGGCCTAGCCAGTCTCCAGATCTCAACCCCATAGAAAATCTTTGGAGGGAGTTGAAAGTCCATGTTGCCCAGCGACAGCCCCAAAACATCACTGCTCTAGAGGAGATCTGCATGGAGGAATGGGCCAAAATACCAGCAACAGTGTGTGAAAACCTTGTGGAGACTTACAGAAAATGTTTGACCTCTGTCATTGCCAACAAAGGGTATATAACAAAGTATTGAGATGAACTTTTGTTATTGACCAAATACTTATTTTCCAACATAATTTGCAAATAAATTCTTTAAAAATCAGACAATGTGATTTTCTGGATTTTTTTTTCTCATTCTGTCTCTGATAGTTGAAGTATGCCTATGATGAAAATTACAGGCCTCTCTCATCTTTTTAAGTGGGAGAACTTGCACAATTAGTGACTGACTAAATACTTTTTTGCCCCACTGTATATATATATATAAGATACAGTAATCACCACCAGTAGTAGAGTAGCCAATCAGAGCGTGTGATTATATATATAAGATACAATAATTACCACCTTCCATACATCTGCACACAAGCCACACCCAAAGCACCCAAATGAGTCTGCAAGGCTTGAAAAAACCTATGAAACTACCCTACAGCCACGCCCGAATGCTCTGTGCTCGGCTAGTGTACCAATGCATGGAAAGTAGTGAACATAATAAAATAGAAAATTTAGATAAGAATTAATAATAAAAAAGAGCTGATAACCTAAAAGGCTGATTACATTTAAAAAAAAAAAATCAGCTCAGTCCTGTTGATCAGTCTTGAGACAATGTGATCAACAGGACTGAGCTGATTTTTTTTTTTATGTTTAGCATTATGGGTTATACTAACAGGATGATGGCACTTTTACATGCATGGGTAAAGCCTCATCCTCATCCTCATTGTTTATCCTGCTGTACATCAGCACTCCCTGTTTTTTCTTTCTTTCTGGTTCCACTTGCTGCTCTATTCTGTATTGCGTGCAGGCTCAGACCGCTCAGCTCGTTCTTAAAGATGGCACAGTGATGAAAGGCTACTCCTTCGGCCACAACCAGTCAGCGTCCGGAGAGCTGGTCTTCAACACAGGGCTCGTAGGGTGAGGAAGCATCTCCTTCTCTCTCCTCTACTGGCTGTGCATACAGTTTCTATGAGCTCCCACATACACTCACTTTATTAGGAACACCCATGCATCCACCCGCTGTTTTCTGCAGTTCTCTAATCAGCCAATCTCTTGATGCATAAAGTCACACAGATACAAACCAAGAGCTTCAGTTCATGTTCACTTCAAACCTCAGAATGGGAAAAATTTGTGATCTCAAAGTGTGACTTTCTTTCACTGTGGCACGGGTGTTGGTTTGAGCCAGACGGACTGCTAGTTTGAGTATTTCAGAAACTGCTGATCTCCTGTGGTTTTCACACACAACAGTATCTCGAGTTTACACAGAATGGTGTGAAAAACAAAAAACACTGAGTGAGTGAGTGACAGTTCTGTGGGTGGAAACAAACGCCTTGTTGATAAGAGAGGGTCAGAGGGAAATGGACAGCTTGTTTTTGAGATTTTTTTGCCAGGAAGGCTATATTAACTCATATAATCACTCTTTACAACTGTGGTGAGCAGAAAAGCATCTCAGCATGCAACAGCAGAAGACCACATTGGGTTGCACTCCTGCAGGGATCTTAGCATCAAGAACAAGTTCCTATTAAAGCTAGGCGGCCTTTCAATTTCATAAAATCGGTGAAATTTAGTTCCCTCTGAAATTTGGTCATTGTGATATATGCTTATTTCTGTAATATCTAAAAAAAATATCAGGCCATTCTGTGGCTGGGAAGTTATTTAATTTGAGGGGATTCCCTAGCAAATAATGTGCATGAAATCGCTCGCTTCGTGCCGTTAAACAGACAGAGGAAGTCCGGTGTGTACATGCGTAGGTTTACCTTCTTTTGGGTTTTACGGCAGCTGGCATCCAGTGTTGTATTACTGCCATCTACAGGTTTACCTTTGACCGTGCACTGACAGTTACATCATTCTGTCACTAAACGAAGAGCTGATCACACTGAGTTGCTCGCTGACCGCCGATATTTATTAGTTTGGTCCTGTGTTTCCTTTCCTTCACAACATAACCTTTTCTCGCGTCTTCTTGCTTTTTGTAACTGTAGTCGGTCTTTCACATTTCATTCTCACACTCACGTCCTCCATTTTTCACTCCGGTTTCAAATTTGTTTCCCACAATGCCTTGTGCGAATGGGGAAAGCCCACCACGTGATGCATGATGTAGTATCTTGAATTGGGTCATGGTGAAGCAGGAAAAAACAGCGGACAATTTAGGGCCACATTCTATTTAAAAAAAATAATAATAATAAAATTGGAAGTCTGTGATTCGAATTCCATAGCTTTCGGTCCACTAAACAAAAATAATTGGATGTCAGGGGAAATTCTTTTTATGACCTACACTTGAAAAATCTGAAAGGCAGTCTACCTTTAAAGTGGCCGGTGAGTGTAAGTATACGGTAAGTATACATTGCAGATATAACGCTAATAGAAGCATTTAATACTGAAATGTTGCTCCATCTGCATAATAAATACATTAACTTGGTTATGACTATATGATACTGATATAAGGTAAGATGTGAGCATAAATAGATAATATTACATTGTTATGCAAAGATATGAAATTTATCTTTGAGCGGTCAACATATTCATGAGTGAGCGAAGTGATCGAGTGAAAATATTTTCAACACAAGAAGATAAACTTCATATAGTTGCGTCACTGTGTAATGTTCTTTATATTATATGGACACATCCACAAAAACAACAATAACAAAAAAAAAACGCCCCGCAAGTTAATCAAAATAATTTTAATTTTGAACCAGTTCGCCATTTTTGACAATGTGCGTCTAGTCAGTGGAAAAACACTGGCAGTAATGTCATCGGAGTGAAATATCAGGAATTATTATACATACTGGACACTTTTTTGATGGAATAAAAACATTTATTTTTTTCGCGGTCCAAATCCTGCGCTCTGATTGGCTGGCGAGCGGGTCCGTATCCTACGGTATGGACCCCGGTTACGGACCTCTGGCGACTCGCTCGTTCACAACAACAACAACAAACATAGTAGCATTTTTTTGTCAACATTTATCTTTTTTTTAAATAAGATTTATTTATAAGATTATCAAAAATCTTATAAATTTTTGCCAGCATTTCTCAGGAGAATAGCATTAATTTTACAGCATGGATAGCGATAACGACAGTCTTCACAGCGAAAGCGAGTTTTACTACCCTGAGGAAGAAGAAATAAAAGAAAACATTTCAGGAGAAAGCTAAAAACCTGTAACTTGCTAACGCCGAGCAAAAACATGGCTGAATCCTGAATGACTCAATTGTGTATAAATAGGGGACTACATAGGCGGCAAAATGTAGTTTTTTTCCTGCCATGGAAGTGCACTTGTATACCGAGGAGGAAGCCATTTGCATTACAGCCATGAATGAGGATTCAAAATAGCATTAATTTTACATCATGGATAGCGATAACGACAGTGTTCACAGCGAAAGCGAGTTTTACTACCCTGAGGAAGACAAAATAAAAGAAAACATTTCAGGAGAAAGCTAAAAACCTCTAACTTGCTAACAGTTTGATCTAATTAGTTAATGAGGCCCATTTTGGACCATGTTATCCTAATGCATAATATTACGTTGGGTAAAAACTTTAAACCAGTACAATCTCTTCTTCAAAGTTTCACCAAATTGCTTTATTTATGCAATATAAAGGTCATAATACTGTATAACTTTGGTAGAGCAAAAACACCGAGCAAAAACATGGCTGAATCCTGAATGACTCAATTTTGTATAAATAGGGGACTACATAGGCGGCAAAATGTAGGTTTTTTTCCTGCCATGGAAGTGCACTTGTATACCAAGGAGGAAGCCATTTGCATTACAGCCGTGAATGAGGATTCAAAATGGCGGCTCGCCTCGGCTCGGTTTTCCCTTTCGGGCGCTCTCGTTTTCTGTTAGAATTTGGTAAAGAAAAAATATATATTATTTACCAGCTTAAGGTCGGTCCATATGGTGAAATACCGTGACCTCGGCCTTGAATACTGACCTCGGCCCAGAGGGCCTCGCTCAGTACTTTCAAGACCTCGGTCATGATATTTCACGATACAGACCTCCCAGCTGGTAAATAACATACATGTATTCTGTTCCCTTCTAGCAGGTTTCATTCATTTGGTTTGATAGCATGCAATATTGTTAGCATATCACTTATCCTTCATGTATTACGTCACTCTACCCAATGAAGAATGAACGTTGAATATGGTTTAATATGGTTACTGCATGGTTGGCAAGACAGCATGATGTCACATGATGCTGATGCGGATATCCAATGAGACCGTTTTCTGCTGCGCATGCACAGAAGCATTTCTTTGTTCGCCGGGAAGGAGAAAGACAAAGCTAATCCAGTGCTAGGATATATGCTATAATCAAGCACTAAATAAATAAACTGAAAACTGAAACTAATTATGTGTTGAACACCTGAAAAGTGACCAAAACTTCATTAGATATTCTTCATGCATATTTACAAGCAGTGGCATACCGTTACTATTAGAGCTAGGACTTCAGCTCAGGCAAAACTTAGCGAGACACCAAAAAAGCAACAGGGCAAAGGATTTTGCAAGGGTTTAGCGACAGGGTGCCATGTCACTCCATTGTGTGTAGCTGTCAATGTTGATTTTTAAAGTAACTCAGTAAATTACACAGGGAAATGAATACTTAAGTCCGAGTGAAAAATAATGTGGCGTGCAGCGTGGAAGAAGAGTCTGGAGACAGAAATCTTAGTTTCTTGGTTGTTAGCCTGTGCTACTTGCTCTCGATAGCACTGGCTTGACTGCTTTATTAGCATTCGCTAACACTACTGATGAATGCTACACCGGCTGGAAGGTTACTTCACTGCTGCGCCGACAGCGCCGACCCGCGGTTAAGCTTGCGTTGGCCTTCGAGAAGGCCGAGGGTGATAAATGTTTGGTCCCTCCCACTATAAATCAAAATCTGATTGGTTTATTCATCTGTCACTTCCTACATAAGCATACACTGCCATGGCCTTCTGTCCTGGCAATAAAGTCCGAACCAATGAGTGAGCAGCTCTAAACTCTTCTCAGCCTCGAGACAACAAACAAAAAAAACTCACTGGATAACTCGATTATAACGTTTTCAGGATGGTAACCATTTCATTTCTGAAGCAAATTTGATAGAAAATGAGGCCAAATTTAGAATTAGACGAGAATAATTATAATGAAGTTGTGAAAGAATGAAATAAATTAAATATAACATTTGAAATGCTATGTTTGGGCTTCTCTGAAGACCTTAAAGGCCCTGACAGTTCCCCTCTGAATAGCAGAAAGCCACATCGGGTTCCAATCCTGTCAGCCAAAAACAGGAATCTGAGGAATCAGAACCTGAACCTGTGGGGGAAGTCATGTCTTAATGGTTAGAGAAGCAGATTTCGGGACGAAAAGGTTGCTGGTTTGATTCCCTAGACTAGCAGGCATTTGAAATGCTGATATGTTTGGGCCTCCTCTGAAGGTCTAGAAGGCCCTGACAGTTCCCCTCTGTTTACAAGAGAAAAACATACCAACGGACATAAAAAAACTGGAAAAGAGAGTGTATATGAATAATAATAATGTTGGCTGGCTTTTTTTCGTGGTCTATCAGATATATTCCATTCAGCTACTTGTCTTCAACTCATTCAATATCATGCTAGCTGAATGGAATATATCTGGTAGACCATGAAAAAAGCCATCTATCCATCCATTATCAAGAGCCACTTATCCTGTTCTACAGGGTCACAGGCAAGCTGGAGCCTATACCAGCTGACTATGGGTGAGAGGCAGGGTACACCCTGGACAAGTCACCAGGTTATCACAGGGCTGACACAGAGACAAACAACCACTCACACGTACGATCAATTTAGACCCACCAGTTAACGTAACCTGCATGTCTTTGGACTGTGGGGGAAACCAGAGCACCTGGAGAAAACCCACACAGACATGGGGAGAACATACAAACTCCACACAGGAAGGCCCGCACCAGCCTCTGGGCTCAAACCCAGGACCTTTTTGCTGTGAGGCAACAGTGCTAACCACTACACCACCATAGTCTGGCTAACGCGACTTCAAAGCTCTGCGAGCATTTGGTCTGGCAAAGATATTAAGCCCAACCATTTCCCAAAGTGCGTGGTTGACCCGCCTCCCTGAAATGCCTCAGTTTGCTACTGGTTGAAGCCAGAAAAGGCTGTGACGAAGCTTAAACCAATCACATCACTCTTTCCTCTGACGTATGTGACGCGACGGGGCTAACTGGTAGATTAAACTCTTACCGAAGCCGGTCGGGAGCAAGGCGAAAACGTCGTTCCTTTCAATAAATACCTCCAGGGCTGCTCTTTGCTCCGTTTTCAAAGAGAACTTGCTCCATGTTCGTAATGTTTCTAGTGAATGAAGCACTTCCGGCATAGATTCTGTAAACAATCTATGGCTTCCGGTCGCAGTTCTACTACATCACTGCCTTGAACATGCCTCTACCCAGGGCCATTGGAGATGCTCAAAGTTGATTGGCTCCCGATTTTTCGGGAGCTTGGAAGAGCTGTAGATAGCTTGCCTGGCCAGACTAAGCTCGCAACAGGCCCTCGTGTTGCGTCACGCTTAGGATGGGCGGGCCCAGGCTAACACCACCGTGCCACCCCAAAAGCCAGCCAATATTATTTAAATATGTCACTCAGATCCGCGATGCATTTCGTATGAAAAAATGCAAGTTCTTCTTCAAGAATCTTCAGGCCAACATCCATCCATCCATCCATCATCTGTAGTTGCTTATCCTGTTCTACAGGGTCGCAGGCAAGCTGGAGCCTATCCCAGCTGACTATGGGCAAGAGGCAGGGTACACCCTGGACAAGTCACCAGGTCATCACAGGGCTGACACATAGACACAGACAACCATTCACACCTACGGTCAATTTAGAGCCACCAATTAGCCTGCATGTCTTTGGACTGTGGGGGAAACCAGATCACCCAAAGGAAACCCAAGCAGACACAGAGGGAACATGCAAACTCCACACAGAAAGGCCCTCACTGGCCACTGGGCTCAAACCCAGGACTTTCTTGCTGCAAGGTGACCGTGCTAACCACTACACCATCATGCCGGCCTCAAGCCAACATGCGATGTTCTTTTTATTATATTGACACACAAACAAAAAGTCCCTAAATTTCTCAAAACAATTCGTTGATTTCCTCATGAGTGACATATAGAGATTTGTGTCACGGTTTTGGCTCTCCATGTCCTGGATGGAGCTCATATGAAAAATACAAGTGGCGTATTTCCCAGTAAAACACTTGTGTTCACAAAATACTAATAATGATCGCTGATTTTTGCATTTAGATATCCAGAGGCCCTCACAGACCCCAGCTACAGAGGCCAGATTCTTACACTTACCTACCCCATTGTGGGCAA
Organism: Neoarius graeffei; assembly: GCF_027579695.1. Classification (NCBI taxonomy): domain Eukaryota; kingdom Metazoa; phylum Chordata; class Actinopteri; order Siluriformes; family Ariidae; genus Neoarius; species Neoarius graeffei. Next base: position 7,693,702 of record NC_083577.1, read on the forward strand.
CTATGGTGTCCCGAATACGCAGGAGCTCGACAAACTGGGACTGAGAAAGAATGCAGAGTCGGATCACATTCAGGTGACTGAACCTCCATGCAGTGACATCAGCTCGTCTCGAATCCTGATAATTCATTTATTATGACTTGATTTTTTTCATATTTAAACAGCTTTAATGCTGTTTAACAAAAATTTAGGGGCAAAATGAAAAAAAAAAATCACATGATCCTGCACTCTCTGGAGTCCATTCAGCCTCTCTTGAAGTAAAAAAAAAAAAAAAATGCAGCTTGACATGTAAAGCTGGTTTTAGGCTGCATGGGTCGAAGCCATTTTTTAATTATTATGTGTCACATGGTATAAAATGATCCCAGTGAAGCAAACTGTTTGATAACCTGCAGTTAAAGATAATGCTTTATTTCTATTGGTGGCTTTTTGGTATAACACATCATATCCTCAGCATGTGAAGATCTGGATAATGTCAGTGTACCTGACTGAGTGTGTGTGATGTATCTGAAGGTATCAGGGCTACTGGTACAGGACTACAGTCACGATTACAGCCACTGGAACTCAGTGAAGTCTCTGGCTCAGTGGCTGCAGGAGGAGAAGGTACTGGACACTGATCATAATATATAGTCTGATATACAGTGTCTTGCAAAAGTATTCATCCCCCTTGGTGTTTGTCCTGTTTTGTCACATTAAAAGCTGGAATTACACAACATTTCTACCACTTTAAAGGTGCAATTTTTTTGTATTGTGACACACACACAATAATTAAGATGAATGAACAGAAATCTGGAGTGCGCATAGGTATTCACCCCCTTTTGTAGAAACCCCAGAGATGCACCAAAGATAACACTGAAAGAGCTGCAAAGATCCACAGCGGAGATGGGAGTATCTGTCCACAGGACCACTTTAAGCCATACACGCCACAGAGTGGGGCTTTATGGAAGAGTGGCCAGAAAAAAGCCATTGCTTAAAGCAAAAAAACAAAACAAAACAAGAAAATGTTTGGAGTTTGCCCAACAGCATGTGGCAGACTCCCCAAACACATGGAAGAAGATTCTCTGGTCAAATGAGACTAAAATTGAATTTTTTAGCCATCATGGGAAATGCCGTGTGTGACGCAAACCCAACACCCTGAGAACACCATTCCTACAGTGAAGCATGGTGGTGGCGGCAGCATCATGCTGTGGGGATGTTGTTCATCTGCAGGGACAGGAAAGCTGGTCAGGATTGAAGGAAAGATGGATGGCATTAAATACAGGGCAATTCTGAAGGAAAACCTGTTTGAGTCGGCCAGAGGTTTGAGACTGGAACGAAGGCTCACATTCCAGCAAGACAATGACACTAAACATACTGCTAAAGCTCCTCTGGTTTAAAGTGGTTTAAAGGGGAACATTTAAATGCCTTGGAATGGCCGAGTCAAAGCCCAGACCTCAATCCAATTGAGAATCTGTGGCATAACTTGAAGATTGCTGTACACCAATGCAACCCATCTAACTTGAAGGAGTTGGAGCAGTTTTGCCTTGAGGAATGGGCAAAAATCCCAGTGGCTAGATGTGCTAAGCTAATAGAGACATACCCCAAGAGACTTGCAGCTGTAATTGCAGCAAAAGGCGGCTCTACAAAGTATTGACTTTGGTGGTGAATACCTATGCACACTCCAGATTTCTGTTTTTTTCATCTTAATTATTTTTTGTGTCACAATTAAAAAAAAAAAAAACACCTTTAAAGTTGTAGGCATGTTATGTTAATCAAATTGTGCTAATCCCCCCAAAATCCATTTTAATTCCAGTTTGTAATGCAACAAAAACAGGAAAAAAAACACCAAGGGGGATGAATACTTTTGTAAGACACTGTATCTGTGCAAGTCTTGCTCACTCATTGTTATGTTTCATTTCCTCCAAACTTGAGAGGTGTTTTTCTGATGAATCTGTTTTGTAGGTTCCAGCATTATACGGCATTGACACCAGGATGCTGACCAAAATCATCCGAGACAAGGTAGGTCACGTAGTAGTTTCTGCAGATGCAGTGAAGCAGGATGGATTGTATGCTTTTATTTCTTTCATCAGGGAACAGTTTTGGGGAAAATTGAGTTTGAAGGACAGCCAGTAGAAATCACTGACCCAAATGTGCGAAACCTGGTGGCAGAAGTCTCGACAAAGGTAACCAGACTCTTCCCATGAGGTGATTCGCTGTGTTACAGGCTGTGTTACTGTTATACTGACCTCTATCTCTTCACCTCTCTTTGTTATTAGGAAGTCCAAGTGTATGGTAAAGGCAATCCAGTCAAAGTGGTGGCTGTTGACTGTGGGATCAAGCACAACATCATCAGACTACTCGTCAAGGTGACACATATAGTACTAGTTAAAAGCTTGAACACACCTTTGAATTCAATGGTTTCTTTTTATTTTATAATTAAAAGACACTTCTTGTCTTAAAATAATGATGGCTGTCATTTCTCTTTACTTAGTCGAGTGCTTCTTGACGTAAAATGGGATTACTACAGTTGTGGAATAGGTCTATTTTATTATTTGTATTCTTATTATTTACTGTTTGATTTCAAACACATTAAGAAGGCAAGAAACTCATCCACTAATTACCTTTTGACGAGACACACCTGATAATTGAAAAGCATTCCGGGTGACTACCTCAAGAAGCTGGTTAAGATAATGCCAGTAGTGTGCAAAGGGTCATGAAGGTAAACGCTGGATACTTTGAAGAATCTAAAATATCAACTACAGTGGGGCAAAAAAGTATTTAGTCAGTCACCAATTGTGCAAGTTCCCCCACTTAAAAAGATGAGAGAGGCCTGTAATTTTCATCATAGGTACACTTCAACTATGAGAGACAGAATGAGAAAAAAAAATCCAGAAAAATCACATTGTCTGATTTTTAAAGAATTTATTTGCAAATTATGGTGGAAAATAAGTATTTGGTCAATAACAAAAGTTCATCTCAATACTTTGTTATATACCCTTTGTTGGCAATGACAGAGGTCAAACGTTTTCTGTAAGTCTTCACAAGTTTTTCACACACTGTTGCTGGTATTTTGGCCCATTCCTCCATGCAGATCTCCTCTAGAGCAGTGATGTTTTGGGGCTGTCGCTGGGCAACACGGACTTTCAACTCCCTCCAAAGATTTTCTATGAGGTTGAAATCTGGAGACTGGCTAGGCCACTCCAGGACCTTGAAATGCTTCTTACGAAGCCACTCCTTCGTTGCCCGGGCGGTGTGTTTGGGATCATCGTCATGCTGAAAGACCCATCCACGTTTCATCTTCAATGCCCTTGCTGATGGAAGGAGGTTTTCACTCAAAATCTCATGATACATGGCCCCATTCATTCTTTCCTTTACATGTATCAGTCGTCCTGGTCCCTTTGCAGAAAAACAGCCCCAAAGCATGATGTTTCCACCCCCATGCTTCACAGTAGGTATGGTGTTCTTTGGATGCAGCTCAGCATTCTTTCTCCTCCAAACACGACAAGTTAAGTTTTTACCAAAAAGTTCTATTTTGGTTTCATCTGACCATATGACATTCTCCCAATCCTCTTCTGGATCATCCAAATGCTCTCTAGCAAACTTCAGACGGGCCTGGACATGTACTGGCTTAAGCAGGGGGACACGTCTGGCACTGCAGGATTTGAGTCCCTGGCGGCGTAGTGTGTTACTGATGGTAGCCTTTGTTACTTTGGTCCCAGCTCTCTGCAGGTCATTCACTAGGTCCCCCCATGTGGTTCTGGGATTTTTGCTCACCGTTCTTGTGATCATTTTGACCCCACGGGGTCAGATCTTGCATGGAGCCCCAGATTGAGGGAGATTATCAGTGGTCTTGTATGTCTTCCATTTTCTAATAATTGCTCCCACAGTTGATTTCTTCACACCAAGCTGCTTACCTATTGCAGATTCAGTCTTCCCAGCCTGGTGCAGGTCTACAATTTTGTTTCTGGTATCCTTTGACAGCTCTTTGGTCTTGGCCATAGTGGAGTTTGGAGTGTGACTGTTTGAGGTTGTGGACAGGTGTCTTTTATACTGATAACAAGTTCAAACAGGTGTCATTAATACAGGTAACGAGTGGAGGACAGACGAGCCTCTTAAAGAAGTTGTTACAGGTCTGTGAGAGCCAGAAATCTTGCTTGTTTGTAGGTGATCAAATACTTATTTTACCGAGGAATTTACCAATTAATTCATTAAAAATCCTACAATGTGATTTCCTGGATTCTTTCCCCTCATTCTGTCTCTCATAGTTGAAGTGTACCTATGATGAAAATTACAGGCCTCTCTCATCTTTTTAAGTGGGAGAACTTGCACAATTGGTGGCTGACTAAATACTTTTTTGCCCCACTGTATATTTTTAACACTTTTTTGTTTACTACATAATTCCAGATATGTTATTCCAGAGTTTGAATGTCTTCAGTTTTGTTCTACAACGTAGAATATAGTCAAAATACTGAAAAACCTATGAAGGAGTAGAGTAGGGGTGTACAAACTTTTGACTGGTGCTGTATTTGATTATGTTAATAGGCAGGCATTGGATCGCATTTCCTGACAGGTCAGCTAAGGGTGCTTGGTGTTTCCATTTTATGAGTCAGTAAACCTAAAAAAAATGATGCTTAAGATAGCTGGAGATTTCAGCTCTTCAGAAGTCACCAGCACGAACACTGACAGCCCGAGTTGGCTGAATACGGTCTTCAGTTTATCATTTTAAACAAACAAACAAACAAACAAACAAACAAACAAACAAACAAACAACCCCCCTCTGCTTAAATCAGTTTTAAGTTTGATTTATAAGCTTCTGTATGACCCAAGCACCACCTCTGAAGTATGTGTGTGTTTATTCAGTGTGGTGCTGAGGTGCACTTGGTCCCATGGGATCAGGAACTCATGAGCCTCGAGTACGATGGCCTCTTCATCTCAAACGGCCCTGGAGACCCTGCTTTGGCTAGAACTCTGATTCAGAACGTCCGCAAGGTACTTCATCCAGCACACGATACTCCCCTTACACCCCCTACACTCCCCCTTACATTCCTCCCCTACACTCCCCTCTTACTGTCTTTCTACACTCCTCCCTTACTGTCCTCCTATGCTCCTCCCTTACACTCCCCCACAGTGTTGGGCAAGTTACTTCAAAACTGTTTTGCATTATTTATTACTTGTTTCTGTCATTTTAAAGTAATTAGTTACATTACAATATTACTGTATTTAAAATGTAAGGCATTACACTAGTATTGCATTACTTTTAAGTTACTCTCACCAAAATAACTGGAAGTATGGATTTGGCAATCTAAATGTAGCTCAAGACGCTCAATTAGCTCATCACACACCAGTGGAAGGTGATGTGGTATCTGACTGAGCTAGGCTTATGGTTAAAAACACTAGAATATAATAGCCACAGTGATGGCTCATGGCACAATACAAGGAACAATCATCGCAAGAACAGACAAAAGGTGAAAGTCTGGCAAATTGTGATAGAAATACTGTAACTTTAGGCCTATTCATATTAACATTAATTGAACTGTATTGTATTGTAATGTCTAAAGCAGTGGCGGCTGGTAGTCTTTCAAACAGGGGAGGCTGGTCGGTTACGATATTTCCAGATTTTAAAAGAAAAAACATCAATTTTGCCCATACTCTTGCCTCTGATCTGGCTGATTGTTGGCAGCGTCACAAACTGTGAAATAACAGGTTCTTTTGGCCCATTAGCCTACTGTCCAATATACATGATGGTGGTGTTGGGGGGGGTATATTTTAACATTTTATATTTTAAAATTGTGGCATGTTGTTTAAAAATTGATCATTATTGAAAGCAGCTCTTTGTCAGGAACCTCAGCAGTAACAGCAGAGTGTTCTGGAATAGGCACAAGCACTGACCTTGGGGAGCCAAACATAGAGCTGGGTGCCACATATTTCATTCAATGACACTTTCCCTATATTTTACTTATTTTGACTGAGAAATGTTTTATTGACAATTTTGATAACCCTTCACTTTTAATCCAGGTCTGTAGTGTGAAATGTTCTCGGCTGTGTTTTTGTTTAAAAATGTTTTCCAAATTGTAGCTGTGTTTAATTCATATCCAGAGAAATATATATTCCAATATAATATACTCAGCATAAAAATTTTAAATAGAGTCTATATTTTTGGTCCATCCATGACATATTACTAAAGTAGCCTATTTACTGTTGTTGATGTGGGTCACTTGCTGTTAGCCAATTCACTTTCTCATACCAGGAGAGCTGAAAGGAACGAGTATTATTCCCTACCTTTTTCACCAAATCAATTTGAGGCGTTGGTCTACCCTGCTCTTTAATTTTAATTTTTTCCTCGAAAGGAAGACTGGCAAATGGCTTCGCCAAAATTAAATCAGCAATGCTTGGCATCCGTGCGCAGCTTTCTTGCTAGCTGACTAGCCCCCTCAAGTTCAAGTTCAGTCACTCAAATAAACGAAATTTCTGGAACTAAGATAGCAAACTTGACAACACTATATTTACACTTTATTTACAATGAAAATATATACAAACTAAAAAAGCTGGTAGAAACCGTATGTAATGAATGAAATCGAAATGTAAGCTGATCTCTTACAATACACCACAGCACTTGCGAATCCGCATGGGACTGAACTGAAATTCACCGCTGCCTGTCTATATTTGAAACGAGCTGTCAATCAAAGAAAATATCCGGCCGCTTTCACCAATCACCAGTCTCCTCACGGAAACTGCCATGTCCCTCCCACTGTAAGGCTGGGAGTCCGTAGGCGGGCAATTTCGCAGTATTTGTCCAATAACCGTCTTGCATTTTGAGATTGAAAAGCGCATAGCTCCCAAATGCCATTGAAGTCCACTGAGGCTGGGAGTCCGTGGGACTCCGTGGGCGGGCGTTTTTGCAGTATTTGTCCAATAATCGTCTTGCATTTTGAGATTGAAAAGCGCATAGCTCCCAAATGCCATTGAAGTCCACTGAGGCTGGGCTGCATCGCGCTGTCACGGGGGGGAAAAACTCACGCACACATTAAAGTTATAAGGGAATGATTTCGCACTGTAGTTGGGTTGAGCACATATATTTCTATGATTCTGGATCTGAAATAGCAATGTTATAAGGTCGGCTATAACATAAGCCTAGCGCAATTCATCCTACACAATGTTCGTTATTTTTAGAGGAGGCTGAGCCTCCCTCGCTGTCTTAGAGCAGACCTGGGCATTTTACGGCCCGCGGGCCGCATTCGGCCCTTTGGTTCATTCTGACCGGCCCACGTAAGGTTAATTAGAAATTACAAAATAAACATATTTTCTAATTTTACCTCATGCATGGACTGAATGTGCACTGCTTTTATTTTGAAGTTGTGTTCAACAAAAACGCAATGCGCGCGACATGAACATGACATGAAATCCCACGAAACCTAATCCCGCGATAACTACTTCCGTAATTTGTCCAGACCAACCACAAACTTGTACGTCATCCTTCAAACGGTCCAGCCAATCACATAGTTTGACATCACCAGCAGGCGCCGGAGCCCGAGCCGATCTGTAGATCTGATACCTACACCGAATCGACGTCACAAGAAGACTTTAGCCCCCAAAAAGAAGAAAGGTAGATGCCGAATGCAGGGCTTTCAACAAAACATGGACCGCTAAGTATTTATTTACTGAAGTCAGAGATAAAGCCGTGTGTTTAGTTTGCGGAGAGCAGATCGCCGTGTTCAAAGACTACAATTTGAGTCGGCATTACCAAATAAAAAACACCAAATGAGGTGATTAGACTACAAATGTGGGCATCATTATTATAATATGATGTATCTTGCTTGATATTTGGAGTAGAAAGACCATATTGTGATGTCTTTATTGTGTTTTGGGGTGAATGTGACTGAAAAAAAATGGTACAAACGTTCACATTTTGTTAACCATTGTTTTGGGAAATTTGATTGAATAAATGACATTTTTTGTAAGGCAACCTCGTTTTTTCCATACTCTTACCAGTCTTAGCAGCTTGTAAAAACAATGTTATTTATTGCTTTATATAAAGAAATACAATTAATATTCTGCAGAATTTAGTTCAGCCTTTTGGTCCGGCCCTCCACAAAATTTTCTGTTTCTCATGCGGCCCCATGGAAAAAATAATTGCCCACCCCTGTCTTAGAGCAATCGCCCGCGGTCTAAAGATATGACAGGATACAAAATTAGCATTTCTATGCCTTTATTGTTTTCAAGTTTACAGCATTAAGCATAGTTTATGCTTCATAAAAAAAATAAAATAAAGATTAGCCGTAAGGGATCTGACTCCATTTCAGAAATTTAACAAAAATGAACATATTATGGCAAATCGTAGCCTACAATAAAACTGGCCTGAAAAAAAAAAAAAACACAAGCCTTTTAAATCACAGCTAGACAATGACTATTAGCTATATGAGGCTACCCAGTCACATTTTGAAAAACAGAATTAGAAATAACAAAATCAAAGTGCTTTTAATGATATTGAAGTGCTTCGGCCTATTCACCCTCGAAGGAAAGGCAGCTCAGTCACTTTAGTCTGACTTCCGACCAGAAAAAAAAAACAAAAATGTAAACAAACTGTCAGCATGTCTTCAACAACATACTCCACCACAAGTCTACTAACCTCTTAAGGCTGAAGGAGCATCTCAGAGCGGCAGAACGTTAATTTTGGCTGTTTTGTGATTTTATCGCCACTCTCATCCTCCGCTTGCTTCCTTGCTAACTTCATGTTACTATGGCACCTCTGTAAATGCTTAGTTAAATTACTAGTGCTATTTCGGGAAGTGGACAGTTCTTTAGGTTTAGCACACAAAGTGCATTTGAGTACGATGTTCTTCACATCCTTATTTTTCACAAACTTAAAGTAATGGGCGTATGCCCATCTGGAGAATGTGCTATCCGACATTAGATCAGCTGCAGGTTCACTCATCTCTCTCTTCTGTCTGACTAGCCTAAAGGAAAAGGAAGTGAAACATTTTTCGCAGACGTTTCACCTCTGCTGATCTCGCGGTGATTTTGGCGAATTTGTATGAAGGAAAAAAAACCACCACTTCATTCCAGGTTAAAAATGCATTGTAACACGCGTTACTGACATTTGTACTGAGTAAAATATTACCAAATTTTTTTCTGTAATGCCTTACATTAACGCATTACTGCAAAAAGCAATGCATGACAGTAATTCGTTACTTTTGTAATGCGTTACTCCCAACACTGCTCCCCCACACTCCTCCCTTACAGTCCTCCGTTACTAGGGCTGCGTACCTAAACGTAACATCAGGTACAGGTACCAGTACAGAGGTTTAGGTACAGGTCCAGACCTGGACCTGTACCTGTACAATTTGACAAATTAACATGTGTTCTTCTGAACTTCTTCAATAATGACAGAAACATTAATAAACTGTTGACAACTTGTCAGTATCTTTATTCAAAGAAAACCGAACATAACTAGGTTTCCTACCTCACTTCTCAGTCACCCTCTCAGTCTCACACTTAGTTAACTTGGGATTCACTCCGCGCAGCCCGCGGCCTTTAACTTACGCGGCAAAATTACACAAAGCAACAAAGGCCGCCAATGCCAGCAAAGGAAAAATGGCTGAACTGCTTTTGAGTCTCTTTGACCAATCAGAATGCTGGATCAGCCAAGCTCTCGCAATGTCTCATGAGACTGTGGCGAGAGGATCTCAAATCAAAGATGGCTCTGATTTCAAGTTTCAGCGCGGCATTTTGCGTCTTTTCCAGTGCTAAATTTTCGTCTTTGTGGTAGGATTTACGCATCTTCAGCAGGGCTTTACATTAGCACCCGCCCACCCGCCAAATGCGGGTAAAATTCGGCTTTGGCGGGTAATGACTTTAGTCCCACTAGCCACTTTGGCGGGTGGTTTATTCTGTGGTATGACAATATACACTACCGTTCAAAAGTTTGGGGTCACCCAGACAATTCTGTGTTTTCCATGAAAAGTCACACTTTTATTTCCCACCATAAGTTGTAAAATGAATAGAAAATATAGTCAAGACATTTTTCTGGCCATTTTGAGCATTTAATCGACCCCACAAATGTGATGCTCCAGAAACTCAGTCTGCTCAAAGGAAGGTCAGTTTTATAGCTTCTCTAAAGAGCTCAACTGTTTTCAGCTGTGCTAACATGATTGTACAAGGGTTTTCTAATCATCCATTAGCCTTCTGAGGCAATGAGCAAACACATTGTACCATTAGAACACTGGAGTGAGAGTTGCTGGAAATGGGCCTCTATACACCTATGGAGATATTGCACCAAAAACCAGACATTTGCAGCTAGAATAGTCATTTACTACATTAGCAATGTATAGAGTGCATTTCTGATTAGTTTAAAGTGATCTTCATTGAAAAGAACAGTGCTTTTCTTTCAAAAATAAGGACATTTCAAAGTGACCCCAAACTTTTGAATGGTCGTGTATTTTAATTGTAGTTTTCTCTGAAGGCATTTGATATAATAAACGCATTGCAATGTAATATTACACGCCTACAACTCCCATGAGCACCTGCATAAACATTCTAACAACATGTTAGAATTGTTTAGAACCTTCGTTAACGGCTCAGATAAAATCAGTGATACGGTAACCTGCGGTTAATGAACGAAGCAACAAAGTTGCTGACGACTGACAAGCGCACTATGTGGCGGCATATAGCTGGAGTTTCAAACCCTGCTGCTCAGGAAAAAAGGGGCAGAGATGATCAGGGCCGGAGCAGCATTCTAAAATCACCGAGGTCCATGATGCGCAAAGCGCACTTCGAAAAATGTTCGACATATTTAACCCTTTGATGCAAAACATATGCCCACCCCTTCTAATGCACAACATGGGTCAAAAATGACTCGCATTCATTTTCCAGGTTATTTCATGCTGACTGAGTTTTTCTTTGCTCTATCTTTTGAAATCAATTTATTTTATGATAGAATATTCCAAGTATTCTTTGTTTTTAATTACCACAAATCATTAATTTAATTTTTTCTTTCCTACTTTATGAACAAAAATACTTTTTATATTACTACACATGGGTCATCCAAGTGTGCTTTAAAATGAAACGTCTTAATACTATAATAATAATTTGTTTCAAGTAATTACTTTAGCAGTGAATGGGGCCAGTTATTTATTTATTAACTATGTCGTTAGCTAAGCCAACTACAATAAAATTAGCTAACTAAAGTAGAATATGTCGACAGCTCGGTAGCTAATAGTAATTACTTGTAACTTTCTGACAAGTAATCTACTCACTCTCAAGGGAACCTAAACGTGATCAATTTTTTTTCTAAGGTAATGTTAGAACAATTGAAAAACATTACTTGCATGTATTAGATGAGCAAAGGGCGCTGTGCTGAGCTGTGAAATGTCTGACACAAGCACAATTCACAGTTCCCACCAAACGCTGGAGTAAATGCATGCGGGTCGGTTCTGACCCATGTGTGTAAACTTGATGTAGAATTACAAAAGCTGTGCTTGTTCATAACTTAAGAAAGGAAAAAATAAAAATGATGATTTGTGCTAAACAAAAACAAGATATTTGGAAAAGTAAATGACAAAATGAATTTATTTCAAAAGTATTTCACAGAAACACTCAGCCATACATGAAATAACCTGGAAAATGAATGCAGGTCGTTTTTGACCCATGTTGCGCATTAGTAGGGTAGTGATACAAAAAAGGTTTTTATTCAAAAAGTAAGAAAGGAAAAAATAAAATAAGGATGTATGATGAAAACAAGTTAATTGAGGAATACCTTGAATACTGAATGATGGAATTAATTTATTGCAAAGATATAGAAGATAAAAACTCAGCCGGGTCACTTTTGACCCATGTTTTGCATCAAAGGGTTAAATGAGAGGGGTGAATTACACATCACGCAAGAGATCTATTCCTGAAATTACTTTTAATGGTGTTTGAACTGAATATCATCAGTTCTGAAAAAGAAATCATGTATGTGGCAAGAGTAAGAATAATTTAAGTTTGTTTAATGGTTTGATCTGGCCCAAGCAATAAGGACAAACGATACCCAACCATGTAGCCTGTGGAACTGAGATACATTAACAATCTGGCATCCGTTACACCGACACAAAAAAATTCTGGGAAAAAAAATCAGTATACACCACCATGTTTTAAGCAAAGTTATCGAAGGCAAACATAAGTTGAAACTTTCCACTCTATTGCTTTGGCTTATCGAATGATTTATTTTTAAAATCACAAACAAGGCAGGCGACAACTGCGCTGCTGCACATGTAGTCCGGAGTAAACCTGAAAAGTAAACCCGATCTGCTCAGAGAGTCATATGAACTCCTCTTGAGCCTCTTTCAAGATATTGAATATAGGGTTTTGATGGCGCATCCTATATGGAAAGCCACTAGAGGCAAAACATGGCGACGTTCACATTACACCACAGGTTCCTGAATGTGGTCCTGGAATGCACCATTTTCCCCTGGTTCAGCTATAATCAGCTAATTAACTAATTATACAACAGTTCAGTAATATGCAGACTCACTAATTTGATTGGCTGAGCAGCGTTCCATTAGTGCCTATGTTTAGTATAACCGAACTGGGACGTTACCCCTTTTCGACCCACAGAGAACGGATTCTGTTCTTGTTCAAAGAAACCTGAATGAAATTGGTTCAAGAACCTGTTCGCTGTTGGTCGAAAAGACGTACCTACTCATTCGTAAGGTTTTTTTTTTGGTAGGCTGTAGCCACGATGTCATCATGTTGTCCGAATCAGTGTAACGCATCTCTAATAACCCAGGACGGAACAGTACCATCTTGTGTGTGTGTGTGTGTTTGTATTATTTACCAGCTGGGGGGGCTGTATCATGAAATACCATGACCGAGGTCTTCAAAATACTGACCGAGGCCTCTGGGCCAAGTTCACAGTATTTCGCGATACGGACCGACCTTAAGCTGGGAAATAATATATTTATTTTTTCATCTCATCTCATCTCATCTCATCTCATCTCATTATCTCTAGCTGCTTTATCTTGTTCTACAGGGTCGCAGGCAAGCTGGAGCCTATCCCAGCTGACTACGAAGTTCGAAAATGTAAATTTAACAGCTTCATGAAAGTGCGCTGATGGTTACTATGGAAACCCCGTGTCTCCTGCACTGCGTTCCTCCCCCGAGTCGCGCGTGCGCTCATTCGCTTTTGTGTTCTTGGTCTCAGTATCAGGTGTTTGCCATAACAACCAGGTCCCAAGAGTGCGCACAACGCACTCCGTGAGCACACACGGCCGCTTAAGCTGCGCCAGACTCAAGTGCACCAGATTCAAGTGCGCAAAGGTGTGACAGTTGAGTGTTTACCTGCTGCGTGACCACAATCTTGAGCTCGTGTGTGTATCGCCATGCATCACCGCCAAAATGCCTCATTTTCATCGGTAACCCATCACCAAGCATCATGAGCTGTATTGTGACCGTAGCTTAATGAGGCGGATGTGACGTTGGATGCAACCCAGCAATTGTACCATACTATGAGTAAAAATGAGCTTCAACTTGAAAAAAAAATTGCGGCCCACTACCGTAGCTGAGAAACACTGGTTTAAGTCACATTAGACAAAATCAGCTAATTCAGTAAGCAAAAAATCTCATCTCTAGCCGCTTTATCCTGTTCTACAGGGTCGCAGGCAAGCTGGAGCCTATCCCAGCTGACTACAGGCGAAAGGCGGGGTACACCCTGGACAAGTCGCCAGGTCATCACAGGGCTGACACATAGACACAGACAACCATTCACACCCACATTCACACCTACGCTCAATTTAGAGTCACCAGTTAACCTAACCTGCATGTCTTTGGACTGTGGGGGAAACCGGAGCACCCAGAGGAAACCCACGCGGACACGGGGAGAACATGCAAACTCCGCACAGAAAGGCCCTCATCGGCCACGGGGCTCGAACCCGGACCTTCTTGCTGTGAGGCGACAGCGCTAACCACTACACCACCATGCCGCCCCAAATAGGGTAATTAAAAAGGAAAAAAAAAAAGACAAACAAAGACATCATTGTCAATCTTTTGCAGCTGATTGATTTTTTTTTTTGTATTGGACATTTATTCCAATACATTTATTGATGTAAATGTGGCTTAATCTAATAAAATATGTATACATTTGCATACTTCCTCAACCCAAATATCTAGCCTTTGGCTACTTTTATCATTAAAATATTAATTTCAGAGTAGTGTAGTGGTTAGCACTGTCACCTCCTGGGAATGAAGGTTCTGGGTTCAAGCCCAGTGGTTGATGGAGACCTTTCTGTGTGGAGTGTGCATGTTCTCCCTGTGCCTGTGTGGGTTTCCTCCGGATGTTCTGGTTTCCCCCACAGTCCAGAGACATGCAGGTTATGCTAATTGGTGGCTTTAAATTGACTGTCGGTGTGACTCATTGCTTGTCTTTATGTGTCAGCCCTGTGATGACCTGGAAATTTGTCCATTGTGTACCCCGCCTTTTGCCCATAGTCAGCTGGGATAGGCTCCAGCTTGCTTGTGACCCTGCCCAGGATAAGCAGTTACAGATAATGGATGGTTCTGAACAAAGAAAAATTATGTACCACTCTCAGGCATGCAGTTTGTCATGTTTATTAATGAAATTGACATGTAAAGCATAACAATGTGCAATGTGCTATCTATTGGAGGAAACAAGATTTTCATCGGGCGGCACGGTGGTGTAGTGGTTAGTGCTGTCGCCTCACAGCAAGAAGGTCCAGGTTCGAGCCCCGTGGCCGGCGAGGGCCTTTCTGTGCGGAGTTTGCATGTTCTCCCCGTGTCTGCGTGAGTTTCCTCCGGGTGCTCCGGTTTCCCCCACAGTCCAAAGACATGCAGGTTAGGTTAACTGGTGACTCTAAATTGACCGTAGGTGTGAATGTGAGTGTGAATGGTTGTCTGTGTCTATGTGTCAGCCCTGTGATGACCTGGTGACTTGTTCAGGGTGTACCCCGCCTTTCGCCCGTAGTCAGCTGGGATAGGCTCCAGCTTGCCTGCGACCCTGTAGAAGGATAAAGCGGCTAGAGATAATGAGATGAGATGAGATGAGAAGATTTTCATCGATATATGACATGATGTGGTAAGTGGGCGGAGCTTAAGCCTTCTTCAAAGGTTCAGCTATTGGTCATGAGTGAACAAAACAGTCAAATAAACCTGCTAAGTTTTGACTTGTAGACATGGATGCACTTAATCCAAAGATCTGAAAAATAAATTATTGATGTGACCAAAATAATTTCTGCTTTAAATGTCTTATGTTGTCTGATGACTTTTCCATGTCAGGTGCTGGAGAGCGATCGTCCTGAGCCCGTGTTTGGTATCTGTATGGGGAACCAGATCATGGCTTTGGCTGCTGGTGCTCAGTCATACAAACTGCCCATGGGAAACAGGTAATGGACATGTTGGGAGTGTGACAGTAACCGCGTTAGTTTATGAGATTACTTTGTCTTTCCATCTCTTAGATGAATGTGTTTTGTCTCTTTGGAAACTACACAGTCATCAGTTTTGCTCAGACACTGAACACTCGGCCTGTCCCTTGTCTGTATGTGTAGAGGCCAGAACCAGCCTGTGCTGAATGTGAGGACAGGACAAGCCTTCATCACTGCTCAGAATCATGGCTATGGTATAGACAGCAAGTCTCTGCCGCTAGGCTGGAGTCCACTCTTCATCAATGCAAACGATGAAACCAATGAGGTCTGGTCTCTACCGTACACATAAAAAAAAAAGTTATCAACCAATTGATTTCTCTTGGACTAAAATTTGAGATGTTTAGCTTAACACTTCATATCGGTGCTAATCATTATTTAAGAATTATTCACCTCAGGCTCAGTGAATATCGGTGATTATTTTACCTACAGGCCTCTTTGTCCATGGAATAAAAACATGTATTCTATTCCCTTCATGTAGGTTTATTGATGGCATGCAATATTGTTATCATATCGCTTATCATCCACGTCACTCTACCCAATGGAGAATGAGTGTGCAATATTGTTATAATATTGCATGTTGTCAAGACAACACAATGTCACACATCAGAGCTCATGCAAAGATCCAATGACAAAACTTTTCTGCTGCACATGCGTAGAATCATTTCTTTGTCGGCCAGGAAAGAGAGAAGACGTAGCTAATCCAGTGCGACTGCTAGGATTACATATGCTATAATTAAGCACTAAATACAGTAAATAAACGGAAAACTGAAACTGAAGACGGACTGAACACCCGAAAGGCTACCAAAACTTCATTAGATATTCTTCACACATATTTACAAGAGAAAAAAACATACCAATGGACATCGAAAAACTGGAAAAGAGACACGTCAGAGATGTAAAACTTCCACGCTAGTGAATGACTGTGACAATTTGTAAACAAACATGGCTGCAAGGTTTGCTTCATTAAAAGCGGAAGATTTTGAGAGAATTTTGGCGGCCGGGTCACTCCGTTGTGTGTATTTGTCGATGTTGATTTTAAAAGTAACTCAGTAAATTACACAAGGAAATGAATACTTAAGTCTGGGTGAAAATGCTGTGGCAAGCATGCGTGGAAGAAGAGTCTGGAGACAGAAATCTTAGTTTCTTGGTTGTTAGCCTGTGCTACTGATGAATGCTACACCAGCTGTAGGTGACTTCACTGCCGCGCTAACAGTGCCAACTTGTGGGTAAGCTAGCATGAGAATGCTGATACGCTGATATGAAGAGAGCGTGTATGTATTATAATAATAATATTGGCTGGATTTTTTTTTTCATGGTATATCAGATATATTCCATTCAGCTAGCATGCTATTGAAGTCATCTTCAACTTGTTCAATATCATGCTAGCTGAATGGAATATATCTGATATACCACTCCAAGCCATCCATCCATCCATTATCTGTAGCTGCTTATCCTGTTCTACAGGGTCACAGGCAAGCTGGAGCCTATCCCAGCTGGCTATGGGTGAGACGCAGGGTACACCCTGGACAAGTCACCAGGTCATCACAGGGCTGACATATAGAGAGACGCAACCATTCACACTCACAGTCAATTTAGAGTCACCAATTAGCCTAACCTGCATGTCTTTGCACTGTGGGGGAAACCGAAGCACCTGGAGGAAACCCACACAGAAAGGCCCTCGTCGGCCGCTGGGCTCAAACCCAGAACCTTCTTGCCGTGAAGCGACAGTGCTAACCACTACACCACTGTGCCGCCCCGAAGTCAAGGTTATTATTCATCGATATTCACTGAGCCTGATGTGGATAATTGTTTTAGTACAAATACACAGATGGTTATTTAAATAAAATAATTATTATTAAAAAATAATATGAAAAATCATTCATTACAAACTTTAAAATCGGCATACAGATGTTACAAAGGCACGCTGCAGACTTGTATCACTTGTCTAAGGCAAGTCACATAAAATACTTTGTTTTGAAATCGATAAAATAAATCACAATTCCATCTTGCCTTTGAATAGTTTTAGACCACACTTCGTAGCATCTTTAGTGCTTTTAGGAACAGCACTTACAGTGACAAAGTGATTCGCCGCCATTTTGCCGAGTTGTTCAAGGTGATTATCGAGAAATAGTCCAAATTTCTAGGCCAATCAGCATCCACGATTTTCTATAATCACCTCTGTATTTAGAGTAATATATTTTAAACCTTTTTTTAGCTCTCAAGTACGGAAGCCGCGAGAGGCCCTTCATATAATCTTTTTTTTATTCACCTTGTTATCCCGAGATAACGACATAATTAATTCAGGATGTCGAGAAAACAACACAACTAATTCGAGATCTCGAGAAAACAAAACCGTTATTCCGAGATAACAACATAATTAATTCAGGATGTCGAGAAAACAACACAACTAATTTGAGATCTCGAGAAAACAAAACAATTATTCCGTGATCTCGAGAAAACAAAACAATTATTTCACGATCTCGAGAAAACAGCTGAGATTTCTAGCAGAGCTGCGCCCCCTGTGGGTCAGACAACGAAGACTTAGAAATTGGCGGACATGTAACAGAGCAGAAACAGAGCAGAAATGGCTTTTTACGATGCCTTGAGAGAGAGCCGGGCCAGTCTTCTGCGGAGGTGCCGCGGACTAATTTTGAAATTATCCCTTATTAAAAGACTTAATGCAATCTCTCCCTGTGTCAACCCCTGATCAAAATATTGCCTTATTAGGTGATCGATTATTCCAGACATTCTAATGACCAAAGTTGCGTCTATACAGAATGAGAAATAGCCCCAAAGTCAGCATATCACAAGTCTCTTGGCGCACCTGAATGAACCATTTCTCAGCTGTTTACTCGAGATCATGAAATAACGGTTTTGTTTTCTCGAGATCTCGAATTAGTTGTGCTGTTTTCTTGAGATCCTGAATTAATTATGTCGTTATCTCGGAATAACGGTTTTGTTTTCTCGAGATCTCAAATTAGTTGTGTTGTTTTCTCGAGATCCTGAATTAATTATGTCGTTATCTCGGAATAACGGTTTTGTTTTCTCGAGATCTCGAATTAGTTGTGTTGTTTTCTTGAGATCCTGAATTAATTATGTCGTTATCTCGGGATAACAAGGTGAATAAAAAAAAGGATTATATGAAGGGCCTCTCTCGGCTTCCGTACTCAAGAAACTAAAAGTGTTTAGGATCTGACATTTGGTTCTTGCTTCTCATTTGTTGTCTTCACTGTTGTTCTACAATGTTGAAAATAGTCAAAATACAGAAAAACCTATGACTGAGTCAGGGTGTCCAAAATTGACTGGTACTGTATCTATACAGTACTGTGCGAAAGTCTTAGCCCCCTATTTTATTTTATTTTATTTTTTTCATGCAAACTTTGTTACAGATTTCTATTTTATGACTTTTACATTATCAAGTCAGTTTAGGGTTCCAAACATTTGTTTTTCAGCACAAAATTAAATGCTACAGGAAAAAAAAAAAAAAACCAAAAAAACCCAACTGTTTGTATCTGAGCAGCATATTACATAAGAGAGCACTTTTCAGATTAAAAAAGAAAACATAATGAAGGCTGCTGGGTTTTGGTGCAAAATGAAGAAGCAAGTGTGACAGTCAAAGTGTCCAGAAGAACTGTGGCTGGTTCTGTAAGATGCTCAGAAAACCTACAGATCATTTCCACATAAAACTGCACGCACTGGACCTGAGACTACTGTTTTTTTTTTTAAGCAAAGGGTTGTCTCACAACAAACATTGACTTTGTTTAATTTATTATGACTATATATATATATATATATATATATATATATATATATATATATATATGTGTGTGTGTGTGTGTGTGTGTGTGTGTACTATTTTGTTAGCATTTATTTTTTTTTTGGACATGCCTTTTCTTCAATTAGGGCATCATGCATAACACTAAGCCAATCTTCACGGCGCAGTTTCATCCAGAAGCTAAAGGTGGCCCCACTGATACAGAGGTACTACAGCTGCTGATTGATTGATTAGTTTTATTTCAGATGTCATGCATGAATATCTGTTGTAATTCCATCCCAACCTTTCATTTCATGCACTGCGTCAAATGCCATTAAATTACGCCGTGCTTGTTCAGAGATGACACGATCACCTCCAGCTCAGGATGCATTAATGTTCATGTCGATGCACTGTTTTTTTTTTTTCATTAATTTGTCTTCATCTCTCGATTGTTTCTGTGCAGTACCTCTTTGATGCATTCCTGTCTCTGATAAAGAAAGGGGAAAACAGCAGCATTGTGTCTGTGATGCCAAAGAAACCTGCAGTTCCAGCCAGAGTCCAGGTGAGGGCACCACAGTCACACGCATAGAGTAGGTCAACGAGCGAGAAAGAGACATGGATGTGCAATACAGTAGATCACCTTCACAGTGTACAGTCAAAGTGCAGAACAGGTTTTGCTTCAGGTGTAAATCTGAGAATGTATGTGTTGTGCAAATGTTGTCACCTTTTTGCAGGTGTCTAAAGTGTTGGTGCTCGGCTCTGGTGGGCTGTCCATCGGCCAGGCCGGTGAGTTTGACTACTCAGGCTCACAAGCTGTGAAAGCCATGAAGGTAAAACCAACAGAGCATACCATACATCACAGTGAATCTCATGTCCATTCAACTGTAAAGCAAAATTGATACTTTTAGTCCATGTGCTTTTTGAATTGGCTTAGTTTTGCACTGCAAATCACTGAATTATCTCATCTCATTATCTCTAGCCGCTTTATCCTGTTCTACAGGGTCGCAGGCAAGCTGGAGCCTATCCCAGCTGACTACGGGCGAAAGGCGGGGTACACCCTGGACAAGTCGCCAGGTCATCACAGGGCTGACACATAGACACAGACGACCATTCACATTCACACCTACGGTCAATTTAGAGTCACCAGTTAACCTAACCTGCATGTCTTTGGACTGTGGGGGAAACCGGAGCACCCAGAGGAAACCCACGCGGACACGGGGAGAACATGCAAACTCCGCACAGAAAGGCCCTCATCGGCCACGGGGCTTGAACCCGGACCTTCTTGCTGTGAGGCGACAGCGCTAACCACTACACCACCGTGCTGCCCCCACTGCATTATCATTTCAGTTAAATAAAAAATGAGCTGAGGACTGGGTAGAGCAGTCCTTCTAAATCTGGGGGAAAAAGCTGTTACAGAACCTGGTGGTCCTGCACCGAATGTTGTGGAGCCTCTTTCCAGAGGCCAGGAAGAAGAACAGTCTATAGTAATGGTGTGAGGGGTCAGTGATGATGTTTCTGACTCGGGACATGCTGCGCTTAGGTGCGGTGTCCTGAATGGAGGGAAGAGAAGTCCCAATGATTTTCTCCGCTGTCCTCAGCACTCTCCTCACATTCTTCCAGTCAGAGGCACTGCAGCCTCCACACCACACAAAGATGCAGCTGGTTAGAACACTCTCTATGGTGCTTCTGTAGAATGTAGTGAGGATGGGCGGGAGAAGGTGGGCTCTCCTCAACCTACGCAGGAAGTGCAGACACTGCTGTGCCTTCTTGACCAGTGACGCGGTGTTCACAGACCAGGTGAAGTTGTCTGTGATGTGCACCCCTAGGAACCTGGTGCTCTTGACCACCTCCACAGCTGTGTTGTTGATGAGAAGTGGATTGTGGCTGAGCTGGTTCTTCCTAGAGTCGACAATGATCTCTTTGGTTTTGTCCACGTTAGGATCAAGTTGTTTTCTCTTCACCAGCCCACCAGCTGCTCCACCTCCTATCTGTTGGCCAGGTCGTTGTCGTCCCTGATGAGGCCCACCACTGTTGTGTCATCTGCAAATTTCACAATGTGGTTGCTGGCAGCCCTGGGGACGCAGTCGTGTGTCATCAGAGTGTACAGCAGAGGGCTCAGGACACAGCCCAGAGGGGAGCCTGTGCTGAGGGTGATGACATTGGAGGTGTTCTGTCCGACCTGCACTGACTGTGGTCTTTCAGTGAAGAAGACTAGCAGCCAGTTGCACAGGGGGGTGCTGAAGCCCAGGGGACCCAGTTTGTTCACCAGATGCTGTGGAATGATGGTATTAAACGCTGAACTGAAGTCCAGGAACAGCATCTGCACATGAGTGTTCTTCTCCTCCAGGTGTGTAAGGCTCAGGTGAAGAGCGGAAGAGATGGTGTCCTCAGTGGAGCGGTTTGGCCGGTAGGCAAACCGGAAGGGGTCGAACGTGGGAGAGAGCCTGGAGGTGATGTGCTCCTTTAACAGCCTCTCAAAGCACACTCACATAATGGGAGTGAGTGCGACGGGCCGGTAGTCATTGAGTGATGTGATTTGAGGTTTTTTTGGCACTGGGATGATGGTGGCAGTCTTGAAACATGATGGGACTTTGGCTTGATCCAGTGAGGTGTTGAAAATGTCCAGCTGATCTGCACATTCCCTAAGCACCCAACCAGGAATATTATCAGGGCCCGGGGCCTTCCGTGTGTTGACTCTCCTCAGAATCCTCTGCACCTCAGCTGTATCAAGACAGAATGCCTTTTCATCCTGATGTGGAACAGCTTTCACTGCAGGAGTGCTATTTAGTGCCTCAAACCTCCCAAAGAAGTTATTGAGTTCATTGAGGAAGTCCACGTCATCATCACACTCGGGAGAGGCCATCCTGTAGTTTGTGATAGCCTGTATGCCTTGCCACATATCCCTGGTGTTAGCGGCATCGTGGAAAAAGTCCTGGATTTTTTGATTCTGAACGTGCTTTGCTAGTCTGATGGCATGGTTCAAGTTGGCTCTCGCTGTTCCCAGGGTCTTCTCGTCACCAGACTTGAAGGCTGAGTTCCGTGCCTTTACCAGGGTTTTTGGCTGGCCTGGGTGGTGATGTTTTTCATGGCACTGACATCCTCCATGTACGTATTTGTTGATGTAACTGACACAGACATGGCATATTCCATCCATGGATCCATCCATTATCTGTAACCACTTATCCTGTCCTACAGGGTCGCAAGCAAGCTGGAGCCTATCCCAGCTGACTATGGGGTACACCCTGGACAAGTTGCCAGGTCATCGCAGGGCTAACACAGACAACCATTCACACTCACGGTCAATTTAGAGCCACCAATTAGCCTAACCTGCATGCCTTTGGACTGTGGGGGAAACCGGAGCACCCAGAGGAAACCCACGCAGACAGCATGCAAACTCCAGACAGAAAGGCCCTCATCAGCCGCTGGGATTGAACCCAGGACCTTCTTGCTGTGAGGCGACAGTGCTAACCACTACACCACCATGCCGCCCCATGGCATACTCATCTATGTTGATATGAACATTATAAGTGGCAGCTTCCTTGAACATGTCCCAGTCCGTGCACTCAAAACAGTCCTGTAGTGCCTCCATAGCCCCCTCAGACCACACCCTCACCTGCCTCACTGTAGGTTTTCCTCTGATCAGCAAGGGCTTATATGCAGGGATTAGTTTAACGGATAAATGGTCAGAAGAGCAAAGGTGGGGGCGGGGGGCTGCTCTGAATGCATCCTTCATGTTTTTGTAGGCCATGTCTAATGGTGTTCACTCCCCTGGTTGCACAATTCACATGCTGGTGAAAATGAGGGAGAACTGACTTCATGTTGGCCTGGTTAAAATCCCCAGCCACAATGAAAAAGCCCTCAGTGTAAGCAGATTGCAGCTCACTGATAGTCTGGTAGAGAACACTCATAGCCTCCTTTTTGTCCGCGCTGGGGGGCACGTACACAGAAGTGATGGAAAATAAAGTAAACTCCCTGGGTAGATAGAATGGTCTACAGTTTACAGTCAAAAGCTCAATGTCCGGTGAGCAATGGTTTGAGACAAACTTAGCATTTTTACACCAATTGTTGATATAAATACACAAACCACCCCCTCGAGATTTACCATTTAGTGCACAGCTCCTGTGGGCATGAAATGTAGCTAGCCCCTCGACGCTGACAACATTGTCCAGGATTGATGAGTTAAGCCATGTCTCTGTCAGAATTATTGTGCAGCAGTTCCTCATTTCTCATTTTGTTGTTCATTTCAGCTGCAAGTGATCTATTTTGTTCTCCAGGGAGCGAAAGTTAGCGAGGAAGATGGATGGAAGTGGTGTTTTATAGGGGTTAGCTTTTAGCTTAGCAGTTAGCCCCCTCCGACAGCTGCACTTCCGCCTTTGGTCACACCACCTCTGCTTGCTCCTCTGTCATCTTATGCTGCTAGGGGAGTTTGCTGCACCGTAGGCCCCTGAGTCTTGCCAGCATAGCACTCCAGTGCTACACAAACACTCCTGAGTAGCCATGTCTACGAAGCTGAAGTCACTGGACGAACGTAATTCCAGCAAGTGCTGGTGACTATATACTAACTTACTGAAAGTGTTGACTATTACTGACATCCTAGGCGGCGTATTATGATTGGAAAGACCGTAACTGTCGCGAGCCCATGCAGCCGCAGCCAAACAGGGCACTGCCATTCATCAGTAGTGTTAGCAAAGGCCAATGCTAGTGCAGTGTCAAGGCAGTGCTATCAAGAGCAAGTAGCACAGGCTAGCGACCAAGAAATTAAGATATCTATTTCCAGATTCTTCTTCCACGCATGCTCAGAACAGTATTTTTCACTCAGGGAAATGAATTCTTAAGTCTGTGTAATTTACTTAGTTACTTTTAAAATCAACATCAACAGCGACACACAATGGAGCGAGCTGGCAGCCAAAATTCTCTCAAAATCTTCCGTATTCAACAAAGCAAACCTGGAAGAAGTTTTACGTGGCCAATATGCCTCTTTTCCAGTTTTTTGATGTACGCTGGTATGTTTTTCTGTTGTAAATATGTGTGAAAAATATCTAATGAAGTTTTGGTTGCACTTTTGGGTGTTCAACACGTCTTTTAGTTTCAGTTGTAGGTTTGTTTATTTATTTAGTGCTTAATTATAGCATAGCTAATCCTAGCAGTAGCACTGGATTAGCCTTGTCTGTACTCTTTCCCGGCGAACACAGAAATGATTATGTGATGCACAGTAGAAAAGTTTTGTCACTGGATATTTGCATCAGCTCCGACATGTGACGTCATGTTGTCTTGACAACGTGCAATACGGTAACAATATTGAACGCTCATTCTCCATTGGGTAGAGTGATGTAATGCATGTAGAATAAGCAATATGCTAACCATATTGCATGCCATCAAACTAAATGAATGAAACCTGCTACAAGGGAATAGACTGCATGTTTTTATTACATGAAAAAGTGTCCTGGATGTGTAATAATGTACAATAGCAGGAATGCACGTGACTTCACCATAGACGGAAGTAAAACAGCCCTAATGCTGCGAAAACACAGAATCAAATTGTGAACCGAAGTGAATCGTGAACTGGGTGAATCGTTACATGCCTACACAGCACCATGTTACACAGGATGCATGAAGAGAACATGCGCAACCTGCATCTTTATTCCTCATGTTTTCATGATTCGAGTCAGTTTTTTTCCAAGAATTCATCTTGGAGGCCCACTGAGCAGTGAAACCATCCGAGTTAAGGAGCAGATTAAAGACTGACCCAGTGGTCGATCGCAGTATCCGTAATTAGTATAAATGGCGATACCAACTCATGAGATGTGTAAATAAATGACAATATCTTCTGTAAGTACTGATATTGTGGCATTTTTTCTGTGTTTACAGAACAGACATATTAGCTTAATGTGTGAGTGATAAATACATCAATGTTAAACACCCACACAATCAAACTGTGAGACAAGGTGCCGCTGGCATTGCTTATATATACTGTATATACATACATACACACACACACACACCCATCCATCCATTATCTGTAGACGTTTATCCTGTTCTACAGGGTTGCAGGCAAGCTGGAGCCTATTCTAGCTGACTATGGGGTACACCCTGGACATGTTGCCAGATCATCGCAGGGCTTTTATATATATATATGGGCGGCACGGTGGTGTAGTGGTTATCGCTGTCGCCTCACAGCAAGAAGGTCTGGGTTCGAGCCCCGTGGCCGGCGAGGGCCTTTCTGTGCGGAGTTTGCATGTTTTCCCCGTGTCCACGTGGGTTTCCTCCGGGTGCTCCGGTTTCCCCCACAGTCCAAAGACATGCAGGTTAGGTTAACTGGTGACTCTAAATTGACCGTAGGTGTGAATGGTTGTCTGTGTCTATGTGTCAGCCCTGTGATGACCTGGCGACTTGTCCAGGGTGTACCCCGCCTTTCGCCCGTAGTCAGCTGGGATAGGCTCCAGCTTGCCTGCGACCCTGTAGAAGGATAAAGCAGCTAGAGATAATAATATATATATATATATATATATATACAGTATCGGGGGAATATTCTGACACAGTGAAGGAAATATCATCTGTGTATCATAATAGTTACTTTGTCCTGAAATGCTCAATTTGGTATAGTTTGGTGTATTCATATGATTTATGAGTCCAAGAATACCACTCAGTGGCAATGACCTGTGCTTCCTGGACTGCTCATTGCTCTCTGGAAGCATGCCTGAGGTAGCATATGATGTTTGTTTATTTTCAAGTGAGCAATTTGCCATCACCGGACTTTTAGTCTGGGGGAGTGTATTTTGACCCCATGTTCATGAATAACAAGAGGTGATCTTCAAGGCTTTTGCCACTAAAACAACCCAATCTCCTCACATTCAGTCTCTGGCGTGCTTCTCACACTTTTGGGGCATGCCTCAGGAAGCATTTGTTGCTTCATTGTTTGGTGAGAGCAGTTGGGTAGAAGGTGGTGAAAAGTGTCTTTTCAGAACAGATGCTCGCTTTTGACCAGCAGGTTTAAGAATACAAGCAGGTAAGCATCGTAGTTTCAGTTTGTAAAAGCTGTCGAAGCTGACTTTGCACACTAGCAAGAATTAGAATTTTGCAATGGGATGGTGGGAATATGACAACCTTGTTCGAAGATGTGAGACAGAGGTTCTGAGGTCAGTCAGCAATTCAAGACATAAAGATAAGAAACCTGAAAGGAATCTGCAAAAGCTAACCTACACAGCTCTTCAGAGGAGCATATCAGCAGAAAAGTAGTGTGCAGTTAGTCAATTTGGTCATTGTTGCAAACAATGCCAAGGTTGTGGGTTTAATCCAAATACTGGCTGTTTTGAATGTGGCGAAAGAAATTTGATCTTGACTTGGCTGAAAGTGCAGATGATTGAGATGGTTTGCAAGATGCCAAGAAAGTTTTTCCCTCTAAAAAGCAAGCAAGGTAGCAATTGCTGTTTTGGAGAATATGGGCATCAATCCCACACCCTCTTACATGCAAAGCAAGCACTCTACCACTTGAGCTAATTCCCCTGCTATATAGGATATTTTGTCCAGCAAACTACCACAAGCCTCCCCCCAACTTGCATTTCCTGTCCTGCTCATTGCGCTCTGGAACCATGCCTGAGTGTCCATTTGTTGTTTGTTTATTTTCATGTGAGCGATTGCCCAGAAGCGGACTTTTATTCTGGGGGAGTGTATTTTGACTCCCATCAGTCGGTGATCTTCAAGGCTTTTGCCACTAAAACAACTCGATCTCCTCACATTCAGTCTCTGGCATGCATCTCACACTTTTGGGGCATGCCTCAGGAAGCATTTGTTGCTTCATTGTTTGGTGAGAGCAGTTGGGTAGAAGGTGGTGAAAAGTGCCTTTTCAAGACAGATGCTCGCTTTTCACCATCAGGTTTAAGAATACAAGCAGGTAAACATCATATTTTCAGTTTGTAAAAGCTGTCCAAGCTGACTTTGTAGACGAGTGAGAGTTAGATTCTTACAATGTGTGGTGGGAATATGACAAGCCTGTGTAAAAATGTGAGAAGGAGTTACTGAGGTCAGTCAGCAATTCAAGAAATAAAGACAAGCAAACTGAAAGGAATCTGTGATAGCTAACCTACACAGCTCTTCAGAGGAGCACATCAACTGAAAAGTAGTGTGTGGTTAGTCAATTTGGTCATTGCTGCAAACAATGGCAAGGTTTTGGGTTTAATCCAAATACTGGCTGTTTTGAATGTGGCGAAAGAAATTTGATCTTGACTTGGCTGAAAGTGCAGATGATTGAGATGGTTTGCAAGATGCCAAGAAAGTTTTTCCCTCAAAAAAGCATGTAAGATGGCAATTGCTGTTTTGGAGATTGTGGGCATCAATCCCATGACCTCTTACATGCGAAGCAAGCACCCTACCACTTGATCTAATTCCCCTGCTGTACAGGATATTTTGTTCAGCAAACTACCACAAGCCTACCCCCGACCTGCGCTTCCTGTCCTGCTCGTTGCTTTCTGGAACCATGCCTGAGTGTCCATTTGTTGTTTGTTTATTTCCAAGTGAGCGATTGCCCAGAAGCGGACTTTTATTCTGGGGGAGTGTATTTTGACTCCCATCAGTCGGTGATCTTCAAGGCTTTTGCCACTAAAACAACCCGATCTCCTCACATTCAGTCTCTGGCATGCATCTCACACTTTTGGGGCATGCCTCAGGAAGCATTTGTTGCTTCATTGTTTGGTGAGAGCAGTTGGGTAGAAGGTGGTGAAAAGTGCCTTTTCAAGACAGATGCTCGCTTTTCACCATCAGGTTTAAGAATACAAGCAGGTTAACATCATATTTTCAGTTTGTAAAAGCTGTCCAAGCTGACTTTGTAGACGAGTGAGAGTTAGATTCTTACAATGTGTGGTGGGAATATGACAAGCCTGTGTAAAAATGTGAGAAGGAGTTACTGAGGTCAGTCAGCAATTCAAGAAATAAAGACAAGCAAACTGAAAGGAATCTGTGAAAGCTAACCTACACAGCTCTTCAGAGGAGCATATCAACTGAAAAGTAGTGTGCGGTTAGTCGATTTGGTCATTGCTGCAAACAATGGCAAGGTTTTGGGTTTAATCCAAATACTGGCTGTTTTGAATGTGGCGAAAGAAATTTGATCTTGACTTGGCTGAAAGTGCAGATGATTGAGATGGTTTGCAAGATGCCAAGAAAGGTTTTCCCTCAAAAAAGCATGCAAGATGGCAATTGCTGTTTTGGAGATTGTGGGCATCAATCCCATGACCTCTTGCATGCGAAGCAAGCACTCTACCACTTGAGCTAATTCCCCTGCTGTACAGGATATTTTGTCCAGCAAACTACCACAAGCCTACCCCCGACCTGCGCTTCCTGTCCTGCTCGTTGCTTTCTGGAACCATGCCTGAGTGTCCATTTGTTGTTTGTTTATTTCCAAGTGAGCGATTGCCCAGAAGCGGACTTTTATTCTGGGGGAGTGTATTTTGACTCCCATCAGTCGGTGATCTTCAAGGCTTTTGCCACTAAAACAACCCGATCTCCTCACATTCAGTCTCTGGCATGCATCTCACACTTTTGGGTCATGCCTCAGTAAGCATTTGTTGCTTCATTGTTTGGTGAGAGCAGTTGGGTAGAAGGTGGTGAAAAGTGCCTTTTCAAGACAGACGCTCGCTTTTCACCATCAGGTTTAAGAATACAAGCAGGTGAGCATCATATTTTCAGTTTCTAAAAGCTGTCCAAGCTGATTTTGTACATGAGTGAGAGTTAGATTCTTACAATGCATGGTGGGAATATGACAAGCCTGTGGAAAAATATGAGTCAGAGTTACTGAGGTCAGTCAGCAATTCAAGAAATAAGGACAAGCAAACTGAAAGGAATCTGTGATAGCTAACCTACGCAGCTCTTCAGAGGAGCATATCAGCAGAAAAGTAGTGTGCGGTTAGTCGATTTGGTCATTGCTGCAAACAATGCCAAGGTTTTGGGTTTAATCCAAATACTGGCTGTTTTGAATGTGGCGAAAGAAATTTGATCTTGACTTGGCTGAAAGTGCAGATGATTGAGATGGTTTGCAAGATGCCAAGAAAGTTTTTCCCTCTAAAAAGCATGCAAGGTGGCAGTTGCTGTTTTGGAGAATGTGGGCATCAATCCCACTACCGCTTACATGCGAAGCAAGCAGTCTACCACTTGAGCTAATTCCCCTCCAGAGTAACTTACTGATCGCTATCAGTATGTTGATACACAGTGCTTTGAAAAAGTATTCATACTCTGAACTTTTTCACATTTTTCCACCTTACAACCACGAACTTAAAAGTTTTTTATTGAGATTTTATGTGATAGACCAACACAGAGTAGCACATAATTGTGAAGTGAAACGAAAATGATAAATGGTCTTCAAAATTTTAAACAAATAAAAATGCGGTGTGCATTAGTATTCAGCCCTCTGTACTCTGATACCTCTAAATACAATCCAGTGCAATCCTTCAGAAGTCATCTAAGTAGTTAATAGAGTCCTATTGTGTGTAATTTACTCTCAGCATAAATACACTTGTTCTATGAAGGCCTCAGTGGTTTGTTAGAGAACACTGAAGAACAAACAGTCAAGTCAAGTTTATTTGTATAGCGCTATTAACAATAAACATTGTCGCAATGCAGCTTTACAGAATTTGAACGGCTTAAAACATGAGCTAATTTTATCCCTAATCTATCCCCAATGAGCAAGCCTGTGGTGATGGTGGCAAGGAAAAACTCCCTCAGATGACATGAGGAAGAAACCTCGAGAGGAACCAGACTCAAAAGGGAACCCATCCTCATTTGGGCAACAACAGACAAGATGACTATAACATTAACAGTTTTAACATGAAGACAGTTTCGTTGATGTTATAAACTCTTCATTGATGGAAACTTGAGTGCAAAACTGTTCATGACAACCGCAGTCCTAAAGTTAGCAAGTCAACTGTCGTCCTCAGCTATAAAAGCATTACTGTAAGAGTCCAGAGCGTCCTCCAGGTGTGACTTTCAACTGTCCTCATGGGGCCGTCCTCCACAGGAGCGATGCGATGAGACTCCAACCAGACACAGGGCACCAGGATGGATCAAGCAGGTCCGAGAAGCAGAAGAGGTCAGCATCTCGATCCCAGGACTGACATGTAACTCAGAGGGACAGATTTTTTTTTTGGGGGGGGAGAAAGGGAGAGAAAACACAGGTTGAAGAAAACAGCATCATGAAGACCAAAGAACTCACCAGACAGGTCAGGGATAAAGTTCTGGAGAAGTTTAAAGCAGGGTTAGGTTATAAAAAAAAAAATTCCAAGCTCTGAACATCTCAAGAAGCACTGTTCAAGCCATCATTCAAAAATGGAAAAAGTATGGCACAACTGCAAACCTACCAAGACATGGCCGTCCACCTAAACTGACAGAGCAAGCAAGGAGAGCACTGGTCAGAGAAGCAGCCAAGAGGCCCATGATTACTCTGGAGGAGCTGCAGAAATCCACAGCTCAGATGGGAGAATCTGTGCACAGGACAACTATAAGTCGTACACTCCACAAATCTGGCCTTTTTGGAAGAGTGGCAAGAAGAAAGCCATTTTTGAAAGACAGGCAGAAGAAGCCATGTAGGGGACACAGCAAACATGTGGAAGAAGGTGCTTTGGTCAGATGAGACCGAAGTTGAACTTTTTGGCCTAAATGCAAAGTGTTATGTGTGGCGGAAAACTAACACTGCTCATCACCCTGCACACACCATCCCCACTGTGAAACATGGTGGTGGCAGCATCATGCTGTGGGGATGCTTTTCTTCAGCAGGGACAGGGAAGCTGGTCAGAGTTGATGGGAAGATGGATGGAGCTAAATACAGGGCAATCCTGAAAGAAAACCTGTTGGAGGCTGCAAAAGACTTGAGACTGGGAAGGAGATTCACCTTCCAGCAAGACAATGACCCTAAACATACAGCCAGAGCTACAACGGAATGGTTTAGATCAAAGAATATTCATGTGTTAGAATGGCCCGGTCAAAGTCCAGACCTAAATCTCATTGAGCATCTGTGGCAAGACTTGAAAATTGCTATTCACAGACGCTCTCCATCCAATCTGGCTGAGCTTGAGCTATTTTGCAAAGAAGTATGGGCAAAAATTTCAGTGTCTAGATGTGCAAAGCTGGTAGAGACGAACCACAAAAGACTTGCAGCTGTAATTGCAGCAAAAGGTGGCTATACAAAGTATTGACGCAGGGGGGCTGAATACCAATGCACATCACATTTTTCAGATTTTTATTTGTTTAAAATTTTGAAGACCATTTATCATTTTCATTTCACTTCACAATTATGTGCTACTCTGTGTTGGTCTATCACATAAAATCTCAATAAAAAACTTTCAAGTTCGTGGTTGTAAGGTGGAAAAATGTGAAAAAGTTCAAGGGGTATGAATACTTTTTCAAGGCACTGTAAATGGTGATTTTTCTTGACCTACTGAGGTAAAGTTTGGTATTCCACAAGGTTCAGTCTTGGGTCCACTGCTTTTTTCTTTATATTTGTTACCTCTGAGTGATACTATTACCCAGTTACATGTATGCGTTACATGTCAATCCTGAGATCGAGATGCTGACCTCTTCTGCTCCTCAGACCTGCCTGATCCATTCTGATGCCCTCTGTCTGGTTGGAGTCTCATCACATCGCTCCTGTAGAGGACAGCCCCTTATGGACAGTTGAAAGTCACACTTAGAAGACGCTCTGGACTCTTACAGTAATGCTTTTATGGCTGAGGACTGCAGTTGTCATGAACAGTTTTGCACTCAAGTTTTCATCATTGAAGAGTTATAACATCAACAAAACTGACTTCATGTTAAAACTGTTAATGTTATAGTTACACTGTCTGTTGTTGCCCAAATGAGGATGGGTTCCTTTTTGAGTCTGGTTCCTCTCAAGGTTTCTTCCTCATGTCGTCTGAGGGAGTTTTTCCTTGCCACCATCGCCACAGGCTTGCTCATTGGGGATAGATTAGGGATAAAATTATCTCATGTTTTAAGTAATTCAAATTCTGTAAAGCTGCTTTGGGACAATGTCTATTGTTAAAAGTGCTATACAAATAAACTTGACTTGACTACCATGTTTTGTCCAGCTAACTACTGCAAGGCCCCCGACCTGCACTTCCTGACCTGCTTGTTGCTCTCTAGAACCATGCCTGAGTTTCCATTTGTTGTTTGTTTATTTTCAAGTGAGCGATTGCCCAGAAGCATACTTTTATTCTGGGGGAGTATATTTTGACTCCCATGTGCATGAATATCAGTCGGTGAGATTCAAGGCTTCTGCCATTAAAACAACCCATTCTTCTAACTTTCAGTCTCTGGCATGCATCTCACACTTTTGGGGCATGCCTCAGGAAGCATTTGTTGCTTCATTGTTCGATGAGAGCAGCTGGGTAGAAGGTGGTGAAAAGTGCCTTTTCAGGACAGATGCTTGCTTTTCACCAGCAGGTTTAAGAATACAAGCAGGTAAGCATCATATTTTCAGTTTGTAAAAGCTGTCTAAGCTGACTTTGTACATGAGCAAGAGTTAGAATTTTGCAATGGATGGTGGGAATATGACAAGCCTGTTGAAAATTGTGAGTTGCACATACTGAAGTCGATCAGCAATTCAAGAAACAAAGACAAGCAAACTGAAAGGAATCTGTGAAAGCTAACCTTCACAGCTCTTCAGAGGAGCATATCAGCAGAAAAGTAGTGTGCAGTTAGTTGATTTGGTCATTGTTGCAAACAATGCCAAGATTGTGGGTTTAATCCAAATACTGGCTGTTTTCACAGATGTACAGTTTTGAATGTGGCAAAAGAAATTTGATCTTGACTTGGCTGAAAGTGCAGATGATTGAGATGGTTTCCAAGATGCCAAGAAAGTTTTTCCCTCTAAAAAAACAAGCAAGGTGTCAGTTACAATTTTGGATAATGTGGGCATTGAGCCCACTAGCTCCTACATACAAAGCAAGTGCTGTACCACTTGAGCTAATTCCCCTGCTGTGTATGATGTTGTCCAGCTAACTACTGCAAGCCCCCCGACCTGCACTTCCTGGCCTGCTCATTGCTCTCTGGAACCCCATCCATCCCATCCATTATCTGTAGCCGCTTATCCTGTCCTACAGGGTTGCAGGCAAGCTGGAGCCTATCCCAGCTGACTATGGGTGAGAGGCGGGATACACCCTGGACAAGTTGCCAGGTCATCACAGGGCTGACACATAGACACAGACAGCCATTCATGCTCACATTCACACCTATGGTCAATTTAGAGTCACCAGTTAACCTAACCTGCATGTCTTTGGACTGTGGGGGAAACCGGAGCACCCGGAAGAAACCCACGCGGACACGGGGAGAGCATGCAAACTCCGCACAAAAAGGCCCTCGCCGGCCGCTGGGCTAAAACCTGGACCTTCTTGCTGTGAGGCGACAGTGCTAACCACTACACCACCATGCTGCCCTGTATTTTAACTATTGTATTACTTCTTCCGCCTATTTACTTATTTGTAATTGCCATTCATGGTGGACAGCAAACTAAGAATTTCATTGTGCAAGTGGACATGTCCTTACTGTGCATATGACAATAAACACTTTGAACTTGAACTTGTGACTCCCATGTGCATGAATATCAGTTGGTGATCTTCAAGGCTTTTGGCACTAAAACAACCCAATCTCCTCACATGGAGTCTCTGGCATGCATCTCACACTTTTGGGGCATGCCTCAGGAAGCATTTGTTGCTTCATTGTTTGGTGAGAGCAATTGGTTAGACGATGGTGAAAAGTGCCTTTTCAGGACAGATGCTCGCTTTTGACCATCAGGTTTAAGAATACAAGCAGGTAAGTAATGTAGTTTCAGTTTGTAAATACTGTCTACGCTGACTTTGCACACTAGCGAGAATTAGAATTTTAGATTGGATGCCCGTATGATCTTTTATTTCCACGATGGAGTTTGTCTCGGAAATGCAGCTTTTGCTAATTAGACCTATTGCACTGGAGCAGAGTAAATATCCACCATGTTGCACTGTGTGCAGGAGGAGAACCTGAAGACGGTGCTGATGAACCCGAACATTGCCTCGGTGCAAACTAACGATGTGGGAACCAAGCAGGCAGACACAGTCTACTTCCTGCCCATAACACCCCAGTTTGTGACGGAGGTCATCAAAGCCGAGAGGCCGGATGGCATCCTGCTCTCCATGGGTGGACAAACGGCACTCAACTGTGGTGAGACCTGTTCTGAATTATATCTCTACATGTCTAGCTATAGAGCGCCGGCTACAATTATCGACAGTACATAATTTTCGACACCTTTTTAGATTTACCAATAGAAAACAATTTTACAAAGGTGAGTTTTGGTTAGAACAGTTATTATTGGTTAATTAGTCAACCGGAAGACCCCCCTCGCCCTTTCATCTTGTCGTCTGATGACACAGCTCGTTACCTGCGATGGAATTTTTTTTAGCATGATCTGCAAGTTGAGGAAAACCCGGATGTTATCATCGCAGGTAAGCATGGTGGAAAGATCATGGACATGTCAAATTCACCAATACTTTGTGATCTCCTTGTCGAAACCTACTTTGTTTCTTTCTTTTTCATTTGACAGTCGGCATTTTGTATCTAAACATGTGTTTGAGAAGTCATGTGAGCTGTTGATAATAGTGATCACGTTCACCGGCGTCCACCATTATCGACACCCTGTGGAATTAAGTGACATTTACAACTGTTATGGATCGATCTTTGTGTAGCATTGTTGAAGTAGAGGAAGTACTTTAAAAAAATAAAAGTGCTGTGATTTTATCATAATTTTTTTTTCTGATTCATGACAGAATGGAATATCACATCACATCATCTCTAGCCGCTTTATCCTTCTACAGGGTCGCAGGCAAGCTGGAGCCTATCCCAGCTGACTACGGGCGAAAGGTGGGGTACACCCTGGACAAGTCGCCAGGTCATCACAGGGCTGACACATAGACACAGACAACCATTCACACTCACACCTACGGTCAATTTAGAGTCACCAGTTAACCTAACCTGCATGTCTTTGGACTGTGGGGGAAACCGGAGCACCAGGAGGAAACCCACGCGGACACGGGGAGAACATGCAAACTCCGCACAGAAAGGCCCTCGCCGGCCCCGGGGCTCGAACCCAGGACCTTCTTGCTGTGAGGCAACAGCGCTAACCACTACACCACCGTGCCGCCAGAATGGAATATTTATAGAGTATTTGGAATCCTATTGCAATAAATAGAATTCGACCAGAATTAAATTCCTAGCATAAAAAAAGAACGTATGAAATATTCAGATTTTTCTATTCCATTCAGAATTTTTTTTTTTTGCAGTTTGTTGTAAATATCCACCATATATTACAATATCAGATATTTTATATTTTTAGATAAAGTTTTGGTTCGAGGACTGACATGCGACCTTTTGCCTGGATTTTCATGTGGTTATAATGTCAATTGCCTGTTGACATTTATTGGTAAACTACGAAACTAGAAATTAATATAAACAAAATATGACGTACAAAAATACTTAGAAAGTGGGTAGAAAGTGGAACAAAGAGATTTTCTGTCACAGGTTAAACATTATCAGTTCGTTTGTTTACAAACATTAGGATTACTTCCTCATTTACGTAAGCACTGACTTCGATATCTCATCTCATTATCTCTAACTACTTTATCCTTCTACAGGGTCGCAGGCAAGCTGGAGCCTATCCCAGCTGACTACGGGCGAAAGGCGGGGTACACCCTGGACAAGTCGCCAGGTCATCACAGGGCTGACACATAGACACAGACAACCATTCACACTCACATTCACACCTACGGTCAATTTAGAGTCACCAGTTAACCTAACCTGCATGTCTTTGGACTGTGGAGGAAACCGGAGCACCCGGAGGAAACCCACACGGACATGGGGAGAACATGCAAACTCCACACAGAAAGGCCCCTTGCCAGCCCTGGGGCTCGAACCCGGACCTTCTTGCTGTGAGGCGACAGCGCTAACCACTACACCACCGTGCCGCCCTGACTTCGATATATTTATATAAAATATATTTTGGACTAAATAAAAGTCTATATAAAAAAATTAAATAAAAACTATGTTTTGTTAACTTAATACCACACACCATTAAAAAATAAATAAATTATCATCTCGATGTCAATTATTGTGGAACGGTGTCGATAACTGTGGACAAAGGTGTCGATGACTGTGGAACGGTGTCACATCATCTGATACGCTAAGTAATCGGGAATCAACTTTTTTTTTTTCCCAGTGGAAGTTTGAGTGACTATTCATGCACAATTTACGTATTGAAAGTCTCTTCTACTTTTGCAACGGCCAAAAGATCATCAGGTGTCGATAATTGTAGCTGCTGCTCTAGTTCTGGGTACTTAAACTTACGACCTACGATACCCTGTGGTAGGAGTGGCGCTGTTTCAGATTGGCGTGCTGCAGCAGTACGGCGTGAAGGTTTTGGGCACACCTGTAGAGTCCATCATCGCCACAGAGGACAGACAGCTGTTTGCTGACAAGCTGAAGGAGATCGATGAGAGGATCGCCCCCAGTGTGGCTGTGGAGTCGGTGAGCCCTGCTCTTATCTCGTTACACTCCACACATGTATATCCAATATCCAGCACACGATATTCCCAGTCACCTGCTTTTAAAGGCCTATATAGATCCTGTGCTTTTATACGAATGTTTGCATGTGTAACATTATTTATGATAATATTTACTCAGCATGTCACGATATATTGCGATGATAAATCGTGATACATATTTATGATGATTTGAATAAATGAATTACAAAACAATATCAACTGTGAGCTACTGCTCACTTACGTATACCCTCGCTCTCGCTTATATCAGAATACAAGCAATTGAAGGAATAGGACGCTTATTATGGATGCCGACTTCAACAAATAATTAACCCTGAAACAAGTAAATAAAGAGCAGTGTTCTCTCCAGGGATTTCAAACAGCATCCTGCTAAACTGTCATTTTGAAATAGCATTTTGCTTCTTGAAATAGCGTCAAAGTCCACCCTATGTATTTCATAAATACATTCAGTTGGTAAACAGATAGTCCAGGTGCGACAGACCTGAAAACGGTATACACAGTATAGAACCCCAAGCTGTAGCTTAATACCAAATATCAAGCAGTTGTGATTTGTACAACCCCAATTCCAAAAAAGTTGGGACAAAGTACAAATTGTAAATAAAAACGGAATGCAATCATTTACAAATCTCAAAAACTGATATTGTATTCACAATAGAACATAGACAACATATCAAATGTCGAAAGTGAGACATTTTGAAATTTCATGCCAAATATTGGCTCATTTGAAATTTCATGACAGCAACACATCTCAAAAAAGTTGGGACAGGGGCAATAAGAGGCTGGAAAAGTTAAAGGTACAAAAAAGGAACAGCTGGAGGACCAAATTGCAACTCATTAGGTCAATTGGCAATAGGTCATTAACATGACTGGGTATAAAAAGAGCATCTTGGAGTGGCAGCGGCTCTCAGAAGTAAAGATGGGAAGAGGATCACCAATCCCCCTAATTCTGCGCCGACAAATAGTGGAGCAATATCAGAAAGGAGTTCGACAGTGTAAAATTGCAAAGAGTTTGAACATATCATCATCTACAGTGCATAATATCATCAAAAGATTCAGAGAATCTGGAAGAATCTCTGTGCGTAAGGGTCAAGGCCGGAAAACCATACTGGGTGCCCGTGATCTTCGGGCCCTTAGACGGCACTGCATCACATACAGGCATGCTTCTGTATTGGAAATCACAAAATGGGCTCAGGAATATTTCCAGAGAACATTATCTGTGAACACAATTCACCGTGCCATCCGCCGTTGCCAGCTAAAACTCTATAGTTCAAAGAAGAAGCCGTATCTAAACATGATCCAGAAGCGCAGACGTCTTCTCTGGGCCAAGGCTCATTTAAAATGGACTGTGGCAAAGTGGAAAACTGTTCTGTGGTCAGACGAATCAAAATTTGAAGTTCTTTATGGAAATCAGGGACACCGTGTCATTCGGACTAAAGAGGAGAAGGACGACCCAAGTTGTTATCAGCGCTCAGTTCAGAAGCCTGCATCTCTGATGGTATGGGGTTGCATTAGTGCATGTGGCATGGGCAGCTTATACATCTGGAAAGACACCATCAATGCTGAAAGGTATATCCAGGTTCTAGAGCAACATATGCTCCCATCCAGATGACGTCTCTTTCAGGGAAGACCTTGCATTTTCCAACATGACAATGCCAAACCACATACTGCATCAATTACAGCGTCATGGCTGTGTAGAAGAAGGGTCCGGGTACTGAACTGGCCAGCCTGCAGTCCAGATCTTTCACCCATAGAAAACATTTGGCGCATCATAAAACAGAAGATGCGAAAAAAAAGACCTAAGACAGTTGAGCAACTAGAATCCTACATTAGACAAGAATGGGTTAACATTCCTATCCCTAAACTTGAGCAACTTGTCTCCTCAGTCCCCAGACGTTTACAGACTGTTGTAAAGAGAAAAGGGGATGTCTCACAGTGGGAAACATGGCCTTGTCCCAACTTTTTTGAGATGTGTTGTTGTCATGAAATTTAAAATCACCTAATTTTTCTCTTTAAATGATACATTTTCTCAGTTTAAACATTTGATATGTCATCTATGTTCTATTCTGAATAAAATATGGAATTCTGAAACTTCCACATCATTGCATTCTGTTTTTATTTACAATTTGTACTTTGTCCCAACTTTTTTGGAATCGGGGTTGTAGTTGCTGAGAAGAGTGTTATGAAAATTTTGTAAATCCATCCTATATGTTTCGTAAATACATTCAGTTGGTAAACAGGAAGTCAATGTGGGATGGACCTGAAAACGGTACACACGGTATAGAACCCCAAGCTAAAGTTTGGTACCAAGTGGCTATGATTTGTGGTTGCTGAGAAAAAGGGTGGACAGAGATACGGACAGAGGTAAACCAGTATACCCCCCTCCTTTGGAGTGGGGGTATAAAAAAAATGAATCATAATTATCAGGCTGTGTAATCACAGATAGATAGATCGATAGATCCCAAGCTGGGAATTTGTTTTGTTACAGCAGCAAGTTATCAAACGTGAAAAGAAAAAGACACACTGTGCAACATAAAATAGAATTTAAAAAAAAAAGAACAAGCCGACTATACAATATTCAGATAAAAATGTAACAATAAAAAAATACCTATATATGCGCTTTGTACATGTGACTGTGCATTAATAGTGCTAAAATCAAGAATTGTGATAAATGAAGATAAAAACTGTGCAAAAGTGGCAGTATTGAACGGAAGACAAATAAATAAATAAAAACAAATCAACTTAACAGTGCAAATGACTAATGACAGTAAACATAAGCTCTGGCGGCGCAGAAGTTACAGGAGCACTTAGTTCTTCCTCGGTGTAATTGCATTGTTTAGACAGTAAGATCGCGGGAATGCATACAACTTCAGTGTAGGTGGAAGTCTCATTCTCATCTCATTATCTCTAGCCGCGGCGGCATGGTGGTGTAGTGGTTAGCGCTGTCGCCTCACAGCAAAAAGGTCTGGGTTCGAGCCCAGTGGCCGGCGAGGGCCTTTCTGTGCGGAGTTTGCATGTTCTCCCCGTGTCCGCGTGGGTTTCCTCCGGGTGCTCCGGTTTCCCCCACAGTCCAAAGACATGCAGGTTAGGTTAACTGGTGACTCTAAATTGACCGTAGGTGTGAATGTGAGTGTGAATGGTTGTCTGTGTCTGTGTCAGCCCTGTGATGACCTGGCGACTTGTCCAGGGTGTACCCCGCCTTTCGCCCGTAGTCAGCTGGGATAGGCTCCAGCTTGCCTGCGACCCTGTAGAACAGGATAAACCGGCTAGAGATAATGAGACGAGATCTCTAGCCGCTTTATCCTGTTCTACAGGGTCACAGGAACCTGAACCTGAATGGCGCTGAAAATCACAGGTTTATCTGAATCAGCGCGCTGGAATACATTATGGTTTCGATAGCAACAGCTCACTCATAGGGCTCACAGGTTACAGCAGATGCTTCACATCATCAAAGCCTAATAATATATTTAACCCATGTGGTGAAGGGTTCTGTAAGGAGATGTTTGTTTAGCAGTTAGAGAAGGAACCTCCAGTGTTTGTGCTTGGTAACAGTCAGAGGTGAAACTGTAACGTTACATTTACAACCATGGAAAAGTCTGGTGGACAAACGAGCCCACACTGTTCGGGTTCTCTGGAACAAGACAAGTTACATTTCTGCACTCGACGTTTGTTAGTGGATTGTGGAAATTGTTGATTTTTTGTATTGCACTTTATTATTTATGCAATTGAGGCTAATTAAATTACATGTATGTAAATTTAGGATACTTTATAAACGCTTCTGATGACTAACTTGTCTCACGGACATTCCACGTCATTAATCAGAACTATAAATGGCTCAAAACACGTCATTCTTTAATAAAAAAACACAAACATACTCATCAAATTTGTGGTGTAGTTGGAACCAAACACTCCAGGATGTGCAATTATTGGAAGAAAAAATTAGTATCAGAAACTGTAGCGGTAACCGTGCTTCACCCTATTGCTGATTAATGCCCTATATTTGTTCACCCTCAGGTATTTATTCCTTAAAAATTCAGAATTAAAAGTATGAATCATCATTTTCAGTAATATAAACTCAAACTCTCAATTTGTTTTATTAGGTGCACCAATACAGTGTCCCTGATGCGAACCATTGTTCATGTTGCCCCTCATTATTAGGCACACCAAATGCTCGCTGGCCGTGTGGTGAAAATTGTGCATGCAGACGCTCATCTCAGTTTCCAAATCAGTCATTGCTTAACTCTTGAATATTTTCTATCGTGAGTACTATCTTTAAGAAGCTTATAATCGCTGCTTTCCAAAGAAATGCATCTGATTAAAATCTGCTCAGTACTTTGGGAGTAACGGCAGGTTGAAGTTGGTACAACGGAGTAAAAACTCTGCTCACGTGACGTCAGGAAACTGCCGGTGCTTTTCTTTTTGAGTCACGGGAAAGCGGTCAGGCTCTCTCTTCTGATCAGTTTCTGACTGGATTACTCGTGAATATCTATCAGATAACTTTTATAGGGGGGCGGCACGGTGGTGTAGTGGTTAGCGCTGTCGCCTCACAGCAAGAAGGTCCTGGGTTCGAGCCCCGTGGCCGGCGAGGGCCTTTCTGTGCGGAGTTTGAATGTTCTCCCCGTGTCCGCGTGGGTTTCCTCCGGGTGCTCCGGTTTCCCCTACAGTCCAAAGACATGCAGGTTAGGTTAACTGGTGACTCTAAATTGACCGTAGGTGTGAATGTGAGTGTGAATGGTTGTCTGTGTCTATGTATCAGCCCTGTGATGACCTGGCGACTTGTCCAGGGTGTACCCCGCCTTTCGCCCGT
This sequence comes from Neoarius graeffei, assembly GCF_027579695.1. Taxonomy (NCBI): domain Eukaryota; kingdom Metazoa; phylum Chordata; class Actinopteri; order Siluriformes; family Ariidae; genus Neoarius; species Neoarius graeffei. The sequence goes on from NC_083577.1 coordinate 7,735,207, forward strand.
AGTCAGCTGGGATAGGCTCCAGCTTGCCTGCGACCCTGTAGAACAGGATAAAGCGGCTAGAGACAATGAGATGAGATAACTTTTATAGGGATGTTCTCTTGCTCTCACTGTTTCTGATGACGTAGTCAGCAACATTTTCAGGCTGCTTGTTTTGATGTTATGCTTCATGGGAGACTTTGAAGTGAGTTTTCATAGCTTTACCTACTTATTTTTTAAATCAAATTGATTCATGTGAATAAATAACTATTTTAGAATATAACTAGTTGTTTTGATGAAAAATATTGAGATCTTAGTGGTCCGAATGAGATTTAAAAAAATGGAAGTCAGAAACGCGAGCGTCGATTTCAGTTCAATTCATTGGAATTGTTTATTGGATGCGGCTCACGTTTTTTTTTTTTTTTGAGGTTCGCCTTGGAATCTGTGAATATTATCCTTTATGTTCTTTAATATAAACACTAGTAGGCCCTGTATTTGAGAAATATAAAGCCCTCCAGAGCACAAAGACGGGATTAGAAATAATCTTTTATTACTTTTTTATTGAATGTACACTACCGTTCAAAAGTTTGGGGTCACTTTGAAATGTCCTTATTTTTGAAAGAAAAGCACTGTTCTTTTCAATGAAGATCACTTTAAACTAATCAGAAATACACTCTATACATTGCTAATGTGGTAAATGACTATTCTAGCTGCAAATGTCTGGTTTTTGGTGCAATATCTCCATAGGTGTATAGAGGCCCATTTCCAGCAACTATCACTCCAGTGTTCTAATGGTACAATGTGTTTGCTCATTCAGTGCGTTTACATGCACATCCAAATCGAGCTGCTGTCGGTAATCGAGCTAAGGGTCCCAGCAGGGGTGCCAGAAAAACCCAATCCTACATGCACACAAGGAAATCGAGCTATTGTGTGAGGTGCATTGTGCACCCGAGCCACAGGTGGCGCTACACGCCCCATCGTGTTGGTACACTTCCGGTTGTCGTCATGAAGAAGAGCTATTCAAGAGTGTAAACAAAGTTATCAGTTCCGTGTTCTCCATTGCGCGTTTTTCTCTCGTCCATGAATTTTAATATATTCAACTCCTTAAGCTGAATGAGCATGAACTCTGTCTCCTCATTGCTCCAGAAGTGCACGTTTCTGCTCGCCATTTTCTCTTCTTCATTTCTTCCTCCTGACCTCTTCTGCTGCTCGCTACTACTGTTGTCATGCCGACCAAGGCTGTCATGTTTCCCGCTTGTGGTCTCGTCACTCATCACTTCCGGAAGGGGCAGTGCTGAAGTAAGTAGCTCGACTACGTAGCTCGATAGGGTTTACATGCACTAAGTAGCTCGGCTACAATCGCATAATCTAGGTCGCGTAGCTCGATTACGAGAAATCAAGTTCGGTTCAATTTCAGCCTAGCTAAGGTGTTTTCATGGCATTTAGAACTTCGATTTCAGTCGAGCAACAGCAGAAATTCGATTTTCTCTATTGGCCCTTTTCCACTACCCTTTTTCAGCTCACTTCAGCTCGTTTCAGCCTGACACGGCTCGCGTTTCGACTACCAAAAAACAGCACGACTCGGCTCGCTTCAGCCCTGCTTAGCCCCTAAAACTCGCACCGTTTTGGAGTGGGGCTGAAGCGAGCCAAACCGTGCCGAGTGAGGCTGGGGGCGTGAGCAGACACTCCCCTGTGCACTGATTGGTGAGGAGGAGTGTCCTCACATGCCCACACACGCCCCGCGAGCACGCTGGGATCTGTAAACACCGCAAACCCGGAAGAAGGAGAATTACGAATTACGAGAATTTCTGAAGCCTTATGCGCCTCGCCTCATCTATACGCTCTTGCCAGTATCTGTTGGCGTTGTCGGTGACAACAAGCCACAGCACCAAGACCAGCAACACTAACGACTCCATGTCCTCCATGTTTATTGTTTACTATTCGGGTCGTGAGACTACCGCTTAAAAGCTCACTGATGTCACTGTTTGCGCTGCTTAACGACATCACGTGACGTCCACCCACTTTCGCTAACTCCACCCAATGTGTCCACCCACTTCCAGCCAGCACGGTTCAGCGCGGTTGTAGTCGAAATGCAACTCCAACAGCCCCACTCAGCTCGACTCAGCTCGACTCAGCACGGCACGGCTCAGCCGCGTTTGTAGTGGAAAAGCGGCATATGTGCATGTAAACGCACTCATTGCCTCAGAAGGCTAATGGATGATTAGAAAACCCTTGTACAATCATGTTAGCACGGCTGAAAACAGTTGAGCTCTTTAGAGAAGCTATAAAACTGACCTTCCTTTGAGCAGATTGAGTTTCTGGAGCATCACATTTGTGGGGTCGATTAAATGCTCAAAATGGCCAGAAAAATGTCTCGACTATATTTTCTATTCATTTTACAACTTATGGTGGTAAATAAAAGTGTGACTTTTCATGGAAAACACAAAATTGTCTGGGTGACCCCAAACTTTTGAACAGCAGTGTACCAATTTAACATTTTACATAATTAACACAATTAAGCACTAATTTGCATATATTTTTTGTACTAATTTAAAATAGAAAAGTTATGAACAAAAAAAAAATTCGATCTCATTTGTTAATGGGGCCCATTTTGGACCATGTGATCCTCAGTCACAATATTACGTCAGTTTCCTAAAAAATAAGCTGTTTTTTGTAATATCTCAGGAATAGATAAACATTAATTCTGTAAAAGTATGTTGTTCAGCATTCAATTCTGGATTCAATAAGAGCAATTTGGATTGAATTGAAATTTTCGCCTAATATGCCCATCATTATGATCTTTATCTTAAGAAAAAATGAAATTTAGAAAGTCTCCAAAGCTTAGCTCTGAGTGAACCAAAGTGAACTGTAAAATGAATCTTTCGCTACGTTCACACTGCAAGGCTTAATGCTCAATTCCGATTTTTTTGTGAAATCCGATTTTTTTGTGAGGTTGTTCACATTAACAAATATATGCGACTTGTATGTGATCCTCAGTATGAACGAAAAGCGACCTAAAAGTGTTCCGCATGCGCATTGCAGGATACGACGACGTCACACGCAGTGAGCATGGCCAGTGTTTACGGAAGTAAAACCGCCCGGTTGCGGTATGACCCATCCAATCTAGCTTGAATAGCTGCATCCCCCCCAAATGGAAATCAGCTCCCTAACCTCTGCGTCCTTCCATTGAGAAGATTCAGAACCTTCACAGCCCGAAGCGTCCCTCGCATTGATGTCATGCCGCATGACATCAATGCGAGGGACGCTTCGGGCTGTGAAGGTTCTGAATAATTTAAGCGCCATGCATAATTTATGTGCCATGTTGTTGTAACTTTTTTTGAGAGACCCGCTGCCTACTTCAGCGCAGAATAGTGATGTTTGTGGCTTGTTGATGACGTGTAAGTCGGATGAATGCGACCTGGCGGTTCAGACTGAAGTCGCATATGAAAAGAGCGGATAGGAATCGGAATTAGGACCACATATCCAAACGGCCTGGGTTGGATTTGAAAAAATCGGATCTGTGTCGTTCATATTGTCAATAAAAGATCGGATACAGGTCACATATGGGCGAAAAGATCGGATTTGAGTCACTTCAGCCTGCAGTGTGAACGTAGCCAGAGAGCGATACATCATAACGAGTAACGTTGTCCTGTAGGTGGCAGATGCTCTGAAGGCTGCAGATGAAATCGGATATCCAGTGATGGTGCGCTCGGCGTATGCCCTCGGTGGCCTCGGCTCCGGCCTCTGCAGCGACAAGAGCAAACTGGAAGAGACTGCACACAAGGTATCACTTCCATCAGTCGTAGAGCTTTGAACTCCATTTCCAGTACGTCATGCCAGATCTCAAAGTTTTAACCTTTATCCTGAGGTGGTTTGTGATCGTTTGATCACACACTGTTACAGGAAATTCATGCACAAATCCAGTTTTTTTTTTTTTTTTTTAGACATAGAACCCTGATCGAGGGTTAGTTTCCCTTTTCCATCCTCACCTTATAAAAGTGCTGAACACCTCAATTACTCGTGCTAATGCTGACACCACCCTGCTAACTTTCTGCTTGAAATATACGTTTAATAAGACCTGTTTTTCCCGTGGCCCCAAGGAATGCTCATTTTGTGAGTCCCAAGCCTGAGGACCAAACAGTTTTTTCTTACTTTTTTCTAATTTCGCTCACCTGCTTCTGTATGACCTAATTATCGAGCCCCTCCTGAGCTGTGCCAGATGTGTAAGAACAGGAATACAATGACCAAAAATAGAAAACATGCAGTTTTCTTTGTCTGTGTCAGGCTTTAGCGATGAGCAGTCAGATCCTGGTGGAGAAGTCTCTGCTCGGCTGGAAGGAGGTGGAGTACGAGGTGGTCAGAGACGTTGCTGATAACTGTGTCACTGTCTGCAACATGGAGAACTTCGACCCCTTAGGCATCCACACAGGTGCAGAACGCTGTTTATAAGCCTGGAGAGAATTTTATGTTGGCTGACAAATCACTGCATTTTGGCAAGTTCACAATCATTAGGTGGCTGAAAATCAGGCCTAAAATGTCAACAAATCTAGATTTAAGCAATTTGGAAATTTGAAATATTCAAGATTTATGATTGTCTACGGAAGCCGAGAGAGGCCCTTCATATAATCTTTTTTTTATTCACCTTGTTATCCCGAGATAACAACATAATTAATTCAGGATGTTGAGAAAACAACACAACTAATTCGAGATCTCGAGAAAACAAAAAAATTATTTCATGATCTCGAGAAAACAGCTGAGATTTCTAGCAGAGCTGCGCCCCCCCTGTGGGTCAGACAACGAAGATTTATGGCGTATTCACACCTACATTGTTTGGTCCGGACCAAACTAACCAAATTTCCCTTGGTCCGGACCTTTTGGGTTGGTCTGAATCAGGGGTTTGAACCAGAATTTTTTTCCTATTGGTTCGTTCCGAACAGAAACGGAATTTTAACGTTTCCGGTTTTGGGTTCCACCATTAAATAGACGTTCCCGAACCGGTTAGAACAAAAAAAATTTCGTTTCCGGAACGGTTAATTACATTCCCTGTCAGCTGTTTAACAAATGGCTATAAAATTATGTCTCTGTCTCATCCAGCTTAAGCCAAATGTAGGCTTATTCTATTACAACCTTCATTAAATAAGACAAGAAATAATTCAAAACAATTATTATTTCAAATGTTGGCGATTTGGATTCTCAGTATGTCTTCCCATCTACACAAACAGAAAAAGTGCCAAAAATGAAAGATAATTCGTTTAGTGTGTTACCAAAGGCTAGTCAGGCCCTATAGAGGGCTACCGCATGACGTCACCGCGCCGCAAGATTTTGTTAGGCGCCATATTGGAAGACCAAGTACACATCTATGCAAGTACATACATTCATAAAACAAACTACACCTGAAATGTAGCCAGGGCCGGTTCTGCCCTAATCTGGACCCGGATGCAACATCGCGCAACCCCCCCCCCCAAAAAAAAAAAAAAACAGTCTAAATCAGGACAATCATCACATAACTATAACTATAAACATTTTATATCAACTATTTTAACTAAATTTAACTAAATAGTTAAATTAACTAATTTAACTATTTTAACTAAAACTACACTATAATAAATAAGCCTGCAGGCAGCCACGGCGGGCTGCCTCAGAAAAGTAACCATTCAATGACACAACTGAAAGCCTGCAGCCACGGTGGGCTGCCTCAGAAAAGTAACCATTTGTCCTACCTTAACTCGTTTTGCATTTTCTGCCTCCTTTTTTGTATTTTCGACCCTCCGTTTATTTTCTTTCCGTTTCTGAAAACCCGATTTGTGTCCAGACATTTTGTTCTGCTACCAACGAACTAACTCGTCAGGTCTCGTCTCTCGAGCCCGCGATGATTCCCGTGGGAAGGGCAACAACTGATACATTTTTACAAACAGCCAATAGGGAGGTTGCAACGTTCAGGCTCTTCTTTGCTCAGACACTCAGTAATGCACTTACTCACTTATTTTCACATGGAGACGTGATAGTAGTCCACCCTCCCGCTCTCTCCATTCAGTCAGCGACCGTCACACAGGAAGTGAACCCCAGCGGGTCATAGAAACTTGCGCAGGAGAAGAATGGCTTTTTTATTTGTAGGCTACGGAAACTTTGAGGAACGAAATAAAAACCGGTATTAACCGGTTACCATTATTTTTAATAAGCGTTTCTGTTCCAGAACATAAAAAATAATAAAGTTTCTGGTTTCGTTTCTGTTCCATGTGAAATAGAAAAAGTTCCTGGTTTTCGTTTTCGTTCCTTGAACCGGTTCAAAGCCCTGGTCTGAATACAAACCACCGAACTCTGGTCCGGACCAAACAAGCGGACCGAGACCGAGCTGCAAGGTCGGACTCGGTCCGGACCAAAGGAACCCTGGTGCGGATCTTTTGGAGGTGTGAAAGCAGACCGGACCTAATCCGACAGTTTTGCTTTTTTGTACCTCGGGAGCTTCCGTCGTTTGTCGAGCATTATGGGAAACAGAGTCTTGACACTCCACCGCAAAGTGCAAACACTGTTTCGGTTGTCAAGGGAACCGTACAACAGTCGTTCAGTCATTCAGACCAGTGGTAGGCTAGACTACAGAGTACAAAAAATGAGTAGGGGGCAAACGTGGGCCGAGGAAGAAACGCGTACCCTTGTGGATATATGGGCAGATGTCCACATATCTGAGCTTTTGGAGAGAACACACAAAAATGCCGACGTGTTTGCTGTATTCAGTGAGAAAATGAAGGAGAAGGGGTTCACGCGCTCCCCAGAACAATGTCGGCTAAAAGTGAAGAAACTCCGTTAGACCTACATTAAAATCAGGGACATTCTTTCAAAAAGTGGCGGTACTAGCGACGCAAAAAAGAAATTCATCTATTGCGTGAAGAGCCAGAACTGTCACAACATGATGTGCGCTCATCAGCGCTATCCTCCGTAGCCGCCTTGCCCTTTGTCGTCGTCGTTGATAAATTACTTGTACAACAGCATAGTAATTGCACAATTGTGAAAACAGTAAAAACTGGAAAAAAACATATAGCTTTGATGACATTAAAAAGAATAACAGCACGGAAAGCCGCCATGACTACTTTTGAACTTAACGCTTTGTGCGCGTGTCGTCTCTGACCAATAGCTGAACGACCTCAGGGCGCGTGGCTTTGTTGACAGATTTTGGTCCGCTTACTAAAATGTACAGTGTGAAAGCGAACCGCACCAAAATGAAAAAATAAAAAAAACATTTGGTTCGGACCAAAGCAAGTGAACTATCGAACTATCCTGGTCTGAATACACCCTTAGAAATTGGCGGACATGTAACAGAGCAGAAACAGAGCAGAAATGGCTTTTTACGATGCCTTGAGAGAGAGGGTCAGTCTTCTGCGGAGGTGCCGCGGACTAATTTTGAAATTATCCCTTATTAAAAGACTTAATGTAATCTCTCCCTGTGTCAACCCCTGATCAAAATATCGCCTTATTAGGTGATCGATTATTCCAGACATTCTAATGACCAAAGTTGCGTCTATACAGAATGAGAAATAGCCCCAAAGTCAGCATATCACAAGTCTCTTGGCGCACCTGAATGAACCATTTCTCAGCTGTTTACTCGAGATCATGAAATAATTGTTTTGTTTTCTCGAGATCTCGAATTAGTTGTGTTGTTTTCTCGAGAGCCTGAATTAATTATGTCGTTATCTCGGGATAACAAGGTGAATAAAAAAAAAGGATTATATGAAGGGCCTCTCTCGGCTTCCGTAATTGTCATGGTGTAAGATACACAATAAAAAGGTTCTATCCCAAATCTACAAATCTACAGTGGTGCTTGAAAGTTTGTGAACCCTTTAGAATTTTCTATATTTCGGCATAAAAATGACCTAAAACATCATCAGATTTTCACACAAGTCCTAAAAGTAGATAAAGAGAACCCAGTTAAACAAATGAGACAAAAATATTATACTTGGTCATTTATTTATTGAGGAAAATGATCCAATATTACATATCTGTGAGTGGCAAAAGTATGTGAACCTTTCCTTTCAGTATCTGGTGTGACCCCCTTGTGCAGCAATAACTGCAACTAAACGTTTGCGGTAACTGTTGATCAGTCCTGCACACCGGCTTGGAGGAATTTTAGCCCGTTCCTCCATACAGAACAGCTTCAACTCTGGGATGTTGGTGGGTTTCCTCACATGAACTGCTCGCTTCAGGTCCTTCCACAACATTTCCATTGGATTAAGGTCAGGACTTTGACTTGGCCATTCCAAAACATTAACTGTATTCTTGTTTAATCATTCTTTGGTAGAATGACTTATGTGCTTAGGGTCGTTGTCTTGCTGCATGACCCACCTTCTCTTGAGATTCAGTTCATGGACAGATGTCCTGACATTTTCCTTTAGAATTCGCTGGTATAATTCAGAATTCATTGTTCCATCAATGATGGCAAGCCGTCCTGGCCCAGATGCAACAAAACAGGCCCAAATCATGATACTACCACCACCATGTTTCACAGATGGGATATGGTTCTTATGCTGGAATGCAGTGTTTTCCTTTCTCCAAACATGAGGCTTCTCATTTCAACCAAAATGTTCTATTTTGGTCTCATCCTTCATAAAACATTTTTCCAATAGCTGTCTGGCTTGTCCACGTGATATTTAGCAAACTGCAGATGAGCAGCAATGTTCTTTTTGGAGAGCAGTGGCTTTCTCCTTGCAAGCCTGCCATGCACACCATTGTTGTTCAGTGTTCTCCTGATGGTGGACTCATGAACATTAATATTAACCAACGTGAGAGAGGCCTTCAGTTGCTTAGAAGTTACCCTGGGGTCCTTTGTGACCTCGCCGACTATTACACGCCTTGCTCTTGGAGTGATCTTTGTTGGTTGACCACTCCTGGGGAGGGTAACAATGGTCTTAAATTTCCTGCATTTGTACACAATCTGTCTGACTGTGGATGGGTGGAGTCCAAACTCTTTAGAGATTGTTTTGTAACCTTTTCCAGCCTGATGAGCATCAACAATGCTGTTTCTGAGGTCCTCAGAAATCTCCTTTGTTCGTACTATTATACACTTCCACAAACATGTGTTGTGAAGATCAGACTTTGATAGATATGTAATATTGGATCATTTTCCTCAATAAATAAATGACCAAGTATAATATATTTGTCTCATTTGTTTAACTGGGTTCTCTTTACCTACTTTTAGGACTTGTGTGACAATCTGATGATGTTTTAGGTCATATTTATGCAGAAATATAGAAAATTCTAAAGGGTTCACAAACTTTCAAGCACCACTGTAACACCACACTGAACTCTGTGCTAAAGTCTCTCTCTCTCTCACACATACACTACAATCCATAACATATCAATCTTCTCACATTTTGTGCAAGATTTATATTTATTAGCTCATTCGACCAACAGGTGATGAGTTTATGCCCTCATGTGTCGTCCATCGTCCATCCAGCATCGTCCACATTTCACAAAAATCGCTTCTTCTTCTCGCAATTCTTCACAGATTTTGAATCTTTTTGGCAGGATGGTGGGTCTGCCTGGGGTGCATATAGCTTCTACCCAGATTTGCATAATTGCAATTAATAATGAAGATATGGAGTAATTAAGCCCTAATGAGCAGTTTCCACACAAATCACTTCTTCTCCCTCAATTCTTCTCCGATTTTGATTCCTTCTGGCATGAAGGTAGGGGTGCCTAGGGTGCATAGACCTTCTACCCAGATTTGTTTCATTACAATTAATGAAGTTATGGACTAATTAAGCCTTAATGAGCAGTTCAACAAAAATCTCTTCTTCTTGGTCAATTCCTCGCCATTTTGGATTCTTTCTGGCAAATAGGTCGGTATTCCTAGGGTGGATATAGTGCAACATTTATTCTGCAAGGTGGCTCACTTTAGATTGTTCCTTCTGGACTAGATGGGGCTAGCCTGGCAAGACAGACTAAATGTGAATATTTAGTCTGGCCTCGATCCGTAGACATTTCCGACGGGGGCGGGTAGGGACAACCTGCTGTCTTTCAAACTGTCTCTGTGCGTATAGGCCAACGCTCTGACCAATCAGCGCAACAGTGACTACGTTTACATGCACATCCAAATCGAGCTGCTGTCGGTAATCGAGCTGAAGGTCCCAGCAGAGGTGCCAGAGAAATCCAATCCTACATGCACATGATGAAATCGAGCTATTGTGTGAGGTGCATTGTGCACCCGAACCACAGGTGGCGCTACACGCCACATCGTGTTGGTACACTTCCGGTTGTCATCATGAAGAAGAGCTGTTCAAGAGTATAAACAAAGTTATCGGCAGTGTTGCCAGATACTGCTGATGTTTTCCAGCTCAAAACATGTTCAAATCCACCAAAATGCACTTAAAACCGCCCAATCTGGCAACACTGGCAGTTCTGTGTTCACAAGTTCCATGCTCAAGCTGTTAGGCTTGCTCTAACAGACTGTATGGCTACAAACTGTCCTGTGCAGACCACTGTTTTGTAAGACAACTTATTTTGCACAATTGTATATTTTTCTAAAGTCCATTTTTTGCTTACAAAATTTTTTTTTTTTGCTTACAATTTAACTTATGTCTTAATATTCTTTAGATGTTGGACATATATATATTGTTTATGTACACAATTCACAGCTATGCAACAGCTGTACAGATGTATTTGGTGATACAGTAAGTGAGCTAAATTTTAACAGTGCAAACAATGCCACAAAAAGAAAAGATTCATGCCGTTGTCATGCCGACCGAGGCTGTCGTGTTTCCCGCTTGTGGTCTCGTCACTCATCACTTCCGGAAGGGGCAGTGCTGAAGTAAGTAGCTCGACTACGTAGCTCGATAGGGTTTACATGCACTAAGTAACTCGGCTACAATCGCATAATCTAGGTCGTGTAGCTCGATTACGAGAAATCAAGTTCGGTTCGATTTCAGCCGAATTAAGGTGTATACATGGCATTCTGAACTTCGATTTCAGTCGAGCAACGGCAGAAATTCGATTCTCTCTATGTGCATGTAAACGCACTGAGTGACTGTGACGTAGTCAGAGCGACAGAAAGCAGTGGGGGAGGCCTTGAAATAAATAATTTTTCAAAATGCGTATTAATTAATAAACAGGTTCTAGATATTAAGAAGTTTGGAGATAATGACCACAAGTTTGGAGTCTGTACCACATACTTAACATACACTCTTATTTTTTTCAAGTGTTTTTCAAGGGTTTGCTTAAACTGTTTTTGAGAGTTTTTATTTAGTGGTGTTTGGTGAAATAATTTCCCTTAAATTTAAAATAACGGGAAAATAAGAAACAATCAAAAAGTAATGTTTCAAAGCTGTTTATTAATTCTTCGTACTGCACAAACTAGCCCCATCCTTTTGGCTACGAGCGGAGCCAGCTGGTAGATCAGACTTTTGCCATAGCCGGTCGGCAAAACAGCGAAAACGTCCTTCTTGAAAAGGAATGAGCGGAGAGCCTCTTCCTGCTCATGTTTCAACCAAAACTCCAAGTCTAATTCTTCTAAAACTGATTCCAAAGCGGAGTCAAACGAGTGCTGTTCACTAGCCGTAGCCATCTTTCCTGTTGTGCTTTCTCCAGCGTCGTGCAGCTTTGTCGTCACTCCTGCAAAAGCCCGCCCAAAGAATCCAAACAAAAACCTTGCGTTGTGATTGGCGGGCACGATTTGATGCCCGGGGTGTTTTTGTTTATATGGTGCGAGGCTAGACCCACTCGCTAGGCAAAAATATTTTTGGCCGCTAGGCGGGTGGGTCTAGTTTACTAGGCTAAGATGGGGCTGGAGTGAGCTACACCGTCACTGACGGTCTCATCTATTTCTCTATTACCAAGTGTAATACCCCTTCACAAGTGCTCAGTTTCGCTTTCCTCAAACATGTGTTATGTGAATGTCTGTGCATTTGTTCATCTTTCATGTTTGTAACTCTTGAACCTTTTATGTATATATCGGAGGACCATTTTTGTAAGGTAGTACACTGAATTTCGCCGTGGATCTTACACAATGACAATAAAGCAATCTTGAATCTTGAAACATCTCCAAACGTGTATCAACACCCCCGCGTAAAATTTGCATGTTGCATTGTGATTGGCTCTTATCTTTTATGACGCGATAACACTCACCGATCACACGTTTAATTACAGATGGGGAAAAAAAAATCATGGATTCTTAAACACACTACACTTTTCTTTTGCATGATTCTGAATTGCAAAACCAAAGTGTATTTCAAATTGAAAAAAAAAACACATGGCACTGATCTGATACCTGGGATAAAAAAAGAGAGACTTGACTGTTTTTCCCCCCTTTGTTTGAATTTGTTTTATTATATTTATGCTTTACACTTTATTATATTTACGATGTGTGAAAGAGTTTAACCATGAAGAGCTTCAGTTAAAAAAAAAAAAAATTCTTGGAAATCTTAGTCGAGCAACGGCTACAATTATTGACACCTAAACAATCTTTTGGCCGTTACAAAAGTAGAAAAGACTTTCAATACATAAATTGTGCATAAATAATTACTCACACTTCCACTGGAAAAAAAAAAAGAGTTGATTCCCGATTACTTAGCGTATCAGATCACGTGACACCGTTCTACAATTATCAACACCTTTGTCCACAGTTATCGACACCGTTCCACAATTATTGACACCCAGATGATTATTGATAAAAATAATCCGTATGTGTTATTTAGTTAACAAAACAGTTTTTATTTAAAATTTGCTTCACATAGACTTATATTTAGTACAAAATATCTTTTATATAAATATATCGATGGAAATGAGGAAGTCATTCTAATGTTTGTCGACAAAAGAACTGATGATGTTTAACCTGTGTCAGAAAATCTTTTTGTTTCACTTTATAAGGATTTTCATAGATCACATTTTGTTAATCATTCATTGTTGTTTGCATTAATTTCTAGTTTTGTAGTTTACCGATAAATGTCACAGGCAATTGACATTCTAACCACATGAACACCCAGGTCAAAGGTCGCATGTCAGTCCTCGAACCAAAACTTTATATTTCTCATCTCATTATCTGTAGCCGCTTTATCCTGTTCTACAGGGTCGCAGGCAAGCTGGATCCTATCCCAGCTGACTACGGGCAAAAGGCAGGGTACACCCTGGACAAGTCGCCAGGTCATCACAGGGCTGACACATAGACACAGACAACCATTCACACTCACATTCACACCTACGCTCAATTTAGAGTCACCAGTTAACCTAACCTGCATGTCTTTGGACTGTGGGGGAAACCGGAGCACCCGGAGGAAACCCACGCGGACAACATGCAAACTCCGCACAGAAAGGCCCTCGCCGGCCACGGGGCTCGAACCCGGACCTTCTTGCTGTGAGGCGACAGCGCTAACCACTACACCACCGTGCCGCCCAACTTTATATTTCTACATCTAAAAATATAAAATGTCTGATATTGTAATATGTGGTAGATGTTTACAACAAACTGCAAAAAATATTTACCTCCGCCAAAGAGGTTATGTTTTCGGTAGCGTTGGTTTGTTTGCTTGTTTGTTGGTTTGTCTGTTAGCAACATTACGGAAAAAGTAATGAACGGATTGCTCTGAAATTTTTTCCAGAGGTGTGACTGGGCACAAGTAACAATCCATTAAATTTTGACGGTGATCCAGATCACCTTCTGGATCCCGGATTTTTTTAAAGGATTAATTTTTTCCCCATTGAAACGAATGGGCGCGCGATGCAAAAAACAGATTTTTCTGTCTGTAGGCCAAACCGTAAGGTTTAAAGTCATGAAACTTGGTGCACTGATAGAGGAGTGGACCCTGATTGATTTCATCAAGTTTCATGTTGGTATGTCTCACGCTTTAGCGCCACCAACTGATCACAGTCTTACATGCGTTCATGCACGTAACTTTTGATCCGTATGTCCGATTTTCATAAGTCTGGTGCCGTTGGAATCCTTGGAGCTAGACGATTCCCACGCACCCTATGACGTCATTCTCCGCCTCATTAGATTTTTTGCCATTTTGAATTTTGTCCAAAGTGAAGGTAGAGTGACCCTGGCCACATGTTTTTTCCGATCATCACGAAACTTGGCACACATGATCTCCAGTCCATGCCTAATGAATGATATTTGTTTCGCTCTCATACGTCTAAGTGTTCGCCCGTGGCAGCCAATCAAAATCGATGGCGAAGCCACCAAAAAGGAAGTGAGCTCATATCACGGAAACACTTTGACGTATCAAGACCATATTTAGTGGCATGACTTTGGACACCATCCAAACTACCCTCATCAAATATGGTGTCATTTGGCCACTAGGGGGCGTCACAATTAGCAAAAATGTATTTTGGCTCATATCTCAGAAGTGCTTCGACGTATCAAGACCATATTTGTTGAGATGACGTTCGGCACCAGTTCATGTACCCTCATGAAATTTGGTGTCATTTGGCCACTAGGGGGCGCCACAATGAGCAAAAACGTGTTTTGGGTCATATCTCTTTACGGATTTAGAATTACATCTACTGTACATTTTCATGTTAGTGATGCTCTGGGATGTCCCTGTAAAGAACCTTGCCAGCCTGTCATCTCCGTATGAGAATCCGCCTTGTGTCTTGGCCAAACTTTCACGTGTTGACACAAAACTTGTCGTGTGGGCGTGCGGTCACCTCTCTTGCCGGGTCGCCATGGCGGCGCACCTAAGCAAGCACACTTTCGCATTTTCTCCGGAAATGCATTCTAGTTATTATTATTACCTCCACCAAGGAGGTTATGTTTTCGGTAGTGTTTGTTTGTTTGTTGGTTTGTCTGTTAGCAACATTACGGAAAAAGTAATGAACGGATTGCTCTGAAATTTTTTCCAGAGGTGTGACTGGGCACAAGTAACAATCCATTTAATTTTGGCGGTGATCCGGATCACCTTCTGGATCCCGGATTTTTTTTAAAGGATACTTGGCGGAGGTCTGCGCTCTCCGAGTGCTTTTCTAGTTTCTGAATGGAATGGAAAAATCTGAATATGTAAACCATGTAAATTTTTATATACTAGGAATTTAATTCTGGTCTAATTCTATTTATTGCAACAGGATTCCAAATACTCTATAAGCATTCTGTTATGAATCAGAAAAAAAAAATATAAATCACAGCACTTTTATTTTTTAAAGTACTTCATCTACTTCAACAATGCTACATGAAGATTGATCCGTAACAGTTGTAAATATCACTTAATTCCACAGGGTGTCAATAATGGTGGACACCGATGAAAGTGGTCACTATTATTGACACCTCACGTGACTTCTCAAACGCGCGCTTAGATACAAAATGGCGACTGTCAAATGAAAGCGTAAGAAACAAGGTAGGTTTCGACGAGGATATCATAAAATATCTGTGAATTTTATAAGTATAAACATCAAATCAAATCAAATTTATTTGTACAGCGCTTTTAACAATAAACATTGTCGCAAAGCAGCTTTACAGAATTTGAACGACTTAAAACATGAGCTAATTTTATCCCTAATCGATCCCCAATGAGCAAGCCTGTGGCGACGGTGGCAAGGAAAAACTCCCTCAGACGACATGAGGAAGAAACCTCGAGAGGAACCAGACTCAAAAGGGAACCCATCCTCATTTGGGCAACAACAGACAGCCTGACTATAATATTAACAGTTTTAACAGGTATAACCCTCAACTGTCCTCATGCGGCCGTCCTTCACAGGAGTGGGGCGATAAAACTCCGACCAGACACAGGGCACCAGGATGGATCAAGCAGGTCCGAGGGGCAGAAGAGGCCAGCATCTCAATCCCAGGATCAACATGTAACTCAGAGGGACAGATGGGGGGGGGGGGGGGGGGGGGAGAGAGAGAGAGAGAAAGAAAACACGTTGTTAGGTATGCCCTAAAAATGACAAGTATTAAATCTGTGTGGTAGGCTCGCAGAGACGAGAGTCTTTACATCAGGCATAACATACAATGGCATGTTAATATGGTAAAATATATCATGACTCTGCTCTGGCTGGATGCTTGATTGGGTGATGGGAGCACACTCCTCAGCAATGATGAGATGCAGATGGGACCCTTAGGGCTGGCCAAGACAATTCAGTTACATTTCACCGGGTCTGGGACATGCGACAGAATGTCTGACAGCCGATTCCCTGCAGGCTACGATAGCCAGTCGAGGTCCCCACCGTCTCCACCAAAAGATTTCCTGTTGACTCCATGTAACTCAGAGGGACAGATTTGGGGTGGGGGGGAGGGAAAGAAAACACAGGTGGTTAGGTATGACCAATGTCACTTGAATAAGTAGGAACAGTATACATATTGCACCGAATACAAGCAGGGACTCCGGCAACTAACTATGACAGCATAACTAAAAGGAGAGAGCCAGAAGGTAACACAGGCATGAGGGAGCCCCGTCCATGATCTTTCCACCATGCTTACCTGCGATGATAACGTCTGGGTTTTCCTCAAATTGCTGATCGTGCTAAAAAAAAAAATTCCATCTCAGTTAACAAGCTGTGTCATCAGATGACAAGATCAAAGGGGCGTTGGGGGGGGGGGGGGGGCTTCTGGTTGATTGATTAACCAATAATAACTATTGTAACTGAAATTCACCTTTGTAAAATTGTTTTTTATTGGTAAACCTGAAAAGGTGTCGATAATTATGGACTATCGATAATTGTAGCCTCCGCTCTAGTTTTTTTTTTTTTAAGAAAGCAATATTAGATGATTTTCTGTATCAGCTGATGGCAGTCAAGGTTTCAGTACGGGTATCGGAAAAGAAGCAGTGGTATCGTTGCATCTCTGTTATCAATGTTTAGGGACATGCTGTTGTTAAATTTTGGGTTGAATGAATGTATATTTGGCGGCACGGTGGTGTAGTGGTTAGCGCTGTCGCCTCACAGCAAGAAGGTCCTGGGTTCGAGCCCCAGGGCCGGCGAGGGCCTTTCTGTGTGGAGTTTGCATGTTCTCCCCGTGTCCGCGTGGGTTTCCTCAGGGTGCTCCGGTTTCCCCCACAGTCCAAAGACATGCAGGTTAGGTTAACTGGTGACTCTAAATTGAGCGTAGGTGTGAATGTGAGTGTGAATGGTTGTCTGTGTCTATGTGTCAGCCCTGTGATGACCTGGCGACTTGTCCAGGGTGTACCCCGCCTTTCGCCCGTAGTCAGCTGGGATAGGCTCCAGCTTGCCTGCGACCCTGTAGAAGGATAAAGCGGCTACAGATAATGAGATGAGATGAGATGAATGTATATTCAGTTATTACACAAACTCAAGTCATACATGAGCCAATAGCCAATAGCAAGTGTGTTTCATTAAAAAGTCAAACAAACATCAGTAACATTACTGCTAACTCCTCATGGTACTTTATTTTAACATTAAAGTTCATGGTTTGTTAATGTGAAGTAAATAAGAGAAGTAAATGTTCCCAATTATTGTAGCGATTAAACAAACAAAAGCTGCCTATAAAGTCAATTACAAGTGTTCAGCTTTAACCGCTGGGATATAATGACTTGTTCATTAGGAGAGACCTATTGGCATATTTTCTAAACTTTAGAGAGCGATTAAGATCAGGACTGTAGAGCAAAAGCTCTAGTAACTGGATAACTGAACGAGGCAGGAGTTTGTTTTAAAGGCAGTCTGAGCTTCATTTGAAACGAATGCAATTTGAACAACATAGTGGTGGATGCACTGATTTTCCTTTAAGCTCATAGAATACAAGCGCTTATATTAACGAGCTGAAAGTGGTGTGTAGCTTGTGTGTGCGCGTATTCTTTATGACTGCTTTGACTTTGGTGAAAAAGGTGTAATGAGGCACATGTGAAAAGCAAAAATAAGAAATTAAACACCCATAAGCAAAAAAATGAAATATTTGAAAAGCACTTACCCATAAAATGCAGAACATTTCATATCAGGACTGCAGGGACGATCAGATCAGTCCTCCTGTTCTCTTTTCCTGTCTAAGGGGACTCCATTGTGGTGGCACCCAGCCAGACTCTGTCCAACGAGGAGTACCACATGCTGCGGGAGACGGCCATTAAAGTGGTGCGCCACCTCGGGATTGTGGGAGAGTGCAACATCCAGTATGCACTGCACCCATCATCTCTGGAGTACTGCATCATCGAGGTGAATGCCCGGCTGTCCAGAAGCTCAGCGCTGGCATCTAAAGCTACAGGGTAATGGAGGTTTGAGCTAATGAGTTTTATAATGATGGGTCGAGAATTTAAATCCAAAAGTTAGGTCAGTATTTACACAGTTTTGTGTGTTCAGAATTGAATACGCATGCTTCAGTTGAGGTTTTTGTGTGTGTGTGTGTGTGTGTGTGGAGGGGGGGTGTCAGTTTCAGTTCAGTTCATTAATTTAGTGCTTAATTGTAGCATAGATTCTATTCTATTCTATTCTTAGTCCTGGGTATGACTTTAAACTGCAACCGGTGGTGAGTCTCAGGTCTGGGAGGACTTGAGTATTGGGGAAAGTGGAGTTACTCCTTAATCAACATTGCTTCCAGGTCCTCCCTGACCCGGAGTGGTAGCTCCTGCCTGGGTTCCAGCTATGGGTTAAATAGTAGGTCACCAGTAAGGCGCTGGTAGCAGGGCGCTTTTTGGTGCATTGTGACAGATGAACCCAACAGAGTCAATGGCACACCACCAGATCACATGCAGAAGAGCCACTCAAATGGCCAATGGATGGCATCACTCAGCAAGTCAGTTGTCACTGCGGGGCAATTTCCTTACTCATCAGGTCTGTGGCACTTTTGTGTACCACTTGGCATCAGGTCTGGAGGTCCAGAGAGACAACACGATGGGGACATGACATCCTTTATCTTACCTTACTGTGCAAGGTGCTTTGTTAGGAGAGGAGATTAGTGTGTGGGAGGTCACGGAGCCAGACGTTCCATGGCAGCTCAGGCAGGCCACTTGTGCCACTGCTGGGGATGGTTCTGTCGCCCTGGTGCGGGCCTCGTGGCCCATATGTGTTTCTGTGCATCCTAATGAAGCAGTCATCATCGCTAGTGATGGACAGCCGACGACAATAGCATAGCTTATCCTAGCACTGGCAGTCTAGCGGTACAATAATAAATAAATCATAAATTTACAAATCAGAATGTTAATAACAGTACAAAATTCTAATGAAATATAATTAAAATCAGACCATGTCTTCTGATTGTACACATCTAATAAAACACGTACACTGCTCTTTTAATCTAAAAAAAATGTTGTACCTCTGTGTAGCTCACGATATTGATGTTGCCAGATTTTTCCTAAGTAGAAGTGTCAGAGACTCAAAACTAAAAACAGGGATAGAAAATGCAGACTTAAGAAGGAAGTAACAGCTCTAATGCTGCAAAAACACAAAACAGACCTAAAATGTGAAAGAGCTGCGATGCGATTGTGTACAAATAGATTTAAGAAGAAATCAATCAGAGCTCTCTTTTCACAGACTGCTAAAAGATAAAGAAAAGCGAAGCAAATGGAGGCAGTATGAATGTTTATGAAGAAAATGTCTATTTGTTATGAACTTTTTCATTTTTAACAAAAGGAATATTTTAGTTAATAGGCTATTATACTTTACTCCAATTTTTACGAATATACAGTGGTGCTTGAAAGTTTGTGAACCCTTTAGAATTTTCTATATTTCTGTGTAAATCCCTCACAAAACATCAGATTTTCACACAAGCCCTAAAAGTAGATAAAGAGAACCCAGTTAAACAAATGAGACAAAAATATTATACTTGGCCATTTATTTATTGAGGAAAATGATCCAATATTACATATCTGTGAGTGGCAAAAGTATGTGAACCTCTAGGATTAGCAGTTAATTCGAAGGTGAAATGAGAGTCAGGTCTTTTCAAATCAATGGGATGACAATCAGGTGTGAGTGGGCACCCTGTTTTATTTCAAGAACAGGGATCTATCAAAGTCTGATCTTCACAACACATGTTTGTGGAAGTGGATCATGGCACGAACAAAGGAGATTTCTTTTTCAAGCTCATCTGATATGATGGGTACACACAGATCTTCTCTTGTTGGTCTCCTCTCAAGCCAGCCACAATGCATACTAAGTACAGTTGTGCTCATAAGTTTACATACCCTGGCAGAATCTATGATTCTTTGACCATTTTTCAGAGAATATGAATGATAACACAAAAACATCTTTTCTACTCATGCTTAGTGGTTGGGAGAAACCATTTATTGTCAAACGACTGTGTTTTCTCTTTTTAAATCATAATGACAACAGAAACTACCCAAATGACCCTCATCAAAAGTTCACATACCCTAGTGATTTTGGCCTGATAACATGCACAGAAGTTGACACAAATGGGTTTTGAATGGCTACTAAAGGTAACATCCTCACCTGTGATCTGTTTGCTTGTAATCAGTGTGTGTGCATAAAAGCTGAGTGAGTTTCTGGGATCCAGACAGACTCTTGCATCTTTCATCCAACCACTGATGTTTCTGGATTCTGAGTCATGGGGAAAGCAAAAGAATTGTCAACGGATCTACGGGAAAAGATAGTTGAACTGTATAAAACAGGAAAGGGATACAAAAAGATATCCAAGGAATTGATAATGGCAGTCAGCAGTGTTCAAACTGTGATTAACAAATGGAAAATCAGAGGCTCTGTTAAAACCAAGCAAATGCCACAAAGTATCTCGTCTACAATACGCCAAACAGCACAGAGCCAAGCCTCAAAACTTCTGGAACAAGGTCATTTGGAGTGATGAGACCAAAATTGAACTTTTTGGCCACAACCATAAACGTTACATTTGGAGAGGTGTCAACAAGGCCTATGATGAAAGGAACACCATTCCTACTGTAAAGCACGGAGGTGGATCGCTGATGTTTTGGGGATGTGTGAGCTACAAAGGCACAGGAAACTTGGTCAAAGTTGAAGGAAAGATGAATGCAGCACGTTATCAGCAAATACTGGAGGCAAATTTGCACTCATCAGCCCGGAAGCTGCGCATGGGACGTACTTGGACGTTCCAACATGACAACAATCCAAAACACAAGGCCAAGTTGACCTGTCATTGGCTACAGCAGAACAAGGTGAAGGTTCTGGAGTGGCAATCTCAGTCTCCTGACCTCAATATCATTGAGCCACTCTGGGAAGATCTCAAGTGGGCAGTTCGTGCAAGACAGCCCAGGAATTTACAGGAACTGGAGGCTTTTTGCCAAGAAGAATGGGCAGCTTTACCATCTGAGAAAATAAAGAGCCTCATCCACAACTACCACAAAAGACTTCAGGCTGTCATTGATGTTAGAGGGGGCAATACACAGTATTAAGAACTGGGGTATGTAAACTTTTGATGGCTTCACCCAACCACTAACCATGAGTGGGGAAAAAAGTTTGTGTGTTGTCATTCATATTATTTGAAAAAAGGCCAAGAAAGCAAAAATTCTGCCAGGGTATGTAAACTTGTGAGCACAACTGTATGTATTGTGCTGTAAACGTAAGTGCTATCGTGGCTTCTTGTATGTGGCTATGATTTAAAAAAAAAAAGCGCTCTTCAAGTCTTTTAAAGTGCTTGCATTTCATTTCTCAGGCTTCTGTTTGTGAAATAAATAGTTGTAGGTATTACCGAGTTGTGGATCAGAGAGAAAAAGGAGAGAAAATGTCATCAGTGAAACTTTCCGAAAGTTGGAAAAGTGAGCGATTAACATGCAGTCTTTGTATTTGTTGTCACAGAAATATTGAGAAATGACTCCTGCCAAATGTTAAACACATTGGATGCCAGACATTGAAAACACCCACCCACCACTCAGGCTGTTCAGTGTGAAACCAATCCGTATATTTAGAAAGGGATTTGGAAATTGACTGCTTTGAAGAGAATAAAAAAATTGTATGGAATGAAACAGTTTTTTTTTTTGCTTAGAGAAAGAGAGAGAGTTTGTCTTTGAGCCTCACAACTCTAAAGAGAGGTTTCAATGATCTTATGAGACGGTACAATAAATTAGGATTATTTTCGAGCACAGTTTTTGGCTTCCACTCTTCGTTAAACATAATAGAGTCTTGGGTCAACTTAGCTAGACTGCTAATTTATTTATTTTTTATTTTTTTTATGGCTGCTATAAAGCAAAGAACTGGACCTCTATGATAAAGGGACATTCATTATAACTATAAATGGATAAAAAGTGCAGTGTGTTTTTTCATAAATAAATAAAACGTGACTGTTGAAATGTGAAGTTGCTGTGGTATAAGAGGAGTAAAACATTTCAGGATGTGCTGTTAGTGGACATTTCTCAACTTCACTCCATCATGTTGCTGATTAATTTTCTTTATCAGCATGCTCCCATGTGAAAGAAATGGCTATTTTCACTTTCTTTTGTCAAACCTTTTTTGTTCCTAAATAATTGTAGCTGTTATTGCACAGCTCTGTGATCCAACAGTGATCTAACAGTAAAGCGGCTTCATGAGGATGTCTAAATACATGTAAATAGACAGAAAGTGAACACTGCTGCCTCGGTGTCTTGCCACAGGTACCCGTTGGCATTTGTAGCAGCGAAGCTGGCCCTGGGCATTCCTCTGCCCGAGATTAAGAACGCAGTGTCAGGGAAGACCACGGCCTGCTTCGAGCCCAGTCTGGACTACATTGTGACAAAGATCCCTCGCTGGGACCTGGATCGCTTCCAGGGCATGTCACGGGAGATTGGCAGTGCCATGAAGAGCGTAGGAGAGGTGAGAGGCAGGCAGGACAGAAACATGTCTCCAGACACACACACACCCACACACACAGTGCCTGCTGAAATTCTGTTCCAGTGAGCAGATGGTTGGGAAGTCAGATCCCAGCTACCCTCACACTGTTGGGTTCCTGAGATGTGTGAATAATTCCAGGAGGTGCTGTTTTAAACCAACCATCTTTTACACCAACCACCTTCTACACCAACTCCATTTCACCAAACTCTTTTTACACCATCTTTGTTCTTCACCAACCTCCTTTTATACCAACTGCCTTCTACACCAACGTCTGCCTTCTACACCATCTTTGTTCTTCACCAACTGCCTTCTACACCAACCTCTTCCTTCTGCACCATCTTTGTTCTTCATCAACTGCCTTCTACACTATCTTTGTTCTTCACCAACCTCCTTTTACACCAACTGCCTTCTACACCAACCTCTTCCTTCTACATCATTTTTGTTCTTTACCAACTGCCTTCTACACCATCTTCGTTCTTCACCAACCTCTTTCTACACCATCTTTGTTCTACACCAACCTCTTCCTTCTACACCGTTTTTGTTCTACGCCTTCTACACCATCTTTGTTCTTCACCAACTACCTTCTACACCAACCTCCTTGTACACCAACCTCTTCCTTCTGCACCATCTTTGCTCTACACCAACTGCCTTCTACACCATATTTGTTCTTCGCCAACCTCCTTTTACACCAGCTTCCTTCTACACGAACTTCATTCTTCACCAACTTCCTGCTCTGACTCCAAACTCTTCACTTTGACATCAGATCAGACTGACTGCAGTTATAGATCATTTACTAACAGTGATGAATTACGTAATTAATTTATCCAATATTTTCCAAAATTCTCTTCTCTTCTCTCACATCACTTTCTCCTTTCCTCTCAGGTCATGGCAGTGGGCCGTACCTTTGAAGAAAGCATCCAGAAGGCGTTGCGGATGTGCCACCCCTCTGTGGACGGCTTTGTGCCGCACCTGCCCTTAAAGAGACCCTGGACCGAGCAGCATGACCTTCACCAGGAGCTTGCCGTTCCCTCCAGCACTCGTATTTTCTCACTGGCTAAGGTAGCACTCAGGACTTGGATGCCACTCAGTAACCCTCACACATTTATTTTCAGGTTTATTCTGGTTTGACTAGTGTAGGCGGACCAGCATATGCTCTTATACTCACAGTACACATAATGAGAACATTAATGATAACAAAATGCCACAGGTAGCATTTCTAAACTGCTTATTTGTACCTGTTATTTGTTTATTTATTTATGAATCTTTTCTAGCACCTTCTGTGAATATGTTTTCGAGGTCAGGCTGTGAGTGGGAAGAAGCTGCCGTCAGTAATATTGTCTATACACCTGTTAAAAGTGTGACATCTGTTAGCCTAGATTTCTTTTGCTGTTCCGCAGATACACTTCATTACTTCTAACATACAGTAATTACGAATAATTATTTTCCCAACTTGGTAGCCGGGTTTTTTTTTTTTTTTAGAGTAACCTTGAAAATAATCTTATATAACGAGTTGCTGTTGTGAAAGCAAATATTTCATGAATTCTGGATACAATTATTTGTAATTAAGAACAAATGGCCCAAATTGCAGCAAGCCAGGACATACGTAGCAATAACTCTCAAGGTTGGCCTTGTGGAATAATTTCATGCGGTGTCTCTCCAGTTGAGCAAGGGCTGCCTTCCGATTCGCCAGGTGCCCAAGTGGTCACGGCTCATCGGTCTCGGCGTTTTATATTCAGTGGAGACAGCAAGCTTACTACTTGTAATCAGGAGGCATTATCCCTCATTTAACAACGACCCCACAATATGTTACTCATTCCCATTTTCTAAATGCAACTACGGTCTTCTCGTGATTTGTATCGCTGCTGCACTGATTAACTCGTTTTCATCAGAGAGTTTAAGCAGCATGTGTTGACTTTTTCCCACCAGGCGCTGCATGATGGAGTCAGTGTGGAGCAGATTCATGAGCTCACAGCTATCGATAAATGGTTTCTGCACAAACTGAGGTGCATCACAGAGCTGGAGAAGCAGCTGCATCAATACAACAGGTGAGTATCAGCCTGTTTGTGTGTGTATCTAAATTTATAAAACATGTCACATAGACTTTTTGCATTTAAGATACAAAACGGGCGGCACGGTGGTGTAGTGGTTAGCGCTGTCGCCTCACAGCAAGAAGGTCCGGGTTCGAGCCCCGTGGCCGGCGAGGGCCTTTCTGTGCGGAGTTTGCATGTTCTCCCCGTGTCCGCGTGGGTTTCCTCCGGGTGCTCCGGTTTCCCCCACAGTCCAAAGACATGCAGGTTAGGTTAACTGGTGACTCTAAATTGAGCGTAGGTGTGAATGTGAGTGTGAATGGTTGTCTGTGTCTATGTGTCAGCCCTGTGATGACCTGGCGACTTGTCCAGGGTGTACCCCGCCTTTCGCCCGTAGTCAGCTGGGATAGGCTCCAGCTTGCCTGCAACCCTGTAGAACAGGATAAAGCGGCTAGAGATCATGAGATGAGATGAGATGAGATGAGAAGATACAAAACAAGCCAAGAATGGTTGACACTAGATGGTGATGTTGGGTCAAATTGAAACTTTTAGTACTCGGAGTAGTCCTTCTCGTCCTGTCAGTCAACCCCAGTGAGTCAGTGATCTCCAGTTCTCCAGAAGATGTTTGAACTCGGACCTCAGAATACTTCCAGTGGCTTGTGACTGTCTTTTTCAAACAGAATCACTCATCACTCATAACTAATTATTCTTGTACCGTATGTAATATCAGAAGATCAGAGATATATAATTAAGTTATTCCATGATGAGTCGTACATGAGCTGTTAGCCGAAGAGACGTACAGCACTGAGTTGGCTATAAGCCATGTACGACGAGATTGAGTGGAGTAACTGTTTTATTCTAACCACATTCACTGGATTTTGAGAAACGGAACATTTTTATTTGTATTTTTTTTTGCAAATTTAATGAATAAAAACTTAATACAAAACATCCGAAAAAATAATTTCCACTTAGAATGTAAACAAACCGGCAAAATGACAGTAGCAATTTGTGAAAAATGTGATGATGATAATTCTTGAAAAATAAAAAGATACGTTCTTACCATGAAGTACTTTTATTCCATATTTTGTTGCTTTTTTTTTGTATTTTATTGGAGTTTTCTTCTTCAGGGCTTTTTGGCGAGTGGCATACTAACTTAAAGGTGTGTTAACACCACTGACTGGGTTGGAATGTGGAACAGGAGATATTGGGGAGGGGGGGCAACCAACCAACCAACCAACCAACCAAATAAAAAACACCTATACAGTAGACCCCGCCTATTCGCGGTTCAGTATTTGCGAATTCACATATTCGCGGGATTTTACTGTATATAGAACATATCTCCTATACATTCGCGGAAATCTCAGTGATTCGCAGTCATTTGCAGCGAACATATAGAACGTTTACGCACTGCTACATTCTCGGAGCCGAATGCTCGCTCGCTATTGGCTGAAGTTTGAATGGCGGGCTGCTGCTCATTGGTTGATACGAATGAGCGCATTGTACAGTACAGTCCCGCGGTTCCCGTAGTTCAGACTTGTTCACGTGTTGTGCGTTCTTGGTATTTTTGAATAATTTTTACGCCCTACAATGGCTCCTAAATGCTCTGCATCTTCTAAGGCTCCTGCCAAGGAACCTAAGCGCCAGAAGAAGGTAATGACGCTGCAGGAGAAGGTAGGACTTCTCGATATGCTAAAGGAAGGGAAGAGTTTTGCGGCAGTGGCTCGTCACTACGGCATCAACGAGAGTACCGTGCGCTACATGAAGAAGGAGCAAGAGATCAGGAAGACCGTGTCTATCAGCTTCCAAAGCAGTGCGAAGGTCGTGTCTACGGTCAGGGATAAGGCCATCGTCAGGATGGAGTCAGCCTTGGCCTTATGGATCTCCGACTGTCGGAAGAAGAATATCCCCCTAGATAACAATGTTATCCGGGAGAAGGCACGAACCCTCTATAGCCAATATGCCCCCGAAGGTGGAGCCGAAGAAGTGAGCATCGAAGAGGAAGAGACAGAAGAAGAGGCAGGATCATCATTGTCGTCATCATCATCACCATCTAAGGGTTTCCTGGCTAGCAAGGGGTGGTTCTACCGGTTTCAAGAACGGTACGGACTGACAAGTGCCGTCCTTCACGGGGAGAAGGCATCCGCAGACACCGAGGAGGCTGCAAAATACCCTGAGAAGTGGAGGAAGATCATCAGGGATGGAGGCTACCGCCCAGAGCAGGTTTTCAATATGGATGAAACTGGGCTGTACTGGAAGAAGATGCCCTCCCGGACGTACATCATGAAGGAAGAAGCCCGTGCCCCTGGCTTTAAGGCGCAGAAAGACAGGATCACGCTCCTCATGTGTGGCAATGCTGCTGGTCACATGTTGAAGCCTGGCCTGATCTACAAGTCAGCAAACCCCCAAGCGTTGAAGAACAAAAATAAAAACACTCTGCCTGTGTACTGGATGCACAACAAGAAGGCATGGGTGACGAAAGTGTTGACATCCAATTGGTTCATGCAGAGTTTCATTCCTCAAGTGAAGGAGTGCCTGAACGATCTAGGCTTGGAATTCAAAGTTCTTCTTCTCCTTGATAACGCCGGGGGGCATCCTGCTGACTTGTACTATGATGGTGTCAAGATCGAGTTCCTCCCTCCCAACACAACTTCACTCCTTCAGCCGATGGACCAGGGTGTGATCCAAGCCTTTAAGGCTCTCTACACCCGTAACGCCCTCCAGCACCTTGTTAGTGAGATGGATGCTAACAGTGACTTCACCCTTAAGGACTACTGGAAGAAGTTCACTATCGCCACCTGCCTCACCATCATCGGTCAAGCCCTTAAGGATATGAAGAAACAGACCCTTAACTCCTGCTGGAAGAAGTTGTGGCCAGAGGTTGTCAACAATAATGAGGGCTTCTCTCCTTCTGAAATTCAGCACTCGGCCATTAATAGGGCTGTCATCTTGGCGCAGCACTTGGGAGGAGAAGGCTTCGATGACATCACTGAGGAAGAAGTCGGGACCCTGATCGATGCCCACGGTGACCCCCTGACAGACCAGGATTTGGAGGAGCTGACCAAGTCAGCCAGTGAAGATGAAGACGGCGATGAAGACGAGCCAGAGGATGAGGGTCTGTCTCTGGACTGCTTGTCACAGATCCTTCGGCACGTGAGGGAGGTGAAGGACATGTTGATGTCATGGGACCCTTATATGGATCGCTACATCAAGTGTGCCAATACAATTGATTCTGCCATCGAACCATATAAGCAGCTCTTCAACACCCTAAAGAAACACCAACAGCAGCTTCCCATCACCATGTTCTTCAACCCCATAAAGAAAACCCCTTAAAAGCCTCCTGAAGACCCCGAAGAGGAGGAGGCCCCTGAGTAGATGTAACGCCTCTGCTGTGCAGTCATCATCATTCATCGTTGTCATCATCATTCATCGTCATCAGACTGCACAGCAGTTTTCTTTACTGTTTACGTACACTTTTGTTTAAAGAAAACATAACCATAAACTATGGTAATGCCATCTATTGCCCAAACATTGTAGTACATGTAGCTACATTACGGAATACATACGTGTTGTTAGTTCGTATAGTTATTTACTGTACACTTATGATGTTTTCACTTGGATTAATAGAATTTTATTTAAGGTAATGGAAGTTCTATTGCATTATTAGTATCGTATTAGAGTGTGAAATGTTTTAAATACAAGTACCGGGTATTTACATTCATAGTTAGCCTACGACATGGAGGCAGTTGTCGGTACTATATTAGCCTAAAGTTAAGCCTACGATACGGACTAGGGTGTCATATACTGTCATACATATTTTCAAAAACTGTCTACAAATTGGTCAGAAGTGTATCTAAAGTGTTTGGGATCATAGCCGCGGGTATAGGGAGTGTTTTAGACATCCAAATAAGCATTTGTGAGCAGTTTTATGGGGGGGGTTTACAAGTATTCGCGATTTTGGCTTATTCGCGGCCATGTTCGGTCCCTAACCCCCGCGAATACTGAGGGCTTACTGTATTCTTTTAGCTATTCCTGTTTCTTTTAAATACTTGACAATTTTTGGGGTTTTGTTTTCGAGTCAATTTTTTTTTCATCCTCAGTTGGTTCAGCAACACGCTCCGCCATTTTGTTTTTCTCCACTCACGGTATATGAGCTGGTAGCCTAGTAGTCGAGTAGCCAATCAGAGCGCATGATTGCTCCTATCCAGTGAACGTGGATAGAATAATTCAGTATGTATACATTGTTTATGATAGTAAGAAGTTAACTCTTTTTACCAGAGACCAAAAATTTAATTTCCACCCATGTTCAGGATTGAATTGATTTCTGATGTCACACTCTGCAGTAACGGTTCCTGGTACATATGGAAGTAGGGACTTAGGACTTTAAGTACAGTTGTGCTCATAAGTTTACATACCCTGGCAGAATTTTTGCTTTCTTGGCCTTTTTTCAGAGAATATGAATGACAACACACAAACTTTTTTCCCCACTCATGGTTAGTGGTTGGGTGAAGCCATTTATTGATAAACAACTGTGTTTTCTATTTTTAAATCATAATGACAACAAAAAAACATCCAAATGACCCTGATCAAAAGTTTACATACCCCAGTTCTTAATACTGTGTATTGCCCCCTCTAACATCAATGACAGCCTGAAGTCTTTTGTGGTAGTTGTGGATGAGGCTCTTTATTTTCTCAGATGGTAAAGCTGCCCATTCTTCTTGGCAAAAAGCCTCCAGTTCCTGTAAATTCCTGGGCTGTCTTGCACGAACTGCGCGCTTGAGATCTCCCCAGAGTGGCTCAATGATATTGAGGTCAGGAGACTGAGATGGCCACTCCAGAACCTTCACTTTGTTCTGCTGTAGCCAATGACAGGTCGACTTGGCCTTGTGTTTTGGATCGTTGTCATGTTGGAACGTCCAAGTACGTCCCATGCGCAGCTTCCGGGCTGATGAGTGCAAATTTGCCTCCAGTATTTGCTGATAACGTGCTGCATTCATCTTTCCTTCAACTTTGACCAAGTTTCCTGTGCCTTTGTAGCTCACACATCCCCAAAACATCAGCGATCCACCTCCGTGCTTTACAGTAGGAATGGTGTTCCTTTCATCATAGGCCTTGTTGACACCTCTCCAAATGTAACGTTTATGGTTGTGGCCAAAAAGTTCAATTTTGGTCTCATCACTCCAAATTACCTTGTTCCAGAAGTTTTGAGGCTTGGCTCTGTGCTGTTTGGCGTATTGTAGACGAGATACTTTGTGGCATTTGCTTGGTTTTAACAGAGCCTCTGATTTTCCATTTGTTAATCACAGTTTGAACACTGCTGACTGCCATTATCAATTCCTTGGATATCTTTTTGTATCCCTTTCCTGTTTTATACAGTTCAACTACCTTTTCCCGTAGATCCGTTGACAATTCTTTTGCTTTCCCCATGACTCAGAATCCAGAAACGTCAGTGGTTGGATGAAAGATGCAAGAGTCTGTCTGGATCCCAGAAACTCACTCAGCTTTTATGCACACACACTGATTACAAGCAAACAGATCACAGGTGAGGGTGTTACCTTTAGTAGCCATTCAAACCCATTTGTGTCAACTTCTGTGCATGTTATCAGGCCAAAATCACTAGGGTATGTGAACTTTTGATCAGGGTCATTTGGGTAGTTTCTGTTGTCATTATGATTTAAAAAGAGAAAACACAGTCGTCTGACAATAAATGGTTTCACCCAACCACTAAGCATGAGTGGAAAAGATGTTTTTGTGTTATCATTCATATTCTCTGAAAAATGGTCAAAGAATCACAGATTCTGCCAGGGTATGTAAACTTATGAGCACAACTGTATGTGCAGTTGCTCTTATTTATTTATTTATTTATTTATTTTTAGGCAGCCTACTAAGTTTAAAGGTTATAATTTTATTGTGGCATTTATAGTTGTACAGTGTTTTATTATTAAAAAAGTTTTGCTGTCCGTTTTATCTCTGCACTAATGTTATCGCGAAGAGCGGTCAAGTCAATTCAGTTTATTGAATTTGTGTAGCGCATTTAACAATAGACATTGTCACAAAGCACTTTTGCAGAAAAATAAAGATTATAAACATTTGAACTAATACATTTATTTATCCCGAATGAGTAATCCTGAGACGACAGCGGCAAGGAAAAAAACTCCCTGAGACGACATGAGGAAGAGACCTTGAGAGGGACCAGACTCAAAAGGGAACCCATCCTCATTTCTGTGATAACAGATACTGTGATTAGAAATAACTCCCTTCTATAAGTGTGATGTTGCTCAGCAGGTGGCTCACACACCTCACTTTTCCCATCGCCCTGCTCACCAGTAGCTAAACACAGTCATGATATTCTCCAGTGTCCTGACTAATCTTATAACAGACTTGCGGCGATAAGATAATATTAACCCCGCCCATTCACACGATGAAAACATACTGTGGCAGCGGGGGCGTGGTCAAGCGCCGGTCTGTGACAGGAGGGCAGAGCCAGGGAAGGTGAGTGGCAGAATCACTACACCTGACGGTAATTAACCTGTGTTTTGTGTGTTTTCCCAGTAACCGCGCCCTATTTAAGGAGGCAGAGCAGAGGAGAGCTCATCCCGGGTTTCGACACCACTGTAGTGGTCTTTGAAGTGTGGGTGGAGCCCAGAGGACGGCAGGACAACGCTTCAGATGCAAAAAGGCTTTTTATTCCCAGACTTTTCAGTATATTCGCCAGTTCTTAATCTGCTAGCGTCACACACATACACACACTGTGTTCTTGTCCCGGGATGAGCTCTCCTCTGCTCTCCCTCTGCCTCCTTAAATAGGGCGCGGTTACTGGGAAAACACACAAAACACAGGTTAATTACCGTCAGGTGTAGTGATTCTGCCACTCACCTTCCCTGGCTCCGCCCTCCTGTCACAGACCGGCGCTTGACCACACCCCCGCTGCCACACATACATATAGACCATGAGGAATGAATCAGTTATTTATATCTTGGAGTGCATATTGGCAACGTTTTACCTCTCTAATACAGTTTTAGGCTCCCTGGGCATTTGATCAGACAAAAACTGATCAGAAATATCGATCCACACAGGGCTGAAAATGAAAAACAAGTACTAATGTAAATGGGTTTGTTATGGGGATAGTTATTTAACTCTACCTGCTGTTGCTATGACAAAGTACAAACTATTAGTGCCAACATCTACAGTTTAACCACAACATTTATAATTTTTGACTCCTCGCTGTGGTAATAGAAGATACACCGACAAACTCGGTCATGCGTCTCTTCATTTTTCCTGCCTGGATGCACAGCTTCTATTTATGATGATTCAAATAGGAGTAGAACATTTAACAATGACATGACTGACATGACAAACTTAAACATATCAGTGCTTGCTGGAATCACCCAGAGCATTTCTGAAATGTGTTGTTTATAAATCATGCTAGCTAACTGACACTTTCTTCTTCAGCTAACAGCTTAGTTGCTTTTTTGGGACGGAATGGCTAACACTACTAATGCTGACCTGAAGTCTTTCGATGCTCATATTTAGGATGAGAGATGGAAAATTAAAGTGTATCTTCACCCCCAGCTCTGTGCCTAACTCCACACACTGTATATTTTTTTTTAAATAATAATAATAATAATAATAATAATAATAATAAGAACTAGATAGAGACTGTGACTAAAAAGTCAGAGTAATTTGCACTAGCTGTTACAAACCAGGACATCTGGTCCCAGTACCCTATAGATCCGGAATGGTAAGAGATAGAGAATGATGCTAGAGAGATGAGAATTTCCTTAGAGAGGAAAAGTTGCACCCTGCTGCCCTGAAACAAGCAAACAAACAAACAAACAAACAAACAAACAAACAAAAAAAAACTGATTGAAAAAAAAAATTCATGGATCATTCCGGTTCAGTGATCTGCATCAGCACCAAACATCATAGGAACTTAATTCAGCCCAGAGGTATTTTTCATGTGAAATTTGGTGATGATTGGTTGAAAACTGAGGGAGACAGTGTCCTAAAAAACATTAGGATAATAATAATCATAATAATAATAAGAAGAAAAGTTTCACTTATATAGCACCTTTCACACACCCAAGGTCGCTATACAATTACCATATATATCATCTCATCTCATTATCTCTAGCCGCTTTATCCTGTTCTACAGGGTCGCAGGCAAGCTGGATCCTATCCCAGCTGACTATGGGCAAAAGGCGGGGTACACCCTGGACAAGTCGCCAGGTCATCACAGGGCCATATATATAATGTATGTACAGTGGTGCTTGAAAGTTTGTGAACCCTTTAGAATTTACTATATTTCTGCATAAATATGAGCTAAAACATCATCAGATTTTCACACAAGTCCTAAAAGTAGATAAAGAGAACCCAGTTAAACAAATGAGACAAAAATATTATACTTGGTCATTTATTTATTGAGGAAAATGATCCAATATTACATATCTGTGAGTGGCAAAAGTATGTGAACCTTTGCTTTCAGTATCTGGTGTGACCCCCTTGTGCAGCAATGACTGCAACTAAACGTTTCCAGTAACTGTTGATCAGTCCTGCACACCGGCTTGAAGGAATTTTAGCCCGTTCCTTCGTACAGAACAGCTTAAACTCTGGCATGTTGATGGGTTTCCTCACATGAACTGCTCGCTTCAGGTCCTTCCACTACATTTCGATTGGATTAAGGTCAGGACTTTGACTTGGCCATTCCAAAACATTAACTTTATTCTTCTTTAACCATTCTTTGGTAGAACGACTTGTGTGTTTAGGGTCGTTGTCTTGCTGCATGACCCACCTTCTCTTGAGATTCAGTTAACGGACAGATGTCCTGACATTTTCCTTTAGAATTCGCTGGTATAATTCAGAATTCATTGTTCCATCAATGATGGCAAGCCGTCCTGGCCCACATGCAGCAAAACAGGCCCAAACCATGATACTACCACCACCATGTTTCACAGATGGGATAAGGTTCTTATGCTGGAATGCAGTGTTTTCCTTTCTCCAAACATAATACTTCTCATTTAAACCAAAAAAGTTCTATTTTGATCTCATCTGTCCACAAAACATTTTTCCAATAGCCTTCTGGCTTGTCCACGTGATCTTTAGCAAACTGCAGACGAGCAGCAATATTCTTTTTGGAGAGCAGTGGCTTTCTCCTTGCAACCCTGCCATGCACACCATTGTTGTTCAGTGTTCTCCTGATGGTGGACTCATGAACATTAACATTAGCCAGTGTGAGAGAGGCCTTCAGTTGCTGAGAAGTTACCCTGGGGTCCTTTGTGACCTCGCCGACTATTACATACCTTGCTCTTGGAGTGATCTTTGTTGGTCGACCACTCCTGGGGAGGGTAACAATGGTCTTGAATTTCCTCCATTTGTACACAGTCTGTCTGACTGAGGATTGATGAAGTCCAAACTCTTTAGAGATGGTTTTGTAACCTTTTCCAGCCTGATGAGCATCAACAATGCTTTTTCTGAGGTTCTCAGAAATCTCATTTGTTCGTGCCATGATACACTTCCACAAACATGTGCTGTGAAGATCAGACTTTGATAGATCCCTGTTCTTTAAATAAAACAGGGTGCCCACTCACACCTGGTTGTCATCCCATTGATTGAAAACACCTGACTCTAATTTCACCTTCAAATTAACTGCTAATCCTAGAGGTTCACATACTTTTGCCACTCACAGATATGTAATATTGGATCATTTTCCTCAATAAATAAATGACCAAGCATAATATTTTTGTCTCATTTGTTTAACTGGGTTCTCTTTATCTACTTTTAGGACTTGTGTGAAAATCTCATGATGTTTTAGGTCATATTTATGCAGAAATATAGAAAATTCTAAAGGGTTCATAAACTTTCAAGCACCATTGTATGTCCACCAAAATGTAACTCCAGTGGTGTAGCTGGCTACAGTCCCACCAAAAGGTGCATGAGGGTAAATCCCACACCACCTGCACAGCCACCACGGCATCACCAGGCTACATCGCTCGGATCACCACACCATGGCTCCAGAAAGTGAGCACAAAAGCACTGCTGCACAGAGCACTGGGCAACTCCGATGTCAAAGAGAACAATGAGCTCACTGCAGTCCATAGCAAGCAGAACACATCAACCATGGTGGACCAAGGCCTGAAGAAACCAACACCTGAAACTGGGTCTGGAGCTACATCACAACCAGTGGACAAAACATTCAAACAAAGAACAAACATCAACCCATACATACACAGAAAGAAAAAAACGAAGGGGGGGAAAATAAAAGAAAAAGCTCTGGTGAAAAGCGGCAGCCAAAATGTGCACAGCGTATTCTCAACCAGAAATGGAAGTATCAGAAGTGTCAAAATGCTAAAAAGTGGGCAAGGAGCTGAGAGGGAGGTTAATAACGAGTCTCAACCAGCATCTAATTAAAAATGATTGCAGTTTCACTGAATTCCAATCAAAGGCGGGGGCTGGGGGAGATGGAGACTGCCCAACTCTGATTAGAGGACATTAACATTCTGGGTTTTTTTATTTTATTTTATTTTTTTTAATATAAGTTACACGACATAGATACGTCCTAAACGGTTGACTCTACATTTCTTGTTGTTGTAAACATACAGTACATCTGCTGATGCCTCAGTCTGGACACATCAGTGAGGTTCCTGAGATCAGTGTATTTCAGGTCTTTCAACATCATACAATCTCCTCCAAGTGACCCCACCAGGGTTGATCAGACTCCAGCGTGTTTCCAGACAACTCTAACTACTCTGTCCCTATGACTCTTCTCTTTTTAGCCACAGCCATCTTGAGGCTCTCTCAGCCACTTTGGCCGTGCTGTGGATGGCTCTCCTCTTCCTCTTGCCTTCATTGCCCAAACTACTGAAGGTTCTGGCTAGAGAATGGGCCACTAATCCCCTACAGCTGACTTCCACTAGGAGACACCTGGCTCTCCATCCTGACTGCTGACAATTGCTTATCATTTCTGCATACTTTGAGAGCTTCCTTTTGAAGGCCTTGTCCAAGCAATCTTCCCATGGGACTGTTAGCTCCAGCAGCACCACTTGCTTGGGGGATTCAGATACAAGGACAATGTCTTGTATCAGAATCTTCGGGGTGGTGACTGTAATGTGGCTCAGGAACTTCAGCTGCTGTCCGAGATCCACCAATAGCTGCCAGTCTCTTGCTGAGGTCAGGATGCCTGCAGCTGATGATCTCTTGGCAGGATTTGGCTGCTCTCCAGCTCTGACAAACATGATGGTCTTTTTGGGGGATTGGCACCGCTTCGCACACTCAAGTCCTGTGCTGATTGCTTCGACAATAGTCTTCAGTACCTGATCGTGCCTCCATAAGTACTGTCCCTCTCTAAGTGCCTTTGTACAGCTCCACTTTGTCCATTGGTCTTGCAAGGTTCATGGCGATTTTGACCCGTCAATTGCGTTTTGAGCCATTTTCAACCCATAAAATAATTTTTAGAAAACTTGGTATTAATATTAATACCAGTGCTGATGTGTTCTATCACATTACAATCATCATTTAGCTCACAGCTCAAAAATGGAGAAGCTGCTTATTATTAAGTCGACTTTTCCACATTGTTTTTTTTTTTTTTTGTGGAGAAATTCTGTTTTTAAGCTCTGCCTGTTCAAATATTTAAACATATGTTACAGTGTTTGTAAAGCAGCGTGACTGTTTTCTGAATGACTCATTCGGTTAAACAAGCATTTATGTACGAGCTGCTGTAATGTTGCTGTGCTCCACAGGTCAGCGACTAACTCTGAGTTGGTCTGTAGTAAAAGCTCACAGTTGGTGTGTGGGATAGCTGATGAGATTGTGTGTCCACAGAGACTGACACTGTGGAGTGTAACAGACCTGCTGCCCCGCACCGGGGCGTCTCCAACTGCGAGTCTGCCGCGGCCCTCTCACTCGCTCCTGAGGGGGAGGTGAAATCTGGAGACTTTCTGTTTTCGCTACCAGAATGCATGGCACATGAGTTTGGAATGTAATAGCGCATGGCCTGTCGCACTGTGTTCATACACCGAGGCTATGCTTTGGCATTTGCAGCATAATTTATCGTCTTAAACCAGTCAGGAGTCGCTGAAGTTGCCAGGCCGGATTTCTGGTGTTGCAGCAACAAAGGCAGTTTACCGTAAGGAGCAGCTGCTGTAATGCCAATGGAAACCACCCACCAGAACATAATAATAGTGTGTGTGTGTGTGTGTGTGTGTGTGCACGCACCAGGCTGACTGTAATTACACCAGTCCCATAGTGGTATTTATTTATTTATTTATTTATTTATTTATTTATTAGCTTCTTCATGTTAATACCATTTTGCATGTGAATTCTGAAATCCTAATGTGGATTTATGGTGCATGCCACCTGAGCTTCAGATTTGCTTCATATTCGTTGATTTCTGTTTGACTCAAAATCATACTTACATAATTGTCAGAACATGGACAGTACTGGGCGGCACGGTGGTGTAGTGGTTAGCGCTGTTGCCTCACAGCAAGAAGGTCCTGGGTTCGAGCCCCGGGGCCGGCGAGGGCCTTTCTGTGTGGAGTTTGCATGTTCTCCCCGTGTCCGCGTGGGTTTCCTCCGGGTGCTCCGGTTTCCCCCACAGTCCAAAGACATGCAGGTTAGGTTAACTGGTGACTCTAAATTGACCGTAGGTGTGAATGTGAGTGTGAATGGTTGTCTGTGTCTATGTGTCAGCCCTGTGATGACCTGGCGACTTGTCCAGGGTGTACCCCGCCTTTCGCCCGTAGTCAGCTGGGATAGGCTCCAGCTTGCCTGCGACCCTGTAGAAGGATAAAGCGGCTAGAGATAATGAATGAATGAATGAATGAATGATCCAATATTACATATCTGTGAGTGGCAAAAGTATGTGAACCTCTAGGATTAGCAGTTAATTTGAAGGTGAAATTAGAGTCAAGTGTTTTCAAACAATGGGACGATCATGGCACGAACAAAGGAGATTTCTGAGGACCTCAGAAAAAGTGTTGTTGATGCTCATCAGGCTGGAAAAGGTTACAAAAGCATCTCTAAAGAGTTTGGACTGCACCAATCCACAGTCAGACAGATTGTGTACAAATGAAGGAAATTCAAGACCATTGTTCCCCTCCCCAGGAGCAGTTGACCAACAAAGATCACTCCAAGAGCAAGGCATGTAATAGTCGGCAAGGTCACAAAGGACCCCAGGGTAACTTCTAAGCAACTGAAGGCCTCTCTCACATTGGCTAATGTTCATGAGTCTACCATCAGGAGAACATGGAACAACAATGGTGTGCATGGCAGGGTTGCAAGGAGAAAGCCACTGCTCTCCAAAAAGAACATTGCTGCTCGTGTGCAGTTTGCTAAAGATCACGTGGACAAGCCAGAAGGCTATTGGAAAAAATGTTTTGTGGACAGATGAGACCAAAATAGAACTTTTTGGTTTAAATGACAAGCGTTATGTTTGGAGAAAGGAAAACACTGCATTCCAACATAAGAACCCTATCCCATCTGTGCAATATGGTGGTGGTAGTATCATGGTTTGGGCCTGTTTTGCTGCATCTGGGCCAGGATGGCTTGCCATCATTGATGAAACAATGAATTCTGAATTATACCAGCAAATTCTAAAGGAAAATGTCAGGACATCTGTCCATGAACTGAATCTTAAGAGAAGGTGGGTCATGCAGCAAGACACTGACCCTAAGCACACAAATCGTTCTACCAAAGAATGGTTAAAGAAGAATAAAGTTAATGTTTTGGAATGGCCAAGTCAAAGTCCTGACCTTAATCCATTCAAAATGTTGTGAAGCGAACAGTTCATGTGAGGAAACCCACCAACATCCCAGAGTTGAAGCTGTTCTGTACAGAGGAATGGGCTAAAATTCCTCCAAGCCGGTGTGCAGGACTGATCAACAGTTACCGCAAACATTAGGTGCAGTTATTGCTGCACAAGGGGGTCACACCAGATACTGAAAGCAAAGGTTCACATATTTTTGCCACTCACAGATATGTAATATTGGATCATTTTCCTCAATAAATAAATGACCAAGTATAATATTTTTGTCTCATTTTGTTTAACTGGGTTCTCTTTATCTACTTTTAGGACTTGCGTGAAAATCTGATGATGTTTTAGGTCCTATTTATGCAGAAATATAGAAATTTCTAAAGGGTTCACAAACTTTCAAGCACCACTGTAACTTTTTAAATTAAATTTCCTAATCTCCTCCTAAATCCCAGTTTACCTGCTGTACAATTTACAGTACATCCCAAACTAATTATGTCGACTCATTACAGGGTTTGTTTTTAAAGATCATAAACACTATTAGGGGTGGCATGGTGGTGTAGTGGTTAGCACTGTTGCCTCACAACAAGAAGGTCCTGAGTTTGAGCCCAGTGGCCAGTGAGGGCCTTTCTGTGTGGAGTTTGCATGTTCTCCCCATGTCTGCGTGGGTTTCCTCCATGTGCTCTGGTTTCCCCACAGTCCAAAGACATGCAGGTTAGGCTAATTCTTCTTCTTCTTTTGGCTGCCCCCAATTAGGGGTCGCCACAGCAGATCTTTTGTCTCCATTGCTCCCTGTCTTCCGCATCCTTCTCTACCACACCTGCCACTTTCATGTCCTCTCTCACCACATCCATGTATCTCCTCTTTGACCTTCCTCGTTTTCGTTTGCCTGGCAGCTCCATCCTCAACATTCTCCTTCCAACATGCTCTGCATCTCTTCTCAGGATGGGCCCATATCATCTCAGTCTCATCTCTCTTAGCTTAATTCCCAAGCTCTCCACATGTGCTGCCCCTCTGATGTGCTCGTTCCTTATCCTGTCCAACCTTGTCACTGTCATCGCAAACCTTAACATCCTCAACTCCGCCACCTCCAACTTTGCATCCTGTCTCTTCGTTAAGGGTACAGTCTCCAATTCATACATTACAGCTGGTCTCACTACTGTCTTATACATCTTACCTTTCACTTTTGCTGGTACTTTCCTGTCACAAATGACTCCTGAAATCCTTCTCCAACTGCTCCACCCTGCCTGCACTCTCTTTCTCACCTCACTATCGCAGCCCCCATTTTCCTGCACAGTTGACCCCAGGTAATTGAATTCACCAACTTTCTTTACGTCTACTCCTTGCATCTTCACTACACTCTCATCCCCATTCTCATTGATGCACATGTATTCTGTTTTGCTACTGCTCACCTTCATTCCTCTTCATTCCAATGCATACCTCCATCTCTCCAAACCCAACTCATCCTCCTTTCTGCTTTCACCACATATCACAATATCATCCACAAACATCATGTTCCATGGTGACTCTTGCCTCACTTCGTCCATCAAGCTATCCATCACTATGGCAAACAAGAAAGGACTCAAAGCAGATTCTTGATGGAATCCCTTGATGGACCTTGAACCATTCAGTCGTTCCAACTGCACACCTCACTGCTGTTTCACTGTTCTCATACATGTCTTGCACCACTCTTTCTCATACTTCTCATTCACTCCACTCTTTCTCATACAATACCATAACTCATCTCTTGGCACTCTATCGTATGCCTTCTCCAGGTCTACAAACACACAATGTCGCTTTCTCTGGCCTTCTCTGCACTTCTCCATTTACATTCCTAAAGCAAAAATTGCATCCGACGTGCTCTTCCTTGGCATAAACCCGTACTGCTGTTCACAGATTGCTACCTCTCTTCTCAATCTTGCCTCCAATACCCTTTCCCATAGCTTCATGGTGTGGCTCATCAATTTTATTCCTCTGTAATTCCTGCAGCTCTGTACATCTCCCTTATTCTTGTATATTGGGACGAGCACACTCTTTCTCCATTCATTTGACATTTTCTCATTCTCTAGAATCTTATTAAACAAACAGTCTCATTAGGAACTCCACAGCCGTCTCACCCAGACATCTCCAAGCCTCAATCAGGATACCACCTGGTCTGACTGCCTTCCCAGTCTTCATTCTTTTCATGGCTGCCCTCACCTCATCCTTACTAACCAACTCTGCTTCCTGATTTGCTGTCTCCAACAAATCTGACCTTTTCTCTCTCGGATTCTCCTCATTTAATAAATCCTCAAAGTACTCTTTCCACCTTCTTAATACACTCTCTTTGTTTGTCAGCACATTTCCATTTACATCTTTCATCACTCTTACCTGCTGTACATCCCTCGCTTCCCTGTTTCTCTGCCTATCTACTCTGTACAGGTCTTTCTGTCCTTCTTTGGTCTCTAGTCTTCCGTGCAACTCCTGGTACGCATCTGCTTTTGCCTTTGCTTCTGCTCTTTTTGCCTTCTGTCTCGTCTCTATGTATAACCACCTGCTTTCCTCATCTCTCTGGTCATCCCAATTCTTCTTTGCTAGCCTCTTCTCTTTTATAATTTCCTGCACTTCTTTGTTCCACCACCATGTCTCCTTGTCTTCCTTCCTCCTTCCCGATGACCACCCTAGCACCTTCCTTGCTGCCTCTCTTACGAGTACAGCAGTAGTATTCCGATCGTCTGGCAGACTTCCATGACCACTCAATGCTTGTCTCATTTCTTCCCTAAACTACTTCTGATGTTCAACCTCTTAGTTTCCACCACTTAATCTTCGACTCCACTATTTCACGCTTCCTCTTTTTCACTTTCAAGCTCATCCTGCACACGACCGCTTGATGTTGTCAAGCTACACTCTCCCCTGCCATCACTTTACAGTCTCCAATCTCCTTCAGGTTACCCTTTCTGCAGAGTATATAGTCCACCTGTGTAGATCTTCCTCCACTCTTAAACGTCACCCTGTGCTGCTCTTTCTTCTCAAAGTATGTATTGACTATTGCCAAATTCTTCCTCTTTGAAAAATCAACCACCATTTGCCCTTCCACATTTCTCTATCTTACACCATATCTGCCCATCACGTCCTCATCTCCTCTGTTTCCCTCGCCAGCATGTCTGTTGAAATCTGCTCCTATCAGCACGCGCTCCTCCCTTGGTATACTTTCTACCACTTCATCCATCTTTTCCCAGAAAGACTCTTTCTCTTCATTCTCACATCCTACCTGTGGGGCATATGCATACACAACATTGATTACCACTCCTTGAAACTCCAACTTCATGCCTATCACTCTATCTGACATCCTCTTCACATCAATCACACTGTTGACCAACTCTCCCCTCAAAACAATACCAACACCATTTCTCTTTCCATCAACTCCGTAATAAAACAACTTGCATCCACCTCCAATGTTCTTGGCCTTGCTTCCTTTCCACCTCGTCTCCTGCACACACAAAATGTCCAACTTCCTTCTTTCCATCATACCTGCTAACTCTCTCGCTCTGCCAGTCAGTGTTCCCACAGTCAGTGTTCCTACCCTCAATTCTAAGCTTCTTCCCTTCCATCTTTCATGCTCTCTCCTAACACGCCTCCCCCCTTTCTTTCTCCTTCTCCGTTTTGGCACAGCATTAGCACACTTTCCACCGGCACCCTGTTGACCAACAGTACCGGAGGCGGTCGTTGTTAACCCGGGCCCCGACTGATCTGGTATGGTATTTCTCTTTTCATTCCACATGCTAGATTTGGCACAGTCTTATGCCGGATACCCTTCCTGACGCAACCCTCTCCAATTTATCCGGGCTTGGGACCAGCACCAAGGGTACGCTTATGCACCCCCAGTGGCTGGATTGCAGGTTAGGCTAATTGGTGGCTCTAAATTGATCATGAGTGTGAATGGTTGTTTGTCTCTATGTATCAGCCCTGCGATGATCTGGCGACTTGTCCAGGGTGTATCCCGCCTCTCGCCCATCGTCAGCTGAGATAGGCTCCAGCTTGCCTGTGACCCTGCACAGGATAAATGGCTACAGATAATGGATGGATGGTAAACACTATTAGCTTTTTGGTTAACAAGTTTATTGAGTCGAGCAGCTTTTTGTAAATTAACTAGCACTCATATTAATCCCTTAAAAGTCAATTTAATTAAATTTAATTTAATGACAGATAGATAGATAGATAGATAGATAGATAGATAGATAGATAGATAGATGGATTTTTATTGTTATTGTGATGTAAAACAGCCAACCAATTTCATTGTACTGTACAAAAAAAAAAAAATTGCTTGGCCGTTCTTTGCCGGTGCAAATAACATAAAAGTTAAATAAAAGATCAATACTAAGACACATTTCATGCCATGTTCTTGAACCATGTCTAAATAAATAAACCTAAACACAGCAAAAAAGCTTTATTTCATCAAGTGTAACATACTACATAATACACCAATTTTGTACAAAGTGTACCTGAGACTACTGATGTGTTCGTAAGGCAAAGGGTTGTAATACCAAATACTGGCTTAGTTTATTACATTGGTGTTTTTTAAATGTTGAAAACATTTAATTTAATTATATTAAGGTGTCTTTGTTTTCTTTGTAATTCTTAACATATTTGTCTAGACATGCTTGGTTTTTGATATTTGCTTTAGTTTTGCAGTGGAGCTATGGGATGGATGTTGTGGAAGTCTGTCTCACCCAGAATCTGTTCTGAAAGTATTTTCTCAGACATTCATTCATGTGGTTTAGACCAGTATTTCTCAACCACTGGGCCGCGGCCCACTAAGCACCATCTAGTGGGCCACAAATTATTTTTTCAAGTTGAAGCTAATTTTTACTCATAGTAGGGTACAATTGCTGGGTTGCATCCGACATCACATCCGCCTCATTAAGTTATGGTCACACTACAGCTCGCGATGCTTTGCAATGG
Source organism: Neoarius graeffei (assembly GCF_027579695.1). Lineage (NCBI taxonomy): Eukaryota > Metazoa > Chordata > Actinopteri > Siluriformes > Ariidae > Neoarius > Neoarius graeffei. The sequence continues at coordinate 7,778,539 of NC_083577.1, forward strand.
GTTATTGATGAAAATGAGGCATTTTGCTGGCGATGCATGGCGATATACATGTGAGCTAAAGGTTGTGGTCACACAGCAGGTGAACACTCGACTGTCACGCCTTTACGCGCTTGAGCCTGGTGCAGCTCGAGTGGCTGCATTCACTCACGGAGCGCGTTGTATGCACTCTTGGAACCCAGTCATTATGGGAAACACCTGATACTGATTTGAGCACAATCAGCATGCATAGATACGGATGCTGTTTTCACCGAGGCTTTGCAAAGTATTATCATTATCACTGTCACATTTGTTTCTAGCCATGTTTATAATGCTGTTTAAAAATTCTGCTTTATGAACTTGTGGCAGCGGAGGTCTGGCCAAGCGTCAGTTTGTGAATGGAGGGCCATGTCAGCACAGGGATATCGCTTTATTTTAGTTCTGGTGGACTATGCAATGCGATATCTGGAAGTGGTGCCTCTCCGCAATATTTCTGCACGCAGTATTGCGGAAGTGCTCTTCTGTATTATCTCCCAGGTTGGGATTCTAAAAGAAATCCTGACAGACCAAGGCACTACGTTTATGGCACGTACACTGCACAAACTGTATGGGTTATTGGGGATTCAGTTTATCCGCAACAGTGCCTGTCACCCACAAACACATAGCTTAGTGGAGCATTTTAATCAAACACTCAAAAACATAATTCGGAAATTTGTAAGTGAGGGTGCATGTAATTGGGATAAATGGCTCGAGCCCCTGTTATTTGCAGTACGAGAGGTCCCGCAAGCCTCCACAGGTTTCTCACCATTTGAGTTATTATATGGGCGTAAGTCGTGTGGCATTTTGGATGTGCTATGCAAAAATTGGGAGGGTGGACCTTCGACTAGCAAGAACAAAATTCAATACATTCTCGACCTGCGCACAAAACTCCACACACTCACACACTTAACCCAGGAGAATTTACAGCAGGCACAAGAACGTCAAATCCGGCTGTATGACAGGGGCATGCACCTTAGAGAGTTCACACAAGGAGACAAAGTGCTCATATTATCGCCCATGTCGAGCTCCAAATTAATCGCCAAGTGGCAAGGGCCCTTCAAGGTCACACGGCGAGTCAGGGATGTCAACTATGAGGTGAGACAAATGGATAGGGGTGGGGCATTGCAAATTTACCACCTAAACCTGTTAAAACTTTGGAACTAGGGGGTCCCCGTGGTGTTGGTGCCAGTAGTCCCAGAGAAGGTGGAGCCGGGGCCGGAGGTAAAAAAAGTAATATCTCAAACCACTCCGGTCCCTTGTGGAGACCCTCTCACTGGCACAACTCATGGAGGTGGACAAGTTGCAAAAGGACTTTTTTGACATGTTCTTGCCCCTGCCCGGCTGCACCAACCTCATAGAACACCACATTGAGACGCCCCCGTGGGTGGTGGTGCATAGCCACCCTTACCACTTGCCCAAACACAAAAAAAAGTAGTTTGGGATGAACTCAAGGCCATGCTCGAAATGGACATAATCGAGGAGTCCCACAGTGACTGGAGCAGCCCAGTGGTCCTGGTTCCCAAGACCAATGGGTTGGTCCGGTTCTGTGTGGACTATAGAAAAGTCAATGCAGTGCCTAAATTTGATGCATACCCAATGCCTCGCATTGATGAGTTGCTCGATCGGTTAGGCGCTGCTTGCTTTTATTCAACACTGGATCTAACAAAGGGATATTGGCAGATACCCTTGACTCCGCCATCTCGAGAGAAAACAGCCTTTTCCACACCGTTTGGATTACACAAAAGGGAGCACCACATCCGGTCCAGTGGACGGAGCAGTGCCAACAGGCTTTCACCAAGGCAAAAGCTGCACTGTGTGGGGGGGGCCACTTTTACACTCCCCGACTTCTCTTTCCCCTTTCTTTTATAGACAGATGCATCGGACAGAGGGCTGGGAGCCGTTCTGTCCCAGAAGGTGGAGGGCGAGGAGCGTCCCATGCTGTACATCAGCCACAAGCTCTCAATGCGTGAAAGCAAGTACAGCACTATTGAAAAGGAGTGCCTGGCCATCAAGTGGGCAGTCCTCGCCCTCTGATACTACCTGCTAGGGTGCCCTTTCACCCTCTGTTCAGACCACACACCCCTCCAGTGGCTCCACTGCATGAAGGATGCCAATGCGCGGATCACCCATCGGTATCTTGCCCTCCAGCCGTTTAAGTTTGAGGTGTCCACAGGCTGGGGGCGCAGATGGGGGTGGCAGACTTCCTGTCCCATTGGAGGGGGGGTCGGCTGCAGGCTGGACAGCTCCCCGGCCTGAGTATGTGGCAGCGGGGGCATGGTCAAGCGTCAGTTTGTGAATGGAGGGCGGGGCCGGGGAAGGTGAGTGGCTAAGTCATTACACTTGAGGTCAATTAATATATGTGTGTGTGTGTGTGTGTGTTGCAGGGATAGTGGAGCATAAAAGGAGGGGGAGAGCAGAGAATAGGTCTCTCCCGACCAGAACCTGTGTATGTGTGTGTGTGTGTGTCTGTGGCATGTGTGACTGTGTGTGAGCAGCGATTGATTAAACCTGAAAAGCAAAGAAAAATAAGGAAAATAAAGAGAGTGTGTGAAATCAGCTCCCGCCTGCCGTGCTTCTGTGCTCCACCCACATCAGGGATCTGTTACAGAACTGCTTTGCTTTTGCAAATATCACGCCTGTTAATAAACACTCTTCCTGCACTTAGATCCATTTACTATCTATCTATCTTGTAGTGTCCCTGATCCCCAGATCTTTAACCCAGTCACATAAAAAAAAAAAAAGTTGTACTCCTCTATGTTCTTCGAGGTTTTCATCTGTGTGTCCATGTAAAATGATGTCTGCAGCACCAGGTAGTCTGAAATTCCGTGGAGCTCATTGGATGGATAATTTTCCAACTCATAGGAAAAATCCTTCTTTAGTAGCATGTAAGGATTTATCCCATCGAGAGGTTTATATCCATGCCTTGGTTTTAATAACTTGCTTGCTTTCTGAAAGCAAACATGGCAATAAGTTCTTGTGTTAATGGACCAGACTCCACTTTTGGATCATTAATCCCTTTTGACTGAGAATGCCCTGCATGCATGGTTTGGCTTCTGGTACATCCATACAGTTTTAAATACAATAGCTACAATTAAAAATAGTTTGGTTTTATTGCATTTATTTAATTCCTGGGCTCCCATCTGTAACAGGGAGTGATGTTGCATCCCATTAATGCACTTTACAATATATTATTAGATTCTAATAAAATAGATGAGCCAAAATAATTGGGGAACTTTTTTAATGGGCCCCGACTTGGCACAAGTATGAATAGGTGGGGCTTACTGCAGAAAAGGTCGAGAACCCCTGGTTTAGACCACAGTATGACTTATTGTAATCTGTAATAATGAATTAAACTTATACAGGTGTAGACAAATCCTAAATTCATTTCTTTCACCAGGGAAATAAAAGCTTCAGTATGCTGCCCAGTTGTTTTGGTTGACAGAAAACCTAAATAGCTAAAATTACAAAGGGGGGTAACTAATATTATTTAACCAAAAATGTAAGAAGAGTTAAGTCTGTGTATACACATCAGTGAAAACAAGTGAGCACTCAACCGATGCACTGCAAAAAATGATATCCTAGCAAGTGAAAATATTTTGAAAATAGTTGAAACAATCTAGCATTTCTTATTAGAAGGAAACAAGACACCAATTTTGAGATTATTAAACCTAGTTCTAGATTGCAACCAACTTATTCTAAGATGTCTTACCAAGTGTAATTATCTTACCGCACTTGCAGATTATTTCACTTGATTATAGTCTAAATGTTCTCAAATTTATTATGTTTTTTATTATATTAGGATGGCTAGTTACGGAAGAGGATTAGGGCCACTGAGAAAAAAAAAGTGAGTTCTGACTTTTTTTTCCTCAGAATTCTGACTTTAAAAGTTTCTGACTTTAAATTCTGACTTTAAATTACAAATATTATTTAACCAAAAATGTAAGAAGAGTTAAGTCTGTGTATACACACCAGTGAAAACAAGTGAGCACTCAACCGATGCACTGCAAAAAATGATATCTTAGCAAGAGAAAACATCTTGAAAATAGTTGAGACGATCTAGCATTTCTTATTAGAAGAAAACAAGACACCAATTTTGAGATTATTAAATCTAGTTTTAGATTGCAACCAACTTATTCTAACATGTCTTACCAAGTGAAAGTCAGAATTCTGAGATTAAAGTCAGAATTCTGAGAAAAAAGTCAGAATTCTGAGAAAAAAGAATTCTGAGTTTAAAGTCAGAATTCTGAATTTAAAGTCAGAATTCTGAGTTTAAAGTCAGAACTCACTTTTTTTTTTTCTCACAGTGGCCCTAATCATCTTCTGTAGCTAGTTTTTGAAGTGTGGGCCTCATTTATCCATCTTCATGGTTATGTTTTCATTTTGGTTAAATTTGGAGGAAATGTGAGCCATCGGCCAAGGAAACATTATTTAGTTTTTGATGGAAATCCAGATATGTATGTGGATCCATGATGATTTTATCTGTTCCCAACGTAACTCAAAAAGTACAGATTTGGATGAAATTTGGTGGACAGCTTTAGTATTATCCTAGGGTCAAGCGATTTGATTTTGATGTTGATAATATGTGGCTTGGTGGAGATATGGACTCTACTGAGTGCTCTTCTAGTTTAGTAAAGTTCTGTGTAAATGCTTTTCGTTAGCCAAACAAAAAACAAAAATAAACATTCCTGCCAGATTTACAAAAGTTTTGGTCATACGTACATTTTTTTTTCTACCCATGTGCACAAATTACTGAGCTGGTTCCTGGTGCAGTCGATTCACACTTAGCCTCACCCTCAAACCTTCATAAAAGGCAAAGCTCACAGAGAACTGAAAACATCAAAATGGTGACAAAACGGTGAAGGAGCGCCTCTTAGCTGTGGTGATCCTGTAACGCAGCACGTTACCAACCACAGACACACACAAACTGTTCCTCCTGTGATAAGATGCCGTTACTTTTTTCGCAATTGAACAGCTTGTCTTTTGTCTTAATTGATGGATTTAAGTCATTAATATGAAATGAATGCTCAGCTCCTGTGTTTTCTCCTCTCAGCTCCACCGTTCCAGCAGATCTGTTGCTGAAGGCCAAGCAGGAGGGTTTCTCAGACCGGCAGGTGGGCCGGGCCCTCGGGGCGTCTGAGGCGGAGACACGCTCCCTCAGACTGAGCCACAACATCCAGCCCTGGGTCAAACAGGTCAGGGTACCATGCTCTAAGAACCACCAGTATCAGTGAAAGAAGGATGGCTGTACTAATAGTATTGTCTGCTGTGTCTTTCAGATCGACACGCTAGCTGCAGAATATCCGGCTGTCACTAACTATCTGTACTGTACTTACCATGGCCAGGTGAGACACTGTGCTCATCAAAATAATGCCAATGTATTGAATAGTCAGATATGGACTTGTACAACAAAATGCTGTGGATAATAGAACAGCGTAAGGAACAGTGTAGTTATGACAGGAGTGGATTTGATTATTGTTCATTAACAGCACATCTTGTAAGACTTTCTCTTTTACACTGTACCGCATCAAATTGCCTGCGATTGCATGATTATTTCTGAAAGAATAACACCTCGTACTTTTTATCTACTTACAGTTACCTTTAAGGTCCACAAAACCGGTTAGTTCCTGATATTACTTACATTACACTACCGTTCAAAAGTTTGGGGTCACTTTGAAATGTCCTTATTTTTGAAAGAAAAGCACTGTTCTTTTCAATGAAGATCACTTTAAGCTAATCAGAAATCCACTCTATACATTGCTAATGTGGTAAATGACTATTCTAGCTGCAAATGTGTGGTTTTTGGTGCAATATCTCCATAGGTGTATAGAGGCCCATTTCCAGCAACTCTCACTCCAGTGTTCTAATGGTACAATGTGTTTGCTCATTGCCTCAGAAGGCTAATGGATGATTAGAAAACCCTTGTACAATCATGTTAGCACAGCTGAAAACAGTTGAGCTCTTTAGAGAAGCTATAAAACTGACCTTCCTTTGAGCAGATTGAGTTTCTGGAGCATCACATTTGTGGGGTCGATTAAATGCTCAAAATGGCCAGAAAAATGTCTTGACTATATTTTCTATTCATTTTACAACTTATGGTGGTAAATAAAAGTGTGACTTTTCATGGAAAACACAAAATTGCCTGGGTGACCCGAAACTTTTGAACGGTAGTGTACCGTATGTCAGTGGGTGCAGGCACTTACAGACGCAGTTGCAGGGGAGAGTGGGTGTGTCGCAAACTAGCAGCCAAATCCAAAACGTGAGACAGGAAGCAGAGTCAGGTACAGGCAGAGGGTTGGTCGGTCAGCGAACAGAACATCGGGGCAAGAGTCCGAGTATAAACAAAAGCAGGGTCAATGTTGCGGAAGCCAGTACAGGAAATGGAATGGCTTGGTGTGGTCCGGTACAGAGACATGGAACAACACTTCTCACTGAGGGCGTGTGGTTGTGACCCTGAGTGCTGAGGTGTGATGAGGAACAGGTAAAAAGCCACCCCCCCCCCCCCCCCAAAAAAAAAGCGCACTGACACTGGAGACTCCTTACAAGAATGTTCATAAACATCTCCACATGTAAAACCTTTCCATATCAGTGATTATACATGTTCTGAATCCATTTATGCAGACTGTCTACTGTAGAATGTAACTGTGAATGAGCTGTTACAATAGAAACGATAATGTATATACAAGCACGGCCGAGTTTTACAACCTGGGCTCAGCCAAAAAGAAAAAAAAATAGCTGATATGACAAAAGCTCACAAACAGTTTATAGTAATGCAAAAGCTTATTTAAAATATCATTTAAAAAAAGTACAAAACCTGTGCGGTAATTTTAAATCAGTTTTAAACGTTTTCTATGGTTCATCCCAGGCTAAAAATATTAAGCGAAAACGTGAGAATCCTCTTCATTAGAGACAGTGTGTGAGAGAGAGAGAGACAGGAAGATAGAGACAGAGCATGAGACAGAGAGAGACAGACACTACGTTCACACTGCAGGCTGAAGTGACTCAAATCCGATTTTTTCGCCCATATGTGACCTGCATCCGTTCTTTTATTGACAATATGAACGACACAGATCCGATTTTTTCAAATCCGACCCAGGCCGTTTGGATATGTGGTCCTAATTCCGATTCCTATCCGATCTTTTCATATGCGACTTCAGTCTGAACCGCCAGGTCGCATTCATCCGACTTACACGTCATCAACAAGCCACAAACGTCACTATTGTTAAGTTGTTAATGAACTCGGTGTCGGTGAAGGAGCGAAGCACATCTACATCCCACCATTCCTGGCTGCGACTCCGCACCCACACGTTCCTTTGAACGGAGGTTGCAGTCACTACCCCGCAGAACGCCTGAGCCAAAACCCTTCCTTCTCAACCTCCTCCTTAACATCAGGCTATTGTGCATGTTCTGGCTCCGTCGCAACAACAACTGCATCATTGCCAGGTACTCCATGCTGGCTACTGTCATACACAGGAAACTTTAGGTTACTTCCGTAAACACTGGCCATGCTCACTGCGTGTAACGTCGTCGTATCCTGCAATGCGCATGCGGAACACTTTTAGGTCGCTTTTCGTTCATACTGAGGATCACATACAAGTCACATATATTTGTTAATGTGAACGACCTCACAAAAAAATCGGATTTCACAAAAAAATCGGAATTGAGCATTAAGCCTTGCAGTGTGAACGTAGTGAGAGAGCGTGAGACAGAAAGACAGAGAGCGAGAGACAGAGAGAGTGCAAGACAGATACAAAGAGTGAGACAGAGGGAGAGAGACAGAGAGAGCGCAAGACAGAGAGCATGAGAGAGAGAGAGAGACAGAGTGAAAGAGACAGAGTGAGAGACACAGGGAGAGAGAGAGAGAGACAGAGAGCCCATTCACATAACTTTTATTCCAGTATATTGTTGTTATAATTATTAGCTCATGCAGTTGACAGGCGACGAATTTATGGCATCATGTGTTGTCCAGTGTCGTCCGCATTTCACGTAAATCACTTCTTCTCGGTCAATTCCTCATCGTTTTGGGTTCTTTCTGGCAAATAGGTCAGCATTCCTAGGGTTTATATACAGTGCTCAGCATAAATGAGTACACCCCACAACAAAAACTACTACATCTAGTACTTTGTCTGGCCTCCATGATTTTTAATGACGGCACCAAGTCTTCTAGGCATGGAATGAACAAGTTGGCGACATTTTGCAACATCAATCTTTTTCCATTCTTCAACAACGACCTCTTTTAGTGACTGGATGCTGGATGGAGAGTGATGCTCAACTTGTCTCTTCAGAATTCCCCATAGGTGTTCGATTTGGTTCAGATCAGGAGACATACTTGGCCACTGAATCACTTTCACCCTGTTCTTCTTCAGAAATCCAACAGTGGCCTTAGATGTGTGTTTAGGATCATTGCCATGTTGGAAAAGTGCACGACGACCAAGGGCACGGAGTGATGGTAGCATCTTCTCTTTCAGTATAGAGCAATACATCTGTGAATTCATGATGCCATCAATGAAATGCAGCTCCCCGACACTAGCAGCACTCATGCAGCCCCACATAAGGACACTGCCACCACCATGTTTCACTGTAGGCACCATGCATTTTTCTTTGTATTCCTCACCTTTGCGACACCATACAGTTTTGAAGCCATCAGTTCCAAAAACATTTCTCTTGGTCTCATCACTCCAGAGTATAGAGTCCCAGTAGTCTTCATCTTTGTCAGCATGGGCCCTGGCAAACTCTAGGTGGGCTTTTTGTGCCTGGGCTTTAGGAGAGGCTTCTTTCATGGACGGCATCCATGCATGCCATTCCTCTGCAGTGTACGCCGTATTGTGTCACGGGAAATAGTCACCCCAGTTTGGCTTTCTACTTCTTTAGATACAGTGGTGCTTGAAAGTTTGTGAACCCTTTAGAATTTTCTATATTTCTGCATAAATAGGACCTAAAACATCATCAGATTTTCACACAAGTCCTAAAAGTAGATAAAGAGAACCCAGTTAAACAAATGAGACAAAAATATTATACTTGGTCATTTATTTATTGAGGAAAATGATCCAATATTACATATCTGTGAGTGACAAAAGTATGTGAACCTTTGCTTTCAGTATCTCGTGTGACCCCCTTGGGCAGCAATAACTGCAACTAAATGTTTCCGGTAACTGTTGATCAGTCCTGCACACCGGCTTGGAGGAATTTTAGCCCGTTCCTCCGTACAGAACAGCTTCAACTCTTGGATATTGGTGGGTTTCCTCACATTAACTACTCGCTTCAGGTCCTTCCACAACATTTCCATTGGATTAAGGTCAGGACTTTGACTTGGCCGTTCCAAAACATTAACTTTATTCTTCTTTAATCATTCTTTGGTAGAACGACATGTGTGCTTAGGGTTGTTGTCTTGCTGCATGACCCACCTTCTCTTGAAATTCAGTTCATGGACAGATGTCCTGACATTTTTCTTTAGAATTCGCTGGTATAATTCAGAATTCATTGTTCCATCAATGATGGCAAGCTGTCCTGGCCCAGATGCAGCAAAACAGGCCCAAACCATGATACTACCACCACCATGTTTCACAGATGGGATAAGGTTCTCATGCTGGAATGCAGTGTTTTCCTTTCTCCAAACATAACGATTCTCATTTAAACCAAAAAGTTCTATTTTGGTCTCATCCATCCACAAAACATTTTTCCAATAGCCTTCTGGCTTGTCCACATGATCTTTAGCAAACTGCAGGTGAGCAGCAATGTTCTTTTTGGAGAGGAGTAACTTTCTCCTTGCAACCCTGCCATGCATACCATTGCTGTTCAGTGTTCTCCTGATGGTGGACTCATGAACATTAACATTAGCAAATGTGAGAGAGGCCTTCAGTTGCTTAGAAGTTACCCTGGGGTCCTTTGTGACCTCGCTGATTATTACATGCCTTGCTCTTGGAGTGATCTTTGTTGGTCGACCACTCCTGGGGAGGGTAACAATGGTCTTGAATTTCCTCCATTTGTACCCAATCTGTCTGACTGTGGATTGGTGGAGTCCAAACTCTTTAGAGATGGTTTTGTAACCTTTTCCAGCCTGATGAGCATCAACAACGCTTTTTCTGAGGTCCTCAGAAATCTCCTTTTTTCATGCCATGATACACTTCCACAAACATGTGTTGTGAAGATCAGACTTTGATAGATCCCTGTTCTTAGGGTGCCCACTCACACCTGATTGTCATCCCATTGATTTGAAAACACCTGACTCTAATTTCACCTTCAAATTAACTGCAAATCCTAGCAGTTCACATACTTTTGCCACTCACAGATATGTAATATTGGATCAATTTCCTCAATAATTAAATGACCAAGTATAATATTTTTGTCTCATTTGTTTAACTGGGTTCTCTTTACTTTTAGGACTTGTGTGAAAATCTCAAGATGTTTTAGGTCATATTTATGCAGAAATATAGAAAATTCTAAAGGGTTCACAAACCTTCAAGCACCACTGTAACTGCAGTGAACTTGCATGCCTATTTTCTTCAACCCTTCTCATCAGAAGACGCTCCTGTCGAGGCGTTAACTTCCATGGACGACCTGGACGTCTCTGTGAGATGGGTGCAGTTCCAGCTTTCTTAAATTTTTGTACCACTTTTGCTACAGTATTCTGACTGATAAGTAAAGCTTTGCTGATCTTCTTGTAGCCTTCACCTTTGTGGTGTAAAGAAATTATTTTCTTTGGGGAATTCTGAAGAGACAAGTTGAGCATCACTCTCCATCCAGCATCCAGTCACTAAAAGAGGTCGTTGTTGAAGAATGGAAAAAGATTAATGTTGCCAAAATGTCGCCAACTTGTTCATTCCATGCCTAGAAGACTTGGTGCTGTCATTAAAAATCATGGAGGCCATACAAAGTACTAGATGTAGTAGTTTTTGTTGTGGGGTGTACGCATTTTTGCACCACCCTAATTTGAGTAAAACTGAAAAATGTGTAATCTAAGTTTATATTATTAACCTTACTTTTTCCCGTTATAAGTTAAACAGATGTTATATTAAACTTTGTCTTTTCAACATTTTGGAAATTGTGTTCATTGAGATATTGTTTAAAATGTTACTTTTCAAAGGGGGTGCACTCATTTACGCTCAGCACTGTAGCTTCTATATATAGCTTGTATATAGTGTATATACGTAGCTTGCAACATTCATTGCGTAAGATGGCCCACTTTAGATCGTTCCTTCTGGACTAGACGGGGCCAGAGTGAGCTACGCCGTCACTGATGGTCTCATTTTTATTTTATCATTAATTACCGTTGTAGATGTCAAATTATGTGTAATTTATGAATTAAACTTTATCATCGGTATTTATGTACACAAAAGCAAGCTGTATATCCGATTCACTTCTATCCGCAGTTTCAGATCCACGTTTAACAGATAAACATTTCAAGGATAAAAAGCTAAACAGGCTAAAGAATATAGTTAGTGATGTGATTGATATATCAGTTGGTTGCTAGGCTGTTGCTAGGTAGTTGTCATGTTCCAAAGAGTGGATAAGATGCAGTTTTAATTATGATCAGTATATCTGAGTTAATGCTGCTTCAAATCATGTGAAGACAGGAATGAGACAGTCCCCATGTCAGGTGGCAAGTGTTATTCTGATTTTTCCCAAAAGCACAAGCACACTGTGCCACATTCCCTTCCAGCGGGTTTCATTCGTTTGGTTCGATAGCATGCAATATTGTTAGCATATCGCTTATCCTATGTGTATTACATCACTCTACCCAAAGGAGAAAGAGCATTGAATATGGTTTAGGATATTGCATGGTTGTTAAGACAACATGACAATGTCACACGTCAGCGACGTAAAACTTCCGCACTAGTGAGCGACTGACAATTTGTAAACAAACATGGCCGCCAGGTTTGCTTTGTTAAATACGGAAGAATTCGAGAGAATTTTGAAAGAGAAAGACGCATTGAACACCCGAAAGGAATGTGCATAATAATAATAATAATAGGCGGCACGGTGGTGTAGTGGTTAGCACTGTCACCTCACAGCAAGAAGGTCCGGGTTCGAGCCCCGTGGCCGGCGAGGGCCTTTCTGTGCGGAGTTTGCATGTTCTCTCCGTGTCCGCGTGGGTTTCCTCTGGGTGCTCTGGTTTCCCCCACAGTCCAAAGACATGCAGGTTAGACTAATTAGTGGCTCTAAATTGACCGTAGGTGTGAATGTGAGTGTGAATGGTTGTTTATCTATGTGCCAGCCCTGTGATGACCTGGCGACTTGTCCAGGGTGTACCCCGCCTTTCACCCGTAGTCAGCTGGGATAGGCTCCAGCCTGGAGACCAGGATAAAGCGGCTAGAGATAATGAGATTAGATGAGATCAGATATATTCCATTCAGCTACTGTACTTGTCTTCAGCTCATTCAGTATCATGCTAGCTGAATGGAATATATCAGATAGACCACAAAAAAGACAGCCAATATTATTTACATATGAATCATTTATTGGAGTCTGTTGTTCCTAAAAAAAAAAAAAACCACAAAATACAGTCAGTTCTGCTGTTTTATGACATGACATTTTTTGATGCTTGTTCTGTTCTAACAGGAACATGACCTGGACTTCAGAGATCAGAGCGTGATGGTTTTAGGCTGTGGTCCTTATCACATCGGTGAGGAATTGGCCTGTGTGTATATATATATTTTTTAACATGCACAATGTATTGGCCCCCTCTGGAAAAGCACCACCAAGGATCAAGTCTGACCAGATATTATTTGGGTGATGGTAATATCACTGACACTGACACTAACATGGGACTGTGTGTGGTGCTGGTATGAGTGTATCAGGTACAAGAGCATTGCCGGAGGTTTAAAGAAATGTACCATACATACCTTTAGAGTTAGATACTAAAGCTCATCCATTTTCTAAGCACAGTGTGTGTTAGTTATCATGTAATGATCCATACAGTACAGGTCTACCATGCTGTGATACTTACTACCCTATTTTACACCCGTGAGACCTGGACTATCTACAGCAGACACGCTAAGCAGCTCAATCACTTCCACTTGACCTGCCTCCACAAACTCTTTCATATCAAGTGGCAGGACAACATCCCCAACACGGAGGTCCTAAAATGGGCTGGAGTTCCCAGCGTTAACGCTCTTCTGCAGAAAGCCCAAGCCAGATGGACCGGCCATGTTGTCAGGATGCCAGATAGTCGACTGCTCAAACAGTTGTTATATGGAGAGCTGTGCCAAGGCAAGCACTCATCTGGGGGGCAGAAGAAACACTTCAAGAACAATCTCTCAAAGTGGCCCTCTCAACCCTAGAAATTGATCTCAACTCTTGGGAGTCGCTTGCTCAGGATCCTCCAGCATGGCAAGCAAAGCTCACCAGTGGTGCACATGTAGCATCACTGAGACCCAGAAGAAATGAGCTCAAACCATCGCCAGCCCCACTACAGCACCTACCCGTGCATGCCTGACATGTGGGAGGACCTTCAAAGCCCAGATTGGCCTCATCAGTCACCTCTGGACCCACAACTGCCACCCACCAAATTGAAGTCATGGTCATTTTCGACCCCAAAGAACGAACATCACATGGTCCATTTTGTTGTTCCTTATACCACAGCGTCACAGTCAGAAAGTGACGGTGTTCTAGAACAGCAGCTCTGTCAGTAATGCAGCTGTAACTCACAGGCACACATTCTAATATGGTTTCTGTAAGAACAACTAAACATTGGCATTTGAGGTGTTTGTTTAAATTTATGGAAGGAGTCTCCAGTTTTGGTAAGTTTTCCACCATGGGAAAGTCTTCAGGAGAGAGAGAGAGAGAGAGAAACAAATGCTAATATAAGAATGACTGACTGTTTTTTTCAACAAATGTTGTTAACATGAACTGGTTAGCTTTAGTAAAGTCCTGTAGTATAAGATAAATAAAACACTTTGGGAAGTGGGCGGGATCAGGAATTGCACTTCATCATACCACTCCATCGCTGATTATTTTCCTATAACACTGTGCTTTATTTGTTAAAGAAAGTGTTTGCAAAAAGCTTTGCATTTTCTACACTGACATCTCTCTACGCATCAACTGTAACCTAATAATCTTTAAACAGATGGCTCTGATATTGGGGTGCTCCCAAAACCCTTGACTAGCTGGAGCAGGTGAAGCGTAATTTGGGTTTTTAATGGTTTGGGCACATGGTGGTATTGGGATGGCTAATAAATTGGACAATGTAAATGCCAGGAAATGTTTCTGCAGGAAACCTGCAACAGATTGCACACTCTGACTGCTCTTGTGTATTAAACCGCGTGGTCTGTCAGGCTTCAAGTGATGCCAGTGATAGAGTGGAGTCTGGAATTGAAAACTTCATCAGGCGACCTCTAGACTGAACACATCGGACTGAACATAAATTACGGATGTAGATCTATGGCTATTTCTCAGTCTATTCACTTCTTCTGTTTATTCAAACTCTAGTGCACAGCCGATTCCACTGCCGTACTGTTTGCTTGAAAAAGCACAACTGGGGTGTAATCTCCATCTCTTACGAAAGTGTTTGGAGTGATGAGTGAATGTGGGTCCAGTTCGATTGTCTCCTGTGCTCCAGGCAGCAGTGTGGAGTTCGACTGGTGTGCTGTGTCCAGCATTCGCGCCCTCAGATGGATGGGCAAGCGCACAGTGGTGGTGAACCACAACCCCGAGACGGTCAGCACCGACTTCGATGAGTGCGACCGCCTCTATTTCGAGGAGCTCACGCTCGAGCGCGTTCTGGATATTAACCATCAGGAGGTAAGCTGTCAAAGGTCATCACTTCCTTGTTTCTTTTTTAATTGGATTTATTTTTGTTGATGCAATATACATATTTAGCTCATCCGACCATAAGGCCGATGAGCTGTTGCCATGGTGTGGCGTCCGTCATCCACGATTCAGTCAAATCGTATCTCCTTCGTCAATTCTCCACGGATTTCTGTTCCGATTGTTTTGTTTGAAAGAACTCATCACACCACACAAAACTCAGTCATTGTTTTGTCAAATTTTTTGCTAACGAGTTAGTGATTAGGCCAAGTTAATGACTTTTCCAGGCTTCTCACTAGAATTGTATCTCATTTCACATCCGATTCCAGTTCTGATCGATGTTTTGGGTAGATCTTAACCTTGAGGAGCAAAACTTGGTCATTTGTTTGTTGATTTTCCTGTTGTAAGCAATTTGTTTACAATTTTGTCTATTTTCAGTTAAATCATATCTCCTCCCTCAATTCTCAGTGGATTTCAGTTCTGATTGTTTCGTTTGATAGAACTGGTCCTTTTGCACAACACTTGGACATCGTATTGTCAATTTTTTTGCTAGCAAACTGCTAATTAGGTCTCCTTAATGAGTTTTGGGACTTCTCATTAGAATTGTATCTCCTCTCACAGTTCTCCCCTGATTTCAGTTCTGATCGATGTTTTGGGTAGATCTTCCCTCGGGGAACAAAACTTGGTCGTTTGTTTGCTTTTTGTGCAAACAATTTGTTTACAACTTTGTTTATTTTCAGTTAAATTGTATCTCCTCCCTCAGTTCTCAATGGATTTCAGTTCTGATTGTTTTATTTGAAAGAACTCAACCGTCTGTACAAAACTTGATCATTGTATTGTCAATGTTTTGCTAACAAATTAGTAATTAGGTCAACTTAACAAATTTTCCTCTTACTGGAATTGTGTCTCCTCTCTCGTTTATCATGCAAATTTAGTTCTGATTGGCGTTTTGGGTAGATCTTCACATGAGGAACAAAATTTAGTCCTTTGTTGATTTTCCTGTGGTAAACAAACAATTTGTCATGGAGGTTGGTCCTCTCGCACATTGTCAGATTTCAGTTCTGTGATGTTTTAGTAGTCATGGTTGTTTTGATGGCAGGCCAGCTGAGCTACTACGTCCCTGATGTTCTGGTTTATGCATTTAGATTGTATATTTAGATCGTAATTGCTTGTTTCAGTTTTTGAGCGCAAATCCAACAGTGCTACATTGTATGAAAAGGGACAGTGTGAGTTTCAGTGTTGTGCAGTAACATGTTACTGTAATTTGAATACTTTCTGGAGTAAGGAGTAATGTAATGGATTACAATTTCTAAAACGGTAATTATATTGCAGTTACTAATCCAAGTATCACGTCGTTACCTGAACACGATTTGAATTTTGTCCTAGATAGGCTATCTTACTATGATGTGAATGTGCAGTAGGTCAAACAAACAGTGATGGAGGATGAGCTAATAGAAGAGAAACTTGCTTTCCAAAGTTGTAAATACTGCCATTATTTTGAAATTGTGACAATCAGAGATGAAAAGAACATTGTTGTCTGTTGTGAACTCTGTCAGTCAAGCAACAAAATGCTTTCGAAGGCCTTTGGCCTCGGTCAGCATTTTCCAGACCTCGGTCACAGTTTTTCCTTACACTACCGTTCAAAAGTTTGGGGTCACCCAGACAATTTTGCATGGATTAAAGTTTTCCGTCGCTATGACGGATTTATGAGAGTGAATCAGATCCGAGGGAAAAAAGGGGGGGGGTAGGCCCATAGGTCTGACACCGATGTGATTTAGAACTTCACCAAGCTGCTGTGATTGCCTGTTCTTGAACCCTTTCTTGTGCTATGTTTGAGTATATGTAAAGGAATAAGTTGTTGCGCTAGATAGGCCTAAATAAATAAATAAATAAATAAATACAGCCTCCGCTACTGTCTAGTCCCGGGGAGGCTCGGCCACTGATGAAACTATTTGGCTGTCCTACTACTAGGCAACTAGGTTACTTGTCTACTACTAATAGTAGTAGCAATAATGATATTTGCCTATTGAAAGGTGATCAGGTGAAAAGTTGAAGCCGCAGCAACACCTTTGCTATTAAGCGTTTTGTAGGCTTCGGCAGACAACGTTCTGGAAAGGCTGTGTTTTTCTTTGGTTTGATTAGCCTACAATTTAATCTTGAAACATTATGGTTTCAGCAGTTCGCTTAAACATTGGAGGCTGCAGAGTCAGGCTGCAAGATTTCCCGACACTTGTTTAAGATGCCAAACTTCATAGTAAGGAGAAAATAATTCCACAGTATTTAGTGCCTCGTCAGTCTCAAAAATTAATAGTGAAGGACCAACGCGAATTAAGTCCCAAAAAAACATCTCGTAGGCCTATATTTTACATTTTCAAAAAAGTCCGGAATTGGAAGTCGGTCAGTGGAGTGTAATGAAGTGTCTTATTCACTCAGCACAAAAGGTCGGAAGACAGTGGAGAAAACAGCTATTGCTTAAATAGGCTACTAATGGTTTACATTAGTAATTTAATGTATGTGACAAATAAATTCATTGATTAAATAGATAAAGAAGCCAATACTCCGAAGCTCAAAATTCAGGAAAGTGGCTCCGGTGTCGCAAGTGCACAAGAACAGTTATTTGAAAGTTAACCTGATGAATTTGTGTGTGCATGTGCGATTTCATGAAGAACCGGGACAATTGGCATTCGGTGAAAGATTCACACCTATGACTCATTATATTCGCGCGCGCCCTCTCGCCCACTGTTGCTTCGTTTTCCCGATTTACACGCGTGTCTGAAGATGGAGTTTTCAGAAATCTCCACTCTGCCCAGAGTTTGCAAAAGTAGCTGTTTTCAGTGACTGAAACCTCCGTATAGGTGTGAATGAGAGGTGCAACCAAATAAATAAATATGCGTCTTTTTTATCCGGCTACATGTAGGCTATCACTGCGCAAAGCCTCTAATGTTGAAATGGTAGTAATATTTGTTAAAATAATAGTAGGCTAATTTCCACATTAATTGGTAAAATGGCACAAGGGATGTGATGGGGGGATGGTCGTTTTATAAGGGGGATGATTTGAGATTTTTATTTCAGAAGGGGGACGCCTCCCCCCCAACTCGAGTACTGCGTATAAGGCCACCTGATATAGGCCCTTCGATTTCCATCACTAGAGCGCGTCAAATTACTTTCGGTTTTGCCAGCATGGACGCGCTTCTTTTAAATGAAGGCACAGATGTGTCAGACATCGACAAAACGGTAAAGAATAAGTGGAGATGGGCTTGGCGAAATGAAATGGGCGATAATGGCAAGCCATTTAGTTCATGGTGCAAAAAGATGAAAATGGCAGGTGTGTGCTTTTGTGTAGTTTGCCATAAAAAAAGTCTATGGAAGCAATGGCAAAAAACTAGATGCCTTTGGCTTCACTGCGAAGAAGCAGAAAAAGTGAACTTTCACTTTACTTTTCTTGCAAGTTCTTTCTGTTCCACTCTTTTGAAAGCATGGTTCAAGTTCGACTGCACTTGCACTTTTCTCTTAACCACTGCTGTGCATTACTAAAGTACTGTTGAAATAAATTTGCACTTTGCGCTGAAAACTTGATGTTTCATCATTTATAGCCAGTAATGACAATGGTAAAGTCTTGCCTTAGCTTTAGTCATTGTTAAAATTATGTAAATGTACTATAAGTAGGGGCCGAGGGGATAATGGACAACACAGCGTTTAAAATTTGCCGCATCGCTGATGTGGTTTGGGCCAACGACATGGAGCTTTTTTTTCAGTCAGATGATTTTGTTTTTTGCTTTAATCCATGATTTTGTGTTTTCCATGAAAAGTCACACTTTTATTTCCCACCATAAGTTGTAAAATGAATAGAAAATATAGTCGAGACATTTTTCTGGCCATTTTGAGCATTTAATCGACTCCACAAATGTGATGCTCCAGAAACTCAATCTGCTCAAAGGAAGGTCAGTTTTATAGCTTCTCTAAAGAGCTCAACTGTTTTCAGCTGTGCTAACATGATTGTACAAGGGTTTTCTAATCATCCATTAGCCTTCTGAGGCAATGAGCAAACACATTGTACCATTAGAACACTGGAGTGAGAGTTGCTGGAAATGGGCCTCTATACACCTATGGAGATATTGCACCAAAAACCAGACATTTGCAGCTAGAATAGTCATTTACCACATTAGCAATGTATAGAGTGGATTTCTGATTAGTTTAAAGTGATCTTCATTGAAAAGAACAGTGCTTTTCTTTCAAAAATAAGGACATTTCAAAGTGACCCCAAACTTTTGAACATGGACCTCCCAGCCAGTAAATAACATATATTAACATCAGTGTTGTTGCAGCAGAGACAGATCTACTGGATAGCTTACATTTTATGCTTGTTTTAATTGGCAGCAGCCTAAAAATTTGTGATCTTGTAGTTCTTGTTTAATGTGGTATTACACAAAAAAGAGGTACTTTGCATTCATGATGAACGCATCAGGATGATTTAAAATGATTCTTTGGGGTGTTTCAGTGTACTTCACTTTAAAGATTTGTGGACAAAACTGTCAAGATTTGAAATACTGAAGTAATCTTATAAATGTACCAAGGATGTAATGAAATAATGTAAAAATCAGAACGACACAGGTTGAATATCACACTTGCAAATGAAATTAGACAGCAAGAAAGACTAAACTAGAATATGCAAAGCAGAAAACAACACAGAAATGGAGAACATTCAGAAAAAAGAACTGTATATTCATGCCTCCAGTTGAAAACCACAAAATTCGATCAGGTACATACTTTGGAGTTGAATATAATTGCTGACAGCTTGTTGTTGTTGTTGTTGTTGTTTTTTATTCCTGTTTTTCATTTCCACCAACTTTTCTTGTGTTGGTGATTTGCTGTGACCTTTTAAACCACAAGAGTCAGACTATCATCAGCCTAGAAGTAAAATCCTATTATAGTGAAGTGTGTTCAAAAAAACGCAATGAGGCTCTCAGAGTGAACTGATCTCTGATTAATGGCTGTGTAGCTAATAACCCGATACTCTCATCTTACGAGCAATTAACTCACCAGGAGCTGCCTCGGCACGAAGGAAAACCAGTATTATCTTGACTCCATCCCCATCGAGACTACAAAGCCCTGATCACATCGAGACATGTTCACGCTAAAAAAAAAACCCTCTCCTGCTCATGGAGGTTGTCCCCATGCACCTGACGATACAGCCTGACTTCCTTTTAACATTATCAGCTGCTAAAAGTGGTGAACACAGATCATCAAGCTTTTATTTCATTGATTTATTTAGTGGAGGTGAGAGTTCAACATTCATATGCATGGGGAAGGTTGGAGGGGTGCCAAAACCTGCGCTTGAATAATGAAGTGGTCATGCATGCTGTTACCATGGGAATGCAGAGGGATGGAAGGAAGGAGCTGGGATGCTGTGAGCTGCGAATTTCTGCTTGGGACGATTTTTATTTTAATTTTATTTATTTATTTATTTATTTATTTATTTATTTGCACATGATAAAAGAGATTTACAAGAAAACATAAATGGAACAAAAACAGAAAACGTGCTGGGGGAAGAAAAAAGCACAATGGCTTGTTCTAAGTCTTCCCCCATTTAAATTAACAAGTAATTAATAAAAATTTAACAAATTAGAGAATAACTATATTAACAATAGTAAATAATAACAAATAAAAACAAATATGATAATATAATAATTGGTAATAAAATTATACATTAAACTGTAACTGGTATAACTGAAATAAATATAAACAATGTCAATTGCAGATAACAAAATATAGAGTGGGGTAATACGCCCCCGTGGGGTAATACGCCCCCGGCCTGTTTTACCCAAAATAACCACCAGATGGCGCAAAGTTACATTTCTGTTGTTGCTATGGACTGGCTTGACAACGGGGATATACAAATATCCACTGTGGATCGCACATCAGCAACGCAGCGGAGAGAAATCAAATTTCATGGTAAGTGATATAATTTTCAGATATCAGTAAAACTGTATTTAGATAGCTGCTGTTTCGTCAGATATCACAGCTGTATATGTGGTATGAGTAGACAAGTCAGTACGTTAAAAAAAATACATTAGGTATAAAAAGTTGAATCACATTTTGAAAGTAAGACCCTTTTTTGTAAAAGTGTAGTCTGTGGGGTAAAACGCCCCCTTAATGGCAGGGTAAATGGCCCCCAGGGGGCATCATTTCCTTTTATCATAATTACTGTATTTCATTAGCCTGGCAAGCCAGACTAAATGTGAATATTTAGTTAGGCCTCGATCCGTAGACATTTCCGACGGGTGTGGGAGGAACAAACCGCTGTCTTTCAAACTGTCTCTGTGCGTATAGGCCAATGCTCTGACCAATCAGCGCAACAGTGACTGTGACGTAGTCAGAGCGACAGAAAGCAGTGGGGGAGACCTTGAAATAAGTAATTTTTCAAAATGCGTATTAATTAATAAACAGGTTCTAGATATTAAGAAATTTGGAGATAATGACCACAAGTTTGGAGTCTGTACCACATACACTCATTTTTTTCAAGTGTTTTTCAAGGGTTTGCTTAAACTGTTTTTGAGAGTTTTTATTTAGTGGTGTTTGGTGAAATAATTTCCCTTAAAAATAACGGGAAAATAAGAAACAATCAAAAAGTAATGTTTCAAAGCTGTTTATTAATTCTTCGTACTGCACAAACTAGCCCCATCCTTTTGGCTACGAGCGGAGCCAGCTGGTAGATCAGACTTTTGCCATAGCCGGTCGGCAAAACAGCGAAAACGTCCTTCTTGAAAAGGAATGAGCGGAGAGCCTCTTCCTGCTCATGTTTCAACGAAAACTCCAAGTCTAATTCTTCTAAAATTGATTCCAAAGCGGAGTCAAACGCGCGCTGTTCACTAGCGGTAGCCATCTTTCCTGTTGTGCTTTCTTCAGCGTCACGCAGCTTTGTCGTCACTCCTGCAAAAGCCTGCCCAAAGAATCCAAACAAAAACCTTGCGTTGTGATTGGCGGGCACGATTTGATGCCCGGGGTGTTTTTGTTTATATGGTGCGAGGCTAGACCCACTCGCAGGCAAAAATATTTTTGGCCGCTAGGCGGGTGGGTCTAATTTACTAGGCTAGTATTTCATACATTTCTGAATAGCAGATACATAGTTTTTAATAACATCTCGCTTACCTGGTTGAGTAAAGCAAGTAATTTGAACTTAATATTAAAAATAATTGAAATAAAAAAAATTGAAATTAAAATGCAAAATATAATAAAATAATGCATCTATTCATTAATTCAGGGATATTTTCTTGTTTCTTTCACATTATAGGCTTAAGTAAACACTTTTGCTATCCAAACAGCTTTTTTTGAGTGAGGGGGCCTATTGCCCCACCTCAGGGGGCCTTTTACCCCACTGGGAGGGTAAAAGGCCCCCTTGGCACAATGTTTGTTTTTGTTAAAAAAAAAAAAGTATTAACTTTAGGCAAACTTTAGGTGGCATTATTGTTCATGTCACTGTTGTCAAAAACTATAATTAAAACTAAACACATGGTTCATTTTAACTTGGAGAAAAACTGAATTTTCCTTAAGGGGGGCTTTTTCCCCCACTCTACTCTAAGTTAACGAGTGAAAATAGGAAACGAATAAAATGTAACCTAGGATCTATACATAAAGTAAAAAAAAGTATAATTGATTGATTTTGAATGGTGAATTAATATTGTACTAATAACAGAAGCCTGGTGTAGTGTAATATTTTACAATTTGATCCAAGACTGAACTATATTTAAAGATAAAGGTCAAGTGTGGCTGGGGAATGAAAATAGGTGTTTTTTGAGATTACGTTTAAAACTAATCATGGATGTAAAACTTTTAAGGTGGAGGGGGAGGTTATTCCATTCAATTACACATTTGTATTGAACACCCTTTTGACCTAGGGATGTTCGCACTAGGGGGATATGTAGTTGGTCGCTTTGTCGAGTTTGGTAAGCATGAAATTGGGAATTAAGATTTAAAAAACTATCAAACGTGTCTGGAAGAAAATTTCTAAGAAATTGGAAAGTGAAGATATTTAGCTGAAGTCTATTGATCTCATCTCATCTCATCTCATTATCTCTAGCCGCTTTATCCTGTTCTACAGGGTCGCAGGCAAGCTGGAGCCTATCCCAGCTGACTACGGGCGAAAGGCGGGGTACACCCTGGACAAGTCGCCAGGTCATCACAGGGCTGACACATAGACACAGACAACCATTCACACTCACATTCACACCTACGGTCAGTTTAGAGTCACCAGTTAACCTAACCTGCATGTCTTTGGACTGTGGGGGAAACCGGAGCACCCGGAGGAAACCCACGCGGACACGGGGAGAACATGCAAACTCCGCACAGAAAGGCCCTCGCTGGCCACGGGGCTCGAACCCAGACCTTCTTGCTGTGAGGCGACAGCGCTAACCACTACACCACCGTGCCACCCCTATTGATATCAATAATATTTAAAATCTTAAGCTTTGTAAATAGAGGTAAAGAATGGGCATAAAAACTGGATCCGGTGGCCATATGAACAAATCTTTTTGGGAGTAGTATTAGGGGCTAAACGATAGTGGAGTGAGTGGGAGTGGAGGGTCACACAATGAGATGTGTACTGTACTGCATGCTCTGGTTATATCACTAGTGAAAGGATAAGAGAGTTGGACAAGAGGACACATTAGGACAATCGAGTAAAAGGAAGTTGCCCAAAAGGGTCACGAAAAGCTCGGTCTTTGTGTGCATCCACGTGACAAAATAGTGTGACGTATGCATCCGCCACCATGTTGGATGATCTATAAATCCAAAATGCCGTCTCGTGTGAACAATAACTGTGATGCATGTCCGACTTTCTCAAAATATTATGATTCTCTGGTGTCCTCTCTCTGCTAAGGCAAGATTCAGAGAAAAAACTGAAATTTGTGGCTTTGACCCGTATATGATAAAGCCGTCCGATTGTACAGAGGATTTAACCTCGTTACCACTGACTGAATACCCTGATATCAGCGTGAACTCTTGTTCTACAAACCTCGTAGACAACCAATGCACAAATGAAGGCTTATAAGAGCCATGATGCCTACAATTTCTTTGTGTCTGGGTGGGTTGGTAGTCTTCTCAACAAATGATTATGAGATGACAGAGTGCTTGTTCATACTTGTGTAAACCATTCTCAGCAATCTGGAGAAACAGCAGTCAAACTGTGGTGTGTGTGCGAGAAGAGTAGCAATGTTATCATCGCACACTGCGATTGGATGGCTGGGTGAAAAGAAAAAGTACAGAAGTAAAACGAAGTTACTGGAATGTCATCGCTAACATCTCACCTGGCAGTGTTGACCCACATTGTTCTCCTTGTGTATCCAAACTCACTCAGGTTTGCGCTGCTTCTAATCTGGCTTTCTTGGCAGATCTTTAATTTATCCCGTTGCTTCTTGACACTGTGAGATGAGTTTTCGTCTTGATCTTATTGTGTCTTAATCTGATGCCATGTACACACGTAGCCGGGTATTTTTAAAACCGAACATTTCCCCCCCTCCGTTTATAAAAATGTTTTATCCACACCACCTCGTCTTCGAAAAAAATCCCTTCCACACATAACCGAACATCTGCGTTTTCAATCACATTCATAAGCATTCCAAACCTGTAGATGGCATTATTTCCCCAAATCCTACCCCCTAATCACATCGCCTGTGCTCTTGGAGCAGTAGTTGGGCTTCTAAAATTAAACATGTAAATAGCACCTGCACAATAATTAACGCTTTCAAGGCACTACTCCGATCCATTACTCTTTAGCTAGCCGCACACTACGCCGATTTTCAGCGTACCGAGCCAACTGAAGTCGCGAGTCAGGCGTAAAGACTAGTTTTCGATGGTACCGACTCCTCTCACAGCCAATTTGAAAAACTAATTGGGAGCCAGACTGATCGGCGAGAGTCGCTAGCAATAGCCAATCATATCTTTCGCATATAACACGTGACATCATTAAACACAATTTCTAGCGTGAGAAATACGTGTTGGTAGCACCTAATGCAGGTATATACTGTAATTCCATAGACTGAAGCTTTATCCATAGACACAGTGGGCTGGAAAGCCACTCTGCTCAAGTTGTGTGGCTGAATTCCAAATCGCTTTAACTCCCCTATATAAGTGCACTATTTAAGGTTGGGAATAATAGCTCATGCAGCCTAGATAGTGCGCTACATATTCCATGTTGTGTCATTTGTAATTCAGCCTGTAGCATCTTCAAGTGTTGGATTTAACAGTAACTATATCCAATAGCCAATCACAAAGCTATTAAGTTGTCACGTGTCGCTTCAATCGCGACTGCACTCGTCAACAGTCGGGGGATATGTGCGTGCCCTGTCGGGAGTCGGCTCTGAAATGGGTCGGTTCGGTACCGCGTGGATCGCCGTGGTGTGCGGCTAGCTTAAGTCCATGCTTAATCTGGCTTCTGCAGTAAACAAAGGTCGCACGTTTGACGTCAGGGCAGATTTGTTGTCATTTTTTTGGCGCAGATTGTGACGTTCTAAAACGCAAAACTCCGGTTATCTCTGTCTACACGAAAAGGCATACACGGAGTTTTCAAAAATCTTCACTTTGCCCGGAGTTTTTTAAAATATTCGTTTTTGATGTGTCTTCATGTGGATGACAGGCCAAAACATAGAAAAATATCTTCGATTTAGCAGATACCCGGCTACGTGTGGACGGGGTCTGAGTCTCGGTGCCTGATCTGGATGTTTTATCACGTAGGTTTGCCGGTGCTCCTGCAAGGTGAGAAGCCGAGTGCTTGTGTTAAACCTCAAAAGTTCAATCTAATTAGCAGAAAACAGCTTTAATCAGCAATAAAGGGGTCACCACATACCGTACACACGCGATTGTAATTAGAGTTTTCCTCAGTTAAGCCCTTACGATGTATGTTTTTGAACCACAGCGTACACACAGCATTCTCTTGACAGTTCTTCATCTGTTTGGTCGCCGTTTTTAATTATTTTGGGAATTCTGAAGAACCATTTCTCTTTGTCACGAGTAGCATTATTACCGCAATTATATCCTGCAAACAAAGGAGGCACTGTCTTTCTTCAAAGGCGATGACATTAAAAGAAAATCACGAAGCGTTGTAGCAGCTCACACATGTAGCACTGCCAGCTTGGTTGTTATCATCCAACATGGCAGATTTCCAAGTTGGAAATTAAGCGTGACGTTACGAGCACACGAAGAATAATCCCTTCCATAATCACTGTGGCTCAGTTTATCCAAATACAAACCATTATCTTTAAGGTGTGTTATAAGTTCTTGTTGCAGAACCAAAACTCCAAGGGGTGGAGCTGGATCTACTCAAGCTGATCCTATAAGCATAATGCTTAACCTTTAACTTGAACCAACAGTGTACTGTACGGTATGAAACTACACATTAAACACATATCCAGCTTGAAACACACTCCTTGCCCTCCCCTGCCCAAGTAGGAGGAGCTGGATCAGGTGGGACTCCACCCCATGGATTTTTTTGTTTAAAATTGAGAGATACTTGGAAATTTTGGGTGATTAGAATATTCTTTTAATATGCCTAAAATGGAGCATTTGGACAATCCTGGTCTTTTTTGCCTGGACATCTTCATCTGTCTGGCTTCATTACATTGTGTTGCAGGCATTTAGTAGATGTTCTTATCCAGAGCAACATACTGTACAACAGGACTCTGAGATACCCATAGCAGTGAGCAGCCTGAGGATTAGGTGCCTTGGTCAAGGGCACTTTAGCCATTCCTGCTGGTCCAGGGAATCAAACCAGCAACCTTTTGGTCCCAAAAGCTGCTTCTCGAACCATTAGGCCATGACTTCCCCAATGGTTTCAGTTTCTAATTCCTCAGATTCCTGTTTTTGGCTGACAGGCTTGGAACCTGATGTGGCTTTCTGCTATTTAGAGGGGGACTGTCAGGGCCTTCTAGGTCTTCAGAGAAGGCCCAAACATATCAGCATTTCAAATGTTTCTGTGAAGATACTCAGTCATCCAGGTACATAGTAATCTGTGGTTGGTAGAAGAGAGCAACTGGACTTGCTTGAAGATTCTTGAAGACGTTTCGCCTCTCATCTGAAAGGCTTCCTCAGTTCTCTCTGACTAATAGGGAGTATCAAGTATTTATCCTCTCATGGATCATCATAGAATCCGAATCAGAATGCTGATGGCTGCATTGTAGGTGGCTGATAAAAGATGTCTTAGCCACCCACCTCTGGTCAGTGTTGACAAAAATGAACGATCCTCTCTGGCTAAGATGTCTGCCAGTTTTCTGGAAGTCCTCTCATACTCCCGCACCAGTCGAAGGGAACTCATCCCAAAGTGCGTAGGAACATATCTGTGAAGATTCTCAGTCATCCAGGTACATAGTAATCTGTGGTTGGTAGAAGAGAGCAACTGGACTTGCTTGATATATTTAATTTCTTTCATTCTTTCATAATTTCATTATAATTATTCTCTTCTAATTCGGCCTCATTTTCTATCAAATGTGCTTCAGAAATGAAAGGGTTACTGTCCTGAAAACATTAAAATAAAGTTATCCAAAGAGATGTTTTTGTTTGTTGTCTCGAGGCTGAGAAGAGTTTAGAGCTGCTCACTCACTGGTGAGGACTTAATTGCCAGGACGGAAGGCCATGGCAGCGTATGTTTATGTAGGAAGTGAGAGAAGAATTAACCAATCAGATTTTGATTTATAGTGGGAGGGACCAAGGATTTATCACCCTCAGCCTTCTTGAAGGCCAGCGTGAGCTTAACCGCAAGCCAGCGCTGTCAGCGCAGCAGTGAAGGCACCGTCCAGCTGGTGTAGCATTCATCAGTAGTGTTAGCGAATGCTAATAAAGCAGTCAAGTCAGCGCTATCGAGAGCAAGTAGCGCAGGCTAACGCCCGAGAAACTAAGATTTCTGTCTCCAGACTCTTCTTCCACGCTGCACGCCACAGTATTTTTCACTCAGACTTAAGTATTCATTTCCCTGTGTAATTTACTGAGTTAGTTTTAAAATCATCGACAACTACACACAACAGAGCGACCTGGCAGCCTGCCGCTAATCGCTTACAAAATCCTTTGCCCTGTTGCTTTTTTGGTGTCTGGCTAAGTTTTGGCTGAGCTCAAGTCCCAGCTCTAATAGTAACGGTTCGCAACTGCTGCTATTGTACCAAATCCGCTTCAAGGTTTGAAGTGTTGTGTGTTCTGAGATGCTTTTTGCACACCACGGTTGGTAAAACAGTTGTTGGCCATTTGTAGGTAAATCAGGTGAAAATTTGAATTCAAGCCAAATTGCTTGAAACTGATCTCATTGAATTCAGAATTGAATTCAGAACAGCGAGATCAAATGTTTTTTCTTAAAGACTTTTTCCCCAGGCGGCACGGTGGTGTAGTGGTTAGCGCTGTTGCCTCACAGCAAGAAAGTCCGGGTTCGAGCCCTGTGGCTGGCGAGGGCCTTTCTGTGCGGAGTTTGCATGTTGTCTGCGTGGGTTTCCTCCGGGTGCTCCAGTTTCCCCCAAAGACATGCAGGTTAGGTTAACTGGTGACTCTAAATTGACCGTAGGTGTGAATGTGAGTGTGAATGGTTGTCTGTGTCTATGTGTCAGCCCTGTGATGACCTGGCGACTTGTCCAGGGTGTACCCCGCCTTTCGCCCGTAGTCAGCTGGGATAGGCTCCAGCTCGCCTGCGACCCTGTAGAACAGGATAAAGCGGTTAGAGATAATGAGATGAGATGAGACTTTTTCCCCAAAAAAATATTTGCATGGAAATTGTCAGGCACATAGATGGTTGTATACTGAATACAAAGTTTAAAAATTAGTAAAAACAAATGATGCAAATTAGTATTTTATTAGTATTAATTATGCTAATTAGGTAAAAACGTTAAATCAGTACACTTTCTTCTTCAAAGTTTCACCAAATGGCTTTATTTGTGCAGTATCAAGCTGATCTTAACTTTCATTTATACATCACAAAGAAGGAGAAATCTCATCTCATCTCATTATCTGTAGCCGCTTTATCCTGTTCTACAGGGTCGCAGGCAAGCTGGAGCCTATCCCAGCTGACTACAGGCGAAAGGCGGGGTACACCCTGGACAAGTCGCCAGGTCATCACAGGGCTGACACATAGACACAGACAACCATTCACACTCACATTCACACCTACGCTCAATTTAGAGTCACCAGTTAACCTAACCTGCATGTCTTTGGACTGTGGGGGAAACCGGAGCACCCGGAGGAAACCCACGCGGACACGGGGAGAACATGCAAACTCCACACAGAAAGGCCCTCACCGGCCACGGGGCTCGAACCCGGACCTTCTTGCTGTGAGGCGACAGCGCTAACCACTACACCACCGTGCCACCCAAGAAGGAAAAATCAATGTTAATTATAAAATATGCATAAATAAGCACTGAATGTTTCAAATCTACCATTCTCTATCAAAATAAAAAAAGTAAAAAAAAAAAAGACTATTTCTAATCCCCTCTTTGTGCTCTGTAGGCATTTGTATTTCTAAGTAGGGCCTACTAGTGTTTATATGAAAGAATATAGATGATTATTTCAATGAATATTCATAGCTTTCAAGGCGAACCTCGAAAAAACCGTGTGAGTCACATCCAATAAACAATTCACATTAGTTGAACTGAAATTGACACTCGCGTTTCTGACTTCCGGTTTTTTAAAATCTCATTCCGGCCACTAAGATCTCAATATTTTTCATCAAAGCAACTATATTCTAAAATAGTTATTTATTTACATGAATCAGTTTGATTTGAACAACTAAGTAGGTAAAGCTATGAAAACTCACTTCAGAGTCTCCCGTACATCATAACATCAACCTAGCTGATGGAAAGTTTTGCTTAATACTTCAGAAACAGTGAGAGCGAGAGAACATCACTATAAAACTTACCTGATTGATATTCACGAGGAATCCAGTCAGAAACCAATCTGAAGAGAGAGAGCCTGACCACTTTCCCATGACTCAAAAATCACCAGCAGTTTCCCGACATCCCGTGAGCAGAGTTTTTACTCCGTTGTACCAATTCAGCCTGTCATTACTCCCAAAGTACTGAACAGATCTTAACAAGATACACTTCTTTGGAAAGCAGAAATTATAAGCTTTTTAATGAGAGTATTCACAATAGAAAATATTCAAGAGTTAAGCAATGACAGATTTGAAAACTCAGATGGGCGTCTGCATAGACAATTTTCACACCAGCGTCTGTATTTGAGTTATGATGCCTTTCTGGTCAGTTCAAACCAGCATGGCCATTCTCTTCTGACATCTCTTCAGCATTTCAACCAGCAGAACCAACAGCCATTAGCTGTAGCTTGTTGAAAAACAGACACTGATAACGCACACACGTACAGACGTTAGAGTGTTTTTATACCTGAACTCGTCCAGGTCCCGCAAACAGTCAATAGGTTGCATGTAGTTGATATAAAACTGTGCAGCTGATTTGCATTATTAATAGGAAACCATTCGTAACATCAGCAGTGTGCCTTAACACTTTTAGATATTGATCTACACTGCAAAAAATGGCCTTTCAAAAATAAGAAATAAAATATTAAAACAAAGCATATTTGCTTGAATCAGGTGAAAAAAATCTGCCAATGGAACTAGTCAAATTTGACTTGGTAATATTTCTTAAAGTAAGATGAAAAATCTAACCTGTTTTTCGATGAAATAATTCCAAAATAAGATTGGGGAACTTATTATGCGAGATCTGATTAACTCAAAATAATCAAAATAGTTCTTATAACAAGATCGTACTTCTTACATTTAGCCATTCAAGTCATTTTTATTTATTTCATTTTAATGGTATTTCACTTAAATTCATGACAAAGTCTTAGCAGTAAAAACTGAATTTAAGATAAATATACTAATATTAGGATTGTTAAATTCTACAACTAAGCATTGCTAGCTTAAAAGATTCTCCTTTTGTGACCTGTAATTAGTAAAATACTCTAGATATGAGACCAGAGACTATCTTGAATCAAGTTGACGACACGTGTAGCATTGCAACAAGTTTATTTTTTTTTCCCATTTCAACATTCAAACATTAAAACATCTCTTAAGATTCCACTTCCCCAGGACCTCAGGCACCAAAAAAAAAAAGTCTACGCATTTTGACTTACAGTGCTTACACAACGCCAAAGCAACAGTGCATTTTGGGGGCACTGACTGTTCATGTGTACGAGGGGTTTACAAGATCAGGCACAAAAAAACCCACTGAACTTAACTCCCAGCATTCCAAAAAGCCCTCACTAAACCGCCTCCACTCACTCATAGCCTTTTTGAAGGCACTTGTCTGGCCTAGAGTCTGTAGAGCATCTAGAAGGAGCTCACTCTGAATGACTGAGAAAACAGTCGCAGTAAACTTAGGATCTGTAAGGTGGAGTTGAATTGTAATGAAAGATTCAAAGATTTCAGTAAAGTTCATTAATTCCCAAAACAAGCACACTTTTTTTTTCTTGAAACAAGATGAACCGCATTTGACAAAATGTCCAAAATGTACTTACTTGTTTAAAAAAAAAAAACTTGTTTTATTTTCAAAGGTGCTCCAAATGAGACTTTTTCAAGACATTTTGTCTATACAAGATTTTCAAGATGGACTGTCTAAAAACTAGCCTTTCTAGCTAAATGAGGTTTTGCTTGTTGGGCAATGATGTCTTATAATAAGGGTGGCTAGATGTTTTGACTTGAAATAGACAAATAAACTTCCTAAGATTTTTATTTTTTGCAGTGTATCATGGTTTTCTTACATGCCTACTGATATTTCTGAGAATCCCCAGCAGTCAGCCTCATCACTCTTGGAAAACTTCCTGACCTTGTCCTTTGTCTCTTTTGAAGGGATGCACAGGCTGCATCGTCTCAGTGGGAGGGCAGATCCCCAATAACCTGGCTATGCCGCTGCACCTGAACGGCGTGAAGATTCTGGGCACGAATCCACTGCAGATCCACCGAGCTGAGGAGAGGTCTATATTCTCCAGCATCCTGGATGAGCTGGGAGTAGCTCAGGCGCCATGGAGAGCCCTGAGTTCGCTGGTGAGATTGGCTTATACACAAAATAATAATGGTCTTATACAGTTGAAACCGTATATTTACATACACTTTAGGAAAAGACACAATCTTTTTTTTTTTCTCATAGTCAGACATGAAATCAGACATTCACTTTAACTTTTTCATGTCTGTCTGAATATTTAAAATTATTTCAATGTAATTAATGCCAAATTAATCAGAGAAGGAGTTTTTATTCATTATTTTAATTGCGTTTATCAAATCATAAGTTTACATACACTTCATCAGTACTTGGTACAATTGCCCTTAAACTGTCTGACTTGGGTCAAACGTTTTGGATAACCTTCAACAAGCTTTGCACAATACTTGACAGGAATTTTGGCCCATTCCTCTTGACAGAACTGATATAACTGGGCCATATTTTTTGGCTGCTTTGCATGCACATGTCATTTCAGCTCTGCCCACAAATGCTCAATAGGGTTGAGGTCGGGGCTTTGTGATGGCCACTCCAAAACATTGACTCTGTTGGCATCAAGGCATTTTTTGACCAGTTTGGTGGTGTGCTTCGGGTCATTGTCCATTTGGAAGACCCATTTGCGGCCAAGCTTTAACTTCCTGGCAGATGCTTTCAGGTGTTGGTTCAGTATCTCCACATACTGTTCCTTCTTCATTACTCCATTGATTTTGTGAAGTGCACCAGTACCTCCTGCAGCAAAACAACCCCACAACATGATGCTGCCTCCGCCATGTTTCACTGTTGGTATGGTGTTGTTAGGATTGTAAGCGTCTCCTTTTTTTCTCCAAACATATCGTTGTTGATTATGGCCAAACAGCTCAATTTTAGTTTCATCCGACCACAAGACATGTCTCCAAAAATTGAGATCCTTTCCCCTGTGTTCATTTGCAAACTGTAATCTGGCCTGTTTATGTTTGTGTTGGAGTAATGGCTTTCTCCTGGCAGAGTGGCCTTTCAGCCCATGTTGGTGCAGAACTCGTTTCACCGTGGACAGTGACACACTCTTACCAGCTTCAGCCATCATCTTCACGAGGTCCTTTGCATTCATTCTTGGGTTCTTACGCACAGCACTGACCAGAACCCGCTCATCTCTGGGACTCAGAATCCGTCTCCTTCCTGTGCGGTATGATGGCTCGACATTCCCACATTGTTTATATTTTCGTATAATGGTTTGAACTGAAGACCGTGGCACCTTCAGGCTTCTTGAAATTTCCCCCAAAGATGAGCCAGACTTGTGCAAGTTAACCATTCTTAGTCTGAGATCTTGATCAATTTCTTTGATTTACCCATGTTGTGTACAAGGAAGCACTGTGTTTGAGGTGTTCCTTAAAATACAATCACAGGTGTGTGTCTCAGGTGTGTCCAATTAATTCAAATGTTGCCAATTAACCTATCAGAAGCTTCCAAAGACATGACATCATCATCTGGGCGTTCCTACATTGTTTAAAGGCACACAAACTGCAGTGTATGTAAACTTCTGATTTGATAAAAGCAATTAAAATATTGAATAAAAAACTCCTTCTCTGATTAATTTGGCATTAAGTACATTGAAATAATTTTAAATATTCAGACAGACATGAAAAAGTTAAAGTGAATGTCTGATTTCATGTCTGACTATGAGCAAAAAAAAAGATTGTGTCTTTTCCTAAAGTGTATGTAAATATACGGTTTCAACTGTATATACAGGGTGTTTTAAAAAAAAAATTGATATCATTTGAGATGTAAATATCCCAAAAACTACATAGTCGAAGCAAATGAAACTGAACAGGCTTAATGTTGAGCAATAGAAGACTTATTCCTCAAATTTTGAATGAGAAATTCAAAGGTCTATGGATTCCATGGATGATTTCACAAATTTTCAATATTTGCGAACCCGCTCAACCATCTCTTCCAATGCTGGTGGTCATCCAGATCCTTTTGCCCTGCACGGACAGCCTTCCTTTTTGAACGTTTTGTTGCAGTTGATGCCTTTTTAGAGAATTCAGTCTTGTTCGACATATATATGAGTGTAAGTCAAAAAGTTCTAAGACAGATATTATAATTTCAAAAGGTGTGAAAGACATCCCGCAGAATTCTACAAATAAGGAATTCTCCGATGGAAACACCGCTTGCAGAAGTGTTTAGATTTAAATGGAGGATACGTAGAGAAATAGCTTTATTTTCAAAAATAAATATTTTTTTTTCCAATTTGTCTTGGAACTTTTTGACTTACCCTCGTGTATATCGATCGATCGATCGATAGATAGAGTGCTGAGCGTAAATGAGTACACCCCCTTTGAAAAGTAACATTTTAAACAATATCTCATTGAACACAAACAATTTCCAAAATGTTGACAAGACAAAGTTTAATATAACATCTGTTTAACTTATAACAGGAAAGTAAGGGTAATAATATAACTTAGATTACACATTTTTCAAATTTACTCAAATTAGGGTGGTGCAAAAATGAGTACACCCCACAACAAAAACTACTACATCTAGTACTTTGTCTGGCCTCCATGATTTTTAATG
Organism: Neoarius graeffei; assembly: GCF_027579695.1. Taxonomy (NCBI): domain Eukaryota; kingdom Metazoa; phylum Chordata; class Actinopteri; order Siluriformes; family Ariidae; genus Neoarius; species Neoarius graeffei. The sequence continues at coordinate 7,812,813 of NC_083577.1, forward strand.
ACGGCACCAAGTCTTCTAGGCATGGAATGAACAAGTCGGCGACATTTTGCAACATCAATCTTTTTCCATTCTTCAACAACGACCTCTTTTAGTGACTGGATGCTGGATGGAGAGTGATGCTCAACTTGTCTCTTCAGAATTCCCCAAAGAAAATAATTTATTTACACCACGAAGGTGACGGCTACAAGAAGATCAGCAAAGCTCTACTTATCAGTCTGAATACTGTAGCAAAAGTGGTACAAAAATTTAAGAAAGCTGGAACTGCAACCATCTCACAGAGACGTCCAGGTCGTCCACGGAAGTTAACACCTCGACAGGAGCGTGTTCTGATGAGAAGGGTTGAAGAAAATCGGCATGCAAGTTCACTGCAGTTATCTAAAGAAGTAGAAAGCCAAACTGGGGTGACTATTTCCCGTGACACAATACGGCGTACACTGCAGAGGAATGGCATGCATGGATGCCGTCCACGAAAGAAGCCTCTCCTTAAGCCCAGGCACGAAAAGCCCACCTAGAGTTTGCCAGGGCCCATGCTGACAAAGATGAAGACTACTGGGACTCTATACTCTGGAGTGATGAGACCAAGAGAAATGTTTTTGGAACTGATGGCTTCAAAACTGTATGGTGTCGCAAAGGTGAGGAATACAAAGAAAAATGCATGGTGCCTACAGTGAAACAAGGTGGTGGCAGTGTCCTTATGTGGGGCTGCATGAGCGCTGCTGGTGTCGGGGAGCTGCATTTCATTGATGGCATCATGAATTCACAGATGTATTGCTCTATACTGACAGAGAAGATGCTACCATCACTCCGTGCACTTGGTCGTCGTGCACTTTTCCAACATGACAATGATCCTAAACACACATCTAAGGCCACTGTTGGATTTCTGAAGAAGAACAGGGTGAAAGTGATTCAGTGGCCAAGTATGTCTCCTGATCTGAACCCAATCGAACACCTATGGGGAATTCTGAAGAGACAAGTTGAGCATCACTCTCCATCCAGCATCCAGTCACTAAAAGAGGTCGTTGTTGAAGAATGGAAAAAGATTGATGTTGCAAAATGTCGCCAACTTGTTCATTCCATGCCTAGAAGACTTGGTGCTGTCATTAAAAATCATGGAGGCCAGACAAAGTACTAGATGTAGTAGTTTTTGTTGTGGGGTGTACTATATGCTTGTTCAACTCATGTCAAGCATATAGTACGAACAATTATGTTACACAGGCTAGCTCCATTGTAACACCTACACATTTTGTATCTCTGAAACACAACATGCTCCGTGTGATTCTCCTGAGGTGTGCTGAGTGCTGTTGGCCGTGAGACACTCAAAGTGCTGAAACGTGTTGTGTTTTGTACGAGGACATGTCATGTCCATTAGCCGAAACAAGCAGAAATGGTGCTGTCGGTGCTGTCTGTGCTGTCATAAGGGGCAGAGGGATGGCAGAGCTGTATTTTAATAGACTTCAGACTTTCCCCAGCTATGGAAACAAGCTGAGCGAGCTCACGCAACACTCAGAGACATGTCTGTTCACTCAGTCTGCTGCTCGTTAAGGGAATCAGCAGCTTCTTCTTAAAGCACACCGCAAGCACCTCCTTGACCTCAGGATTGTTTGCTAGAAGTTGTTAGGTTTTTTTTTTCTTTCTTTTTTTGTAATGTAGACTGCCATTGATTGATGAACACTGTCAAGTGAAAATAATTTCCTGTGAATATAATAGACACTCAAAACAAAACAAGCACTGGAATTCAAAAAAAAAAAATCTTAAAAAAGTTGCCTTCTGCAACATGGTTATTTTCATTCTTTTCAAAATATTTGATTTTACTGCCAGTTACATGAAAAGAAAAGTTTTTTTTGAGAAATTCAGGTTGAGGTAATTACTTTGTTCAACCATTATTATTATTATTTTTTTTAAATTGAACAGAATGCACTAAAAGGGGGCGGCACGGTGGTGTAGTGGTTAGCGCTGTCGCCTCACAGCAAGAAGGTCCTGGGTTCGTGCCCCGGGGCCGGCGAGGGCCTTTCTGTGCGGAGTTTGAATGTTCTCCCCGTGTCCGCGTGGGTTTCCTCCAGGTGCTCTGGTTTCCCCCACAGTCCAAAGACATGCAGGTTAGGTTAACTGGTGACTCTAAATTGACCGTAGGTGTGAATGTGAGTGTGAATGGTTGTCTGTGTCTATGTGTCAGCCCTGTGATGACCTGGCGACTTGTCCAGGGTGTACCCCGCCTTTCGCCCGTAGTCAGCTGGGATAGGCTCCAGCTCGCCTGCGACCCTGTAGAACAGGATAAAGCGGCTACAGATAATGAGATGAGATGAACAGAATGCACTAAAAGCACATCCTGATGTGAAAACACACTTTAGCACCCTGCTTCCTGTTCAATATTTGCGTAGAACAAAGCTGCCTCACAAGTCATTTATCCTTGTGTGTGTTTCAGGAAGATGCCTTGGCGTTTGCTAATAAAGTGGGCTACCCGTGCCTCCTCAGGCCCTCTTATGTTTTGAGGTGAGTTAAATATATGATAGTGAGGTTGAGGATAAAATTGCCAACTATGTATATTTAACAGTTATTCCATGAAATTGAGTCGTACATGAGCTGATAGGCAACGAGACGTGTAGCACCGAGTTGGCTATAAGCCATGTACGACGAGATTGAGTGGAATAACTGTTTTATTCTCTCCACATTCACTGGATTTTGAGAAACAGAACATTTTTATTTTTTTTGCAAATTTGATAAATAAAAACTTTGTACAAAACGTCCGACAAAATAATTTCTGCTTAGAATGTAAACAAACCGGCGAAATGACAGGAGCATTCTCATCTCATCTCATTATCTCTAGCAGCTTTATCCTGTTCTACAGGGTCGCAGGCAAGCTGGAGCCTATCCCAGCTGACTACGGGCGAAAGGCGGGGTACACCCTGGACAAGTCGCCAGGTCATCACAGGGCTGACACATAGACACAGACAACCATTCACACTCACATTCACACCTACGGTCAATTTAGAGTCACCAGTTAACCTAACCTGCATGTCTTTGGACTGTGGGGGAAACCGGAGCACCCGGAGGAAACCCACGCGGACACGGGGAGAACATGCAAACTCCACACAGAAAGGCCCTCGCCGGACACGGGGCTCGAACCCGGACCTTCTTGCTGTGAGGCGACAGCGCTAACCACTACACCACCGTGCCACCCTAAAAAATTAAATATTTTTTTTAATTTAAAAATAAATAGATTCTTACCGGGCGGCACGGTGGTGCAGTGGTTAGCGCTGTCGCCTCACAGCAAGAAGGTCCTGGGTTCGAGCCCCGGGGCCGACGAGGGCCTTTCTGTGCGGAGTTTGCATGTTCTCCCCGTGTCCGCGTGGGTTTCCTCCGGGTGCTCCGGTTTCCCCCACAGTCCAAAGACATGCAGGTTAGGTTAACTGGTGACTCTAAATTGAGCGTAGGTGTGAATGTGAGTGTGAATGGTTGTCTGTGTCTATGTGTCAGCCCTGTGATGACCTGGCGACTTGTCCAGGGTGTACCCCGCCTTTCGCCCGTAGTCAGCTGGGATAGGCTCCAGCTTGCCTGCGACCCTGTAGAACAATAAAGCGGCTAGAGATAATGAGATGAGATGAGATTCTTACCATCAAATACTTTTATTCCATATCTTGTTGCTCTTTTTTTTGGGGGGGGTTCTTCTTCTTCAGGGTTTTTTGGCAGGGTTTTGTTTTCAAGTCGAGTTTTTATTTCATCCTCGGTTGGTTCAGCAACATGCTCGGCCATTTTGTTTTTCTCTACTCAGGATATATGAGCTGATAGCCTAGTAGTAGAGTAGCCAATCAGAGCTTGTGATTGCTCATATCCAGTGAATGTGGATAGAATAAAGGTATTTTATTTCTGGGTTTCACGTGACGTCACATCCGCCTCATTAGTTATTCAAAACTTTAGCTGGTGGTCGACCAAAGCTCAGTTGACAAAGCGTTTGTACGGAGAAGGTGCATTGCTTGCATGGAAAATGCCTTACGCTTGCGTTGTTTTATGCTGTTCAAATCGATCAAACCGTGAAACTGATAAAAGTTTCTTCAGCGTTCCCCATGAACTAATAAAAAAAAAGAGTGAATGAACACAGGATTTCACAAAAAGACGTGGAGAAAGGTGGCTTTTGAACCTCTCACTGAAATCGAAGGGAGTCGAGTCGGAGCATGCCCGAGTTTGCAGTGATCACTTGGTGAAAGGTTTGTATTTCCCTCTCAGCTCTGTCCTTAGTGTTTTCCAAGTACTTTTCTTGCTGTGTGTCGTTATTTTATGGTACTTTTTTTAGTCACAAAGCGCTAAAGTCCCCAGCTGTTTCTTTGTTTACTCCTCACTCCTCACAAAGTCCATATGCATGAAGGCCGCGACAAAATTCTTCCCCAGCCGTACAGTTACAATGCGCCGTGATCACTTCTCCGTCTTGTTTAACTAAGATCCAGGTCTTTAAAGGGGTTTCTGATGATCTTTGTGAATGATTTAGCTGAGAGATAAGAGCCAACACAAGTGAGAATCAAGTGAACTGTTGTTTGTTTACATTTCAACTTGCAGCACTTCGTTATAAAGACACGAAAGAAAAGCTTAAAAAAAACATACTTACACGGGCAAAAACAATACAGGATTCATTCAGCAGTAACTTGATCCCGAGGTCCTTTACCCAGCCACATACAAAAAAAGTTGTAAGCCTTCGTACTCTTCCACGCTTTCATCTGTTTTGCGGTGTAGAAGGACGTCTGCAACACCAGATAGTTCGAGATGTTGGGGAACTCGACTGAAGGGTAGTTTTCGAAATCGTATGACAAATCCTTCTTTCCCAGACTGTAGGGGTCGATTCCATTGCACATGGCAATCTTCTGAATATATCTAAAGCCAGCAGTGGCTTCTAGATTACGAGCGTACTCTGATAAGTTACCGCTAGTTGTTTGCACTACGGCAGCTGTTTAGACCACCAGCTATTTCACTTCCGGTAAAACTGCTAAGAAAAGTCACGTGACTGAAACCCAGCAATACTGTATATGTTGATATATTGAGAGTGGACTCAATCAGCGTGTATATACTGTACCAGTGCCAGAGTGCCATTAATTATTGAAAACTTTAGAAAACTTACCGTATGTTGTGAAGGTGCTATAAAGGGAAGAGGCATTTTTTTCTTTCCTGAAAAACACCTTTAAATTTGCCATCGTAACACTGGTAAAACTCAATTCAGTTTCTTTCCAACGTTTCCACATTTCCAATGTTGGACTTTTTTACACCTTGTTGTAAAACTCCCTTACGCCGTGTGCTTTTTGCACTGTGTGAAACCTGTACTGCTCCCGAGAGACCTGAGCTTTTAGCACTGCTGTTCAGTCAACTGAGGGACCTGACCCTCGAATAACACCACACAACCGTAACCCATAATGCCCCAGATGAACCTCAGACTGGAGTACAAAGGGACTGCAGGTAGGAATCTGAACCCATCAACTTTCCACCAGTTCAGCTGCTTCATCCAGACGAGCAGACAGCTGTGTGGAAGCTTTGTGGGACTTGTACGTGGGCAGCCTTAGAAAAAGAAGAAAAAAGCTGGTGGTTATTGTGAACAGTTTAGTAATATTGTATTCCTTGTATTCGAGACGTGTTTATTTTAGTCTTTTACAGCAAAAGTTGTCTGTTATTTCAATTGTCTAGCAGTTAATGATTTTACAGAAGACTCAAATATAACATTGAAAATCCTCAGAGGCATGCAAGAGGGAATTAGGATTAGCATAGCAACAGTTATCAGACAAACCTAAAGCTCCAGTGTGCTCGCCAGAATGTGACCAGGATTAAAAAACAAACAAACAAACAAACAAACAAAATTGTAGCTAATGTAATGTATCATCTACGTACAGTGGGGCAAAAAAGTATTTAGTCAGCCATCAGTTGTGCAAGTTCTCCCACTTAAAAAGATGAGAGAGGCCTGTAATTTTCATCATAGGTACACTTCAACTATGAGAGACAGAATGGGGGGAAAGAATCCAGGAAATCACATTGTAGGATTTTTAATGAATTAATTGGTAAAATCCTCGGTAAAGTAAGCATTTGGTCACCTACAAACAAGCAAGATTTCTGGCTCTCACAGACCTGTAACTTCTTCTTTAAGAGGCTCCTCTGTCCTCCCCTTGTTACCTGTATTAATGGCACCTGTTTGAACTCGTTATCAGTATAAAAGACACCTGTCCACAACCTCAAACTCCAAACTCCACTATGGCCAAGACCAAAGAGCTGTCAAAGGACACCAGAAACAAAATTGTAGACCTGCACCAGGCTGGGAAGACTGAATCTGCAATAGGTAAGCAGCTTGGTGTGAAGAAATCAACTGTGGGAGCAATTATTAGAAAATGGAAGACATACAAGACCACTGATAATCTCCCTCGATCTGGGGCTTCATGCAAGATCTCACCCCGTGGGGTCAAAATGATCACAAGAACGGTGAGCAAAAATCCCAGAACCACACGGGGGGACCTAGTGAATGACCTGCAGAGAGCTGGGACCAAAGTAACAAAGGCTACCATCAGTAACACACTACGCCGCCAGGGACTCAAATCCTGCAGTGCCAGACGTGTCCCTCTGCTTAAGCCAGTACATGTCCAGGCCCGTTTGAAGTTTGCTAGAGAGCATTTGGATGATCCAGAAGAGGATTGGGAGATTGTCATATGGTCAGATGAAACCAAAATAGAACTTTTTGGTAAAAACTCAACTTGTCGTGTTTGGAGGAGAAAGAATGCTGAGTTGCATCCAAAGAACACCATACCTACTGTGAAGCATGGGGGTGGAAACATCATGCTTTGGGGCTGTTTTTCTGCAAAGGGACCAGGACGACTGATCCGTGTAAAGGAAAGAATGAATGGGGCCATGTATCATGAGATTTTGAGTGAAAACCTCCTTCCATCAGCAAGGGCGTTGAAGATGAAACGTGGCTGGGTCTTTCAGCATAATAATTATCCCAAACACACCGCCCGGGCAACGAAGGAGTGGCTTTCGTAAGAAGCATTTCAAGGTCCTGGAGTGGCCTAGCCAGTCTCCAGATCTCAACCCCATAGAAAATCTTTGGAGGGAGTTGAAAGTCCGTGTTGCCCAGCGACAGCCCCAAAACATCACTGCTCTAGAGGAGATCTGCATGGAGGAATGGGCCAAAATACCAGCAACAGTGTGTGAAAACCTTGTGAAGACTTACAGAAAACGTTTGACCTCTGTCATTGCCAACAAAGGGTATATAACAAAGTATTGAGACGAACTTTTGTTATTGACCAAATACTTATTTTCCACCATAATTTGCAAATAAATTCTTTAAAAATCAGACAATGTGATTTTCTGGATTTTTTTCTCATTCTGTCTCTCATAGTTGAAGTGTACCTATGATGAAAATTACAGGCCTCTCTCATCTTTTTAAGTGGGAGAACTTGCACAATTGGTGACTGACTAAATACTTTTTTGCCCCACTGTATGTAATGATACATCATGCAGCAATAAATCACGATACAAATTTAGCTGTAATTGCATTGTTTAGGCAGCAGAGGGCACACTGATGTACAAATGCAGGAATGTATATGACTTCACTGTTGGTGGAAGTAACTCAGCTATAATTCTACACACACACACACACACACACACACACACAGATCTAAAATGGGAAAGAGCTGTTGTGTGATTGCTGTACAAATCAATTGAACAAGAACTCAGAACTCTCTTTTTTATAGACTGCTGAAAGGTAAAGAAAAGAGAAGCAAATTAAGCTAGTACAAATGGTTATGCACATGCTTTAGTTTAGTTTTTTTGGGGTGCGCCACCTGTGTGTAGTTCATGATGTTGAATTTGCCAGATTGCTCCTATGTCGAAGCATCAGAGACACTAGAAACTGAAAAAAAAGGGATAGAAAATGCAGACTGAAGAAGGACATTACATTTTTATTACATTTCAGGTGTAATAAGATGTTGTCAGTGGGTGCAGGCACTTACGGACATAATTGCAAGGGAGAGCGGGTGCGTCGCAAACTGGTAGTTAAATCCAAGACGTGAGGTGAGAATCTAAGTCAGGTTAGTGCCAAGGGTCGGTCAATGTACAAACTCATGTCAGAGGGAAATAACAGTCTCAGAGTCTAAATGTAAACAGGGTCAAAATCATGAGAGTTGGGCAGAATTACAAACGGCTTGGTGTGATCAGGTACAGGGATGCAGAATGATACGTCACGTGTTTGTGACTGCAGTCTTTAAATATGGTGCGCAGATTACTAGGGGGGCAGCACAGTGGTGTAGTGGTTAGCACTGTTGCCTCACAGCAAGAAGGTTCTGGTTTTGAGCCTAGCAACTGATGGAGGCCTTTCTGTGTGGAGTTTGCATGCTCTCCCCGTGTCTGCGTGGGTTTCCTCTGGGTGCTCTGGTTTCCCCCACGGTCCAAAGACATGCAGGTTAGGCTAATTTGTGGCTCTAAATTGACCATAGGTGTGAATGGTTGTTTGTCTCTATGTGTCGGCCCTGTGATGACCTGGCGACTTGTCCAGGATGAACCCTGCCTCTCGCCCATAGTCAGCTGGGATAGACTCCAGCTTGCCTGCGACCCTGAACAGGATAAGTGGTTATGGATAATGGATGGATGATTACTAGGGATATGGAAAAGGTGTGGTGCCAGTCAGAATTCTGGAGAGGGCGGGCACTGTGGCACTTAGGAGTTGTAGTCTGTGGCGGCCATGTTTGAAGGCTGCTATGAACTTGTGTCATCAGTGACAGAAGTAGCATAAAAGCAAGCGATGATTTAAAAGCTAAAAACAAACAAACCTCCACTAATATGTAGATATGTAACAATATATTGTGTGACGATAATAAGTGATACAAATTTAGGATGATTCAAATTGAGGAAATTAAAAAAACAACAACAACAAATGAATCATGATTATCATCAGGCTGTGCAATGATTTTTTTAAAAATTGCACATGACTTCAATGTAGGTGGAAGTAACACAGCTTTAATGTAATGAAAACACACAAAACACACATCTAAAATGTGAAAGAGCTGCTGTGTGCTTTGTGTACAAATAGATTTAAGAAAAAAATAAGAGCTGTCTTTTTACAGACTGCTGAAAGATAAAGAAAAGAGAAGTAAATGGAGGAAGTACAAATGTTCATAATAGTTTATTAAGAAAAAGTATATGTGTACATATTTTTTTTTTCTTTTTATAAAAGGCAACTATGTTTTACTCCAACCTTTACAAATGCTGGTAAATATTTATCATTGGTTATTAAGAAAATTGAACTTTTTTTTAATTTAACAAAATGAATATTTAAATTGGGTGGCACAGTGGTGTAGTGGTTAGCACTGTCACCTCACAGCAAGAAGGTCCGGGTTCGAGCCCAGTGGCCGGCAAGGGCCTTTCTGTGCGGAGTTTGCATGTTCTTCCCGTGTCTGTGTGGGTTTCCTCCGGGTGCTCCGGTTTCCCCCACAGTCCAAAGACATGCAGGTTAAGCTATTTGGTGGCTCTAAATTGACCATAAGTGTGAATGTGAGTGTGAATGGTTGTTTGTCTCTCCATGTTTGTATGTGTCAGCCCTGCGATAACCTGGCGACTTGTCCAGGGTGTACCCCGCCTCTTGCCCATAGTCAGCTGGGATAGGCTCCAGCTTGCCTGCGACCCTGTAGAACAGGATAAGCAGCTACAGATAACATACTGGATCTCATTCTTACAAACATCCCAGAGAAAGTGCGTGACATACGTGGCTTTTCTGACATTCTCAAAACTGATCATAAATTGATCAGCTTTTATTTGGATTTTAACATCCCCGAGAAACCTGTGATCAATCACTTCGTTTACAACTTCAAGCAAGCTGATTGGAAAGGACTCAATGATGAGCTCTCTGACACACCCTGGGATATGGCCTTCGTGGATGATGATGTAGATGCATCAATATCCAACTGGAGTGACCTCTTTCTGTCTGTTGTTGTTAAGCACGTTCTAAGAACTCAGGTACGAAATCACAGGCACCCGTGGCTGGACAAAGAACTGTTGGTACTGATTAGAAAGAAGAACATACAGAGACGAAGAGCACATAAAACTGGATGCCTTAAAGAATGGTCAAAGTTTAAAGAACTACGACGCAAGACCAAACAACTGCTGGCTAAGAAAAAGAAAGATCATGCTCACAAGCTTAGAGACTGTTTGTCCGAGAATCCTAAATGCTTCTGGTCTCTTGTCAAGGCTTCGATGATGCAACGTCTTAGCCCCACCTTCCTTCGTGATGCTTTTTCTCTTCTAACAAACAGTGCTGATAAAGCTAATCTGATGAACTCGTACTTCCACTCAGTATTTACCGTTGATGATTCAACACCTCCAAGTGCTGCTTACCGTCCTACAAATGCACCAGACTTATCTCACATCCAGCTCACCATTACCAATGTCATCAAAGTTCTAGAGTCGCTGAATCCAATAAAAGCATGTGGACCAGATAACATCCCTGGAATGCTCTTAAAGTGCACGGCTCAAGCCACCGCCCCATCACTTTGTCAACTGTTCAACTTATTGTTGTCACTTGGGTCAGTTCCAGCAAGCTGGAAACGTGCTAACGTAACGCCTGTCTTCAAAAGAGATGACCCTTCTCTGGCTGCAAACTACAGACCAATCTCGCTGCTGTGCATTGTCTCGAAAGCACTAGAACGCTGCATCTTTGATCATTGTTACCAACACTTGTCCCCATTTCTGTACCGTCTCCAACATGGATTCCTTAAAGGGAAGTCAACAGTAATGCAGCTACTCGCAGTCTACCATGACATCGTGGAAAACTTAGCAAGTGGCAGAGAGATTGACACAGTCCATCTTGATCTATCCAAGGCGTTTGACAAGGTATCGCATCCATTACTTCTCAGCAAACTTCAGAGTTATGGAGTCTCAGGCTCACTACTGCAGTGGTTTCAGAGTTATCTGTGTAACAGACAGCAGCGTGTTGTCTTAGATGGAACATTCTCTGACTGGTTACCTGTGACATCTGGTGTTCCACAAGGCTCCATACTTGGACCTCTACTGTTCCTTGTCTACGCCAATGATTTGCCAAACTATCTTCGAGGTGATTCTAAGCTTGCCCTTTTCGCTGATGATTCGAAGCTTTATCAAGTCATAGATTCAAGATCCTGTCAGCAGTCTCTCCAAGACGACATCGATTGTGTTCACCGCTGGAGTGTTGACTTTCAACATATCTAAATGTAAAGTCTTGCACATGTCAAAGAAAAGATCTGAAGTAGACACCAACCATTACCATCTTGCTAACCAGGACCTCCAGCAAGCTAACCACATCAAAGATCTGGGAGTCACTGTTGCGAGTGATATGATGTGGGGTAAACACATCGAAGACATGCGTGCCAAGGCATAACTGGTGACTCTAAATTGACTGTAGGTGTGAATGTGAGTGTGAATGGTTGTCTGTGTCTATGTGTCAGCCCTGTGATGACCTGGCGACTTGTCCAGGGTGTACCCCGCCTTTCGCCCGTAGTCAGCTGGGATAGGCTCCAGCTTGCCTGCGACCCTGTAGAACAGGATAAAGCGGCTACAGATAATGAGATGAGATGAGACAATGGATGGTGGGAATATAACAGCCCTGTGGAAAAATGTGAGTCAGAGATACTGAGGTCAGTCAGCAATTCAAGACATAAAGACAAGAAAGCTGAAAGGAGTCTGTAAACGCTAACCTTTACCTCTCTTGAGTGGAGCATACCAGCAGAAATGCAGTGTGCAACTTGTTTATTTGGTCATTGTTTCAAACAATGCCAAGGTTGTGGGTTGAATCCAAATACTGGCTGTTTTCCCATATGCGCTGTTGTCAAGGTGGCGAAAGAAACTTGAGCATAGTCTTGGCTGAAAGTGCAGATGAATCAGATTGTTTGCAAGATGACAAAGTTTTTCCCTCTAAAAATCAATCAGCCTTTTAGTCTGGGGGAGTATATTTTGACTCCCGTGTTCTTGACTATCAGTGGCTCAGAATGGCTCAAAACACCATCTACTAGTTCAAATTTCATTGTCTGGTGGGCAAGTGTTTATGCGTTACATTGCCTTGCAGTTACGGTCAGGTTCCCTGTGGTGGTACACAGACATCGTTCGTATGTACGTACCTCGTACAGTCAAAGCATCAAAATCCGGGTCAGTGCATTACCATATTCTCTTAAGTGCGAGGAGCGAGGAGCTCCACTATGATTCAGGAGAACCTACTGTTTCTTTCTAGTGCGGTGTAAAGTCATGATCATGCGTTGCCTTTGTGTAAGCATTCAGTATTTGACATAAAGTCAAATAAGCTCATGTTTTGTTGAATAGTCAACCAGGGATTTTTATTTTTCAATGTGAAAAGCTCTATTTAGGTGTTTTGGAGCTCCATGCAAAGTCTGAAGCAGGTACACTTCTTCCTCCGTGAGTTACAGATCAGATTAATTTTGACATTAGGAGGTGCAGAATTTAGCAGATTTGCTGCTCCTCCCAATACGGAATTTTCCCCTCCAGTCAGCTTCTGTTCCCGTTCCGCACAACTGCACGCACCATAAATCGGCCCTGGTTATCATAAAAGCACCATGCAAGTTGCGTTGGAAAGCGGAGTCTCACAGCTCAGACACCTTAAAGCTTGTCTCTGTAATAAGGTTATACTGGGTGCGATTTGCTGGGGGGGATGGTGGGGATCATCCCCCCCTCTGGTTTTTATCTCTGCTGAAAAAAAATCCTCGGGGACAACCCCGTCAATAAAACAAACAAACCAAAAAAAAAGTTGACATGACAGGCATGTTGTGACACAGTTTTCTATGGTCTACATTGCACTCACTTTTAAAAATGACCCGAAGTGGCAGCTTTGATGTTCACGAACGTCCCCAGCAAATAGATACATTGTAGATAATAACAATATCTTTGCGTTCTATGCAGGGATGCAAACAGCGCGCCTTTTGGCAGATGCCGCCTTTTTCACGGCCGATATTTTTTTTTTAGGGGGGGCGTTGGAGTGTCTGATTATAGTTTCAAAGTAAATTCTGTATTAAAATTACTAAATAAGCAAATCCGTTACAGTCCATGAAACAGGAAGTATAAGGATGAGAAAAAAAACCAGTTTAAATCGGGAAGCTGCGCACAATGTGAACTGCGCCATCAGAGCAAACTGTTCATTTAGTATTCATGTATTTTAGTGATTTTCGAGTCACTGTCCATTTAATCCGGAGGGAGAGAAACATCACAGCAACGCGACAAGCAATGCGAACTTTGTTGTGTTAGTGTTCGCGTATTTAGTCAGAGAGATAGGAAGATGAATTTACTATCTCTGGTTTAGTGTTCGTTTTCATTTAGTGTTATTCATTTGATATCATCGGATGTTATTGAGCCTATTGTTACCTTAATTTTGTGACGTTTCATGATTAAAAAAAAAAAAAACATCCCCCCTTCTGTTTTTTTGACAAATCGCACCCTGAGGTTATATAATGTTTTGTAGAACATGTGTCCTGTGTTGCATCGATGGAAAGCTCAGTTTGTAAGGGTTAAATCCTTTTCCCCCATCATTTCATCTTCTCCTTCCTCATCTAGCACTGTTGCTAGGTCGCAGTCCATGTGGACCCTACTGATCCACATGCCAGAAAGAGCATTCAGTCACATTGCCCCTAAGCTCTGGAATTCACGTCCCTTTTACATCAGACACTGTGAATCCATTACGGACTTTAAATGCCACCTGAAAACTCATCTCTTTAAGCTGGTGTATTCACTTGGTTTACTACGTTGTAACTATTCAAAGATTCTTTATTGTCAATTCACTATATATCCAGGACATATAGGAGAATCGGAATGCCGTTTCTCTGTCACCTTACTTGCAAAAAAAAAACCAGATAAAGATTACAGACACACACACAAAAAAACCCCAATATATATATAAATATAGATGATGTTGTTGGACCAGGAGAGGTCCTCAGCGATGTGCACCTCTAGGAATTTGGTGCTGCTCACCCTCTCTACTGCAGCACCATCGATGGTCAGAGGGGGATGCTGTGAGTGACCTCTCCTGAAGTCGACTACAATCTCTTTGGTCTTCATGTTCAGGAAGAGATTGTTGTCTTTACTCCACTCAACCAGTTGGCTGTCAAATATGAGATTACTGTTCATTTAATCTCATCTCATTATCTCTAGCCGCTTTATCCTGTTCTACAGGGTCGCAGGCAAGCTGGAGCCTATCCCAGCTGACTACGGGCGAAAGGCGGGGTACACCCTGGACAAGTCGCCAGGTCATCACAGGGCTGACACATAGACACAGACAACCATGCACACTCACATTCACACCTACGGTCAATTTAGAGTCACCAGTTAACCTAACCTGCATGTCTTTGGACTGTGGGGGAAACCAGAGCACCCGGAGGAAACCCACGCGGACACGGGGAGAACATGCAAACTCCACACAGAAAGGCCCTCGCCGGCCACGGGGCTCGAACCCGGACCTTCTTGCTGTGAGGCGACAGCGCTAACCACTACACCACCGTGCCGCCCGCTTTAAATAAAATGTTATTTTAATTGAAGCATAATTTTATGCCAGATGCCCTCCCATTTCTGGGCTTGGGAAATAACTATTCATACCTCCAGACAATTCAGAGTAGCCAATTAACCTGACTGTATGTCTTTGGACTATGGGAGGAAACCCACGCAGACACGGAGAGAACATGCAAACTCTACACAGAAAGGCCCCTGTCGGCCACTGGGTTCAAACCCAGAACCTTCTTATTGCAACGCGACAGTACTAACCACTACATTACCATGCCGCCCCATTTTTCCCATCACTGATGCTGATTATTGTTATTGTTCATAATTCACACAAATGTCTTATTTCATTCATAAAAAACCAGCACAAAATCTGTATTTTGTTTATACTATTGGACTTTAATTATTCACTTGTGAAGTCAGCAATTACTGCATGGCTGTTTGCCTGAAAATAGAATTAATGCACTGTACATTTTCAAAGCCATCATTACTGTTTGCCACTGAATAATTACCTGAAAACAAAATGCTGCTCTCTTGGACTTTCGCACATGACTGAATACAGATTTTGTTTTCTTTTAAACGACTGAATTTTGAGAAGTGCATCTTCGCCTCAGGGCGGCACGGTGGTGTAGTGGTTAGCACTGTTGCCTCACAGCAAGAAGGTCCTGGGTTTGAGCCCAGCGTCCGACAGGGGCCTTTCTGTGTGGAGTTTGCATAGTGTCAGCGTGGGTTTCCTCCGGGTGCTCCGGTTTCCCCCAAAGGCATGCAGGTTAGGCTAATTGGTGACTCTAAATTGACCGTAAATGTGAATGGTTGTCTGTGTCTATGTGTCAGCCCTGTGATGACCTGGAGACTTGTCCAGGGTGTACCCCGCCTTTCGCCCGTAGTCAGCTGGGATAGGCTCCAGCTTGCCTGCGACCCTGTAGAACAGGATAAGTAGCTACAGATAATGGATGGATGGCATCTTCACCTCTTTTACTCCGGAACAACTCATTGTCCATGTTGTAAGTCATGCTGTATGAAACAAAATGTTCTGTTCTTTTGTTCTACTTGAGTGGATTCGAAGAAACTTGAATGTTTTGGCTGATAATTCTCATTTCTCACATTACCAAAACCCTCAAATTCTGCCTTCAGTGTTGGCAGGAAGGTGTAATCGGCTAAAAACTCAACAAAGAAGTGTTTGTTTTTGTGTGAAAACTCACTGAATCTAAAGAGCTCGAAGTCTGGCTGACCCGACTCTCCCTCCTGTTTGGTGTTTGGTTTCTTCTGCCATGCTGCTCATCCTGTTCAGCATTTCTGTCCTACATTTTGTCACGCCAATGAATATCCCTGAGGGCTAATTTACGCTTGACAGATATGTCCTCTTTTAAGTTCTTAGAGGTATGTTTCTTGTGTTTTTTTTTTTTTCTTCCTGGTTCCAGCGGTTCTGCGATGAACGTGGTCTATGGTGAGGAGGAAATGAAGCGCTTCTTGGAGGAGGCGGCCCAGGTGTCTCAGGTGAGTCCCAAAGCTTTTCACTGCCAGTGTAAAGGCTATTTCACTAACAGGACAGACATGAGACAGGACGCAGGCACGTGGACTCAGCGTAATCTGTATTAAGGCAAATCCAACACATGAGCAAGAGACAAAAACTGAACGACCAGGAAGCATGGAACCAGTGCTCACAAATTAATGATACAGAAAGGTATGGAAATTGACTTTGCACTGAGACAAAGAAACAGCCAAACTAATTAAGGGTTAAACACAGAACAGATGCACACATCAGAGGAACAAACCAATGACCGAACAGGGGTGGAGATAGGACAAGAACCAAAACGAAGGCCCATGGCAAAACAGAACGAACGTTACATGGAGAACCCACAACAAAAGCATGACACACGCACTGCAGGGCCTCTAATGTCGTCTAAGCACCATGTCAAGCAATTTATAACACAGTGTAGAAAATAAATACCCGCAAAATATTTTTTACTGAGAAATAGTCATGTTATGTACGTATACACACTCACCGGCCACTTTAATAGGAACTTGTTCTTGATTCTAAGATTCCTGTTCTTCCCAGGAGTGGAACCCAATGTGTTCTTCTGCTGTTGCATGCTGAGATGCTTTTCTGCTCACCACGGTTGTCAAGAGTGATTATATGAGTTACGATATCCTTCCTGGCAAAAAATCTTGAACCAACCTCTCCATTTCCCTCTGACTTCTCTTATCAACAAAGCGTTTGTTTCCACCCACAGAACTGTCACCCACTCACTCGATGGTTTTTTGTTTTTCGCACCAGTCTGTGTAAACTCTAGAGACTGTTGTGTATGGAAACCCCGGAAGACCAGCAGTTTCTGAAATACTCAAACCAGTCCATCCGGCTCAAACTAACACCCATGCCACAGTGAAAGTCACAATTGGAGATCACAATTTTTCCCATTCTGATGTTTGAAGTGAACATTAACTGAAGAAGCTCTTGATTTGTATCTGCATGATATATATATATATATATATATATATATATATATATATATATATATATATATATATATATAAAGCTCAGTTTGTGAAATATACTGAAAAGAACAATTATGATTAGGCTGTCAAGGCACACACACACACACACACACACACACACACACACACACACACACACACACACACAGAGCACTTGCACTCAATTAAGTTGTGTTTATCTCTTCTCTGACTTGAAGGCATTTTTTCTTCATTTGACTCCTCTTTCTTTCTCTACCTCTCTCCTGGTTTATTGTTTTCTCCGTTATTTTATATCCACATGTTATCTTTCCCTTTCTGTCATTCTCTCTTTCCTTTATTAACCTCCTCTCTCTCTCTCTCTCTCTGCCTCCCCCCACCTCCCCCCACTCTCCCAAATTTGTGGTGCTATCTATCTTTTCTCTTTTTTCACTCTCTTTGTTGCCTTTGACGCTCTACTGGAATTGTCTTTATTATTATTATTATTAATAATAATAATTAGCGCTGTCGCCTCACAGCAAGAAGGTCCGGGTTCGAGCCCCGTGGCCGGCGAGGGCCTTTCTGTGCGGAGTTTGCATGTTCTCCCCGTGTCCGCGTGGGTTTCCTCTGGATGCTCCAGTTTCCCCCACAGTCCAAAGACATGCAGGTTAGGTTAACTGGTGACTCTAAATTGAGCGTAGGTGTGAATGTGAGTGTGAATGGTTGTCTGTGTCTATGTGTCAGCCCTGTGATGACCTGGCGACTTGTCCAGGGTGTACCCCGCCTTTCGCCCGTAGTCAGCTGGGATAGGATCCAGCTTGCCTGCGACCCTGTAGAACAGGATAAAGCGGCTACAGATAATGAGATGAGATAATAATAATCTCTGTCTTGTAATAAGCAGTTTAAATCTGGGTAGCGTTTATATGAAGGCTCTTGGCTCAGAAATTCATCGCCCTGCGTATTATCCCTGCTGTTCCTAACAATGCCGTCATCTGGATACTTGCGATGATGTCGCTGATTTCTAATACTTCAATTGACTGTCAGAGGTTCATTGATACAGTACCTAGTGCTCCCACTATAACAGGTATTACCGTACCTCTGTCTCAACATTGTGCATTCTCCTTATATGAAAAGCCAAGTCTTGGTATCTTCCCACTTTCATATTCTCTGTCGTCTCCACCCTGGAGTCCCATGGAACAGCAGTGTCAATCAGAATCCATCTCCTTTTCGACTTATCCACAAGTATTAAGTCCAGTCTATTGTGGGCGACTATCTCTGCAGTGTTGATGGTGTGATCCCAATAGAGTTCTACTTTTTCATTTTCAGGACCTGTTGTTGATAGGTGTTTGTACCATTTGTCTGCACATCCTAGGCCATACTTCCTGCACAACTCCCAGTGAACTCTCTTCACAACCTCTTGTATTGTGTGTGGGCAAGTTTGGTGCAGCCGTTTATGTGCATTATTGTCTCTGATGTTTGGAAACATAATCTGCATTTGGGTGATACAGCTTGCTTGTCAATCTTTGCTTTTATTGCATTTGTCCTCAGGGCCTGATCCTGTGCAGCAAACAGCATCCTCTTGTTTCCTTCTTCAAAAACCCGTTGGAAATCCATTTCCAGGACAACTCATCAGCTATATCTATTGTCTGCTGTACATACTCTCCCTGCAATGCTCCATTCCTCCAAGTGTGCCTTCTTTCTTTTCTCTTTCTCCTTGTGTACTCCGTCTTCGACTCCCCATTCTTGAGAACTTTCTCCCTGAAGACACCCATCAGCATTTCTTCGTCACTTTCCTTGATGTAGTCATTTAGTCCCTTACATTCAGCAGTTATGCAGTCCTCTATGCTGATCAAGCCTCTTCCTCCCTCCTTCCATTTCAGATACAATCTAGCAACACTGCTCCTTGAGTGCAAGCACCCATTTGTGTTCATCATCTTCCTGGTCTTCTGGTCCAGTTCTTGCATCTCTTCGATTGTCCAGTTGATGATTCCACCACTGTAGTGTATAACACCAATTGCCCATACATTCAATCCTGCCATAAAATTCCCTGCGTTAAGTTTTGATTTACAGATCTTCTTCACCCTCCTTTTGATCTTATCTTTAATTTCCTTATTGAGTCCAGTATCCAGCTGTAAGATCTCAAGATACTTACAGCCTTCGTCTTCCACCTCTTTCATCATCTCACCATCAGGTAATTTTATTCCTTCACTTTTTCCTAACCTACCCTTTACCAATTCTAGAACTGCACACTTATCTATCCCAAATTCCATCCCATTGTCTGCTGAGAACCCTCAAACTGTTAGTATCAATGACTCAAGCTGTCCATTATTCTTTCCATACAGTTTCAGGTCATCCATGAATAACAAATGATTGATACAAAGACCTCCTTTCACCAGTTGGTATCCAGCTTTAGTACCCCTAAGAATTAATTGGAATCATTCTGATGACAGACAGTATGGGTAACAGTGAATCTCCCTGAAAAATTCCTCTCCTGACGTTAACGTTGCCCAGGTCTTTTTGGTTTGAAGTTAGGACAGTTTTCCATGCTATGTTCAGTGTCACAATTTTGTTTGCGACTCCCACCATTCTGATACATTTTAGTATCCATGAATGGGAGACCATGTCATACACTTTGCGGTAGTCTATCCAGGCCATTGATAGTGCAGTCAGCCTTCTTCGACAGTTCTTAAGAATAATTTTGTCTATCAAGAGCTGGTCTTTGGTAGTCTGGCTAACGCAACTTCAAAGCTCTGCGAGCATTTGGTCTGGCAAAGATATTAAGCCCAACCGTTTCCCAAAGTGCGTGGTTGACCTGCCTCCCTGAAATGCCTCAGTTTGCTACTGGTCGAAGCCAGAAAAGGCTGTGACGAAGCTTAAACCAATCACATCACTCTTTCCTCTGACGTATGTGACGCGACGGGGCTAACTGGTAGATTAAACTCTTACCGAAGCCGGTCGGGAGCAAGGCGAAAACGTCCTTCCTTTCAATAAATACCTCCAGGGCTGCTCTTTGCTCCGTTTTCAATGAGAACTTGCCCCATGTTCGTAATGTTTCTAGTGAATGAAGCGCTTCCGGCATAGATTCTGTAAACAATCTATGGCTTCCGGTCGCAGTTCTACTACGTCACTGCCTTGAACACGCCTCTACCCAGGGCCGTTGGAGATGCTCAAAGTTGATTGGCTCCCGATTTTTCGGGAGCTTGGAAGAGCTGTAGATAGCTTGCCTGGCCAGACTAAGCTCGCAACAGGCCCTCGTGTTGCGTCACGCTTAGGATGGGCGGGCCCAGGCTAGGTCTTTGGTGCCTCTTGAGCTTTTCTTGCAGCCTTTCTGCTCATCTGGCAACACTTTTTGGTTACTGAGGTGTGCATATATATTTTCCGAGAAAATGCTTGTCAATAGCTTCTACATTAATGGGAGACACGCAATTGGGTGATAGTTTCCAACCACTGTCCCCTTGCTCTTACCTTTCATAATCGGAACTGATCCATGCTGGCACATGTTCAGTATTTACACATGTTTGTAGGTGTTCTCTTAACCTTACATGCAGAAATGTTGCCTTCTTGAACCAAAACCCCTGCACATGATCTGGTCCTGCTGCTTTCCAGTTAGCCATTTTTGCCATCGCCGTTCTCAGATCTTTCTCTGAAATAGTTAGGTCCTCTTGCTTCCTGATCCTACCTAATTTCTCCTTAAAGCTTCTGAACCATTCAGCCTTTTTGTTGTGTACAGTAGGTTCAGACCATAACTTGCTCCAGAACTCAGTTGAGCTTTTAGGGTTGAGCTTTTTCTCTAACTCTTTGTAGAACTGTCTCTGGTTGTTTCTGAAGAGGTTGTTTTGCTGGTATTGAAGATTCCTTTGGTGAATCTTTTCTGCCCCTGTTGAAATATTTTGTTTCAGAAAATTCACAACATACATCAAGCCTTTTCCTCTCAGATCATAACATCTATTCATCCTCTCCCATTCTCTTTCTACTAGTTTAGCTCTGTTGTATCTGACCTCGATCAACTTACTCACTCAGATCTTTCCACCATTTTTTTATGTTGTCTTCAGTTCTCCATTTCCAGAACAGTTCTTTTTCCCCTTGTTCTTGCACATCTTTCCTAATCGTTTGCATACAACATAAGTAATGGCATAGAGTGTATATGTGTACACCACCACTCTTGGGTGGTTCAGCCCAAGGCCATCCCATGTTAACCTAACTGCATGTCTTTTGAATTGTGGGGGAAACCGGAGCACCCAGAGGAAACCCACACAGACAAGGGGAGAACATGCAAACTCCACACAGAAAGGCCCCATTGGCCGCTGGGCTCAAACCCAGAACCTTCTTGCTGTGAGGCAACAGTGCTAACCATTTACACCACTGTGCTGCCCTCTTTATCTTCTTTCTTC
This sequence comes from Neoarius graeffei, assembly GCF_027579695.1. Classification (NCBI taxonomy): domain Eukaryota; kingdom Metazoa; phylum Chordata; class Actinopteri; order Siluriformes; family Ariidae; genus Neoarius; species Neoarius graeffei. Next base: position 7,834,133 of record NC_083577.1, read on the forward strand.
CTCTGCTGTGTTGTCTTCTTCATCCTCCTCATTCTCTTCAGTTGTCTCATTTCCCTCTAGTTTCCTTTTAATCATCTCCATTTCCAGTTCCTCAAGCCAGTGTTTGTCTTGTATCTGCTTTCTCTGGAAAGACCTGGAATACTGATTTGTCTGACCACCAATACACGTTTCCACTGTGCGATGGTCCATCCCAGATGCCTCCAAGTCCAGAGAAGTTGACGACACTTCTGGACACAGTTAAAATAAGGCTTCCTTTTTGCACGTTAAAGATTTAACTGGCGTTTGTGGATGTGACTCTGTATTGTAGCTTGACAAAGTAATCCTGAGCCCATGTGGTTCTATCAGCTATAGATGAATGATGGTTCTTGATGCAGTGCCTTCTGAGGGATTGCAGATCATTGGTGTTCAGATTAGGCTTGAGCCCTTTGCCCTTTACACACTGAAATTCTTCCAGATCCCTTGAATCTTTTAATGATCTTATGAACCGTAGAGGGTGAAATATCTAAATACATTCTTTTTTTCTTTTTTTTTTTTGAGGAGCATTGTTTTTAAACATTTCAAAAATTTTCTTCCACATCTGTTGATGAACTGGAGATCCTCGGCCCATCTTTACTCCTCAAAGACTCTACCTTTCCTGGATACTGATTTTGTACCAGATCATAATTACAATCACCTGTTGACATCACCTGTTTCAAATCACATCATGTCATAGTTTTGCCTCATTACTCGCCCTAAATTGCCCCGTCACGACTTTTTTGGAATGTGTTGCAGGCCTGAAACACAAGAATGGATGTATATTAATAAATGAAATGAAGTTGACCAACAAAATATGACATATTTTGGGTTCATTCTGTCTGCAATGGAATACAAGTCAAAGTACATGTAGAAATCGCTGTTTTCTTTTATTTATTTGCGTTTTCCATCCTGTCCCAACTTTTTTCTGATTTGGGATTATAGAACTGGTGTAGAGAGTATTGTTACTATGTGTATCATGTGTGCCACAAATTGTGATCGATGTTTCAGTATTGCCAGCACATAAACATGAATGTAAACTGAAATACAATAGCACAACAACATTCCCGACTTTCCATGCCTCTCTGAAGCAGGAGGTACATACTGATGGCATTAGGTAATTGCTTAAAAGAGGTAATTGCGTTATAAAAGATAACAACCAGATGCCTATTTACAAAATTGTTCAATCTGGGGAAATCTTGTTTTTCACTCCTGTGTTTTATTTATTTATCTTTTGCCATAAGAAGATCTATCTATCTATATATATGTACATACAGTGGTGCTTGAAAGTCTGTGAACCCTTTAGAATTTTCTGTATTTCTGCATAAATATGACCTAAAACATCATCAGATTTTCACACAAGTCCTAAAAGTAGATAAAGAGAACCCAGTTAAACAAATGAGATAAAATATTATACTTGGTCATTTATTTATTGAGGAAAATGATCCAATATTACATATCTGTGAGTGGCAAAAGTATGTGAACCTTTGCTTTCAGTATCTGGTGTGACCCCCTTGTGCAGCAATAACTGCAACTAAACGTTTGCGGTAACTGTTGATCAGTCCTGCACACCAGCTTGGAGGACTTTTAGCCCGTTCCTCCGTACAGAACAGCTTCAACTCTGGGATGTTGATGGGTTTCCTCACATGAACTGCTTGCTTCAGGTCCTTCCACAACATTTCGATTGGATGAAGGTCAGGACTTTGACTTGGCCATTCCAAAACAGTATTTTTATTCTTCTTTAACCATTCTTTGGTAGAACGACTTGTGTGCTTAGGGCCGTTGTCTTGCTGCATGAGCCACCTTCTCTTGAGATTCAGTTCATGGACAGATGTCCTGACATTTTCCTTTAGAATTCGTTAGTATAATTCAGAATCCATTGTTCCATCAATGATGGCAAGCCGTCCTGGCCCAGATGCAGCAAAACAGCCCCAAACCATGATACTACCACCACCATGTTTCACAGATGGGATAAGGTTCTTATGCTGGAATGCAGTGTTTTCCTTGCTCCAAACATAATGCTTGTCATTTAAACCAAAAAGTTCTATTTTGGTCTCATCCATCCACAAAACATTTTTTTCAATAGCCCTCTGGCTTGTCCATGTGATCTTTAGCAAACTGCAGATGAGCAGCAATGTTCTTTTTGGAGAGGAGTGGCTTTCTCCTTACAACCCTGCCATGCACACCATTGTTGTTCAGTGTTCTCCTGATGGTGGACTCATGAACATTAACATTAGCCAATGTGAGAGATGCCTTCAGTTGCTTAGAAGTTACCCTGGGGTCCTTTGTGACCTCGCCAACTATTACACACCTCGCTCTTGGAGTGATCTTTGTTGGTCGACCACTCCTGGGGAGGGTAACAATGGTCTTGAATTGCCTCCATTTGTACCCAATCTGTCTGACTGTGGATTGGTGGAGTCCAAACTCTTTAGAGATGGTTTTGTCACCTTTTCCAGCCTGATGAGCATCAAAAACACTTTTTCTGAGGTCTTCAGAAATTTCCTTTGTTCGTGCCATGATACACTTCCACAAACATGTGTTGTGAAGATCAGACTGATAGATCCCTGTTCTTTAAATAAAACAGGGTGCCCACTCACACCTGATTGTCATCCCATTGATTGAAAACACCTGACTCTAATTTCACCTTCAAATTAACTGCTAATCCTAGACGTTCACATACTTTTGCTACTCACAGATATGTAATATTGAATCATTTTCCTCAATAAATAAATGACCAAGTATAATATTTTGTCTCATTTGTTTAACTGGGTTCTCTTAATCTACTTTTAGGACTTGTGTGAAAATCTGATGATGTTTTCGGTCATATTTATGCAGAAATATAGAAATTTTGAAAGGGTTCACAAACTTTCAAGCACCACTGTACATCATGGCATGGGAAACCACAACAGCTTGCGCCAATTACAGTGGCCCCATTGCACCGGAATCTGCATGTCTTTAAACTGTGGGGGAAACCAGAGCACCCGGAGGAAACCCACGCGGACACGGGGAGAACATGTAAACTCCACACAGAAAGGCCCCTGTCGGCCGTGAGGTTCGAACCCGGAACCTTCTTGCTGTGAGGCGACAGTGCTAACCACTACACCACCGTGCCGCCGTGCCTGCCATTAAACCCCAGTGTTCCCTCAGCGAGGGTGTCGGTTCTGCAGGTGGTCTCAGCAGGCCATCAGGCTCTCTTTCAACATTAGCACAGTGTTTTAAAGCTCCTCTCGTCACTTTACCGGCACTCAGGCACTGAATCACAACGAGCCACCCACTCCCCGCTCTGTCCAATGAACCATACAGCATTTAAACTCTGATTGCTAGTTTGCGAAAAGGGGAAAATACTGAGGTTCTGTTTATGAGGTATACATGGACACCTTTGTCACTGATTCTCTAAAAAAATATGGAACAAAATTATTTTTTATTACTGACTGCCTTTAGTATTCGAATGCATTTGAGTATGAATGTAATTATGGCATTCACGCTACACTGAGATTCTACTACAGAAACCTCAGAATGTGGCATTTTCATCACTTTCTCATGCAAAGAAAATCAGTACCTCAGGTCATCCTCAGGTCCTGTGGAGTGTCCACCATGTATATGTATCTCTGACCTGTCACTTTATTAGGTACTGAATAGCTGCTCATAATAAATGGACAGTTTAATGTATAACGCACTTGAAACTCCCAGAATGTTACACGGCTGGATTTGCACTGCTCTGTGGTTTGAGTGGGACACATTCCATCCCTACACCTCCTGTCACGTCCGCTGATTTATGACTCCTGTGATTTATGATCTCCCAGTTTGACAGGTCAGTTTGACTGACAGGACTCACAGTGTTAGTGTGGAATTTGTTCTGGGCTGAAACCGCAGCTTTAATTTAAAAGAAAAAAAACAGAAATAAAGAGAAAGACAGATACAAAAAAAACCCAAACAAACTTGGTTTCCTTTTGGTTACTGAGGTTAGATTATGGTGTAGCATAGCATTAATTTGCCGCATTAATTATGTCAAGCACTTAGAATACCATACAGACTGCCTAGCAACCACCTGGAACACCATACCAACCACTTAGCAACAGCCTAGCAACCACCTGGCAGAAATAACTTCATAACTATAACCATAAATTCATAACTATATCCATAGCAACCACTTAGCAGCACCCCAGGAACCACTTACAATACCATACAGACTACCTAGCAACCAACTGGCACGGTGGATCAACCACCTTGCAACCACGTGGCATAAATAACATCATAACTTTAACCATAACTTCATAAGAACAACCATAGCAACCACTTAGAATACCATAGAGACGGCCTCACAACCACCTGGCGTAAATTACTTCATAACTACAACCAAAGTGAATAGCACGGTGGTGTAGTGGTTAGCATTGTCACCTCACAGCAAGAAGGTTCTGGGTTCAAGCCCAGTGGTTGATGGAGGCCTTTCTGTGTGGAGTTTGCATATTCTGCGTGGGTTTCCTCCGGGTGCTCCGGTTTCCCCCACAGTCCAAAGACATGCAGGTGGCTCTAAATTGACCGTAGGTGTGAATGTGAGTGTGAATGGTTGTCTGTGTCTATGTGTCAGCCCTGTGATGACCTGGCGACTTGTCCAGGGTGTACCCCGCCTTTCGCCCATAGTCAGCTGGGATAGGCTCCAGCTTGCCTGCGACCCTGCACAGGATAAGTGGTTATGGATGGATGGATGGATGGATGCAACCACTTAGCACCACCCCAGGAACTGCTTAAAATACCATACAGACTGCTTATCAACCATCTAACAACTTTGCAGCAACCGTCCTACAGTAAATAACTTCATAATTATGACCGTGGCAACCACTGAGAATACCATACAGACTGCCTAGCAACCACCTGAAACACCAGATCAACCGCCTGGCATAAATAACTTCATAACTATAACCATAAATTCGTAACTACAGCTATAGCAACCACACTCCAGGCAGGGCCGTGTTAACCCTTGCTGAGGCCCTGGGCAGACCCCCCCCCGAGGCCCCATCCCCGCCTGTTGTCAACTGCGCTCAGCAAATTCACCCCCTCAGATGTGCCTGTCTAACTAGACACAGAAACTTAAATAATCACAGTGGCACAATTAGAAATACTATTGAACGATAAACCTTTATATCCATCAACACCTGTTTAATCGAGAAAAAGCAATGGTGAAATAAGCAATTGCATGGTGAAAAACTCCATCAGACATCACGGTTAACAAGTCTGGTTCACTAAAGTTTAGCCTCAAGAAGCCTTTGAATGAGTGAGTCAATGAACAACATGTCAAGAACATAACCTCGGCCTACAACAGTTTCTTTAGTATTCAGAACAAGAACATTCATTTGGTATATAACCGTTCGTTTTCATTTTGGAATCCAGGCGACTTTTAACTTGTGAAAACAAAGAGTGATAACAAAGAAAGAAAAATATCTTGCTTCTCAGAAATAAATCTCAAAATGTTAGGCTATGTGAAACATTTCATCCTTTCACACACGTCATGTCCCAAACAGCAGTGGCACACAGCTTTGCGCATTCAGTTTGACACCCATGGGTCAACTTACAAGGGCACTTTCCTACCCTTCTGGAAAGCGAAGTCATTAATTAAATCATTGAACTCAAGCTGGCGTAGCGTGTGAAGACATGGTGGACAGTGATCATATTGACAATGACGGGTGATTTATGCGACGGGACAAGGTGGGCTTCCTTACGGGTGGTGAAATGCATCAAAAATGTTATCAATATGATCAAAACTTCTGAAAATATCATTTTATATTTTCCGATCTCGCTACCTTCGAGGCCCCCTAGTGGCCGAGGCCCTGGGCAGCTGCCCATGAAGCCCATTAGGATAACCCGTCCTTGACTCCAGGAACCACTTATGGCCCTTTTCCACTACCCTTTTTCAGCTCGCTTCAGCTCACTTCAGCCCGACACGGCTTGCGTTTCGACTACCAAAAAACAGCACGACTCGGTTCGCTTCAGCCCTGCTTAGCCCCTAAAACTCGCACCGTTTTGGAGTGGGGCTGAAGCGAGCCAAACCGAGCCGAGTGAGGCCGGGGGCGTGAGCAGACACTCCCCTGTGCACTGATTGGTGAGGAGGAGTGTCCTCACATGCCCACACACGCCCCGCGAGCACGCTGGGATCTGTAAACACCGCAAACCCGGAAGAAGGAGAATTACGAATTACGAGAATTTCTGAAGCCTTATGCGCCTCGCCTCATCTATACGCTCTTGCCAGTATCTGTTGGCGTTGTCGGTGACAACAAGCCACAGCACCAAGACCAGCAACACTAACGACTCCATGTCCTCCATGTTTATTGTTTACTATCCGGGTCGTGAGACTACCGCTTAAAAGCTCACTGATGTCACTGTTTGCGCTGCTTAACGACGTCACGTGACGTCCACCCACTTTCGCTAACTCCACCCAATGTGTCCACCCACTTCCAGCCAGCACGGTTCAGCGCGGTTGTAGTCGAAATGCAACTCCAACAGCCCCGCTCAGCTCGACTCAGCCCAACTCAGCACGGCACGGCTCAGCCGCGTTTGTAGTGGAAAAGCGGCATTAGAGTACCATACAAACTTTCTAGCAACCATTTAAAAGCCACCTGCCATAAGTTACTTTATAACTTCATAACTATAACCACAGCAACCAATGAAAATACCACAGAAACATAAGATGTTGCTATCAACCACCTCGAACAACATACCAGACAACAGCTTAGCAACTACCTGGTATAAATAACTGTATAACTGTAACTGCAATTTCATAATTATTAACATAGCGACCACTTAGAATACCATAGCAACTACCTAGCAATGGTGTAGCAACCACCGAGAACAACATAGCAGCCACCCGGTATAAATAACTTCCTAACGATGACCATAACAAAGTTTGACTTGGATTGTTTTCCTCAAATGTGAATATTTACATTGCTGATGCATCTTTCCTGTACTCGGAGATCCTGTATCAGGGCTCTCTTTTACATTTTCGAGTGCGCAGTGATTCCAGGTGATTCTTTCACAATCGTAATAACCCAGAGAATGGAATCGTTTTCAGAACTACAGGATTTCATTTTTTTAAATACAATATCGACCGTTTGGAGAAAAACAAACAAACAAAACTACCAATAATGTGCAGGTCTTTCCAGGGGAGAAGTTGGAGGACCTTCATGTACTGTATAATATGGCCGTTTCCATAGTAACCCTCAAAAAATTGGGCTCCTGACATGTCACTAGTTTTCAGTACAGTACAACTTCTGATCAATTTTTTTTTTTCTCCAAGTGCTTTCAGACATTATTTCTGAAGGAAAGCATGAAATGGAACATGTGTTTCTTGTACAAATTGTCTGTAAAGTCACACAGCCTGTTGCTCCCTTAGAAATAATCACGTATTAGTCAGTTTGATGAATCAACATCAGATGGAAAGGTTTTTTTTTTTTCTGATTCTGTTTCACTTTGCACAAATGGAAGCGCGAATGAAAGAGGACAAGCTGGCGTTGTATTCACAAAAACGCATTATTCATTGGTCAAATCCAGCTGTTGAGTCATATCAGGGTAAAATCGTGTTCCCTGTGAAGTCAGCACATTTGGTAGAAGTCTCAGACTGTTCGTCGTGAGCATGTTAACCACATTAATGAAAGATAAACACATCAGGGTCTGATTCAGCCAGACTCAACACGTTCGGTCTCACATGGGTTCTGACCACGATGAACACGGTGTCCGTTCCGTCATTGCGGAAGAAATGAGCAACAGAGGAACACTTAAAAGCGTTCACGTCGAGGCCCATGGGTGATTCACAGCATCCATCAGAGAGATGCGCAGATACGGTGGAAGAAAATAGCACAAAGAAAAGAGAGATACGAGACCGGACATTTTATTATCAGAGATAATCAGGTGTGAGCTCTTCTTAAATCTCTTTCTGAACATATTAAATGTTTTCTTTGATAATTTTACAAAATTATTTTAATCACTTCGATAAATGTTATTCCCAAAGCCTACAGTAATAATACAGACAGTTGAATCATTTCTGTTAGTCCTTTGTTTTTCTGGAAACACCCTGTCCTACTTTCAGAGCCATGATTATTGTTCTTATTTACGACAGAGTATTAGGGCCATGGTAGGGTTAAAAAAAAAAAGGAGCTGAGGAGGGAGGGAAGGAGGGGTGATATTCTGAGAGAATAAACTTTGATATTCGCTGAGGGTATAAAATCAGGCATTTGTGGGAAAAAAAATCAGAAATTACAAGATGAAAAAAATCACAGAATTACAAGAAAAAAACATGGAAAATATCTGTCTATCTATCTATCTACAGTGGTGCTTGAAAGTTTGTGAACCCTTTAGAATTTTCTATATTTCTGCATTAATATGACCTAAAACATCATCAGATTTTCACACTAGTCGTAAAAGTAGATAAAGAGAACCCAGTTAAACAAATGAGACAAAAATATTATACTTGGTCATTTATTTATTGAGGAAAATGATCCGATATTACATATCTGTGAGTGGCAAAAGTATGTGAATCTCTAGGATTAGCAGTTAATTTGAAAGTGAAATTAGAGTCAGGTGTTTTCAATCAATGGGATGACAATCAGGTGTGAGTGGGCACCCTGTTTTATTTAAAGAACAGGGATCTATCAAAGTCCGATCTTCACAACACATGTTTGTGGAAGTGTATCATGGCACGAACAAAGGAGATTTCTGAGGACCTCAGAAAAAGCGTTGTTGATGCTCATCAGGCTGGAAAAGGTTACAAAACCATCTCTAAAGAGTTTGGACTCCACCAATCCACAGTCAGACAGATTGTGTCCAAATGGAGGAAATTCAAGACCATTGTTACCCTCCCCAGGAGTGATCGACCAACAAAGATCACTCCAAGAGCAAGGCATGTAATAGTCGGCGAGGTCACAAAGGACCCCAGGGTAACTTCTAAGCAACCGAAGGCCTCTCTCACATTGGCTAATGTTAATGTTCATGAGTCCACCATCAGGTGAACACTGAACAACAATGGTGTGCATGGCAGGATGGCAAGGAGAAAGCCACTACTCTCCAAAAAGAACATTGCTGCTCATCTGCAGTTTGCTAAAGATCACGTGGACAAGCCAGAAGGCTATTGGAAAAATGTTTTGTGGATGGATGAGACCAAAATAGAACTTTTTGGCTTAAATGAGAAGCGTTATGTTTGGAGAAAGGAAAACACTGCATTCCAGCATAAGAACCTTATCCCATCTGTGAAACATGTTGGTGGTAGTATCATGGTTTGGGCCTGTTTTGCTGCATCTGGGCCAGGATGGCTTGCCATCATTGATGGAACAATGAATTTTGAATTATACCAGCAAATTCTAAAGGAAAATATCAGGACATCTGTCCATGAACTGAATCTCAAGAGAAGGTGGGTCATGCAGCAAGACAACAACCCGAAGCACACAAGTCATTCTACCAAAGAATGGTTAAAGAAGAATAAAGTTAATGTTTTGGAATGGCCAAGTCAAAGTCCTGACCTTCATCCAATTGAAATGTTGTGGAAGGACCTGAAGTGAGCAGTTCATGTGAGGAAACCCACCAACATCCCAGAGTTGAAGCTGTTCTGTACGGAGGAACGGGCTAAAATTCCTCCAAGCCGGTGTGCAGGACTGATCAACAGTTACCGGAAATGTTTAGTTGCAGTTATTGCTGCACAAGGGGGTCACACCAGATACTGAAAGCAAAGGTTCACATACTTTTGCCACTCACAGATATGTAATATTGTATCATTTTACTCAATAAATAAATGACCAAGTATAATATTTTTGTCTCATTTGTTTAACTGGGTTCTCTTTATCTACTTTTAGGACTTGTGTGAAAATCTGATGATGTTTTAGGTCATATTTATGCAGAAATATAGAAAATTCAAAAGGGTTCACAAACTTTCAAGCACCACTCTATCTATCTATCTATCTATCTATCTATCTATCTATCTATCTATCTATCTATCTATCTATCTATCTTTAATAACTTCACTTTGCAAGGTTGGACCAACATCGTCATACTTCAGACGCTAAAGCGGATCTGAGACTTACAGGAAATATAGTCTTTCCTCCTTTATTGTGCAGCATAAAAGATTGTTATCCATACAGGACACTTTCTGATGGAATAAAAACATGTATTCTATTCACTTCTAGCAGGTTTCATTCATTTGGTTTGATAGCATGCAATATTGTTAGCATATTGCTTATCCTGCATGCATTACGTCACTCTACCCAATGGAGAATGAGCATTGAATATGGTTTTTGATATTGCATGGTTGTCAAGACAACACGACATCACACGTCGGAGCTGATGCGTATATTCAATGAGAAACTTTTCTGCTGCGCATGCACGCAGTCATTTCTGTGTTCACCGGGAAAGAGAAATACGCACTGAAAACCCGAAAGGCTACCAGCACTTGATTAGATATTCTTCACACATATTTACAAGAGAAAAACATACCAATGAACATCAAAAAACTGGACAAAAGACACGTCGGAGATGTAAAATTTAGCGAGCGACTGTGACAGTTTATAAACAAACATGGCCACCAGGTTTGCTTCATTAAAAGCGGAAGATTTTGAGAGAATTTTGGCGGCCAGGTCACTCCGTTGTGTGTAGTTGTCGATGTTGATTTTAATAGTAACTCAGTAAATTACACAGGGAAATGAATACTTAAGTCCGAGTGAGAAATAATGTGACGAGCGTGCGTGGAAGAAGAGTCTGGAGACAGAAATCTTAGTTTCTCATTCGTTAGCCTGTGATACATGCTCTTGATAGCACTGCTTTATTAGCATCCGCTAATGCTACCGATAAGCGTTACACTAGCTAGAAGGTGACTTCACTGCTGAGCTCACAGTGCTGAGTCACGGGTAAGCGGGTGGCCTTCGAGAACACTGATATGAAGAGAGTGTGTATGTATAATAATAATGGGCGGCACGGTGGTGTAGTGGTTAGCGCTGTCGCCTCACAGCAAGAAGGTCCGGGTTCGAGCCCCGGGGCCAGCGAGGGCCTTTCTATGCGGAGTTTGCATGTTGTCCACGTGGGCTTCCTCCGGGTGCTCCGGTTTCCCCCACAATCCAAAGACATGCAGGTTAGGTTAACTGGTGACTCTAAATTGAGCGTAGGTGTGAATGTGAGTGTGAATGGTTGTCTGTGTCTATGTGTCAGCCCTGTGATGATCTGGCGACTTGTCCAGGGTGTACCCCGCCTCTCGCCCGTAGTCAGCTGGGATAGGCTCCAGCTCGCCTGCGACCCTGTAGAACAGGATAAAGTGGCTACAGATAATGAGATGAGATGAGATAATGATAATGGCTGGCATATCAGATATATTCCATTCAGCTAGCATGATGTTGAATGAGTCCACTCAATGCCAGCCAGTAATTTAAATAAGTGCTAAAAGATTTTCAAATACAGTTCTCAGAATGCACTGCAGCTGAAAGCACATGATTGTTGTCTCAGAGAATATGTCAGGTTTTGTTTCTGGAATTTTGAAACTCTTTTCTCACTAATTTATGGCTTTATAATCTCAGATAATGTCCGAGTTTTTTTTTTTCTTTTTTCATGTACGTGAATTTTAAATTCGCAGAATACTGTCCCCTCTTTTAGTTCTGTATTTTTTAAAATCTACAGTTGCCCTAATACTCCATCATACTTATTCAATAGAATAAATATTCTTTTTTTTCTTATTATTATTAAAGGACTGTGAATTTAAATATCCCTTGCAAACTAGGGATGGGAATCTTCATCATCAACACGATACGATACGCATCTCGATGCACTGCCAACGATTCGATACATTAACGATTCATGAAATTACCAATGGTAAGATGCGATACGATTTTCCAACCTACTGCGATACAGTGCGATACTGTACGATTTCATTTTAACACAATGCGATGCAGTGAGATTCGATACGATGCGATGCGATGCAGAAGAAAATTATACCATGGAATACATAGTATTTCTCAAGTACTGGCACTTAAAGCATTACCACTGGCTGTGCCTTTTATTTTAAAAAACAGGAATTACACAATTTCAAAATTCAGACCTGAATAATGAACAATTAACTTTCTGCCACATTTTTATGTTAGCCTAAGCAGCTCACGCTGCGTTAAGTTTTTGAAAGAGGTTTAATAAAGAATTAGATTTATACTAATAATAAAAAGAAAAAAGCCATGAGATTTTAGGATAGTGGATCCCATCCAATATAATAAGTAGTAAATTAACAAAAAATTAACCCGTTGACAAAGATTTGTCCAGCTCTCCACCTCGCTTGTAAAAGCCGAAACTTTTCCAAACTATTGATTTAAAGCCAACCGGTGAATGTATCACTTCAGATTCTTCCATGTTTCGCTGGCCGCCTCTGACTCAAAATCTGACCGCTGTTCTTCTGCTGTTTGCTTGGCCCGCCTCTTCGCGCGAGACGAGAGTTGGGCTGAATCAGCCAATGACGGCTGCATAGATAACTCAACCCAGAAACAGGCCAGTTTCTAAAAAGTTAAATAATAGATATTATTCGGTTCGTATCGATGCAGATATTTTAGTCGCGATGCATCTCGATCTCATTCGAATTTTTAACCAATTCAGACGTTTGCCAACCGATGCAACCGCATCGTATGGTTCGCATCGATTCCCCCATGCAAATCGGTGAATCTTCCCAACCCTATTGCAAACCGTGTTGACACAGACAAGCACATTCATTAAACAATACATCATCAAACTATTTATGCCGTCCATCATTGAGTTTTACCATGGAGCTGGCATCCAATAACAAGCTGCCCTTCCTCGGCTTTGAAATCATCAAGAATGGCTGTAAGCTTGATACAAAGGCTTACAGAAAGTCCACAAACACTGGGCTCTTGCTGCATTATCAAAGCCGTGTGGCTCACAGGTATAAGAGATCCTTGTTAAAACCATGCTTCATCGCACCTATTGTCTGTCGTCAACAAAGGAGTACTTTAATGAAGAATGTAATTGTTTGAGAGAAGTTTTTCAAACCTTAAAATATCCAGAAAAGCTCACTGGTTCAACCATTAATCAGTTCTGCTCCAGGATGGCGCAGGAGTCAGGGTTATTATCTGCCGCCAATCAAACTTCTAATGACATGAAGACCATTCATTTTTCCTTGCCTTTTAAAGACCAGAAGTCATCTGACATGGTGAGAAGATAGCTTGGATCTTTGAGTGCTAGACTTAACATCACTTTACTTCCTGTTTACACGAGTCGTAAAATTCAGCAGGAAGTCAAGTTACACGAAGCCAAACCACCGCTGGTTCGCCAACAGAACGTTGTTTATTTAGTTTTGTGTGATACAGACTACACTGTATTGTCAAAAGTATTTGCTGACCCATCCAAATTATCGGAATCAGGTGTTCCAATCACTTCCATGGCCACAGGTGTATAAAATCAAGCACCTAGGCATGCAGACTGTTTTTACAGTTTGGAGCTGGCCCCTTCCTCTTCCAACATGACCGTGCACCAGTGCACAAAGCAAGGTCCATAAAGACATGGATGACAGAGTCTGGTGTGGATGAACTTGACTGGCCTGCACCGAGTCCTGACCTCAACCCGATAGAACACCTTTGGGATGAATTAGAGCGGAGACTGAGAGCCAGGCCTTCTCGTCCAACATCAGTGTGCGACCTCACAAATGTGCTTCTGGAAGAATGGTCAAAAATTCCCATAAACACACTCCTAAACCTTTTGGACAGCCTTCCCAAAAGAGTTGAAGCTATTCTAGCTGCAAAGGGTGGACCGACATCATATTGAACCCTATGGATTAGTCAAGTCAAGTTTATTTCTATAGCGCTTTTAACAATAAACATTGTCGCAAAGCAGCTTTACAGAATTTGAACGACTTAAAACATGAGCTAATTTTATCTCTAATCGATCCCCAATGAGCAAACCTGTGGCAACGGTGGCAAGGAAAAACTCCCTCAGACGACATGAGGAAGAAACCTTGAGAGGAACCAGACTCAAAAGGGAACCCATCCTCATTTGGGCAACAACAGACAGCCTGACTATAATATTAACAGTTTTAACATGAGGACAGTTTCGTTGATGTTATAAACTCTTCATTGATGGAAACTTGAGTGCAAAACTGTTCATGACAACTGCAGTCCTAAAGTTAGCAAGACAACTGTAGTCCTCAGCCATAAAAGCATTACTGTAAGAGTCCAGAGCGTCTTCCAGGTATAACCCTCAACTGTCCTCATGGGGCCGTCCTTCACAGGAGCGGTGTGATAAAACTCCGACCAGACACAGGGCTTAGGATTAGGATTAGGGATTAGGAATGGGATGTCACTTAAGCTCATACGTGAGTCAAGGCAGGTGAGCAAATACTTTTGGCAATATAGTGTATGTTGGATACACCTGCATCTGTACTGATGACTTGAAGAACATTGCCATTGGTCAACACCTTAAGATTGAGCATGGCCTCCTAGACGTCCCTGCGTTGAGCAATCAATTTGTTATTCTACGAAAATGCATTGCGAGGCTGGACTATTTGATTTATGAGATGTTGCTTATCCAAGCAAAAAAGGCAAAATTAAACATCCAGTCTGATTCCGTACGTGCCGAGGTTTTTACTTGATGCACTCTCTTGGGATTTTATAAAAACTTGAACTGACTCTTAATCACTTTCTGAAACGCTGTGTATTTTACTCTGATGATGACGTCAGTGACGTTGAAACATCAGTATATGATATCGCTAGCTTTTACTATTAAATGTATAACAAAAGTTGTCGTCATTAAAATCATTAAACTACACATCAGTTCTCTCTCTCTCTCTCTCACACTCTCTCACACACACCCCAATGTGGCTAATCCTGTCAGTCAGACTGATCTGTAAGGGTTATAAATCACCCAGTGTGACAAAGAGGATAAAAAAAGATATAGCTGCTGTGAAAAAGCTGCTTCACTAACAGGTGTCTCGAATAATTATGCCATTCAGGATGATTCTACAAAATACAACATGGAATCAAATCGATTCATTTTCATCCCTTCACGTGATCTCAGATTATCTCTTAATCAACCCTTAATTTGTACAACCCCGATTCCAAAAAAGTTGGGACAAAGTACAAATTGTAAATAAAAACGGAATGCAATAATTTACAAATCTCAAAAACTGATATTGTATTCACAATAGAACATAGACAACATATCAAATGTCGAAAGTGAGACATTTTGAAATTTCATGCCAAATATTGGCTCATTTGAAATTTCATGACAGCAACACATCTCAAAAAAGTTGGGACAGGGGCAATAAGAGGCTGGAAAAGTTAAAGGTACAAAAAAGGAACAGCTGGAGGACCAAATTGCAACTCATTAGGTCAATTGGCAATAGGTCATTAACATGACTGGGTATAAAAAGAGCATCTTGGAGTGGCAGCGGCTCTCAGAAGTAAAGATGGGAAGAGGATCACCAATCCCCCTAATTCTGCGCCGACAAATAGTGGAGCAATATCAGAAAGGAGTTCGACAGTGTAAAATTGCAAAGAGTTTGAACATATCATCATCTACAGTGCATAATATCATCAAAAGATTCAGAGAATCTGGAAGAATCTCTGTGCGTAAGGGTCAAGGCCGGAAAACCATACTGGGTGCCCGTGATCTTCGGGCCCTTAGACGGCACTGCATCACATACAGGCATGCTTCTGTATTGGAAATCACAAAATGGGCTCAGGAATATTTCCAGAGAACATTATCTGTGAACACAATTCACCGTGCCATCCGCCGTTGCCAGCTAAAACTCTATAGTTCAAAGATGAAGCCTTATCTAAACATGATCCAGAAGCGCAGACGTCTTCTCTGGGCCAAGGCTCATTTAAAATGGACTGTGGCAAAGTGGAAAACTGTTCTGTGGTCAGACGAATCAAAATTTGAAGTTCTTTATGGAAATCAGGGACACCGTGTCATTCGGACTAAAGAGGAGAAGGATGACCCAAGTTGTTCTCAGCGCTCAGTTCAGAAGCCTGCATCTCTGATGGTATGGGGTTGCATTAGTGCGTGTGGCATGGGCCGCTTACACATCTGGAAAGACACCATCAATGCTGAAAGGTATATCCAGGTTCTAGAGCAACATATGCTCCCATCCAGATGACGTCTCTTTCAGGGAAGACCTTGCATTTTCCAACATGACAATGCCAAACCACATAGTGCATCAATTACAGCATCATGGCTGTGTAGAAGAAGGGTCCGGGTACTGAACTGTCCAGCCTGCAGTCCAGAGCTTTCACCCATAGAAAACATTTGGCGCATCATAAAACAGAAGATACGACAAAAAAGACCTAAGACAGTTGAGCAACTAAAATCCTACATTAGACAAGAATGGGTTAACATTCCTATCCCTAAACTTGAGCAACTTGTCTCCTCAGTCCCCAGACGTTTACAGACTGTTGTAAAGAGAAAAGGGGATGTCTCACAGTGGTAAACATGGCCTTGTCCCAACTTTTTTGAGATGTGGTGTTGTCATGAAATTTAAAATCACCTAATTTTTCTCTTTAAATGATGCATTTTCTCAGTTTAAACATTTGATATGTCATCTAAAATCTTCTTAAATCTTGTGTATCTGCTATCTCCCCTTATATTGCTCATTTGATTAATCAGTGTTTTGCTTTAGGCACTGTTCCCATCTCCCTCAAAATTGCTTCAGTTACACCAATACTAAAGAAACCTGGTCTAGATTCTCTTTCACTGTCCAATTACAGACCCATTTCAAATCTCTCTTTCTTAGCTAAAGTAATGGATAGAGTTGTAGCCTCTCAACTTCATACTTTCCTTGCTCATAATGATCTCTATGAACCCTTTCAGTCAGGCTTTCGCAATATGCATAGCACTGAATCTGCTCTCTTAAGAGTTGTTAATGACCTCCTGCTCTCAACTGATGCTGGTCATCTCAATGTCCTTGTTCTCTTGGACCTTACAGCTGCCTTTGACACCGTACATCATGAGAGACTCATTTCCAGACTATCTTCTTTTGGTATTCCTGGCTTAGCTTTATCCTGGTTTCAGTCATATCTAGCAAACAGGCAACAGTTTATTTCTATTGGTGTTCATAAATCATCCACTGCTACTGTTGCTCAAGGTGTGCCTCAGGGTTCTGTCCTTGGTCCCCTTCTTTTTATATTATATGTTTCTCCTGTAGGCCAGATTATTCGTAACCATGGCCTTAACTTTCATTGTTATGTTGATGATATTCAAATCTACATCACTATCACCCCTTCCATAGCCTCTGTTCAGCTGCTAAGGATTTGCATCACTGACCTTAAGCAATGGCTGCATGAGAACTGCCTTAGGCTACATCCACACGACAACGGCAACGAGATGTTATTTAAAAATATATCGCGTCCAAATGGGCAACGATCAGTAAAATATGAGGTCCATATGGCAACGCAACGCTTGCTGAAAACGATGCAATACACATGCCACACCTCTAGGGGCACTGTAAGACGGTCCCTTCGGAGACACCAGAACAATAGAAGAAGTAAGGACGCATGCGCATAAACTATTATACGCGAGACTTCATATTAGTCACAAAGTCAGGAAAATCTGTTCGTAAAATTACGTTATAATGACCAAATACAATGAAAAGTATTTTTCCAGTCTCACCTGTGAAAGGTAATCCCATGTGATCTCGTTTGGACGGCAAACCTGTTGGTACAGTTAAACGCAGCTAATCTTTATTCTCCGCTTTGACCTATCCAATATGGCGGCGAGGATGACGTATGATTCTACGCGGAAGGCAGTGTCTTTAATGGTCCGGAATAAATTGAATGCTACACGTTGATGGATTAATTTGCTCCTCCTCCTTTTTGAGGAATGTATTGTCGGACTTAAACCAACATCTGAAGAGGTGAGATCGCTCCTTTTTTTCCCTATTTTTGCTGGCGGGATTGACTCTGCCCTAAGGGCAGAGTCTCTCTCTCTCTCTCTCTCTCTCTCTCTCACTTTGCACCATTACACAATAAATATTCACAGTGAAAATATTTTGTAAACGCGTTTCATGAACCAAGTTATAGGATTTGTTGACAACTCGCATCGAGTTCGTTACACTTCTACCCGGCGTGAAGCACATGTGGTTGTGACGTCATCATAAACAAATCCGTTCTACTCATCCAGACGACTTCACAACGGCAACGTTGCCAGATCTTTCCACTCTGGAACCCGTTCTCAAAAAGATTGCGTTTTGGGCACCCAAAACGCCGGTGCCGTGTGGACACCAGGCCTAAACGATAAGCAATTGTATCGGAGTCACCTGAATCCGTTGCCGTGTGGACAGGGCCTTAAACTTAATGCTGGCAAAATGGAGGTTCTATTAGTAGGTACCAAAAGACAGGTTCATAATTTCTCCAGTTTTACTATTGATGTTGATGGTGTGTCTATTCATCCTTCCCAAGTTATAAAAAACCTTGGAGTTATCTTTGACTCCACCCTTATGTTTGAACCCCATCTTAAACTAATTACTAAGAATGCTTTCTTTCACCTCCGCAATATTGCACGTCTCCACCCTTTTCTCTTGGAAACTGATGCCAATATGTTGGTCAATGCATTTATTTTTTCTCGTCTTGATTATTGCAATTCTCTCTTTTATGGTCTCCCTGCCACATTGCTCAATCGCCTGCAGTACATCCAAAACTCAGCAGCTAGAGTCCTCACACTCACCAAGTGCACTGCTCACATCACTCCTGTTTTACAGCAACTGCACTGGTTGCCAGTTATCTCTCGGATCAAATACAAAATCCTGCTTTTAACCTATAAAGCTCTTCATGGTTTCGCTCCTTCCTATCTCTGTGAGCTAATTCATTTGTACTGTCCCTCCTGCTCCCTCAGATCTTCTGTCTGTGGACTTCTGACTGTCCCACGTTTTAAACTGGCATCTATGGGTGACAGATCATTTAGTGTTGCTGCTCCTAAACTTTGGAACTCGTTACCACAATCACTTCGTGACTGTTCCACTCTCTCTTCCTTCAAAGCCAACTTGAAAACTTTTCTCTTTACCTCACACTATTCTTCCTTGTGTTTTTTTTTTTTGGTGGTAATTCTTTTGTAAAGCGTCCTTGGGTTTGTGAAAGGCGCTATATAAATTGAACTTATTATTATTATTATTGGGGCGCCTCACAGCAAGAAGGTCCTGGGTTCGAGCCCCGGGGCTGGCGAGGGCCTTTCTGTGTGGAGTTTGCATGTTCTCCCCGTGTCCGCGTGGGTTTCCTCTGGGTGCTCCGGTTTCCCCCACAGTCCAAAGACATGCAGGTTAGGTTAACTGGTGACTCTAAATTGACCGTAGGTGTGAATGTGAGTGTGAATGGTTGTCTGTGTCTATGTGTCAGCCCTGTGATGACCTGGCGACTTGTCCAGGGTGTACCCCGCCTTTCGCCCGTAGTCAGCTGGGATAGGCTCCAGCTTGCCTGCGACCCTGTAGAAGGATAAAGCGGCTAGAGATAATGAGATGAGATTATTATTATTATTATTATTATTATTGTCCCAATTTTTTTGAGATGTGTTGTTGTCGTGAAATTTAAAATCACCTAATTTTTCTCTTTAAATGATACATTTTCTCAGTTTAAACATTTGTGTCATCTATGTTCTATTCTGAATAAAATGTGGAATCTTGAAACTTCCACATCATTGCATTCTGTTTTTATTTACAATTTGTACTTTGTCCCAACTTTTTTGGAATCGGGGTTGTAGCTCGAAGTTCATTTTAGCAGCTTACAGCTACAAAAAAAAAAAAATGCCACAACTCAAAACACATGGCGTGTTTGAGTCACTTCCCAGAGTCAGGCTGATTCAGAATCGAGTCACTTTCTCGCTGCAGTTGAAGTGCACCAGAGTTCACATGGAAGCAGAGAGTGAGATGAGATTTCACTCAGACGCTCTCAGACTGCTGGTTTGCGATCGCTGTGTTCTCATCACTCAGAAGGAAAACACACGCACACACACAGGTTTAATCGAGCGCTGCACAGGTCCACTGAGAGCACTCGAAGAAGGAACATCTTTAGACACCTTAAGACTGAAAGAAAGATAAGGAGCTGATAATAATAATCAGATTCTTGTATCTACACTGAAACACATGCAGAGACACTCATTATAACAGAGAATGATATAATCGAGGCTGGAAGACAATGAATCTGACCCTGAGCTGATTTTATCGAAAACAGCACAACGCAAACGCTTACAGATTCCACCTCTCCATTTCAGAAAGTACCATCTGGTGGTGAATGTAAACTCTGCGCTCAGGCCACACTGTATGCTAATGACGAACGCTCTTCAGATACATCATTCCTTTCACTGTGTGATTTATATTCTGAACATTTGGTAAAGTGTTAGACACATAGCATCTTGTACGCAGATTGTGATACAGAGAAGAAGAAGAAGAAGTTTTTCCCTTAATTTATTCACAGATCTGATTTATTGGCATTGTAATGATACTTATATTTCTTGTTCCTTATCATATATGAGATCACATGTCCATGAACACCAGTCTATCAGCGCTCTCAGTCTCTGTTTGTGTCTAACACAGGAGCATCCTGTGGTCATCACCAAGTTCATCCGTGGAGCCCGAGAGGTGGAAGTGGACGCCGTGGGCAAATCGGGCAAGGTGAGGCAAAATCCGACACATTAACTAGCATGGAGTGTGTTTCCCAAAAACATCATGAAATGAAATGTACTAGTGCACCTCAGAAAATTAGAATATTGTGAAAAAGTTCAATATTTTCCATCAGTTATTTAAGAAAGTGAAAATGTTATATATTATAGACTCATTACACATAAACTAAAATGTTTCAAGCATTTTTCTATTTTAATTTTAATCAGTACGGCATTCAGTACAAAAACATAAAAAACCCCATCTCAAAATATTAGAATATTTCATTTCGAGTTTGAGTAAAACAGTATGAACACAGTGTATCTCTCGGTCTAGTTCAGTACACACAACCACAATCATGGGGAAGACTGCTGACTTGACTGTTGTCCAGAAGATGATCACTGATGCCCTCCACAAGGAGGGTAAGCCACAAAAGGTCATTGCTGAAAAGGGTGGCTGGAAAAGGTGCACAAGCAACAGGGATGGCCGCAGTCTTGAGAGGATTGTCAAGAAAAGTTGATTCAAGAACTTGGGAGAGCTTCACAAGGAGTGGACTGAGGCTGGTGTCAGTGTATCAAGACCCATCACGAACAGACATCTTCAAGAAAGGGGATACAACTTTCGCATTCCTAATATCAAGCTACTCCTGAGCCAGAGACAATGTCAGAAGTGTCTAATCTGGGCTAAGGAGAGAAAGAAATGGACTGTTGCTCAGTGGTCCAAAGTCCTCTTTTCAGATGAAAGTACATTTTGCATTTAATTTGGAAATTACGGTTCTAGAGTCTGGAGGAAGAGTGGAGAGGCACAGAATCCAAGGTGTTTGAAGCCCAGTGTGAAGTTTCCACAGTCTGTGATGATTTGGGGTGCCATGTCATCTGCTGGTGTTGGTCCACTGTATTTTATCAAGTCCAAAGTCAACACAGCCATCTACCAGGAGATTTTAGAGCACTTCATGCTTCCATTTGCTGACGAGCTTTTTGGAGATGCTGATTTCCTTTTCCAGCAGGACTTAGCACCTGCCCACAGTGCCAAAACTACTACCAAATGGTTTGCTGACCATGATATTACTGTGTTTGATTGGCCAGCCAACTTGCCTGACCTGAACCCCATAGAGAATCTATGGGGTATTGTCAAGAGGAAGATGAGAAACACCCGACCCAAAAATACAGATACGCTAAAGGCCACTATCAAAGCAACCTGAGCTTCAATAACACCTCAGCAGTGCCACAGACTGATCACCTCCATGCCACACCGCATTGATACAGTAATTCATGGTAAAGGAGCCCCAACCAAGTATTGAGTGTATAAATGAATATACTTTTCAGAAGTTGGACATTTCTGTATTGTAAATCCTTTTTTTGATTGATCTTAGGGAATATTCTAATAATTTGAGATACTGGATTTCTGATTTTCATGAGCTATAAGCCATAATTATCAAAATTAAAACAAAAAAGGCTTTAAATATTTCACTTTACATGTAATGAATATAGAATATATGAAAGTTTATCTTTTTGAATTTAATTATGAAAAAAAAGGAACTTTTTCATGGTATTTTAATTTTTTGAGATGCACTAGTAGAATATCTTAACAGAGAGAGAGAGAGACAGACAGACAGACAGACAGACAGACAGAGAAAGAGACACAGAGAGAGTGAGACAGAGAGTGTTCAGTGTGATGCTCACTCTACGATGTTTTTGGGAAGCAGCATCAATACAACGAGAAGGTTCTGGGTTTGAGTCGAGGGGCTGACGGCGAGGGCCTTTCTGTGTGGAGTTTGCATGTTCTCCCCGTGTCCGCGTGGGTTTCCTCCGGGTGCTCCGGTTTCCCCCACAGTCCAAAGACATGCAGGTTAGGTTAACTGGTGACTCTAAATTGACCGTAGGTGTGAATGTGAGTGTGAATGGTTGTCTGTGTCTACGTGTCAGCCCTGTGATGACCTGGCGACTTGTCCAGGGTGTACCCCGCCTTTCGCCCGTAGTCAGCTGGGATAGGCTCCAGCTCGCCTGCGACCCTGTAGAACAGGATAAAGCGGCTAGAGATAACGAGATGAGATGTAGTCTGTGGTTTATTTCTGTTGTACCACAACAGTTTCCAGTGATTCCACTTTTTCCAGATAAGAGGAGACATTTTGACCCTTTTATAGCTACTTTAATGCTTTTTAATGTCCTTGAAACCAGTTAGTTCCTGTTATCACATTAGAGCAGCTATAATCTTTCACTGTCTCTCTTTCTTCTTGTGTTGGAAAACGTACTGACTGACACCGACACGGACTCCTTCCATCTACATTGCAGAAATAAATGCCTCCTCATAGAAAACTTCACCACGCCACATTATCAATAGCACTTTTTTCTGTTAAATAGCGACCCCTTTTTAACTTTAGAAGATTATATCAGGATTGTAAAGCGTGAATGAGCGGTTACTATAGAAATGATAACGTATTAGAATGAGTGCACTGATCTACGGTATGTAAACCTGTGATCTGAATTACACTGGGATGAAAAAGAATAAAAAAAAACCCCGAAGACTCAGATTCGGTCCTCTCAGAGTCCTGATTATTACACACAGGGATTACACACATGTGAAACAAAGCTCAGGGCAGACAGAGGTTTCCTAGGAAAAGGTCAGAGCCTGCCAGGAATGAAATTCAGTCAAAAGTGAAGTGTGAAGCACTCGAACCTGATTGAATGTGTGTGTGTGAATTCTCACAGAGCCACACTAGAGCGACTTCATTATGCAGCAGATGGAGGTTTTCATCTGTTGTGGCTTACCTTCTGGAACACGAATGTTATCCTCCCATAATAACAACCTTAATGAAAGCGAACGTTACACACCATGTTCTGAATGCACTTATTCTGCTCTCCCCACTGTTTTCCCAGCTTCTGCTGGCATTTATCATTCTTTTCACTGAGTTTAGCTGAAGCTAATAAACATGCATGCACCATTTTGTTGAACAGAATTGCCTTTTTAATGTTGTTATATTTATCAATCCGTTATTTATAGGCGTGCAATGAGTCACCCGATTCACAATTTGATTTGATTCATGTCATTGGGTTCACATTTTGATTTTCCCATGATATTTTTTTTTGGGGGGCGGTGGTGTAGTGGTTAGCGCTGTCACCTCACAGCAAGAAGGTCCGGGTTCGAGCCCCGTGGCCGGCGAGGGCCTTTCTGTGCGGAGTTTGCATGTTCTCCCCGTGTCCACGTGGGTTTCCTCCGGGTGCTCCAGTTTCCCCCACAGTCCAAAGACATGCAGGTTAGGTTAACTGGTGACTAAATTGATCGTAGGTGTGAATGGTTGTCTGTGTCTATGTGTCAGCCCTGTGATGACCTGGCGACTTGTCCAGGGTGTACCCCGCCTTTCGCCTGTAGTCAGCTGGGATAGGCTCCAGCTTGCCTGCGACCCTGTAGAACAGGATAAAGCGGCTAGAGATAATGAGATGAGATGAGATTTTTTGGGGGGAAAATGAAGAAAAATTTACTGCCCAAAAATTTGCAACATTCATTTTCCTTTTTTTTTTCAACTGAAATATTTGTTTCTTTTTTTTTTTCATTTTCTTAATAGCCAACAACAATTATTTACCCACATTTGTAAAGGTTGGAGTAAAATATAATAGCAAATTCACTAAATATTTATTCTATTAAAAATGAAAAAGTTAACAAATCGGCCTCTTCTTAGTAAACTTGCATAAACATTTGTATGACGTCCATTTATTGACTCTTTTCTTAATCTTTCAGCAGTCTGTAAAAAGAGAGCTCTGATTTCTTGTTAAATCTATTTGTTGTCAATCTCACAACAGCTTTTTCACAGTCTTGATCTTTTTTTTTTTTTTTTTTGCATGTTTGTGTGTTTTTGCAGCATTAGAGCTGTGTTACTTCGGTTTGCGGTTATTTAGCACAAGTCTTTTAGCACAAATCCAAAA
The DNA here is from genome assembly GCF_027579695.1 of Neoarius graeffei. NCBI lineage: Eukaryota > Metazoa > Chordata > Actinopteri > Siluriformes > Ariidae > Neoarius > Neoarius graeffei. Next base: position 7,858,658 of record NC_083577.1, read on the forward strand.
TCTTTTAGCACAAGTTCTAAAGTCTCTTAGCACAACAAGTCAAGTCAAATCAACTTTATTGTCAAATATGCTATACATGCTCGACATACAGCACAGATGAAATTTCAGTCCTCTCTGACCCACAGTGCAAACAGGCAATGCAATAAATAAAAATAGAATAATTGAAAAAAAACAAACAAACAACAATATAAACAGTATAAACACTCTAGATAGGAACTAGACATAGACTAAACACTCAGACAAACAATATAAACAGTATAAATAAACAGTATAAACACTAGATAAGAAGAAGACAGACTAAACACTCAATATAAACAGTGTAAACACTAGATAAGAACTACACACAGACTAAACACTCAAACAGACAATATAAACAGTATAAACACTCTAGATATGAACTAGACGTAGACTAAACACTCATACACACATACACACACACATAAATTGGTTCAAATAACCAAACAGTCAAGGGCACTTGAGGTATAGCAGGTAAACATGAAATAAGCAGTGTAAACAAACTAGCAGCTGTTAAGATGAGGTAGTGCGGAATAGTGCAAATGAGCGAGGTAAAGTGAGATGTGCGGTCCCTGAGTTCAGTGCGTTAATGAACGATGAGATGTATGTGTATGTGTGTGTGTGTGTGTGTGTGTGTTGGGGGGGAAACTGTGAGGATGACATGTCAGATGCTGAAGGGGGGTGTGAATTATTATGAATACTTACTGATCATGTTTAAAGATGTTTGATGGATTTTTTTTTTAATGAATGTTGCCGAAATTCCGATCAAAAACGAGCGACTGTATTTCCCCACTCTGCCATCTTGTGATATGATCAGAAGTGACTGAAGTTATCTATGAAGGTGCCCACAATTCAAGGGTTGTTATGGGTTAACTACAAATACCCAAAGACACCAAAGAATCGGATTTCAGTCCACATTTCAGGGATCAACGACCGATCCTTAACATGCAGAGCAGCAGAAATTCCGGCTTCCAGTCCCTAAGCAATCACAATAAACCCCTTCCTATATCAAGATGAGTATTTTTTTTTTCAGTTATTGTGACCATAATCCAGAGTTGAGCTAAAGAACTTAGAGTTATGCTAAAAGGCTTTAGAACTTGTACTAAAAAGACTTTGGATTTGTGCTAAAAGTCTTTTGTGCTTAATAACCAGACACAGTTACTTCCGCCTATGGTGAAGTCATCTTGCTGTTTTACATTATTGTAGGTCTCTGCCGTCTAAAGAACGCAATTACAGCTTGGAAGAAACTCAGAGATTATGCAGCCTGATAATGATCATTTCTTCATTTTTAATTTCATCAGTTCAAATAATCAGATCTTTACATGCTTAATTAATATACATGTCTTTATCTGTGTTACAGGTCACAATTGTAGGTCAGGCGTAATTTTTCAACCTAGGTTAGAATTTTTAACCCAGTTCATAATTTGCTACTTGTATTAGGGAAACTTAGGATATCGAGGGTTAGGTTTAGGGTTAGGATTTGGGAAGACGCTGTATTTTAAACTACTTGATGACGCAATACGACTGGACTCATTAATACATTCAAAATATATATCCCTCCTTCCACTGCGATTGTTGTTGGTCTAGTGGTTAAGGTGTCTGGTTAAAAACCTAAAGGTTCAAATTGTGATAAAGCATGAGAAAATATATAATTTTTAAAATACTAATTTGGTAGACAGTCAGACAAGAGGAAATACTAGGTAGGTGTAGACAGAGAGGAAGTGGATGGAAGAAAAAGAGACAAGAGAAGCGATGGAAAATCCCTTTTAAGAATATTTAGGAAATTATGAGCTAGGTTAAAAAAAAATTAATCCAGGTTAAAAAAAAAATCACCTACGGTAGGTTGAAATTTTTGACATGCAAGGCAAGGCAGTCTTGATATGGGACATTTAAAGCAGCCAATATGAAATGATTTACAAGTGGGATGTGATAAGTTAGCGTTCAATAAGTGTTTCAGTTTGATTTAAAAAAAAAAAGGCTTGGAAACGACAGAGGCCACACCCATGTCTCACTAACTGGCAGGTGTAAGGAATTACGAGTGGGAAATGAAGTGGGACATGTAATAGTGTGTAAAAATGTACAACACTGTTTTAAGATTTTTTTTTTTTACTTTTAATTTAACCATGAACATCATTTAGAACAAATTTTCGTGTATGGTGGTGGTGGCCAGAAAACAGGTACATTCTTCAGTAAAACAACCCTTAATACAGAAGATTACTTTAAAAATTGTAGACAGGGAAAAATTTGACATACTTATTATACAGTATATGTATATTTCACAATCTCTCTCTCTCTCTCTCTCTCTCTCTCTCTCTCTCTCTCTGTGTATATATATATATATATATATATATATATATATATATATATATATATATATATATATAGTGGGGAAAACAAGTATTTGATCCCTTGCTGATTTTGTTGGTTTACCCACTAAGAAAGACTTGATCAGTCTGTAATTTTAATGGTAGGTGTATTCTAACATGTGGAGACAGAATATCAAAAAGAAAATCCAGAAAATAACTTTTAAATATCTATATTAATTTATTTGTATTTTATTGAGAAAAAGAAGTATTTGATCCCCTAGTAACCATCAAGAGTTCTTGTTAATACAGACAAGTTAGACTCTCCAAATTACCTTGTCACCTAAATTGAAGATACCTGATATCACTAATGACTTGTATAAAAGCCACCTGGCCACAGAATCAATCAGTTTGTCAGACTCCAAACTTTCCAACATGGGAAAGACTAAAGAGCTTTCTGTGGATTTAAGGGAGAAGATTGTAGACCTGCACAAGACCGGTATGGGCTACAAAACCATTAGCAAGAAGCTGGGTGTCAAGGTGACAACTGTTGGTGCAATTGTGCGCAAGTACAAGACTCACAACATGATCATCAATCGACCTAGGTCTGGGGCTCCAAACAAGATCTCACCTCGTGGGGTTTCCAGGATCATGAGAACGGTGAGAAATAGACCTAATACAACACGGGCAGAGTTAGTGGATGATCTTAAAGCAGCTGGGATCACAGTCACCAAGCAAACAGTTGGTAACACTTTACACCGCAATGGTCTAACATCTTGCAGTGCTCGCAAAGTACCCCTGCTTAAGAAAGCACATGTGCAGGCCTGCCTGAACTTTGCCAATGAACATCTGAATGACTTGGAGAGTGACTGGGAGAAGGTGTTATGGTCAGATGAGACCAAAATTGAGCTCTTTTGCATCAATTCAACCCATCGTGTCTGGAGGGAGAGACATGATGCTTATGACCCCAAGAACACCATCCCCACTGTCAAGCATGGAGGTGGTAACATTATGCTTTGGGGGTGTTTTTCTGCACAGGGCACAGGGCTACTTCACCGTATCAATGGGAGGATGGACGGAGCCATGCACCGTAAAATCCTAAGTGAAAACCTCCTTCCCTCTGCCAGGAACCTTAAAATGGGTCGTGGATGGGTCTTCCAGCAGGATAATGACCCAAAGCATACAGTGAAGGTAACCAAGGAATGGCTGAAGAAGAAACATATCAAGGTCATGGAGTGGCCCAGCCAGTCTCCGGACCTGAATCCTATAGAAAATCTACGGAGAGAGCTGAAGCTCAGAGTTGCCAAGCGACAGCCACGGAATCTTGATGATTTAGAGGTCATTTGCAAAGAAGAGTGGACCAAAATTCCTCCTAATATGTGCAGAAACCTGGTCATCAACTACAAAAAACGTCTGAGCTCTGTGCTTGCTAATAAGGGGTTTGCCACAAAGTACTAAGTCCTTTTGGCAAGAGGGTTCAAATACTTATTTTCCTCAATAAAATGCAAATAAATTAATACAAATTCTTTAAAGTCGATTTCTTGATTTTCTTTGTGATATTCTGTCTCAGCATGTTAGACTACACCTACCATTAATATTACAGACTGATCGAGTCTTTATTAGTGGCCAAACCAACAAAATCAGCAAGGGATTAAATACTTGTTTTCCCCACTGTATATATATATATATATATATATATATATATATATATATATATATATATATATATATATATATATACACGCATCTACAACCTCGATATTCTGTATAATATTTGGTTTATATCAATGACACAATGCTACATGGTTTGTCATGCTTTAGTTACAAGATTAATTAACAGTTATTCCACAAAATCGAGTCGTACATGAGCTGACGAGGCGCGTACCAGTAGCACCCAACGAGATTGAGTGGAATAACTGTTTTATTCTATCCACATTCACTGGATTTTGAGAAACAGAGCATTTTTATTTTTATTTCTTGCAAATTCGATAAACAAAAACTTTATACAAAATGTCCGACAAAATAAGTTCCGCTTAGAATGTAAGCAAACTGGCGAAATGACAGTAGCAATTTTTGAAAAATGCTATAATAATAATAATAATAATTCTTGAAAAATAAAAAAAGATACGTTCTTATCATCAAATACTTTCATTCCATATTTTGTTGCTTTTTTGGGGGGGATTCTTCTTCTTTTTCTTCTACTTTACTGTAACATCTGCAAGGCAAGGCTTTTTCACAAAAAATGTTTTTTTTGGTAGTTAATTGGCAAACCAACTTAAAGATGCATTACGGCCACCGATTGGTCTGGAGTGTGGAACAGGAGTTATTGGGGGGAGGAAACAAAAACAAAACTATATTCTTTTTGCTATTTCTGTTTCTTTTAAATACTTGCTAACAATTTTTTGGGATTTTGTTTTCGAGTAGCGTTTTTATTTCATCCTCGGTTGGTTCAGCAACACGCTTCGCCATTTTATTTTTCTCTACTCACAGTATATGAGCTGTGATCTGATACTCACGGTATATGAGCTGTGATACATATTGATATGTAAATCTCAATATCCGTATTGATATTTATATATCATATTTTTGTGATATTTGCATTCTATTGTACATTCTATGTACATATTCATAGTATATTATTTAAGGTATGTGTATATCTTGTTTATATCTTGTGGGTTTTTTTATTTATTTTCTTGACCTCAGTACGTTATTTTATTTTATTTTGACCTTAGTACTTTATTTTATTTTATTTCATTGTATTTTTTATTGTGTTCAAATTTACCGGACTGCTATGACAATTTAATTTCCCTTTGGGGATGAATAAAGTTATCTATCTATCTATCTATCTATCTATCTATCTATCTATCTATCTATCTATCTATCTATCTATCTATCTTATTAGTAGAGTAGCCAATCAGAGCACGCGATTGCTCATATACAGTGAATGTGGATAGAATAATTAACATTTTTGTAGCTTATATCAATCCTTTGTGCTGGATGGAAATAAAGTAAGTATTGCGAATGTTTAATTATCATAAAAGTTGATCATTTAGAACAAATTTTCGTGTATGGTGGTGACCAAACAACCCTTAATACAGAAGATTACTTTAAAAATTGTAGACAGGGACAGTATATGTATATTTCACAATATCTCTCTCTCTCTCTCTCTCTCTCTCTAATATATATATATATATATATATATATATATATATATATATATATATATATAAATAACATGGACCTGCATCTATCTACAACCTCGTCATTCTGTATAATATTTGGTTTATATAAATGACACAATGCTACATGGTTTGTCATGCTTTAGTTACAAGATTAATTAACAGTTATTCCACAAAATCGAGTCGTACACGATCTGATAGCTGACGAGGAGCAGCACCAAGTTTCTGGGTGTGCACATCTCTGAAGACCTGTCCTGGAGCAACAACACTGCATCACTGGCCAAAAAAGCCCAACAGCATCTATACTTCCTCCGCAAACTGAGGAGAGCAAGAGCCCCGGCCCCCATCATGCACACATTCTACAGAGGCACCATCGAGAACATCCTGACCAGCTGCATCACCGTGTGGTACGGCGCCTGCACCGTGTCCTGCTGCAAGACTCTGCAGCGCATCGTGAGAGCAGCTGAGAGGATCATTGGTGTCTCTCTCCCTTCTCTTATGGATATCTATAACTCCCGCCTCACCCGCAAAGCCATCAGGATTGCAGGTGACCCCACCCACCCATCTCACAGCCTCTTCAGCCTGCTGCCGTCGGGGAGGAGACTGCGGAGTCTCTGGGCCAAAACCAGCAGGCTCAAGGACAGTTTCTTTCACCAGGCAGTCAGGAGGCTCAACTCCCTCCCTGTTCTGCCCCTCCGCCCCCCTCTGCCCCCTGCCACAGATTCTGCCCGCACACCCCCCTGCCCCCCCTTCAGCATCTGACATGTCACCCTCCCTCATAGTCCGCCCCCCCCCAACACACACACACACACACACACACACACACACACACACACACACACATACTCTCAACGTTCATTAACACACTGAACTCAGGGACCGCACATCTCACTTTACCTCGCTCATTTGCACTATTCCGCACTACCTCATCTTAACAGCCTTTAGTTTATAGTTTATTGAAATACTGCTTATTTCATGTTTACCTGCTATACCTCAAGTGCCCTTGACTGCTTATTTGCTCCAATTTATATGTGTGTGTGTGTGTGTGTGTGTGTGTGTGTGTGTGTGTGTGTCTATACAGTGAGAGTAAAAAGTATTTGATCCCTTGCTGATTTTGTTGGTTTGCCCACTAATAAAGACATGATCATTCTATACTTTTAATGGTAGATGTATTCTAACATGGAGAGACAGAATATCAAAACGAAAATCCAGAAAATAACTTTAAAGAATATATTTTAAATGATTTGTATTTCATTGAGTGAAATAAGTATTTGATCCCTCTAGCCAAAAGCACTTAATACTTGATGGCAAAGCCTTTGTTTGCAAGCACAGCGGACAGACGTTTGTTGTAGTTAACCACAAGGTTAGCACACATATCAGGGGGAATTTTGGCCCACTCTTCTTTGCAGATCCTCTCTAAATCATTAAGGTTGGTGGGCTGTCGCTTGGCAACTCGGACCTTCAGCTCCCTCCATAGATTTTCGATTGGATTGAGGTCCGGAGACTGGCTGGGCCACTCCATGACCTTAATGTGGTTCTTCTTGAGCCACTCCTTTGTTGCCTTTGCTGTATGCTTCGGGTCGTTGTCATGTTGGAAGACCCAACCACGGCCCATTTTCAACTTCCTGGCAGAGGGGAGGAGGTTGTCCCTCAGGACTGCACGGTACATGGCTCCATCCATCTTCCCACTGATGCGGTGAAGTAGCCCTGTGCCCTTGGCAGAGAAACACCCCCAAAACATAATGCTTCCACCTCCATGCTTGACAGTGGGCACAGTGTTCCTGGGGTCATAGGCAGCATTTTTCTTCCTCCACACATGACGAGTAGAGTTTAGGCCAAATAGTTCAATTTTGGTCTCGTCTGACCACAGAACCTTCTCCCAATCACTTTGTACATCTTTGAGGTGATCATTGGCATACTTTAGGCAGGCCTCCACATGTGCCTTCTTAAGCAGGGGTACCTTTCGGGCACTGCAGGATTTTAATCCATTGCGGCGCAAAGTGTTGCCAATTGTTTTCCTGGTGACTGTGGTCCCAGCTGCCTTGAGGTCATTCACTAACTCCCGCTGTGTGGTTGCAGGCCGATTTCTCACAGTTCTCATGATCATTGCCACCCCACGAGGTGAAATCTTCTGTAGAGCACCAGACCAAGGTCTATTGATGGTCATGTTATACTTCTTAAATTTTCTCACAATTGCACCAATGGTTGTTACTTTAATACCCAGCATCTTGCTAATGTTTTTGTAGCCCATTCCAGATTTGTGCAGGTCAACAATCCTGTCTCTGAGGTCCTGAGAGAGTTCTTTGGTCTTACCCATGTTGGAGAGTTTGGAATCTGTCTGATTGTCTGATTCTGTGAACAGGTGTCTTTCATACAGGTGATTAGTTAGAACAGGCGTCTTCAATTCAGGTAACAAGTTGATTGGGAGTGTCTAACTGGTCTGTGAAAGCCAGAACTCCTAATGCATACTAGGGGATCAAATACTTATTTCCCTCAATGAAATACAAATCAATTAATATATATTCTTTAAAGTTATTTTCGGGATTTTCTTTTTGATATTCTGTCTCTCCATGTTAGAATACATTTACCATTAAAAGTATAGAATGATCATGTCTTTATTAGTGGGCAAACCAACAAAATCAGCAAGGGATCAAATACTTTTTACTCTCACTGTGTGTATATACCTGTGAGTGTTTAGTCTATGTCTAGTTCTTATCTAGAGTGTTTATACTGTTTATTTCAATTATTCTATTTTTATTTATTGCATTGCCTGTTTGCACCGTGGGTCAGAGAGGACTGAAATTTCATCTGTGCTGTATGTCGAGCATGTATAGCATATTTGACAATAAAGTTGACTTGACTTGAGATCCATTTAGTCACCATTGCTTCTGGACTTTTTCCCCAGTACACACTGGTTTAGATCAGTGGAGCTGTAAATTATAAACATTAAGAGCAGTTCGGGTCAGGCTGTATGTCTTCCTACAGCACTGTTTACGGATTTACTTTCTCAGTGATGGTCATAGTTTAATGTCGAAGTTTTTATTTTTGCAGGATACGAAAAGTAGTTTAATAATCCGTAGTGCCAAAGATGGAAAGCTTGCGGTGAAACCATTTTAAACCAGCACTTTAGTTCAATGTCGTTGTTTTACCAACCTGGTGAAGCAACCATGAAGGTTCATCTCTACCTTTAGCATCCGTTTATGGAGCACTTGCATGTGACGTCACAGCCGATCCAGATTGTGACAGACGCCATCTTGTCGGTCAAACGCCATATTCCGCCTTCTACTTCTACTACTGGGTCTACTTCTGCTTTTACTTCTACCTTTTCTTCTGGAAAACCCTACTATATACAATTCTACTACAACGGCTGCGGCTACAAGCTCTCCCTACCTGTGCACGTTTTTTATGTTTTTTGTGTGTATTTTTGCGTGTTGTTCGTCTGTATCGGACTTCAATATCCACTACAACCGTATGGACTTACTGGACATTGGTTTCCAGCAGAAAATGACGGTTTGTAGCGATTTCCATCGCATGCACAACATTCCGGACGAGAAAAAAAAAAACATTCCGGACGAGATAGCGAGACCAGCGGGGTCTCCGTGGATTGTTATCGGAAGCAAAGCGAAGGAGGTGGCACCGGGAGCGGAAGCAAAAGCGAGGCTGCAGAGCCGGCCTGTTGACTAAGCTCAGAAAACAGCCACTCAAACCTCCACTGCTAAGCCTCTGTCTCTCCAACGCCAGATCCATGTAAACAACACGGACGATTTGGAATTACCTTATTCTATTCTATAATCAGCTGGTCAGTGCTATACTCAATACTTAAGTGACTTACCCATCCAATGAGGATTCTTGTTTACAAGATGCCACATCTGAGTCGCTGACAAATCCTGAATTTCTGTAGAGAAAACTGTCCAGAGATTTATAAGCACGCAGTGCTTCACCACTGAACAGCGAGGGAAAGTTAATGAGGTAATTATACACGTCCAGGTATTCCGCTGACAGTTCAAAATCTGGTCGTGAAAACTCCGTCCGGTAAGCCATAAGGGTCACAAATCTGTAGATCGTTTATTTTAGACATATATCTAGTTATCTGTTCATTAGAAAAATGAGCCGTGTAGTCCGTCGGTTGAAATTGATCCATTCTGTACACGAGTGCAGCAGTATTCAGCGGTGTTTTTGACCGACAAGATGGCGGTTGTGTACTTTCCGGTCACGTGACTGCAAGATCTCTATACGGTGTATCTGAGCAGTTAATCAGAGAAGGAGAAGAAAAGCGTAAACATGAGTTTTTTTACTTTTGTGATGGCTTGTTTTATTAACACCTGCTTTTTATTGAAAGAAGGTAAAGAAAAGATGTTTGGACTGATTGAATACGTGATGCCCTTGTAGGTTCTGGCTCACGCCATTACGGAGCACGTGGAGGACGCCGGAGTTCACTCAGGAGATGCCACTTTAATGCTCCCCACCCAGACCATCAGTCAAGGAGCTCTGGAGAAGGTCACAGCTCTTTTTACTTACTCTCGTTTTTTTTAATGAAATTTGTTCAATTTACGCCGGTCTTAGAGAAACCCATACACTCAATACAGTCTTAAGGAAATAAGGCCATGAATCTGATCAGACATTTCACATCTAAAACCCATTCGATATGGAACATTTGTAGTTTAAGATTGGACCCTTCTCTTTGATCAAGTGACACGCCAAATGTTTCTGCTTCCTCCGGATCTAACTCAGTTCGTCATATCGAAGTTTCTTTGGCGTTTAGTTTCCTTAATATCTTCCTCTCTGCATTCAATCCAACGCTGGTAGCGGGGCATGCAGAACCTCGACACTGACGGATGTGCTCTCACGAGGCTCCTCTGCATACACATAGAGTTTAACCTGAGTTATGGGTTCGTAAGGTTTAGTGTAACTTTTTTTTCTCCTTTGACTATTTTCAGGTGAAGACCGCCACACGGAAAATTGCAAAGGCGTTTGAGATTTCAGGGCCGTTTAACACTCAATTTCTGGTGAAAGGCAATGATGTCATGGTAAGTTATTGCTGCTCTGCTCACCATGAAAAGTCTGAGACCATGTTGGAAGTCTGGGATTTTTATTTATTTATTTTTTTGAAATTGGAAATAAACAAAGTTTTAGAAGATTTAAGATTCTGTACTTTTTCTAGGTCCCGATTTCAAATGCTTTGCACAGAACGTCAGGTTCTCCTCATGCCTCATCACTCCACTGGATTTGATCTGAAACGGATCATAAGATTTTTCATAAACTTGTGGAGTCCGTCCCAGCTTGAGTCCACACTGTCATTAAAGCAAAAAAGAGGGCGGAGTAAATACTGAGAAACTCTGAAATTCATGTAAATATTTCAAAGATTCTACTTATCACTCATGCTGTTGTTAATAGTATAATCGGTCGTGAAAAGTCTCATCTCATCTCATTATCTCTAGCCGCTTTATCCTGTTCTACAGGGTCGCAGGCAAGCTGGAGCCTATCCCAGCTGACTACGGGTGAAAGGCGGGGTACACCCTGGACAAGTCGCCAGGTCATCACAGGGCTGACACATAGACACAGACAACCATTCACACTCACATTCACACCTACGGTCAATTTAGAGTCACCAGTTAACCTAACCTGCATGTCTTTGGACTGTGGGGGAAACCGGAGCACCCGGAGGAAACCCACGCGGACACGAGGAGAACATGCAAACTCCACACAGAAAGGCCCTCGCCGGCCACGGGGCTCGAACCCGGAACCTTCTTGCTGTGAGGCGACAGCGCTAACCGCTACACCACCGTGCCGCCCCGTCGTGAAAAGTGTTGTTTTAAATTAGAAAATAATGCGCAATAGAAGCATTTCCACTTGTACTCTCATACGTTTGGACGCCGCTGGATATACACACACTTGTTGCGGATCGGCCGATTTGATCCAAGTTCAATTTGATAAATGATGAGTTGATCATTTCATCGTTCCTGTTAGGATCTAGACCTGGATTTTGAGCTTATGCTGTGATCATCTGGTCTACTACTGTTATAGATGTACAATGCCTTCAGAAAGTATTCACCCCCCTCCCTCCAGGCTTTATCTCTCTCTCTCTCTCTCTCTCTGTCTCTTTTGGATTGCAATATTAAATTTAAATAAATCAGAATGGGATTTTGTTTCTGCTTATTTGGAAGTCACTCTCTCCAGAAACAAAATGAAATAAACTGTTAAGATCCTTTGAACTGTTTGAAAATAATATATTTTAACAGTTTAAATAAATAATTTCATTGATAAATATCCACTCTCGCAGTGTGTCTTGTCCTTTTGCAGCAATTACAGACTGGAGTTGTCTCTATGAGTTTTGCAAATTTTGATTTTGGCATTTTCTATGAGATCTTTTCTCCAGCTCTCAAAAAATACACAGAGAATGTTGTCCAGCAAATTTCAGGTCATGCCATAGTACTTTCACTTGCGTTTAAGTCTGGGTTTTGACTCGGCCATTCCAGTGGTTTTTATCTTGTGCTTTGGCTGATTGTTTTGTTGGAAAGTACCTATATTTTAATCCAAAATGCAGATGTCTGGCTGACAGCAACAGGTTCTCCTCAACAATTTGTTTCAGCTCCTCCTGCTGAAAAGCCACCCTCGAGCATGATGCTACCACCACCATGCTTTATTACAGGAATGGTGCGTTGAGTTACATTTGAGCTGTATTTGGTTTGCACCTAATATCATACTTTGGCTTAAAAAAAAAGGCTCAATTTTTGCCTTGGTGGATAACAAAATATTTTTCTAAAATCTTTTTCAGTGTGAGCTCTCGAAAATTAATAATTGGCCTAATTTAGGCTGTTACAAAAAAAGGGGTGAAAAGTAATCAATTAATGAGGTTTTTTTTTTATTTTCAAATAATTCTGAGGATATTGAGATGTTATTTCATGGACACAAGTATTTTACTGGGAAATACACCACTCGTATTTTTCATAGAAATTATATCCGGGACATGGAGAACCAAAACCGTGACATAAATCTCTATCTATCACTCGTGAGGAAATCGATGGATTGTTTCGATAAATTTGGGGACTTTTTGTTTGTGAATGTGTCGATATAATAAAAAGAAAATCACACGTTGGCTTGAAGATATGAAGTTTATCTTCTCGTGTTGAAAAACTCACATTTTTCATACGAAATACATGGCGGATCTGAGGGACATATTTAAATAATATTGGCTGGCGTTGAGTGGTATATCAGATATATTCCATTCAGCTAGCATGATACTGAATGAGTTGAAGACGAGTAGCTGAATGGAATATATCTGATATACCACGAAAAAAGCCAGCTATTATTATTATTATTATTATGCATACACATTCCTTTCGGGTGTTCAACACATCTTTCTCTTTCAAAATTCTCTCAAAATCTTGCATATTTAATGAAGCAAACCTGGCGGACATGCTTCTTTACAAATTGTCGGTCGCTCGCTAGCACGGAAGTTTTACGTCTCCGACGTGTGGCATCATGTTGTCTTGACAACCGTGGAATATCATAAACCATATTCAACGCTCATTCTCCATTGGGTAGAGTGGTGTAATACATGTATGATAAGCGGTATGGAAACAATACTGCATGCTATCAAATGGAATGAATGAAACCCGCTAGAAGGGAATAAAACAAATGTTTTTATTCCATCGAAAAAGTGTCCTGTATGTACAGTAATTCCTGATATTTCACTCCAATGACATCACTCCCAGTGTTTTCCCGCTGACTGGATGCACGTGGTCAATTTTTTTTTTTTTTGATTAACTTGCATTTAGGCGGCACGGTGGTGTAGTGGTTAGCGCTGTCGCCTCACAGCAAGAAGGTCCTGTGTTTGAGCCCAGCAGCCGACGAGGGCCTTTCTGTGTGGAGTTTGCATGTTCTCCCCGTGTCCGCGTGGGTTTCCTCCGGGTGCTCCGGTTTCCCCCACAGTCCAAAGACATGCAGGTTAGGTTAACTGGTGACTCTAAATTGAGCGTAGGTGTGAATGTGAGTGTGAATGGTTGTCTGTGTCTATGTGTCAGCCCTGTGATGACCTGGCGACTTGTCCAGGGTGTACCCCGCCTTTCGCCCGTAGTCAGCTGGGATAGACTCCAGCTCGCCTGCGACCCTGTAGAACAGGATAAAGCGGCTAGAGATAATGAGATGAGATGAGATATATCCATGTAATATAAAGTTGCAAAATGAGCAGGAAAGAAAAAAACAATCCCAGTCTGATATGCTTAAGTCTGATGCTGCATTACAGCAAATAGTGACAATCACTGGGGGTGAAAACTTTCTGGAGGCACTGTATATACAGTCAAAGACTGTCTATAATGTAGACATGTTCCCAAACAAAGCAAACAGTAAATGAAACTTGATATGTTATATTTAAATAGCTATTTTGTAAATATATGGGGTTTTTTTTAAACCACCCATTGTAATTTTAAAGGTCCCATGGCATGAAATTTTCACTTTCTGAGGTTTTTTAATGTTAAAATGAGTTCCTCTGACCTTCTTAAGTCACCCCAGTGGCTAGAAATTTCATAATGTCTAAACCAAACTATGCCCAATATTTGAGAATGGCGCGTCAAAATGGTGCGTTGAGAAGCTCTTCCCTTGCCGATGTCAGCAAGGGAGATGATCCCCACACCCCCCCTCTGGATTCCCACCCACTGTATGGATTGCCCCGCCCAGTTGTAGTGAGGAGACCATAGAGGACACAACAACATGGCATCACCTAAGCGAGCGAAACATGGAAATTGCGCTGTACATGGATGTGACAACACAGAAAAGAGTCTGTTTTTACTGCCGACGGGAGAGCCCCTGAAGACGCAGTGGCTTAATTTTATTTACTCCAATAATACGCCGTCGAGTCTACCTAAGACGGTGTATGTTTGTCGGAAGCATTTTCCTGAGGAATGTTTCCACAACTTGGGACAGTACAGGGCAGGTTTTGCACATCAACTGTCACTGAAGCCTGGGTCCGTACCAAGCATCCCTGCCGCATCAGCCACAAACACCGAACAAGTAAGTGTACAACTGGTCGTTTTGCCGTGTTTTAAAATCGGTGCATTAGTCTAGCAATGGCTACATTAGCTGTGCAGCTAACCGCTTCCTGCAGTTAGCCAGGTACTCTGCGCTACAAAACCAAAAAGCATGCAGCATGCTCTGTTATAATAGCCAATCAAAACAGTTTTTACAAAGACACCCACATTCTTTTTTTTAAGTCACTCGTTCATTTTATTTGTTTGTTTGTTCAGTAAAAACCCAAACATTTGTTGAATTTATTTTATTTCCTCGCGTCGCACCTTAATGACGTCAGCGCGCGGTATTTTTCCCTTCGCGGTTTGTTCCTTCTCTCTCGCCATAGTAAGACACCCACATCCGCTTGTTCTGACCCACTGGAGGTAGCGTCACAGTGCTGTTAGCCAATCAGAGGTAACACGTTTACATGTCATGAATATTAATGATAAGACCCGCCCCCACCCTCTACCCTTCCCCGCCTCCTGCTTCTCATTAGCAAAACGACGCACTGGGAAAAGCGCTGAAATGGGGCTTTCTCCCAGGAGGCTATATCTACGTGCCGAAGGTTCATTTCGAGAAAGGCTGCGGATATAACATCCGGAAACCTCCACGAGCCCGTTTAAAGCATCAACAAACCACCACGCCATGGGTCCTTTAAGGCATTTAATGTAACATGCAACTGTCCATGTGACTGAGTCACTGATATTATATGATGCTTGTGTGTTGCACAGTAGGTACAGTACTAATATTAATTTAGTCTTATTCAGATAATCATTAGTTGAGGTGATCAGGCAGCTCGCTCGATTATCGGATTGATGAATAAGGCTTTGCGGTTTTTAGGTAACATGATAAGCTGCGTTTTTTTTTTTTTTTCAATTCACGAAGAGAGGAAAAAGACAGGCTGGTGAGCGAACGACTGTTTAGAGAAACAAGAACTTGTTTTGTGGACATTCCACAACATTAAATGGACGTATCATTGGATCAAAAGTACGGTATGATGTGTCATTCTTTACGAACTAAAATGCTTCAAAGATGTGCCATTTTTGGAAAATAAACAATTTGGTGTGGTAACTGTGCTCCATCACACCAGGCTGTTGTTGATTATTTCCCTATAACAGCATATCTCCACTGTTTTACAAGGGGCGTTCAATAAGTAATGCCCCTGACCCACTTCCCATAGCAGTAGAGCAACGAAACTTGGCACAGTTATTAGTCTTTCTCTACATAGGAACCACCCAGAGTTATGCATTTCTCCCATCGTTTGATGCAGCTCTGGAGACCGTTTTTGTAGAACACCCCAGGTTGGTCCTCCAACCACGACGTGACTTCAGAAATCAAGGCTGCATCATCTGGGAAACACTTTCCTTTCAAAAACAACTTCATGGCTGGGAAGAGGTGAAAGTCAGAGGGTGCAACGTCAGGAGAGTAGGGAGGATGGGGGAGGATTTCATAGCCACACTCCCGTGCTTCTGATCTGGCGACAAGCGAGTTGTGGACCTCCTGCAGGAGGAGGATGCTGATCTTGCCCCGCCTCTTGATTTTGATAGCTTCTCTTAATTTCCTTAAAAGTGAAGCATAATAGGCTCCTGTAATTGTGGTACCCTTTGCCAGGAAATCTGTCATAACTACTCCGTCCTGGTCCCAGAAGACTGTGAGCATGACCTTGCCAGCGGAGGGCTGCACCCTTGCCTTCTTTGGAGGTGGTGAGTCCAAGTGCTTCCACTGCATTGACTGGGCTTTGGTCTCTGGATCATAGTGATGGACCCAGATTTCATCCTGTGTAATCAGTCTTTTGAAAAACTTTGACTCATCTTCTTGGCACATCTCCAAATTCATCCTCAAGCACTCGACGCGTTCTCGCTTCTGGAAAGGTGTGAGCAACCTGGGAATCCATCTGGCAGACATCTTATGCATATGCAAATGGTCATGAATGATAGTTTCCACAGACCCTGTACTAATCTTGACCTCTTGGGCTATTTGGCGAATAGTAATGCGCCGATCTTCCAAAATGGCAGCCTCAACTTGATGGACACATGCCTCGGACGGACAGATATTGCACACTTATGGCACAATTTATTCCTCAATGACTCATTGTTAGTTCATCCGGCTGACAGGTGATGAGTTTATGCCAGCATGTGTTGTCCGTCGTCCGTCCAGTGTCGTCCACATTTCATGAAAATCACTTCTTCTCTCTCAATTCTTCACTGATTTTTATTCTTTTTGGCAGGAAGGTGGGTCTGCCTGGGGTGCATATAGCTTCTACGCAGATTTGCATAATTGCAGTTAATAATGAAGATATGGAGTAATTAAGCCCTAACGAGCAGCTTTCACACAAATCGCTTCTTCTTCCTCAATTCTTCTCTGATTTTGATTCTTTCTGGCATGAAGGTAGGGCCTTCATGCACCCTAGGGTGCATAGAACTTCTAGCCAAATTTGATTTCTTATAATACATAGGGCCAAATTACTCAATTCTGATTGGTCAATCAAGGAGGGCTTTTTTCCTTAACACAGGGCCGTATTTCTGAAATGCTATTGCCTAGTTCGTTGCTTGGTTACGGTTACAAAAATTAGCAAATTTTGTCAACAAAATGCTTTTGTAAAGAAGTTCCAATAAAATTTTGTAAACCACTTTCAAAATCCTCGCGTCGTGTCGCCGTGTCATGATGAAAGACGCTTTAGAAACTGATTCAAACGTGCAAGATAGTCTCGCGCCCTGATTGGTTCAGAAAACGTGAATGACAAATGTTGTGAACTTGAATGGCTTCCGAAGTATGAATTTGGCCCTTTATATTATAAACAAGTAATCATATGGTTCCTTGTAAAATTAAGGATCAATTTCACTCATGATTTCAAAGTTTTGAAGTCGCTTCAAAACTTCGAACTCACTCGTGAAATTAATCCTTAATTTTACTCGGCCCCATACGATTACCTATACTAACAGGGCTGGAGTGAGCTATGCCGTCATTGGCAGTCTCATTAATATATTTCCTGCTTTAAAAACATATGAATTGTTTTGTTAAGACTTTAAATGCAAGCTTGTTGTTGTTAAATTGTGAATAAAATTATAACAGCGACATATACAGTGCCTACGATCACTACGAAATAATTTACCACTTCCATTCACATTGCTAATTATCTCTCATTCTCAGAATCCAGCACTTGGTCCACACTTAAAATTAGTTTGATAGTATTTACTGAATGAGTCCATCAATGACGGCGTAGCTCATTCCAACCCCGTCTAGTCCAGAAGGAACGATCTAAAGTGGGGCACCTTACGCAATAAATGTCGCAAGCTATATACACTATATAGCTACATACAGAAGCTATATGCACCCTAGGAATACTGACCTATTTGCCAGAAAGAATCCAAAACGGCGAGGAATTGACCGAGAAGAAGCGATTTTTGTTGAACGGCTCATTAAGGCCTGCTTGATCCATCCTGGTGCCCTGTGTCTGGTCGGAGTTTTATCGCATCGCTCCTGTGAAGGACGGCCCCATGAGGACAGTTGAGGGTTACACCTGGAGGACGCTCTGGACTCTTACAGTAATGCTTTTATGGCTGAGGACTACAGTTGACTTGCTAACTTTAGGACTGCAGTTATCATGAACAGTTTTGCACTCAAGTTTCCATCAATGAAGAGTTACAACATCAACGAAACTGCCTTCATGTTAAAACTGTTAATGTTATAGTCATGTTGTCTGTTGTTGCCCAAATGAGGATGGGTTCCCTTTTGAGTCTGGTTCCACTCGAGGTTTCTTCCTCATGTCGTCTGAGGGAGTTTTTCCTTGCCACCGTCGCCACAGGTTTGCTCATTGGGGATAGATTAGGGACAAAATTAGCTCATGTTTTAAGTCGTTCAAATTCTGTAAAGCTGCTTTGCGACAATGTTTATTGTTAAAAGCGCTATACAAATAAACTTGACTTGACTTGATTAAGGCTTAATTAGTCCATAACTTTATTAATAATTGTAGTTAAGCAACTCTGGGTAGAAGTTATATGCACCCTAGGTACCCTTACCTTCATGCCAGAAAGAATCAAAATCGGTGAAGAATTGAGTGAGTAGAAGCAATTTTCGTGAAATGTGGACGACACCAGATGGACAACAGACGACGCATGATGGCATAAACTCATCTCCTGTCGGCCAGATGAGCTAATAACTAAAAAATAATACTCAATATGATGCTGTAAGATGCACAATTAAATAATGAGCTGTCTAATCAGTTTCGGATCTCCTCAGGTGATCGAGTGTAACCTGCGTGCCTCACGCTCCTTCCCGTTTGTGTCTAAAACCATCGGTGTGGACTTGATTAACGTAGCAACCCAGGCGATGGTGGGAGAACCGCTAAACGAGTCCTCGCTCCCAACGCTGGAGAACCCCATCATTCCTGTAGACTACGTTGGCATTAAGGTGGGTGTGTGTGTGTGTGTGTGTGTGTGTTATTTCCAACAACGGGCAGTTTTATAGTATCACTACCATTTTCACGCCTCTTTAAATGAGCCAGGCCTTTAACCGCCCTTCTCCTTTTGAAAGAACTTCAATTACTGCTCAAGCCCTAATATCATTCACCCATTTTTCAACCATCCTCAGTGTGAGAACTATTCCCATTATTAACTGCACAAATGATAATGTAAATAATGTGAAAGTGAGACTGATACCCCACTCTTCAATTAAACAACTTGTACTCTCCAAACACTTTTCACCGCCTCACAGCGTTCCATTCGTCTTTAAATGACACGGGCAGTGGGGGCTTCACGTGTCTCCAGCTAGGTGTTAAATTACCAGAAGTAGTTGAGACACTGACTTGTATCAGTAGGTTTGGAATTGGAGTCTAGGGCACTTGCTGCTTGAGCGCTGTCTCTGCTCTCCCAAAGTAATTTCTGGTATAATTACAGAAGAGTGGAAGTACAATGGCTGTGATGAAGACGCAATCGCGTAGGAATAATCCTCTTCTCCTGCCACTCTCCCAGTTTTAAATACCTGGCTAGGCTGCTGAGAGGAATAGCAAACATGGCTGTGAATATTCTCGAGGCCTTTGGAGAGGTGGAGCTGAAAAACAGGGAAGCTGGGAAATAGACAACCACATTTGTCACATGGAACTACAGGATGTACAGTAAATACCAGTCCCTTTTACAACCCTGATTCCAAAAAAGTTGGGACGCTGTGTAAACTGTAAATAAAAACAGAATGCGATGATTTGCAAATCACGGAAACCCTATATTTCATTGAAAGTAGTACAAAGACAACATATCAAATGTTGAAACTAGGAAATTTTTATTGTTTTTTGAAAAATATATGCTCATTTTGAATTTGATGTCAACAAAAACGTTTGAAAAAAAAATTGGGACCGGGGCGTGTTTACCACTGTGATCCATCAGCTCTACTTTTAACAACGCTCTGTAAATGTTTGGGAACTGAGGAGACCAGTTGCTGTTGTTTTGAAAGAGAAATGCTATCCCATTCTTGCCTGATATACAATTTCAGTTGCCCAGCAGTTTGGGGTCTTCTTTGTCGTATTTTGAGCTTCATAAAGCGCCAAATGTTTTAAATGGAAGACAGGTCTGGACTGCAGGCAGGCCAGTTTAGCACCCGGACTCTTTTACTACAGAGCCATGCAGTTTTACTATGTGCAGAAAGCAATTTGGCATTGTCTTGTTGAAACATGTATTGCTCTGAAACGTGTATATATCATTCAGCATTAATGACGCCTTCCCAGATGTACAAGCTACCCATGTCGTGTGCACTAATGCCCCCTCATACAGTACCATCACAGATGCTGGCTTTTGAACTGTGCGCTGATAACAAGCTGGATGGTCCCTCTCCTCTTTAGCCTGGAGGACGTGGTGTCCATGATTTTTAAAAAGAATTTCTAGAGAACTTTTCCACTTCTCAGTTTCAATATTTGATATGTTGTCTTTGTACTATTTTCAATGAAATGTAGGGTTTCCATGATTTGCAAATCATCACATTCTGTTTTTATTTACAGTAGAGACAGTGTCCCAGCTTTTTTGGAATTAAGGTTGTCTCATCTCATCTCATTATCTCTAGCCACTTTATCCTGTTCTACAGGGTCGCAGGCAAGCTGGAGCCTATCCCAGCTGACTATGGACGAAAGGCGGGGTACACCCTGGACAAGTTGCCAGGTCATCACAGGGCTGAATTGGGGTTGTCTCATCTCATCTCATTATCTCTAGCCACTTTATCCTGTTCTACAGGGTCGCAGGCAAGCTGGAGCCTATCCCAGCTGACTATGGACGAAAGGTGGGGTACACCCTGGACAAGTCGCCAGGTCATCACAGGGCTGACACATAGACACAGACAACCATTCACACTCACATTCACACCTACGGTCAATTTAGAGTCACCAGTTAACCTAACCTGCATGTCTTTGGACTGTGGGGGAAACCGGAGCACCCGGAGGAAACCCACGTGGACACGGGGAGAACATGCAAACTCCGCACAGAAAGGCCCTCGCCGGCCACGGGGCTCGAACCTGGACATTCTTGCTGAGGCAACAGCGCTAACCACTACACCACCGTGCTGCCTGAATTGGGGTTCTATGTTTTTTTATTTTTATTTTTTTTATTTTCCTTCACACTCTTCTCTCTGAGTCAGTCAGTCAATCTAAGTGCTTTATTAAGGTTCTGAGGTCCTGGGTATAAAATGTCATTTCCGGTCACCTGAAGAAATGGAACACAATGACACTATATGGATCTGTACCTGGATTTCTGTACCATTTCTGTGTTATTAAATTTGGATATTTCTAATGAATGTAGTCAGGACTGTTAGTACTGTCAGTACTGCAGACCTCCACCAAGGCCAAATGCAGTATCTCACAATGTTCACAAAAGTGAAACTAAATATATGGAGCTGTCCCGGGACTCGGATGTGCTCCATATTTTAAAGGGTTTTTCCTTGGCCCATGCTACGCCTTTCCACGAAGTTTCATGAAATTTGTGTCTGTTGGGTAGTGCAATCAGGCAGACAAAAAAAAAAAAAACACACCAAAAACATCACCTCCTCGGTGGAAGTAAAAACAGACAAACTTAAAGAAACAAACAATTGTATGTTTCTAGCAAAGTTTCCGATGTGTTTGCGCCATCAGCAAAAAGCTAAATGAAAGAGTCTGCCTAGCGTCTTTATCTTCTCTCTGTATGTTTAATCACGGGCGGCACGGTGGTGTAGTGGTTAGCGCTGTCGCCTCACAGCAAGAAGGTCCGGGTTCGAGCCCCGTGGCCGGTGAGGGCCTTTCTGTGTGGAGTTTGTATGTTCTCCCCGTGTCCGCGTGGGTTTCCTCCGGGTGCTCCGGTTTCCCCCACAGTCCAAAGACATGCAGGTTAGGTTAACTGGTGACTCTAAATTGACCGTAGGTGTGAATGTGAATGGTTGTCTGTGTCTATGTGTCAGCCCTGTGATGACCTGGCGACTTGTCCAGGGTGTACCCCGCCTTTCGCCCGTAGTCAGCTGGGATAGGCTCCAGCTTGCCTGCGACCCTGTAGAACAGGATAAAGCGGCTAGAGATAATGAGATGTTTAATTGCATGCTGCCTTTTCCTTAAGGATATATCTTTATATTACATCTTTACTCTGATTTTTTTTCTCCACATACTGACATGTCCTTCTTTGTACACCGATTAATCCGCCAAGTAAAAATCGTTGTACTGTCAACCAAATTGCAGTCTGCCTTCAGGATTCAGAGCAAGTAGAGTGCTAGTCAGAGCAGCAAGGTGAATCACATTACCTTAATTTTTTTTTTTTCCGCTCTGGTTGTGGTAAGCAGCTTGTCTGACTACAAATAAAAAAAATAGAAATTGAAAATACTGTTCTGTATTCCACAAAAAAACACTTCAAATAGGCCTTGAACATATTTGGATCCGTACCAGAATGTGGCGGTAGCAAGGATACGTCCATGCAAACCCTCCATTTGGGAAATTCTTCATCAGAGACGCCAAAATAATTAGTATTAATTATTAAGATTGCCTTAATTTGTCAGCTCAGTGATATTGCTAAAGTATGGAATCCAAGGCAAAATGTACTGAAAACCATACTTAAAAATCATCACCACCCAATTATAGCAGTGTGGCTTCTGATAAATATTGGTTTGAATTTTAAGAAATGAAAGTTCATGTTTTTTTTTTATGTAACTCCGTTACTGACTTTTCTTTCCTCATAAAAGATTTTGCATTCAGACTTTAACATAGCCAATTTTTCTATGCTTTTTTAGAGTCAAAAGATACCCCATACAGTGTGACATTTTTATTAAATACCATTATCTTGAGTACTGCAACTAAAAAAGTTACCATATTTTGCTGTGAATATAATGCTGTGGGCGGCATGGTGGTGTAGTGGTTAGCACTGTTGCCTCACAGCAAGAAGGTCTTGGGTTTGAGCCCAGTGGCTGATGAGGGCCTTTCTGTGTGGAGTTTGCATTTTCTCTCTGTTACCCCTTTTCCACCAAATCAGTTCCAGGGCTGGTTCGGGGCCAGTGCTGGTGCTGGTTCACAACTCATTCAACTTGCGAGCCAGCTGAGAACCAGTCTGCCTTTCCATAGCTTGGGGTACTAAGGGGAGCCACGTCATTACGTCACTGTATGCGTCAGTTACGTCGCTGCGTTTGCATAAACCTTGGTGCGAACATCGAAGCAACAACAACACCGAGAAGAAGAAGAAGAAGCAACAACAATAATGGATGACTGCTGCTTTACTGCATCCATGATATCTCGTCACTTATTTAAAAATGGCGACCTTTCGCGATCTTGCTATTGTTGGTCTTAACAACTCCGCCCCCCCTCTGACGTAAGTGGTTCTTTCCTCTGGCCCAGCAAAGAGTTGGTGCTAGCCTGGAACCGGTTTTTCTAGCCCCAGAGCCAGTTCTTTGTCAGTGGAAACAGAAAACCCGGTTCCAAACTAAGCACTGGCCCCGAACCAGCCCTGGAACTGCTTTGGTGGAAAAGAGGCAACGTGTGGGTTTTCTCTGGGTGCTCTGGTTTTCCCCAAAGACATGCACGTTAGGCTAACTGGTGGTTCTAAATTGACTGTAAGTGTGAATGGTTATTTGTCTCTATGTGTCAGCCCTGCAATGACCTGGTGACTTGTCCAGGGTGTACCCCGCCTCTCACCCATAGTCAGCTAGGATAGGCTCCAGCTTGCCTGCGACCCTGTAGGACAGGATAAGCGCTGCAGATAATGGATGGATGGTGTTTGTTTTTTTTAATGGACTGATGACAAAAGTTTTGTAGAAGGCAGTTAAATGGGCCTTAAGTTCCTGAATATGGACGTGTAATTACCATCTCTAAATGACAGACAGGAAGGAAGCTATGACTGCGACGTGACCACGACCCTGTTTAAATCTAATACAGCAATGATATTTAACAATTATTCCACAAAATCGAGTCGTACATGAGCTGATAGGCGCATAGCACCGAGTTGTCTATAAGCCATGTACAACAAGATTGAGTGGAATAACTGTTTTATTCTATCCACATTCACTGGATTTGGAGAAACAGAGCATTTTTATTTTTATTTCTTGCAAATTCGATAAATAAAAACTCTATACAAAACATCCGACAAAATCATGTCCACTTAAAATGTAAACAAACCGGCGAAATGACAGGAGCAATCTGTGAAAAATGCAATAATAATCTCATCTCATTATCTGTAGCCACTTTATCCTGTTCTACAGAGTCACAGGCAAGCTGGAGCCTATCCCAGCTGACTACGGGCGAAAGGTGGGGCACACCCTGGACAAGTCGCCAGGTCATCACAGGGCTGACACATAGACACAGACAACCATTCACACTCACATTCACACCTACGGTCAGTTTAGAGTCACCAGTTAACCTAACCTGCATGTCTTTGGACTGTGGGGGAAACCGGATCACCCGGAGGAAACCCACGTGGACACGGGGAGAACATGCAAACTCCGCACAGAAAGGCCCTCGCCGGCCACGGGGCTCGAACCTGGACCTTCTTGCTGTGAGGCGACAGCGCTAACCACTACACCACCGTGCCACCCCTGCAATAATAATAATTCTTGAAAAATAAAAAAATGTTCTTACAATCAAATACTTTCATTCCATATTTTATTGCTTTTTTTGTATTTTTTAGGGTTTTGTTTTCTAGTAGTTTTTATTTCATCCACAGTTAGTTCAGCAACACGCGCTGCCATTTTGCTTTTCTTTACTCATGGTATATGAGCTGATAGCCCAGTAGTAGAGTAGCCAATCAGAGTGCGCAATTGCTCATATCCAGTGAATGTGGATAGAATAATTAAATAATATTGGCTGGCTTATATCAGATCTATTCCATTCAGCTAGCATGATACTGAACAAGTCGAAGAAGAGTAGCTGAATGGAATATATCTGATAGACCATGAAAAAAAGCCAGCTGATATTATTATTATTATTATTATTATTATACATACACACTCTCTTAATATCAGCATTCTCAAAGGTCAGTGCTAGCTTACTCGTGACTCGATGCTGTTAGTGTGGCAGTGCAGTCACCTTCCAGCCGGTGTAGCATTCATCAGTAGTGTTAGCAAGGTGCTAACCGAGAGCTACTAGCACAGGTTAACGACCAAGAAACTAAAATTTCTGCCTCCAGACTCTTCTTCCATGCATGCTCACCACAGTATTTTTCACTCATACTTAAGTATTCATTTTCCTGTGCAATTTATTTAGTTACTTTTAAAATCAGCATCAACACCTACACACAATGGAGCTACCTGGTAGCCAAAATTCTCTCAAAATCTTCTGTATTTAACAAAAGCAAAGCACACAGTGGGGGCTTGTTAGTCTGAGGGGGCCTTTCTGTGTAGAGTTTGCATGTTCTCGCTGTGTCTGTGTGGGTTTCCTCCGGGTGCTCCGGTTTCCCCCACAGTTCAAAGACATGCGGTTAGGTTAATACAGGATGGCCTTGGGCTGAGGTGCCCTTGAGCGAGGTACCGAACTCCCAACTGCTCCCTGGGCGCTGTTAGCATGACTGCCCACTACTCTGGGTATGTGTGTGTGCTCATCACTGCTTCAGATGGGTTAAACGCAGAGAGGAATTTCACAAGCATGTGATGAATAAAGTTGTTGTTGTTCTTCTTCTAGAAGCAAACCTGGCAGCCATGTTTGTTTACATATTGTCTCAGTTGCTCACTAGCATGGATGTTTTATATCTGCGACATGTGACGTCATGTTGTCTTGACAACCATGCAATATCGTAAACCATATTCAACGCTCATTCTCCATTGGGTAGAGTGGCGTAATACATGCAGGGGTTAAATTGGGCCGGGGCTGTCCGGGGCTGAGCCCCGGCACATAAGCTCGGAGCGGATGGCATATGATCACGCACACATCAAAAGCAACAAACCCTTTTCACGATTTTCAGTTCTGAATAATTAAATATCGTTTTATTAATCAATAAACCCATGACTTTTATGAGATAGATCATAGTTTTCCTGATAACAAGACGACCTGTCAAAGCTATTTAGAACAGAACTTTTTTTTTTTTTATTTTTATTTAGAAAAGAACTTGCGATCAGAGATTCTGGTTTCTGGAACACTGCGTGGTTGCCAATTCCGCTTTTTATAAGCGACTTTGGGGTTTCTTTTTTTGTGAGCTCGCTTTAAAAAAAAAATCAGAAGTCGTGGTTTGCGGGTTTTTGGGCTTGTGTTTCAGCGTTGTGACTTGTTTATAATTTTCTCCGTACACCGTCTCCCCTTTTACCTGCATACGATCCTAATCCATCAGAGGTGCTTGAACGAACTGTCTGTGCATTTGGCGAGTTCAATTTCCAGGGGAAAAAATAATACTGATCTAAATATGTTGTGTTTTTATTTTTAGACAGTATGTGTTTAGCAAAACACATACTGTCTAAAAATAAAAACACAACATGTTTAGATCAGTATTATTTTTCCCCTCTTCAGTATTATTTGATATTTTGTTTTTAATAATAAAAAATATGATAATGATTATGTTCACTGTATTTTTAATATTATTAGTGTTTTATTATTTATTGTTAATATTTAATTTAATGTTAGTTAATTATTATTTATTGTTAA
This sequence comes from Neoarius graeffei, assembly GCF_027579695.1. Lineage (NCBI taxonomy): Eukaryota > Metazoa > Chordata > Actinopteri > Siluriformes > Ariidae > Neoarius > Neoarius graeffei. The sequence goes on from NC_083577.1 coordinate 7,885,210, forward strand.
TATTATTAGTGTATTATTAGTGTAATTATTATTGTTATTATTATGTATTCAATTATTTATTTGGCATGTGGTGCTTTTTGTATTGTCTAGAACATACATAAGATGAGCATATTATAGCAGCAAAATAGAAGCACAATCATTTGAATGCAGCAAAAGTTTTGCTGCATTCAAATGATTGTGCTTCTATTTTGCTGCTATAATATGCTCATCTTATGTATGTTCTAGACAATACAAAAAGCACCACATGCCAAATAAATAATTGAATACATAATAATAACAATAATAATAAATGCTTCCAATGTTATAGTGTTGTTTGTATTTGGTTGCATTCACTGCATGAATATATTTGATTGACAATTTGACTGACAGTGTTTTGGCATATTTAACATTTATCCTCCAAAATAAATCAACTGTTTTGGTTTAAGATTGTGCAAGCCTTCAAATTTTCTCACTGAACATTTCTCCTTCACATTTTTCACCTGTAGGCATGTGACAAGATTTAACATGATATTGCTCAACCTACCTCTGTAAAGTCAGCTAACAACTTATTAAAATGCACCAGAATTCAGCAAATAACATGTATGATAATAAAAAACTTCTGGGGGAGGACCCCCAGACCCCCCACTAATCATTTCCTTCAAACCAATGTACAACAACCTGTACAATCTGTTACATTGGCCAACCAATCTACATTCAAACTGCCATAATGTGTAGGGGGGCACTACAAGACACACATAGGCCTACAACACACAGATAAGGTGTATATCTCTGTGCAATATGATATGGTTATCAAATTAGAGGGTTATTTTCCAAAAAGTATATTGGGGCAGGGCGGCGGGGGCAGGGGCGGGTACGAGGCAGAGCCCCCCCACATAACCAATCCCAATTTAACCCCTGAATACACGTACGGTAGGATAAGCGATATGCTAACAATATTGCATGCTATCGAACCAAATGAATGAAACCCACTAGAAAGGAAGAGAATACATGTTTTTATTCCATCGAAAAAGTGTCCTGTATGTACGGTATAATAATTTATTATAGACCCTACAAAATTTCAAGCACTCGCTCTTGAGATATTATGAGAATCATGGATGGATGGACAGATGGACAACCCAGAAACATTATGCCACCAATTAATGGCAGAGAGCATAATTAATAGCCCAGACACAAAATCCTGCTCACCATGGTAACTGATTTGTCCACCTCAGGAATCCTCATGGAAACCAAGCCAGTGCAAATGTGGCCAGTTCAGCTCTGTTCGAATGACTACATGTCTCATCTCATCTCATTATCTCTAGCCGCTTTATCCTGTTCTACAGGGTCGCAGGCAAGCTGGAGCCTATCCCAGCTGACTACGGGCGAAAGGCGGGGTACACCCTGGACAAGTCGCCAGGTCATCACAGGGCTGACACATAGACACAGACAACCATTCACACTCACATTCACACCTACGCTCAATTTAGAGTCACCAGTTAACCTAACCTGCATGTCTTTGGACTGTGGGGGAAACCGGAGCACCTGGAGGAAACCCACGCGGACACGCGGAGAACATGCAAACTCCGCACAGAAAGGCCCTCGCCGGCCACGGGGCTCGAACCCGGACCTTCTTGCTGTGAGGCGACAGCGCTAACCACTACACCACCGTGCCACCCGTGACTACATGTAATACGTTTAATGTTGCCGGAACTCGCTCTATTTCTGTCTTTCTGTCCCATGACCAGAATTCTGTCTTGCATTCCCTTTTAGCAAGCTCATAGTTTGGTATTGTAGATTTGGCCAGACAAATGAAAGCCTCCTCCCTGTGAGAGTAGTATCTTTATTATAAATAATACCTAAGATTGGAAGATTTATGACAAACTTTGAATGAACTCCATAAACAATGTATAAGGAATTTATTTATTTTCAATTATTATTTTTTTTCAACTCATTTCAACACAAAAACCCCAGTCTCCTCCAGACAACACACACACACACACCGACAGCCATCGCACTGTTTGACAAATGCTCCTGCCACTGTGGGTTTGCTTGCTTGTAAACACGTCAGAATGTGTGAATATATTACACTTTCTCTCCGTATCCTTCTCTCGGACGCTGTCTCATCTCATCTTCCAGTAACAGACGTTCCAAGCAGCTTCAGAACTCCAGCGCCCAGAGACAGCGTTGTGTGCTGGGTATTTCTGCGCTCTGTCTTCTCTCCAGCTCAGGGGAAAAAAAAAAAAAAGCATGTGAACATGGATTTTCTCAGACTAACAAACCCCCACTGTGTGCTTTGCTTTGCTTTCCTGAAGTGCGCAACGAACATTTTAAATTACAGCTTGTGGAGGAAAAGTAGTTTGGAAGGGAAACACAACGTGACGACATGCTCAGCCTTTTCTGAGTTCATGGAGAGGTTGTGTTTTTGTGTTGCACGCTGTGTTTCTTTGACTGGGCAAGTTCATGCGATGACCCTTAACCTTCAACTGACCAAGCTATTTTAGCGACTAATATGACCAGGTGGGGTCATTTACGAGTGGCCAGACAGATGCTATAAAATATATAAACATAGTTAGGTATCTCATCTCATTATCTCTAGCCGCTTTATCCTTCTACAGGGTTGCAGGCAAGCTGGAGCCTATCCCAGCTGACTACAGGCGAAAGGCGGGGTACACCCTGGACAAGTCGCCAGGTCATCACAGGGCTGACACATAGACACAGACAACCATTCACATTCACACCTACGCTCAATTTAGAGTCACCAGTTAACCTAACCTGCATGTCTTTGGACTGTGGGGGAAACCGGAGCACCCGGAGGAAACCCACGCGGACACGGGGAGAACATGCAAACTCCGCACAGAAAGGCCCTCGCCGGCCCCGGGGCTCGAACCCAGGACCTTCTTGCTGTGAGGCGACAGTGCTAACCACTACACCACCGTGCCGCCCCTAGTTAGGTATGGTTTACAACAAGTTTTAATGCAGAAAGAAGGTAAAGAGACACCGTATAAGAATAATATAATGTAATCTAGACAGTCTTTGTTATGTCTTACTGGAACATTTACTTAATTCAACAAAATGTATCATGAAAAGAAAAGTATGAGCAAAAACATCCATTGCAGTTTTGATGGGATCTTTGTAACATCAAAACTAGTGACTAACTAATATGCTAATCATAGGTCGCGTTAACCGACAATTGTCCGTCATTGACGGATTTTTTTTAGCTATGACGGAAAAATCTGAAGGCCGTCGGTCATTTTGACGGATGTTTACCGTTACCATTACCAATAACAATAATAGCCTAATAATAACAATAATAAAACATAATGAAACACACAATTGAAATTATTGGCAAGTTGTGGCAGAGTTTTCTTACATACAGTATACATAGTCTTCACTGCCGTCACTTTCAATCTGAGCCGACGTTGCGGCAGTCTTGATGTTCAGTGCATAGGCTGCTCATGTATATACCGTAGCCACTGCGCAAGGCTGTTCCCCCCATCGCGCTCCTGACCGCGCTCTGACTTTTCTACCACTAGCACAGTGAGATGGATTAATGTTTCCCTTCTCTGCAGAAGACACGTCATTTTTGCTCTTAAAAAAAGAGATGCATTGGGTTGTTTGTGTCGTTTCCCTGCCTGTACAATAGCGCTCATTTCGGCTAGTTGTTTTCTTGTTTTTAAAATGAAACAAATGTCGATTTATTGTATTCTTCCCCAGCAAGCTTAGGAACATCACTGCTCGAATATCTGCTAAACTATCATTTTAATGAGAGCACGGGTAGACAAACTAACATTTAAACATAACTTCGTTTTATTTAAGACCTTCCGTGTCAGGTTCCAGGCTCCGCGGGGTGCAGCTGCACCACTGGTGCAGAAAGATCGCATGCTGCAGGATTTCCTCCCTATGAAGAGAGGACTAGCAGGGTCGGGAAATCCAACTTTCAGAGGCTCTTGCCGGCTTCTGATCACTTCCCTGGGAGAAATGTTTCCCGACTTCAGAACTTTGGCTGAAGTGGCGCTGGTTATTCCAGTCTCCAGTGTCGCAGCAGAGCGCGGGTTCAGCCTTCAGAATAAAATTAAAACGTCAATGAGAAGTCGTCTGTCCGAGGCAAAGACGCAAAATTTAATGACAATTGCCTCGGCAGCAGTCTCCATTGACGACTTTGATTATGCACAAGCGAGCTCCCAATTTAAATCCATGCGGGCCAGAAGGAAGGTTTGAGCTCACGCAAACAGGTCAAATTAGATTGTCACTTAAATCGTTGTAGTGGACTGTTCATATTTGAACTGCAATTGTCTTGCTACGTTGTAAAATAACATTGTTCATATGCCCGTTAAGGCACAACAGCCGCAATGTTTTTAGCGGAGGGAAAATGGGTTCACAAGTGACTGAATGTCAGAATCTCTGTTCATCTTTTTGCATCATAAATACATAAATAAATGATTAAATAATACAAGCTTGTTCTGTGAATTAATTTTTAAATGAAAATGAGTCCATGAAAACACAAGTTATTAAATATATAGCATTTATAGCCTATATACATTGTCATTTAAAAGTTAAAATAAAATGACAGATAATAATGGACAATGACGGAATTTTTACGACCCTGTCCATCAAAATGACGGACGATGAAAAAGTCAAACGTAACCACTGATGCTAATACTAGCTAACATGCTATTTCTAGCGAATATGCTAATATAAAAATTTATCATCTCCATCAATTGAGCTATTTTCATCATCACTTTGGGCCTCAAGTATCTGTCTCAGTGCTTCTGCAGCTATAAATCTAGCTATTCTTGATCTACTTGCCATGGTTCACTGCAACAAAAGTACAACATACGGTACAGATAAGTAGGGGAGAGTGGGGAGGAGTGAGCCGCTTTTTTTATTTTTGGACCCCTAGCCAAAATAAAAGGGCTGAAGTTAAAATGATCCTATGCAAATGAAAGGTATTCAGAGTAGTTGCAACACGAACCAAGTTGTACAACTAATCGTGCAACCATCAGTTCTACAGATGGGAGAAAAAGCCTGTTAATTTTATGGCTCACTCCTCCCGATCTAAGGGAGGTGTGAACCACCCCATGGGGAGGACTGGACCACTGGCTTGAAATCATGAACAAATGACATTTGTCATGAAATACAAACTTTTATTTGAACTGTAACAAATGAAACGTATTAAAAAAAACAAATCAGACTGTAAAACTTGTAAAACAGTAAAGATATCAAAAAAATCTAAAATCTTAACAAAAAAAGTCCAGCTATTATAAGTTTTTTTTTTGTAGGAACACGTGTTTGCACAGCAGCATTACAGTCTATAAAACATAATTAAACCTGAGGCCTGTCTTTAGCCGAAACGCCAAAATAATCTGAAATGAGATACTAGTAATGGGCACGCTTAGCCAAATAACCAACTAACCTGAAATTGGAACTCAAGGCTTCTTAAAGCCTACAACAGAAGTATAGGTACCTCGTATGCCATCCCAGCATACAAAAATGAACGTGTTAAAAGACCACATCAAACATGAACTGGTCTAAAGTACGTTTGATGCCAACGACTGGTTGGTAGGATTATTGGTAATCTGTGGATTATAGCCCCATACCTTAATTACATGTAAAAGTATTAGTACGGTAATGTATCACCATGACACAAGATTAGTTAAGGGAGGAGTGAAATGCACTGTGTGGCTCACTCCTCCCAAAACGACCCGCCATTGCTTCTGATGTCGACCTACATTTGAACGGAAGGATGTGGCCCAGGTTATGTCATCACACAATACCATAGTACATGCCTAATAAACAACAACAACAATGTGATTGTTATCTTGGTTTATTAGACAATAGGATGAAAAAACATGTTAAGTGAAATATTTACTTACTACCTTGAATTTTAGACTTTTGTTCTCCTATTGTGAGCAGGGTGCCAGGCTTCCATTGAATCCACTGTGGGTTGAAGTCAGGGGAATTCCCTGGTGACTTCATATGACAAGTTAACTGGGATAAACCCTGGCTAAATTTAGAAAAATTTTAAGTGGTTCACTTCTCCCCATGGCTCACTCCTCCCCACTCTCCCCTACTCGGTAAAAGCAAAATTTGATAAGGAATTACTGCAAGAAATCCTATGCTTCTTTCTGGGGTCATAAATGACCCCACATAATTTTTCATTACTCTTGCCACACCATTCGGCAAGATCATGGATCATGGATCATGGATCGGTCCCTGCAAAAACCTGTGAACAGTTGTAGGACAAGTTAACTGATGATTCCATGGCAGGAAATATTTTTCGGATCAAACGTATAAAAACTGCACACAAAATTATATGCCCGGGGTCATAAATGACCCCGCTCGGTCGCTTGAGGGTTAAGACCTTGAAATACATATTTTCCATAACAGCTTTTCAGGATGTAAAAGCTTGTACATGTTGATGATGAATCATCAGGTGCGTCAGCTGCCTAGATTTCTGACGGTATTAGAGGGGGGGGAAAAAAAAAGACATGGTGTACCACTGTGAACATCATCATGGTCTTTGACTCAAGTCTAATACGGTTTAGCACTTTTCTTATACAGGCACGCCTGATTCAATTAAATCAGCTATTTAGTGCGAGGAAACGATTAAACTGCACACTGTGCTGATCCTCCAGGACGGTAGTCAGAGAACTCCAGAGGGTCTTTACTTAATGACCTTCCCTTAATTTAATTTTGCTACACTATTGATTTTTCCTCTCCCAGGAGTCTTCTTGGTCATCAATAATGACGGAGGCCTTTTAGCAAGAAATCTGCCTGTGGTTGGATCACATCTAACTGTCGTTGCTGTTAAAAACAGAAGATCATGGATGCCAGTTCTGGGCCAGGATATGTGTTTCAAGAGCCCATCAAATGTGGATCAGCGTTTATTGCATTACCTTCCCAGAACTGGTACCACAAATTTGGAAGCACGCAATTATCAAGAATGCCTTTGTATTCTGTAGCATTACAATGGAACTAAGAGGCCAAAACCTGTTCCAGCATGACCGTACCCCTATAGACAAAGCGAGCTCCATGAAAACATGGTTTGCAAACATGGGTTGCAGTGGAAGAACTTGAGTGTCCTGCATAGAGCCACTGATTGGAACATGACTTTACACTGGACCTACTCACCCAACATCAGTGTCTGGGCTCACTAATGCTATTGTGGCTGAATGATCACAAACTCCCACAGCTAGGCTCCAAATCTAGTGGAAACCCTTCCTAGAAGAGTGGAGGTTATTATAACAGCAAGTGGGTATAAACAGCATACCGTATGGGTGTGATGGTCAAGTGTCCACATACCTTTAGCCATGTAGTGTAACATCACATTTTACAAGACCCAAAGCTGACATTTACCGACTTTTAAGTGTGTACTCGGCTCTAGTCTGAATATTTTTGTGTATGTCCCAGTCAGCAGTTTGTTCATCGGGGAAAGTTTGAGTTGCCAATTCACCTACCAGCATGTGTTTTGGGGGTGGAAGGATGCCAGAGAACCCGATGGAAACCGATATGAACACAAGGAACTCCACACAAACAAAAATCCCGAATTCAGGATTGAACCATGGACCATGGAGTTGCGAGGTACTGACACTACCTTCTGCAACACCTGAGAGTTTGGAGAAGCTTGAGGCTGCATGGTTAGAAGGTTTACTGAAGCAATAACAATGTCCACCGTCCAAACTCAGTCAAAGGCCAAGCAAAATGGTGAAGGTCAAAACACGATCCAGTAGGGCAAATCCAAAGGAGAGTAAACAGGAATACAAGGCAAAGGTCAAGCAATCACAGGGCTCAGATCTTGTGCATGATTTGAGGCAAGACTTCGTGCTGTTTGTGTGTGTGTGTGTGTGGGGGGGGGGGGGGGGTGGTGGTGGTTGTCATCCTTATATACAGAACAGTGAGTCAACAAAGATGAGGGACAAAGGAAACCAAAACCAAGGGCATGGAAGGTAACAGAAATAGGGATAACACTAGTGAGGGGACAGAAGAGTGATGAATCCGCATAACATACCTGAAGAACTGAACACACTTTGAGGGAGATGTTTACAGAAAACCTGGCTTTGCGTGAGGTCGACCATTCCAACTATGTTAGCATCATATTTCCTTTTCTAAAGAAGCAAACTTGAGAATCACTGGGGGAACATTTGGGGTAAGTAGAAACTAAAACTGAGTTGGAGATGTTGACAGAATTGTCCCTGAGTATGCTGAATTTGTTGCGATCACACAGTGCGTCGGGGTGGTCTATCTTGTCCTGATGAGAATTTTTAATGGACGCATCCCCGAGCACAGCGGGATTAGTGTGAGATGCTGGTGTTTATTACCCTCGTCACATTAACATTCATAAGCGAGGCTGGCTTATTCTGAGCTGATTAGACTCTTTCAAGGATATGTTCCTCCAGTGGCCTGGACGTGACTACTCTGATAGAAGCGGGGACGCAAATCACCTGTCCCACCGTCCCCTGTCTCATCTCTGCTCCACCCCACCTCTCCAGCTGCTGTAATGCCACACTTCTGCCTCCTCTCTTTTCCATCCTGTTTCTCTCATTACCTTACTCTTCTGCCCCCTCATTCTTGTCTCCTCACTCTCCTGTTCCCTCACTCATTTGCTCTGTCTTTCTTCTGTCCCCTCATTTGTTTGTTCCCTCTATCTTCTCTTCCTTCACTCTTCTTTTCCCTCATTTTCCATCCCTTCTTTCTTCTGTCTCCCCATTCTCCTGTCCCATTACTCTTATGTCCCTCATTCTTGTCTCCTCGTTCTCCTGTTCCTTCACTCATTTGTTCCCTCTATCTTCTGTCTCCTCACTCTTCTTTTCCCTCATTTTCCATCCCTTCTTTCTTCTGTCTCCCCATTCTCCTGTCCCATTACTCTTATGTCCCTCATTCTTGTCTCCTCGTTCTCCTGTTCCTTCACTCATTTGTTCCCTCTATCTTCTGTCTCCTCACTTTCGTGTTCCCTCACTTGTTTATTCCCTCTATCTTCTCTTCCTTCACTCTTCTGTCTCCTCACTCTTCTTTTCCCTCATTTTCCATCCCTTCTTTCTTCTGTCTCCTCATTCTCATGTCCCATTACTCTTCTGTTCCCTCACTCTCCTGTTGCCTCATTGCTGCGAAACCTCGTTCTCCTGTCTCCGCTTTCTCCTGTCCCCTTGCTCTTCCATCCACTCATTCTCCTGTCTTATTATTCCTCTGTTCCCTCATTCTTCCTTCTCCCACCTCCTCACTCTTCTCTCCCCTCACTCTTCTCTTCTGCTCCCTCATTACACTTTTTCCCTTAGTGTCCTGTCTTCTCATTCTTCTGTCCTATCATTCTCTTGCTCCCTCATTCTTATGCCCCTTACTCATCTGCCCCTCACTCTGCTGTCTCCTCATCCTTCTATCTTCTCATTCCTCTGTCCCATTTTTCTCCTAGTCTATCATTCTTCTGTCTCATAATTTTTCTGCCTCATCATTCTTCGGTCCCCTCACTCTCCTATCTCTTCATATTTCTTTTCTCTCATTCTCCTGTCCCCTCACTCATTTATTCCACCACCTTTCTTCCCCCCTCATTCTCATGTCCCCTTACTCTTTTGTCCCCTGATTCTCCTGCCCCATTATTCTTCTGTCCTGTTATTCTTGTCCTTGTTTCAAGACCCTGTGGACCCCCTTCATACACTTTATACACAAATTCCTTGGGTTTGTCTCCTGTACTAACTTTTCCTCTTGTCAGTCCATCCCCTCTTATTTCTATCCACTCTCCTTTGCCCATATATATTGTCCTCTTTTTTTTTGTATGCCCACTCAATCAATATTTTTCATGTCCCTCTGTCCTAGGTCTCTCTAACTTTCCTCTCCATATTGTCCATGCCCTCTTTCCTTTTCTCTCCCATCTCCTTTCCCCCATCATCTTGCCCTGTCCATTCACCATTCTGTCCCTTTTTCCTCTCATCATTTAACCTCACACTCTTCTGCCCCTTATATTTCCATTCTATCTTATGTTGTTCTGTTTATCCTTTCTTTCATCCCTTATGTCCACTTATTCCTCTCCTAACTTTCTTCTCATGTACTTTCTTTTTTCCCTCTTCAGAGTTCCATTTCCTTTCCTTCCTTATCCACCATCCTCTATTTTCCATCTCATCTCCTCCTGTTCCTGTCCTGCTTCAGGTAACCAAAGCTGTCTGTCTCTAATTGAAGTGATGAGGATGAGCCACCCCAAAGGGCACTCAGCCAACGCTTCTCAAACTCTGTTAAGTTCAACTGCTGCCCGGTTTTATCCTGCTCCAAAAAAACAAGTGGAAAAAGGTCGCCTGCTATGCTCTCCTTTCATGTTGAAAGTGTGCGGCGTCTCTGATAGCAGCCTGTCGTCACTGCTGAATAACAAACAGCCACTTAAGAAGCTCGTTCTGCATTCCTTCTTCTTCTCAGCTTAATGCAGGAGTGGTTTCTCAGCGTCAGTTTAAATGTCAACATAGAGAAAGTGATTCGTATCTCGGTGGGGTTGTTAGTGGTGTAACAAACAGGCATTGTGGGGGCCCGTAGAGGTAGCTATTTCTCCACTGAGAATGCGGGTGGGTTTGAGGTTTGCACACATTTTCACATTTCCACCTGTAGGTGGCAGTGGAATGAAAGATTTGTAGTATTTGACTTTAAGGGTCCATTTTGTACATTGGTTTCGATTTCAGTCTTTCAGTAACATTATTATCTGGATATTTTTAGCTAAAATGTTCAACACAGCAGAAATCTAAATGAAATATCACACTAGTCATTTCAAAACCATCTCTCTCTCTCTCTCTCTCTCTCTCTGTGTGCGTGTGTGTGTCTAGGCTCCGATGTTTTCCTGGCCACGTCTGAGAGATGCCGACCCTGTCCTGCGCTGTGAGATGGCCTCCACTGGAGAGGTCCAGAGACGCTGTTGCTCCTAATCAGCCTTTCCTCTTTAATCTGTTTAGTGTCCAGTGGACCATGTCTCTCCACACTGTCTCTCCTTTTCTTTTCTCATGTTTTCTTTCATTTTCTCTTTTATGTCCATCTTCTCTTCTCTTCTGCCATCCATCTCTTTTTCCGCTTTCACAGTTATTTCTTCTCTTCTCTTCTCTTCTCTTCTCTTCTCTTCTCTTCTCTTCTCTTCTCTTCTCTTCTCTTTTGTCATCTATCTTTCTCTTCTTTCATCTTCTTTCATATGTATTTCTTCTCTTCTGGCCTATTGTCTCTTTTGTTCTCTCTTTTCACTTTCCCTTTCTCATCTGCCAATTATCTCTTCTCTTTTCATGTTCACTCTTCTCTGTTCCACCCATTTCCTCTTCTCTTCTCTTCTCTTCTCTTCTCTTCTCTTCTCTTCTCTTCTCTTCTCTTCTGTCATTCATCTCTTTCTCTTCTTTCATCTTCTTTATGTATTTCTTCTCTTCTCTTCTGGCCTATTGTCTCCTTTGTTCTCTATCTTTCCACCTTCCCTTTCTCATCTGCCAATTATCTTTTCTCTTTTTATGTCCACTCTTCTCTGTTCCACTCATTTCCTCTTCTCTTCTCTCATCTATTTTTATCTTCTTTCATATGTATTTCTTCTCTTCTCTTCTGGCCTATTGTCTCCTTTGTTCTCTCTTTTCACTTTCCCTTTCTCATCTGCCAATTATCTCTTCTCTTTTCATGTCCACTCTTCTCTGTTCCACCCATTTCCTCTTCTCTTCTCTTCTCTTCTCTTCTCTTCTCTTCTCTTCTCTTCTCTTCTCTTCTCTTCTCTTCTCTTCTCTTCTCTTCCCTTCTCTTCTGTCATTCATCTCTTTCTCTTCTTTCATCTTCTTTCATCTTCTTTCATATGTATTTCTTCTCTTCTCTTCTTGCCTATTGTCTCCTTTGTTCTCTCTTTTCACTTTCCCTTTCTCATCTGCCCATTATCTCTTCTCTTTTCATGTCCACTCTTCTCTGTTCCACCCATTTCGTCTTCTCTTCTCTTCTGTCATTCATCTCTTTCTCTTCTTTCATCTTCTTTCATACGTATTTCTTCTCTTTCTTTTTCTTCTCCTCTGGCCTATTCTCTCCTTTGTTCTTTACCTTTCCACCTTCCCTTTCTCATCTGCCAATTATCTCTTCTCTTTTTATGTCCACTCTTCTCCATTCCACTCATTTCCTCTTCTCTTTTCTCATCTATTTTTATCTTCTTTCATATGTATTTCTTCTCTTCTGGCCTATTGTGTCCTTTGTTCTCTCTTTTCACTTTCCCTTTCTCATCTGCCAATTATCTCTTCTCTTTTCATGTTCACTCTTCTCTGTTCCACCCATTTCCTCTTCTCTTCTCTTCTCTTCTCTTCTCTTCTCTTCTCTTCTCTTCTCTTCTCTTCTCTTCTCTTCTCTTCTGTCATTCATCTCTTTCTCTTCTTTCATCTTCTTTATGTATTTCTTCTCTTCTGGCCTATTGTCTCCTTTGTTCTCTATCTTTCCACCTTCCCTTTCTCATCTGCCAATTATCTCTTCTCTTTTTATGTCCACTCTTCTCCGTTCCACTCATTTCCTCTTCTCTTCTCTCATCTATTTTTATCTTCTTTCATATGTATTTCTTCTCTTCTCTTCTGGCCTATTGTCTCCTTTGTTCTCTCTTTTCACTTTCCCTTTCTCATCTGCCAATTATCTCTTCTCTTTTCATGTTCACTCTTCTCTGTTCCACCCATTTCCTCTTCTCTTCTCTTCTCTTCTCTTCTCTTCTCTTCTCTTCTCTTCTCTTCTTTCATCTTCTTTCATATGTATTTCTTCTCTTCTCTTCTTGCCTATTGTCTCCTTTGTTCTCTCTTTTCACTTTCCCTTTCTCATCTCCCAATTATCTCTTCTCTTTTCATGTCCACTCTTCTCTGTTCCACCCATTTCCTCTTCTCTTCTGTCATTCATCTCTTTCTCTTCTTTCATCTTCTTTCATACGTATTTCTTCTCTTTCTTTTTCTTCTCCTCTGGCCTATTCTCTCCTTTGTTCTCTACCTTTCCACCTTCCCTTTCTCATCTGCCAATTATCTCTTCTCTTATGTCCACTCTTCTCCGTTCCACTCATTTCCTCTTCTCTTCTCTCATCTATTTTTCTCTCTTTTTAACTTCTTTCGTATGTATTTCTTCTCTTTCCTTTCATTTCCTTCTCTTCTCTTCTGTCATTCATCTCTTTCTTTTCTTTCATACTTATTTCTTCTCCTTCTCATCTCCTTCTCTAGCTGACTAATAGTGAATCATGCCATTGTAATGCCTGCTGTAATGTAATCGTTTCAAGGTGTTTTCAGCTCCATTGTGTTTTTGATGATGATGATGACTGTCTCTCTATGCAGGTTGCTTGCTTTGGACCAGATATCTACTCGGCGTTTTTGAAGGCGATGCTCTCCACAGGGTTCAGACTGCCTCAGAGAGGAATCCTCATTGGTATCCAGGTGAGTGTGTGGAGTAGTGCTACAGCACAACAATGTTTATCTTTGTTTCCGCTTCACAGAGCACAGGTGAGAGTGAATAGTCCTTCTCCCTCATCACTCTGACTGCTCTGTTCACTTGTTCTGTTCGGCGTCCATGTCCTTTTGAAGTGCTCAGATACTCAAAAGGCATGGAGCTGGAACATACACACTGTACTCTGGACCTTTTCAACACTGCTTTACTCCTCTTTTCACATTTTACAGCTTTTCACCTGAGGGAGTGATGCTGTATTAGCACTATTCAAAACTTTATTTCTAAATCGTATACTCACCTCAGAGGACCCTGCAACACCACATCGACATTGACAGCTTTATTTCAGCTTGCATACTTTATGAAATATTATATACAGACCAGGCTGGAACTGCATTATCAAATGGATCACTTCGAACATACAGCTCTATTTTGAAGACTTGAATCTGAGAAACAAAGGCATTCAGATTCTAGGGTGTTTTTTTTTTTTTTGGTTCTGCAATGCCGCTTTGTCGATTTTTTTTAGATAAAACCGAGTCATATATTATCAGAAACCATAGAAACAAGCCATCATGTGATCAGAGATAAGTGTGCTAGAACCCTTACCTTCCAGCCCCTCCACATAAATATGTATTGAATAAGTATTCACCCCCAAATTTCAAATAATTGGATTTTTCATTTGATTTGCTCAAGTCTAACATTTGAAAGTGCAAACTAGTTTTGTTGTTATTATTATTATTATTATTATTATTACCTCCGCCAAGGAGGTTATGTTTTCGGTAGTGTTTGTTTGTTGGTTTGTCTGTTAGCAACATTACGGAAAAAGTAATGAACGGATTACTCTGAAATTTTTTCCAGAGGTGTGACTGGGCACAAGTAACAATCCATTAAATTTTGGCGGTGATCCAGATCATCTTCTGGATCCCGGATTTTTTTAAAGGATTCTTGGCGGAGGTCTGCGCTCTCCGAGTGCTTTTCTAGTTATTATTATTATTATTATTATTATTATTATTATTATTATGACACAAAGGTTAAGCAAAAAAAAAAAAGAAAAGGAAAAAAAAGAGCAAACAGTTGATGGTTGCATAAGTATTCATACCCCAGGGTCACCTTTGGCTCCAACTGCAGTCTTCAAGTCTCTACAGGCTTTGCACATCTGGTTCTTGATATTTTTGCACCGTATTCTTGGCAGAGTTGCTCCAGCTCTGTCAGATTAAATCAAGGCTCTGTTGGTGAACAGCAATTTTCAAGTCTTGCCAAAATAAATTTGCAAACTGTATTATCCCAAACTGTGCATGTGTCCAATTCACATAAAAGCAGTCTCAGAAATTGGTTCATAGAAATTGTTGCTCTGAATTGGGAAACTATTCACAAATAAATCCAAGTAAACCTTTTTATCATGCACTTATTTGTTTACAATTCAGAAATTCATTAGCAAGCCAAATGGGTGAGTGAATGTTCCAAGGTGCTGCCCAGTCCCTTGTTTTGGTTGACATAAAGGTAATTGTCTTGGCTAAAGGGTGTTGGGCACCATAATATAATGAGGTTAACTAGTTAAAGACATTAATGTAGGCTAAGGGTAATTGATATAATGTAGGCTAAGGACAATCACGAGCATTGATATCTTTTCTTGATGTGTTTAACCATGCGGTGGCTGCATGTTGTGCTTAAATATGCAGGTGATTTAACATGCTTCCTATAAGGCAACTATGTTATTGTCCAAGGACAGGGCAATCAGACGGCTAAAAATGAGTCAGGGCCCATCCTTAGAGCTGTGCAGAGAAATAAATGATAAGATTCGGAAGATGAGAAGAAGCTGACAAGGACAAAGTGCTCAGAAATCATTGAAGTGGGAACCAATGAAGTGTCCAAGGTTATTCAGAATGGTCCAGATGGGAATGCAGATAGCAGGTGATAAAGACGATGTGACTGTAGATGTTGTGATTTGAGTCACTTGTTGGTTTGATTGGCAAAAGTGCAGGGATGTTCATCCAGCATGCAGGAAATTGTTTTCAATTGAAAAAGAGCCTCTTATTAAGAGAGCGTGCACTAAAGCCAGTTTTACACTGAGCAATTTCAGTACACTTTGAAGTTTATTACTTGTCACCCTGTACATAATGATCCTAATAAAATAGCCCATGTCTGAGTCTATGCCTAAACCCATGTCTATACCTGAGACTCTGACCATCCTCATGTCCATGTTTGTTTCCAAGCCCAAACCAAAGCCTCCATCTCTGTCCTTGACCCCATTCAAAGCCTAACCAGAACCCAAACCTCCACCTAAGCCCATGTTCCAGTGCCACCTCTTTCCTGAGTCAGAGCTCTGAGGGAACTTCAACTAGTGCCAGGTCCTCATCAACAGGGCCAACCAGTGAGGGTTTTAGCTCCTGGAGGGAGCTCTTTTGGGGGGGGGGTTGTCTGTCACATCTGTATGCATTTGTGCTTGGTGCACCTCAAACTATCACTCGCATCCATGCACATTCGTGCTCTGAGCAGCATACACCTCAAGGACTACTTAAAAAGCACCTGTTCCTGATCAGAGGGCAATCCCAGTATGTGCATAAAAGGACTCAGAACACAGACAGACCTGATGAAGTAATAGGTTCAATTCCTTGTATCTGACCTTACCGAGCCATTTGTCCTATTGATATTCTAGTTTTCTGACTCCTTGCTGTATTTTGGATTCTACTTTTGTCTTTGCCTCATCTAGTCTATTCATGCCTCACATGACCTTACCTGTCCACTCTTTTTGATTCTGTCTAACATTTTGGACTTGTATGTCTGCTGGTGGGGCGGCACAGTGGTGTAGTGGTTAGCGCTGTCACCTCACAGCAAGAAGGTCTGGGTTCGAGCCCCGTGGCCGGCAAGGGCCTTTCTGTGCGGAGTTTGCATGTTCTCCCCGTGTCCGCGTGGGTTTCCTCCGGGTGCTCCGGTTTCCCCCACAGTCCAAAGACATGCAGGTTAGGTTAACTGGTGGCTCTAAATTGACCGTAGGTGTGAATGTGAGTGTGAATGGTTGTCTGTGTCTATGTGTCAGCCCTGTGATGACCTGGCGACTTGTCCAGGGTGTACCCCGCCTTTCGCCCGTAGTCAGCTGGGATAGGCTCCAGCTTGCCTGCGACCCTGTAGAACAGGATAAAGTGGCTAGAGATAATGAGATGAGATGAGATGTCTGCTGGTTGTTTTTATAATAAATGCATTTTCTGCACTTACATCTGTCTGCTACTGCCCACCATTATTGACAGATTACTTTGTCTAAACATGGATGTAGTGGAAGAGAGCAGGCGTGCTGCACAATGCCACAACAAAACAGAGGCAGAGAGGGCTGTCACAGCGGCACATGGGGAGGGCTTTGCTCCAGGCTTCAGGGAGGATGAGCTCTTCACTTCCTTGGAGCCCAAGTCCATGTTTTGAAGATATCGTCGCTCTTCCGCCAGGCTTCAGCAGTGACAAGACTGTCACTCTGCCACCGG
Source organism: Neoarius graeffei (assembly GCF_027579695.1). Classification (NCBI taxonomy): domain Eukaryota; kingdom Metazoa; phylum Chordata; class Actinopteri; order Siluriformes; family Ariidae; genus Neoarius; species Neoarius graeffei. Next base: position 7,902,039 of record NC_083577.1, read on the forward strand.
GCTTCAGCGAGGACAAGCTCTTCGCTCTGCTGCCTGGCTTCAATGAGGATGTCATCTCTCAAACCAAGCCCATGCCAAGATGAAATCCCAGGCCTATGTTCAAGTTCATGCCTATGCTCATGCCAGAGTCCATGTCCATGTTGATGCTGGAGTCCATGTCCATGCCAAGGTCAAAGTCTAAGCCAGAATACATATCTGAATCTATGCCCATGCTCAAGCCCATGCCTGAGTGCATACCTATGCTGATGCCTGAGTCCATCCCCATATTTGAATCCATGCTCATGCTGATGTCAGGGTCCATGCTAATGCTCAAGCCCATGTCCATGCCTGAGTCCATGCCCATGGCATGCCTAAGTCCATGCCCATGTTCGAATCCATGCCCAGGCTAATGCCAAGGTCCATACCCATGCTCATGCCTATGCCTGAATCCATGTCCAGTCTGGAGCCCAAGTCCATGTCCAGTCTGGAGCCCATATCTGGGCCTATGCCTGAGCCCACATCCATGTCCACTGTATACCTGAGCCCACGTCCATGCCCAAGCCCATGCCTGATTCTATGCCGGAGCCCACGCTCAAACCCATGCCTATGCCTGAGCCCCTGACCATTCTCATGTCCATGTTTGTGTCCAAGCCTGAACCAAAGCCTCCACATGTGTCCTCACCCCCGTTCAAAGACCAACTAGAACTCAAACCTCCACCTAAGCACATGTTCCAGTGCCACATCCTTCCCAAGCCAGACCGGAGCTCCAAGGGAACTTCATCCAGCACCAGGTTTTCATCCTCAGGGCCATCCAAGGAGGGTTTTAGCTCCCGGAGGGAGCTCTTTGGGGGGATTCTGTCACATCCCCACATGTTCACGCTTGGCATGCCTCGAACTATTGCTTGCGTCCATGCACATTCATGCTTTGAGCAGCATGCACCTCAAGGACTAATTACAAGGTACCTGTTTCTGATCAGAGGGCAATCATGGTACTTGCATATAAGGACTCGGAACACAGACAGACCTTGAGAAGTAATATGATAAATTCCTCATATTTGACCTTATTGAGCCATTTGTTCTATTGATATTCTAGTTTTCTGACTCCCTACTGTATTTTGGATTCTGCTTTTGTCTCTGCCTTATCTAGTCTGTTTGTGCCTCACATGACCTTGCCTGTTCACTGGTTTTGATTCTGTCTAATATTTTGGACTTGTATGCCTGCTTGTTGTTTTTATAATAAACACACTTCCTATACTTAAAGTGGTGCTTGAAAGTTTGTGAACCCTTTAGAATTTTCTATATTTCTGCATAAATATGACCTAAAACATCATCAGATTTTCACACAAGTCCTAAAAATAGATAAAGAGAACCCAGATAAACAAATGAGACAAAAATATTATACTTGGTCTTTTATTTATTGAGGAAAATGACCCAATATTACATAGTCAGGAGTCAGGTGTTTTCAATCAATGGGATGACAATCAGGTGTGAGTGGGCACCCTGTTTAATTTAAAGAACAGGGATCTATCAAAGTCTGATCTTCACAGCACATGTTTGTGGAAGTGTATCATGGCATGAACAAAGGAGATTTCTGAGGACCTCAGAAAAAGCGTTGTTGATGCTCATCAGGCTGGAAAAGGTTACAAAACCATCTCGAAAGAGTTTGGACTCTACCAATCCACAGTCAAACAGATTGTGTACAAATGGAGGAAATTCAAGACCATTGTTACCCTCCCCAGGAGTGGTCAACCAACAAAGATCACTCCAAGAGCAAGGCGTGTAATAGTCGGCGAGGTCACAAAGGACCCCAGGGTAACTTCTAAGCAACTGAAGGCCTCTCTCACATTGGCTAATGTTAATGTTCATGAGTCCACCATCAGGAGAACACTGAACAACAACGGTGTGCATGGCAGGGTTGCAAGGAGAAAGCCACTGCTCTCCAAAAAGAACACTGCTGCTCATCTGCAGTTTGCTAAAGATCACATGGACAAGACAGAAGGCTACTGGAAAAAAGTTCTGTGGTTGGATGAGACCAAAATAGAACTTTTTGGTTTAAATGAGAAGCATTATGTTTGGAGAAAGGAAAACACTGCATTCCAGCATAAGAACCTTATCCCATCTGTGAAACATGGTGGTGGTAGTATCATGGTTTGGGCCTGTTTTGCTGCATCTGGGCCAGGACAGCTTGCCATCATTGATGGAACAATGAATTGTGTATTATACCAGCGAATTCTAAAGGAAAATGTCAGGACATCTGTCCATGAACTGAATCCCAAGAGAAGGTGGGTCATGCAGCAAGACAACGACCCTGAGCACACAAGTCGTTCTACCAAAGAATGGTTAAAGAAGAATAAAGTTAATGTTTTGGAATGGCCAAGTCAAAGTCCTGACCTTAATCCAATCGAAATGTTGTGGAAAGACCTGAAGCGAGCAGTTCATGTGAGGAAACCCACCAACATCCCAGAGTTGAAGCTGTTCTGTATGGAGGAATGGGCTAAAATTCCTCCAAGTCAGTGTGCAGGACTGATCAACAGTTACCGGAAACGTTTAGTTGCAGTTATTGCTGCACAAGGGGGTCACACCAGATACTGAAAGCAAAGGTTCACATACTTTTGCCATTCACAGATATGTAATATTGGAACATTTTCCTCAATAAATAAATGACCAAGTATAATATTTTTGTCTCATTTGTTTAACTGGGTTCTCTTTATCTACTTTTAGGACTTGTGTGAAAATCTGATGATGTTTTAGGTCATATTTATGCAGAAATATAGACAATTCTAAAGGGTTTCACAAACTTTCAAGCACCACTGTATATAGGACACAGTTATAGAAGTGACTTATTTATAAATCATGCTATCTGTTTTCACCCAAATGAGGATGGATTCCCTTTTGAGTCTGGTTCTTCTCAAGGTTTCTTCCTCGTGCCATCTGAGGGAGTTTTTCCTTGCCACCGTCGCCACAGGCTTGCTCATTGGAGATAAATTAGGGATAAAATTAGCACATGTTTAAAGTCTATAATTTTCTGTAAAGCTGCTTTGCAACAATGTCTGTTGTTAAAAGTGCTATACAAATAAACTTGACTTGACCAGTCCACAAAACAAAGCCATTTTGGAAGGTATAGTCAATTACTGTGAAAGTAGCAGTGAAGAACTCTTATAATCCTTGGGAACAGTGAAAGCAGTGAAACTGGAGAAGCAGAAGCGAAGAAGCGAGATGATACTATACTGAGAAACTCAGCAAGGATGCCAGATACCATTATTTGGATAAACTGCTGTCTATTAACAATGCTGCTCCATACACCCTTACTACAAAAAGTTGGAGTGCTGACCCTTCATTGCTGCCTCCAACCTCATACTTGGATATTACCAATTATATTGTTTACTGTATACATGTGTATACCTGTGAACCGTCCCGAAACTATAAATCTCTGGAAGCACACAGACATTTCACCAATGGCTGAGTGAAGGATCTGTTGACTGATGTTGACTGATGGACTACAACAACACAGTCCTAACAGCAAAGGTAAGCTGGCACAATCAAGAAAACTTGTGCTTAGCTACATAACAGGACAATTGCACAACATTTTCCAGTCCCAGGTGCTCTAGTGGTTAGGATTCAGTGGTCTAGTGGTTAGGATTTGGTGCTGTCATCGCCTCACAGCAAGAAGGTTCTGGGTTTGAGCCCAGCAGCTGATGGGGGCCTTTCTGTGTGGCATTTGCATGCTCTCCCCATGTCTGCGTGGGTTTCCTCTGGGTGCTCTGGTTTCCCCCACAGTTCAAAGACATGCGGTTAGGTTAACACGGGGTGGCCTTGGACTGAAGTGCCCTTGAGCAAGGTACCTAACCCCCAACTGCTCCCTGGATGCTGTAGCATGGCTGCCCACTACTCTGGGTATGTGTGTGTGTGTTCACTGCTTCAGATGGGTTAAATGCAGTGGATGAATTTCAGTGTGCATGTGACAAATAAAGGCTGCTTCTTCTTAACAACACCAGATTAATCAGTTTCTGCTGCCTTGCCTGGGTGTCTGTTGTTGACTAGTGTGGCTAATCCAAAACAGTGCATCAATATGACTTTAATGTTAGCTACTTTGGATGACCGGGTCATACCAAAGACCATCATAAAATTGGTACCTACTACCATCTGGCAAGGCATGCTGCAATACTGATGCGAGTGGGGAGTTAAACTCTCGTGGTTACCAGAGGACTAGCCCCCCACTATAACCCTAGCTATGTAATAGGCGAGAGGCCGAGGGCTGCAGAAATGGAGATTGGCGCCGCCCGATGCGCCACATGGCACGGGAAGGACTTTAACTAACTTTGGATGACAGAAAACCAGCACATTTAATAAAGTTACTTCATCAACAAAAGTTTCTTACTTACCTGAATGAAAGTGTCAAGAGCACATATACAGTACCAGTCAAAAGTTTGTACACGCCTACTCATTCATACAGTAGGCTTTTCTGTATTTTGTATTTTCTACATTGTAGAACAATACTGAAGACATCAAAACTATGATATAACATATGGAACAATTATGTGGTAAACAAAAAAGTGTTAAAAAACCCAAAATATATTTTAGATTTTAGATTCTTAAAAGTATCCAGTATTTATCTTGATGATGCTTTCCATACTATTGGCATTATCTTAACCAGCTTCATGATGGAGTCACCTGGAATGCTTTTCAATTAACAGGTGTGCCTCAACAAAAGTTAATTAGTGGACGAGTGTCTTACCTGTCCATAAAAAAAATGGACATAATTTCTAGGCGCAGCCAGGGGCCGGAAGGAATCCTGTTTGGGAACCACAGGATTTCATCTCTGCTTTTTGCGGATGATATTGTCCTGTTGGCTTCTTCAAACCAGGACCTTCAGCATGCACTTGGGCGGTTTGCAGTCGAGTGTGAAGCGGCTGGGATGAGAATCAGCACCTCCAAGTCCGAGGCCATGGTTCTCGACCGGAAAAGGGTGGCTTGCCCTCTCCAGGTTGGTGGAGAAGTCCTGCCTCAAGTGGAAGAGTTTAAGTATCTCGGGATCTTGTTCACGAGTGAGGGAAGGATGGAGCGTGAGATCGACAGGCGGATCGGTGCAGCCTCCGCAGTGATGCGGTCGCTTTACCGGTCCGTCGTGGTGAAGAAGGAGCTGAGCCAAAAGGCGAAGCTCTCAATTTACCGGTCGATCTATGTTCCGACTCTCACCTATGGTCATGAGCTTTGGGTAATGACCGAAAGAACAAGATCGCGGATACAAGCGGCCGAAATGAGTTTCCTTCGCAGGGTGGCTGGGTACTCCCTTAGAGATAGGGTGAGAAGCACAGTCACTCCACATCGAGAGGAACCAGCTGAGGTGGCTCAGGCATCTTTTTCGGATGCCTCCTGGACGCCTCCCTGGGGAGGTGTTCCAGGCATGTCCCCCCAGTAGGAGGCCCCGGGGAAGACCCAGGACACACTGGAGGGACTATGTCTCTCGGCTGGCCTGGGAATGCCTCGGTGTTCTTCCCGAGGAGCTGACCGAGGTGTCTGGGGAGAGGGAAGTTTGGGCTTCCATGCTTAGACTGCTGCCTCCGCGACCCGGTCCCGGATAAAGCGGAAGGAGACGAGACGAGACGAGCGTCTTACCTTCTTAATGTGTTTGAGATCAAACTGTAAATAGTAAATCATAAAAATACAGTAAATCGCCCTATTCCACAACTGTAGTAATCCATATTACAACCCTGATTCCAAAAAAGTTGGGACAAAGTACAAATTGTAAATACAAACAGAATGCAATGATGTGGAAGTTTCAAAATTCCCTATTTTATTCAGAATAGATGACCTATCAAATGTTTAAACTGAGAAAATGTATCATTTAAAGAAATATTAGGTGATTTTTAAATTTCATGACAACAACACATCTCAAAAAAGTTGGGACAAGGCCATGTTTCCCACTGTGAGACATCCCCTTTTCTCTTTACAACAGTCTGTAAACGTCTGGGGACTGAGGAGACAAGTTGCTCAAGTTTAGGGATAGGAATGTTAACCCATTCTTGTCTAATGTAGGATTCTAGTTGCTCAACTGTCTTAGGTCTTTTTTGTCGTATCTTCCATTTTATGATGCGCCAAATGTTTTCTATGGGTGAAAGATCTGGACTGCAGGCTGGCCAGTTCAGTACCCGGACCCTTCTTCTACGCAGCCATGATGCTGTAATTGATGCAGTATGTGGTTTGGCATTGTCATGTTGGAAAATGCAAGGTCTTCCCTGAAAGAGACGTCATCTGGATGGGAGCATATGTTGCTCTAGAACCTGGATATACCTTTCAGCATTGATGGTGTCTTTCCAGATGTGTAAGCTGCTCATGCCACACGCACTAATGCAACCCCATACCATCAGAGATGCAGGCTTCTGAACTGAGCGCTGATAACAACTCGGGTCATCCTTCTCCTCTTTAGTCCGAATGACACGGCGTCCCTGATTTCCATAAAGAACTTCAAATTTTGATTCATCTGACCACAGAACAGTTTTCCACTTTGCCACAGTCCATTTTAAATGAGCCTTGGCCCAGAGAAGACGCCTGCGCTTCTGGATCGTGTTTAGATACGGCGGCTTCTTTGAACTATAGAGTTTTAGCTGGCAACGGCGGATGGCATGGTGAATTGTGTTCACAGATAATGTTCTCTGGAAATATTCCTGAGCCCATTTTGTGATTTCCAATACAGAAGCTTGCCGGTATGTGATGCAGTGCCGTCTAAGGGCCCGAAGATCACGGGTACCCAGTATGGTTTTCCAGCCTTGACCCTTACGCACAGAGATTCTTCCAGATTCTCTGAATCTTTTGATGATATTATGCACTGTAGATGATGGTATGTTCAAACTCTTTGCAATTTTACACTGTCGAACTCCTTTCTGATATTGCTCCACTATTTGTCGGCGCAGAATTAGGGGGATTGGTGATCCTCTTCCCATCTTTACTTCTGAGAGCCGCTGCCACTCCAAGATGCTCTTTTTATACCCAGTCATGTTAATGACCTATTGCCAATTGACCTAATGAGTTGCAATTTGGTCCTCCAGCTGTTCCTTTTTTGTACCTTTAACTTTTCCAGCCTCTTATTGCCCCTGTCCCAACTTTTTTGAGATGTGTTGCTGTCATGAAATTTCAAATGAGCCAATATTTGGCATGAAATTTCAAAATGTCTCACTTTCGACATTTGATATGTTGCCTATGTTCTATTGTGAATACAATATCAGTTTTTGAGATTTGTAAATTATTGCATTCCGTTTTTATTTACAATTTGTACTTTGTCCCCACTTTTTTGGAATCGGGGTTGTACATCAAGAACCGCTTAACTAAGTAAAGAGAAATGACATTCATCATTACTTTACAACATGAAGTGACTTTTATTTACAATTCCAATTCAAAAAAGTTGGGACACTGTGTAAACTGTAAGTAAAAACAGAATGCGATAATTTGCAAATCATGGAAACCCTATATTTCATTGAAAATAGTACAAGGACAACATATCAAATGTTGAAACTGGGAAAATGTAATGGTTTTTTGAAAAAAAAAATGTTCATTTTGAATTTGATGTCAGCAACACGTTTCAGAAAAGTTGGGACAGGGGTATGTTTACTGCTGTATTGCATCACCTCTACTTTTAACAATGCTCTATAAATGTTTGGGAACTGAGGAGACCAATTGCTGTAGTTCTGAAAGAGAAATGTTGTCCCATTCTTGTCTGATATACAATTTCAGTTGTTCAACACTTTGGTGTCTCCTTTGTCGTATTTTGTGCTTCATAATGCACCAATCATGGACGTGGTGTCCATGATTTTTAAAAAGAATTTCTACTTTTGATTCATCAGACCTCAGGACAGTTTTCTACTTCGCCTCAGTCCATCATAAAAGAGCTCGGGCCCAAAGAAAGTGGCGGTGTTTCTGGATATTGTTTATATCTCGTTTTAACTTGCATTTGTGGATGCAGTCATTAACTTTTCACAGACGAATGGTTTTCTGAAATGTTCCTGAGCCCATACAGTGATTTCCAGTACAGACACATGTCTGCTTTTAATGCAGTGTCTCCTGAGGGCCTGAAGATCACTGGCATCCAATGTCAGTTTTCAGCCTTGTCTCTTGCATACAGAGATTTCTCCAGATTCTCTGCATCTTTTAATGATATTATGTAGTATGGATGATGTGATCCCCAAATTCTTTACAATTTTACATTGAGGAATGTTGTTCTTAAATTGTTGCACTGTTTGCCCACACAGTCTTTCACAGAGCGTTGAAGAAGAAGCACAGTGAAATTCATCCTCTGCATTTAACCTATCTGAAGCAGTGAACACACACATACCCAGAGTAGTAGGCAGCCATGCTACAGCGCCCGGGGAGCAGTCAGGGGTTAGGTACCTCGCTCAAGGGCACTTCAGCCCAAGGCTGCCCCACGTTAACCTAACTGCATGTCTTTGAACTGTGGGGGAAACCAGAGCACCTGGAGGAAACCCACACAGACACGGGGAAAACATGCAAACTCCACAGAGAAAGGCCCCTGCCAGCCGCCGGGCTCGAACCCAGAACCTTCTTGCTGTGAGGCGACCGTGCTAACCACTTACACCACCGTGCTGCCCCAACCCCTTCCCATCTTTACTTCTTAGAGACTCCACCTCTCTGGGATGCTCGTTTTATACCCAATCATGTTACTGACCTGTTGCTAATTAACCTAATTTGTTTTTTAGCATTACACAACTTTTTCAGTCTTTTGTTGCCCCTGTCCCAACTTTTTTGAAACTTGTTGCATACATCAAATTTAAAATGAGCATATAAAAAATAATAATAATACTAAATAAATAAAATATTAGTTTCAACATTTGATATGTTGTCTTTGTACTATTTTCAATGAAGTATAGTGTTTCCATGATTTGCAAATCTTCACTTTCTGTTTTCATTTATGTTTTACACAGTGTCCCAACTTTTTTGGAGTTGGGGTTGTAATAAAAATAAAGAAAAAGCATTGAATAAGAAGGTGTGTTCAAACTTTTGACTGTGTGTGTGTGCAAAATCTGCACTCTCAACCCGACCGTCTACTTCTTAAATTGCCATCTGAAGTGCACATTCAAAGAAACCTTTCAACGGAAATTTTGCAAGCGTGGCATTTCCCGAGCTACAATTTAACTGTCTTGCAATAGTTAGTTGTGCATGTCTTCCCTGAAAATGTGTAACATGTTAAATTGGGTAGATAATTAGATCAATTAAGACCAAACTAAGCAAATCTGATGATTTAATCACTTCAAAGAAGACTGTCACAGAAGCTTCAGGGCTCATGAGCTCAGACTTAATATGCGCGAGTTCAGCTCAGCACTCAGCTTAAAGTTCAGATTACCATCTGTCATCATATTACACTGCAGTCTGTGTAATGTATTCATTTATACCCCGGCACTGTTGAATTCTGTATTCTGATTGGCCAGAAGGTTTCTATAACAGCAGGTCCGTCAGTAATGCAGCTGCGCAGCACAGGTTTATATTAATGCACTAGTTTCAAATAAAGACTTGTACTGTAGACGCTGCATAAACAGGAAAAAAAAGAAAAGCTTGCACAATCATTGAACTAGTGAAGTTTTCTGTAAGGAGATGCTTATTCGGTGTTGTCATGTTGTAAAGTCTGGAAACTTTTTGAGTCTTGGCTGTGTGTAGATGTTCGCTGGCCTCACTGATGCCACGGCCTTCACACACAACCAGTGAGCTTTGGTTCTGACACAGCAGAGCCCTTTAGCATGTGTGTCATGCAGTGTCTTTTATTATTTAATATTTGTTGTTGGTATTTGGGGATTTATGTCTGCTCTCGGGGCTGAGATGTGGAATGTCTAGTCCGGGTCATTGTCAGGTTGTTACGGTGGCATTATTTTCTAATGGAATCCGGAGTACAAATGAGACTGCAAAATTCTCATCGGAAATGAGCTGCCGCTCTGCTCAGCTTCGGCGCTGCCTGCCTAATGGCCGAGCCACAGGGCCAAGGATCTGTCACGCTCATTACACGGCCATGCTTAATCCTCTGATGTGGACATGCCGAGAAATAGAAATGTGTCTCGATCTTCTTCTCTATCTGCCAGCACTGGATGACCTCCCTCCCTCCCTCTTTTTCTCTTTTTATTTCTTTCCCAGCATTCATTCAGACCAGACTTCCTGTCCACTGCTCATCAGCTTAAGCAGGAAGGATTTAAAGTGAGTAAACAATCTTTTTTTCCCTTAAATTTGTTGCAGAATCATCATGCTTTACTGACTTGTGATGGAGGAAGATTAGTGAAGTTTAATGTCTTATGTGTATATGTACACTACCGTTCAAAAGTTTGGGGTCAGCCAGACAATTCTGTGTTTTCCATGAAAAGTCACACTTTTATTTACCACCATAATTTGTAACATGAATAGAAAATATAGTCAAGACATTTTTCTGGACATTTTGAGCATTTAATCGACTCCACAAATGTGATGCTCCAGAAACTCAATCTGCTCAAAGGAAGGTCAGTTTTATAGCTTCTCTAAAGAGCTCAACTGTTTTCAGCTGTGCTAACATGATTGTACAAGGGTTTTCTAATCATCCATTAGCCTTCTGAGGCAATGAGCAAACACATTGTACCATTAGAACACTGGAGTGATCTCATCTCATCTCATCTCATTATCTCTAGCCGCTTTATCCTTCTACAGGGTCGCAGGCAAGCTGGAGCCTATCCCAGCTGACTACGGGCGAAAGGCGGGGTACACCCTGGACAAGTCGCCAGGTCATCACAGGGCTGACCAGTGTTGGGCACGTTACTTTCAAAAAGTAATTAGTTATAGTTACTAGTTACTTTTCCCAAAAAGTAACTGAGTTAGTAACGGAGTTACTTTGTCATAAAAGTAACTAATTACCAGGGAAAGTAATTATTCCGTTACATTTTGTGTCCCCCCCCCCCCAAAAAAAAAAAAAAAATTCAATTAGTGTAATCATAATAAAAGTGAATGTTAAATGTGTTTAATCACTGAAATGGACACTTAACAGAACCAATTAGTAATGTTATCTACACTACATTAATATTTTTGTGGGACAATGTGAGATAAGACATCTATCAAATTTAATATATTTTTGTAGTTATTAAAATTGTTACTAATTACTGGCCACTGACTAGGACAAACGCTTTGTTCCTCGACATAATGTTCATTGCACGTAGACATTTTTGCCTTTTATTTCAAGTAATGAAAAGTAATGCTGTATTTCCAGTTTGAAAGCGGAGTGCTGGGCTGACCGCTCACCATCACTGTGTCTTCTGATTGAAAGTGTGTGCAGTAGTGCAGTAGGCGGAGGCTACCTACGTATGTTGTCCAAAGCTACTCTGATTGGCTGACTATGCCGTTGTCTCGCGTCTCCCCGCCCCACACGAAAGCAGAGTAAAGAAAGGCTGAATGAGCAGCGTGCCAGATGAGAACAGCTTTAATAAAGTAACGCAGAGCATTTTATTGTAAGTAATGGGAACGGCGTTATAACGATGTAAAAAGTAATTAGTTAGATTACTCGTTACTAAAAAAAGTAACGCCGTTAGTAACGCCGTTTATTTCTAACGCCGTTATTCCCATCACTGGGGCTGACACATAGACACAGACAACCATTCACATTCACACCTACGATCAATTTAGAGTCACCAGTTAACCTAACCTGCATGTCTTTGGACTGTGGGGGAAACCGGAGCACCCGGAGGAAACCCACGTGGACACGGGGAGAACATGCAAACTCCACACAGAAAGGCCCTCGCCGGCCACGGGGCTCGAACCCGGACCTTCTTGCTGTGAGGCGACAGCGCTAACCACTCCACCACCGTGCTGCCTCACTGGAGTGATAGTTGCTGGAAATGGGCCTCTATACACCTATGGAGATATTGCACCAAAAAACAGACATTTGCAGCTAGAATAGTCATTTACCACATTAGCAATGTATAGAGTGGATTTCTGATTAGTTTAAAGTGATCTTCATTGAAAAGAACAGTGCTTTTCTTTCAAAAATAAGGACATTTCAAAGTGACCCCAAACTTTTGAACCGTAGTGTATATCTTTTCATTTTAGGTGATCAACATGAATTGATACAAGGCAATAGCTTTGTGAGCTCAGTGTAGGACCCAAAGGACCTACCCTTTCTCCCCCGATTTATCCATTCAGTAAGCATTTTATCCTGGTCAGAGTATGAGGCAAGGATACACCCTGGATAGGATGTCAATCCAGGCACACTGATTCACACCAAGGTGTAATTTAGTGTCGTCTGCATACTGGCATGTTTTCAGACAGTAGAAGGAAACTAGAGAACCAAGACACAGGGAGAACTTCTGGAACTCCACATAAACAGTCAGGTCAACTAAAGATCAAACAGGGGACCCTGGAATTGTCAGGTGTGAAGGTGGACATGGTATACTGGAGCCAAAAAAATTAAGCTTGCCTGAACAATCATGTGGTGAAGAGGACCAAACAGGACAAGGTTCCTCCTTCTGATCTTCTTTCAAGCATCAACGATCTTCACCTAGTAGCTAAAGGAAGACCCAAGCTGCACTTACTCTCGGAAAATCATCTTTCTGGTTTATGCTGGAGACATTACAAGGTGTTAACTTGGAGGCTGACAGGATTTCTGGATTAAGCTACATGTAAATGCTGGAAAGTTAAGAAAGGACCCAAGAACTCTGTTGATCAGGAGTAGATAAAAGGCCTCAAACACCAGTGAGAATGGCTCACTCAAAATGGCCACCGGCAGCAACTCATTTTCCTACTGAATATAGTCAGCACATTTTGTGGGCCATTATTGTTCATCTGATCCACAGCAATAGCATCATCATAATCATCATGCAGGAGATAACAGTTCTTTGGGAAGAACGAATGCATGTAGGAAGCTTTTGACAGAACGCTGTAGAAATACCAATCATCCAATTGCTGATAAGTGGCTTCTGAATGGGAAGAAAGCAAAGAGCCTGACAGTGGAGGCTGGTGTCTGAGGAGTCCCAGGAAGTCATCATCATACCACAATCTGGGACTATTTCCATTGACATGACATCATTTCACATATAAACGTTTCCTGTTAAAAGCAGGCGATAAACAACATCCAAGAGCCAAAATAAAATCAAGCCAATATCCACCATCAGGTTTACATTCCCATTTAAATCTTCACAGTCATGAGATCATTTCTGCTCGATATACATTACTGCCTACTTGTCCTGATATTATATTGCATACAGCACCAGTTAAAAGTTTGTACACCCCTACTCTACTCATTCATAGGTTTGTCTGTATTTTGCATTTTCTACATTGTAGAACAATACTGAAGACATCGAAACTCTGAAATAACATTTGGAACATGTATGGAATGAAAGCGGCGGCTACAGTTATCTACAGTCCATAATTATCGACACCTTTTCAGATTTACCAACAAAAAACAAATTTACAAAGGTGAGTTTCAGTTACAACCATTATCACTGGTTAATCAATCAACCGGAAGACCCCTCCTCGCTCTTTGATCTTGTCATCTGATGACACAGCTCGCTACCTGAGATGGATTTTTTTTTAGCATGATGAGAAATTTGAGGAAAACCTAGATATTATCATCGCAGGTAAGCATGATGGAAAGATCATGGACATGTTTTTACATATCAAATTCACCGATATTTCATGACCTCCTTGTCGAAACCTACTTTGTTTCTTATTCTTTCATTTGACAGTCGCCATTTTGTATCTAAACGCGCGTTTGAGAAGTCACGTGAGGTGTCGATAATAGTAATCACTTTCACCGGTGTTCACCATTATCGACACCCTGTGGAATTAAGTGACATTTACAACTGTTACGGATCGATCTTTGTGCAACAATGTTGAAGTAGAGGAAGTACTTCAAAAAAAAAAAGTGCTGTGATTTATAATAATTTTTTTCTGATTCATAACAGAATGGAATACTTAGAGTATTTGGAATCCTATTGCAATAAATAGAATTAGACTAGAATTAAATTCCTAGCATATAAAAAATGGCATTCTTGAAATAGTCAGATTTTTCTATTCCAGAAAAAAAATTCTATTAAAAATTTATATATATATCAGTTTGTTGTAAATCTCTACCACATATTACAATATCAGGAGACATTTTATATTTTGGTTCGAGGAATGACATGCGACCTTTGACCTGGATGTTCATGTGGTTACAAAGTCAATTGCCTGTTGACATTTATCGGTAAACTACAAAACTAGAAATTAATACAAACAACAACGAATGATTAACAAAATGTGATCTTCGAAAATCCTTAGAAAGTGGGTAGAAAGTGGAATAAAAAGATTTTCTGATGCGGGTTAAACATTATCTGTTCATTTGTTTACAAACATTAGAATTACTTCCTCATTTACGTAAGCACCGACATCCGTATATTTATTTAAAATATATTTTGTACTATATATAAATCTATGTGAAACAAATTTTAAACAAAAACTATGTTTTGTTAACTTAATAACACATACTGATTATTTTTATAAATAATCATCTGGGTGTCGATAATTGTGGAATGGTGTCATGTGATCTGATATGCTAAGTAATCGGGAATCAACCTTTTTTTTTTTCCAGTGGAAGTTTGAGTAATTATTTATGCACAATTTATGTATTGAAAGTCTTTTCTACTTTTGCAACAGCCAAAACATCGTTAAGGTGTCGATAATTGTAGCTGCCGCTCTATGTGATAAACAAAAAAAAAAGTCTTAAAAAATAAATATGTTTGATATTTTAGATTCTTCAAAGTATCCAGCTTTTACCTTAATGATGCTTTGCACACTATTGGCATTATCTTAACCAGTTTCATGGAATACTTTTCAATTAACTTGTGAAAAGTTAATTTGTGCATGAGTTTCTTGCCTTCTTAATGCGTTTGAGATCAAACAGTAAATAGTAAATAATAAAAATAGCCATATCCCATCCAAAACTGTTGTAATCCATAATAAGCAAGAACCGAACAACTAAGTAAAGAGAAATGACATCGATTAAGACATGAATGAAGTGTTTTAAAAAAAGTTCTTAATAAAAATAAAGAAAAAAACATTGAATTAGAAGGTGTGTACAAACCTTTAACTGGTACTGTATGTATAATTAGGTAAAACATATTAATAGATTCACAGTAAATGTACTGGATTTGCATTTTTTTTTCTTTACCATCTTATTATTTATGCATTCATAGCTCTATGCTACAGAAGCTACATCTGCTTGGCTCAATGCCAATGATGTGCCCACAACGCCAGTGTCATGGCCCAGCCAGGATGGTAAAGACTGCACCTTACCAACTATCAGCAGGTCAGTCCTAAACTAATGTCCCAGAATGTGTTCTCCAGAGCCAGTGTTTGTCCCTTCTAGCCTACTGTAGTGGTGCAACATGGTGCCTCTGTCGAAGAGGAACTGATAAAGGGCTCATTCTAAGTTTTTGAAAACATGATGATTTATAGTTACAGGTGATTATACAGTGGGGCAAAAAAGTATTTAGCCAGCCACCAATTGTGCAAGTTCTCCCACTTAAAAAGATGAGAGAGGCCTGTAATTTTCATCATAGGTACACTTCAACTATGAGAGACAGAATGGGGGGAAAGAATCCAGGTAATCACATTGTAGGATTTTTAATGAATTAATTGGTAAATTCCTCAGTAAAATAAGTATTTGGTCACCTACAAACAAGCAAGATTTCTGGCTCTCACAGACCTGTAACAACTTCTTTAAGAGGCTCCTCTGTCCTCCACTCGTTACCTGTATTAATGGCACCTGTTTGAACTCATTATCAGTATAAAAGACACCTGTCCACAACCCCAAACAGTCACACTCCAAACTCCACTATGGCCAAGACCAAAGAGCTGTCAAAGGACACCAGAAACAAAATTGTAGACCTGCACCAGGCTGGGAAGACTGAATCTGCAATAGGTAAGCAGCTTGGTATGAAGAAATCAACTGTGGGAGCAATTATTAGAAAATGGAAGACATACAAGACCACTGATAATCTCCCTCGATCTGGGGCTCCATGCAAGATCTCACCCCGTGGGGTCAAAATGATCACAAGAATGGTGAGCAGAAATCCCAGAACCACACGGGGGGACCTAGTGAATGACCTGCAGAGAGCTGGGACCAAAGTAACAAAGGCTACCATCAGTAACACACTACGCCGCCAGGGACTCAAATCCTGCAGTGCCAGACGTGTCCCCCTGCTTAAGCCAGTACATGTCCAGGCCCATCTGAAGTTTGCTCGAGAGCATTTGGATGATCCAGAAGAGGATTGGGAGAATGCCATATGGTCAGATGAAACCAAAATAGAACTTTTTGGTAAAAACTCAACTTGTCGTGTTTGGAGGAGAAAGAATGCTGAGTTGCATCCAAAGAACACCATACCTACTGTGAAGCATGGGGGTGGAAACATCATGCTTTGGGGCTGTTTTTCTGCAAAGGGACCAGGACGACTGATCTGTGTAAAGGAAAGAATGAATGGGGCCATGTATCGTGAGATTTTGAGTGAAAACCTCCTTCCATCAGCAAGGGCATTGAAGATGAAACGTGGCTGGGTCTTTCAGCATAACAATGATCCCAAACACACCGCCCTGGCAACGAAGGAGTGGCTTCGTAAGAAGCATTTCAAGGTCCTGGAGTGGCCTAGCCAGTCTCCAGATCTCAACCCCATAGAAAATCTTTGGAGGGAGTTGAAAGTCCGTGTTCCCCAGCGACAGCCCCAAAACATCACTGCTCTAGAGGAGATCTGCATGGAGGAATGGGCCAAAATACCAGCAACAGTGTGTGAAAACCTTGTGAAGACTTACAGAAAACGTTTGACCTCTGTCATTGCCAACAAAGGGTATATAACAAAGTATTGAGACGAACTTTTGTTATTGACCAAATACTTATTTTCCACCATAATTTGCAAATAAATTCTTTAAAAATCAGACAATGTGATTTTCTGGATTTTTTTTTTCCTCATTCTGTCTCTCATAGTTGAAGTGTACCTATGATGAAAATTACAGGCCTCTCTCATCTTTTTAAGTGGGAGAACTTGCACAATTGGTGACTAACTAAATAGTTTTTTGCCCCACTGTATACTGAAATAGTATTGGTGTTAAGATCCTTTGAATTCTTTGAAAATAAAATATTTTAACAGTTTAAATAAACGGTTTAATTGATAAGTATCCACCCTCTCAGTGTGTCTTGTCCTTTTGCAGCGATTACAGATTCGAGTTGTCACGGATGTGTCTCTATGAGCTTTGCACATTTTGATTTTGGCATTTTCCTCCATTCGTCAGTCTACATTTTCTCCAGCTCTCACAAAATACATGGTGAAGGTTGGTAAACAGCAAATTTCAGGTCATGCCACAGTATTTTCACTTGCGTTTAAGTCTGGGTTTTGACTCGGCCATTCCAGTAGTTTTTATCTTGTGCTTTGGCTGATTGTTTTGTTGGAAAGTATATTTTAATCCAAAATGCAGATGTCTGGCTGACAGCAACAGGTTCTCCTCAACAATTTGTTTCAGCTCCTCCTGCTGAAAAGCCACCCTCGAGCATGATGCTACCACCACCATGCTTTATTACAGGAATGGTGCGTTGAGTTACATTTGAACTGTATTTGGTTTGCACCAAATATCATGCTTTGGCTTTCGACCAAATTGCTCAACTTTTGCTTCAGTGGATAACAGAATATTTTTCTACAAAATCTCAGATTTTCTAACATGTCCTTTCTTAGAAGTGTGGCCTGTGGAATGTATTTAGTGTGAGCTCTCGAAAAGTAAATAGTTGGCCTAATTTAGGCTATTACAAGAAAGAGGGGTGAAAACTTATCAATTAATCATTTTTAGATTTTTTTTTTATTTTCAACTAATTCTGAGGATATTGAGATACTTTATTTCATTATATGATATGAACATGAGTGCTTTACTGGGAAATACACCACTCGTATCCCCCCCCCCCCCCCCCCATATGAGTTATATCCGGGACATGGAGAACCAAAACCATGAAATACATCTCCATATGTCACTCATGAGGAAATCAATGGTGTTTTGATAAATTTGGGGACTTTTTGTTTGTGAATGTATCGATATAATAAAAAGAAAATCACACGTTAGCTTGAAGATATGAAGTTTATCTTCTCGTGTTGGAAAACTCGTATTTTTCATACGAAATACATCGCAAATCTGAGTGATGTATTTAAGAAAGAAAGTACAACTTTATTCATCACACACTTGTGAAATTCCTTTCTGCATTTAACCCATCTGAAGCAGTGAACACACGTATACCCAGACACACGTGAGCAATGAGCACACACACACATATACCCAGAGCAGTGGGCAGCCACGCGAACAGCGCCCGGGGAGCAGTTGGGAGTTTGGTGCCTCGCTCAAGGGCACCTCAGCCCAAGGCCGTCCCGTATTAACCTAACCTGCATGTCTTTGGACTGTGGGGGAAACCGGAGCACCTGGAGGAAACCCACGCGGACACGGGGAGAACATGCAAACTCCGCACAGAAAGGCCCCTCCGGCTGCTGGGATCGAACCCAGAACCTTCTTGCTGTGAGGCTAGCATGATACTGAACGAGTCAAAGACAAGTAGCTAAATAGAATATATCTGATAGACCATGAAAAAAAGACAGCCAATGTTGTTATTATTATTATTATTATTATTATTATTATTATACGTTCCTTTCGGGTGTTCAATGCATCTTTCTCTTTCCAAATTCTTTCAAAATCTTCCATATTTAATGAAGCAAACCTGGCAGCCATGTTTGTTTACAAATTGTCACAGTCGTTCTCTAGCGCGTAAGTTTTACGTTGCCGACATGTGACGTCATGTTGTCTTGACAACCTTGCAATATCGTAAACCATATTCAATGCTCATTCCCCGTTGGGTGGAGTGATGTAATACATGTAGAATAAACAATATGCGAACAATACTGCATGCTATCGAACCAAATGAATGAAACCCACTAGAAGGGAATAGAATACGATTTTATCCCATCAATAAAGTGTACTGTATGTTTAATAATCAATGATATATAATTCTCATCTCATCTCATTATCTGTAGCCGCTTTATCCTGTTCTACAGGGTCGCAGGCAAGCTGGAGCCTATCCCAGCTGACTACGGGCGAAAGGCGGGGTACACCCTGGACAAGTCGCCAGGTCATCACAGGGCTGACACATAGACACAGACAACCATTCACACTCACATTCACACCTATGGTCAATTTAGAGTCACCAGTTAACCTAACCTGCATGTCTTTGGACTGTGGGGGAAACCGGAGCACCCGGAGGAAACCCACGTGGACACGGGGAGAACATGCAAACTCCACACAGAAAGGCCCTCGCCGGTCACGGGGCTCGAACCCGGACCTTCTTGCTGTGAGGCGACAGCGCTAACCACTACACCACCGTGCCGCCCTGATATATAATTGTGAATACTATATTACTTTTCTGCTAAGAGATCCCCCTAAATCCTACATAATGCATTATTATTATTATAATTACTTCATTTAACTTACCCTCATGAACGTGTTAATGTTTCTCACAGTTTTCTGTGATAATTATTGCTTTTGAAAGTATGTTCCCCTGGTTTAAGGGATGTATTGCAACTGAAATATGTCAGCTCAATGTCAAAGCTCTAGATTTAGGTTAAATTTAATTAATATAGCTTTCGTATTTCACGATCACATCTATGATGTGTAAGATGATGTGTACACTTCACAAAATGACCCAATAGCTGGAAAATAACAGACGAGGCCGAAGCACTGAGCAGAATGCACTTGATCACTGGTAGGTCATATGACCACAACGTATGTCAACTGTATCTATGATGGGAACTTGATAAGTCGCCGAAAACACCCAGAAGCATTGCGTGTCTCAGTGTAAGTCTATATTCTAAAGGTGGCTGACTTGCTTTGGTTTTGTTTTTTGGTAGGCGATTGAAAAGAGCGAGTGCTTCCTGAACTGTCTTCATAGTCAGGACAAGGGGCAAAACCCCTGAGGGTAGAATAGGATATTTACCGTACCACCTTTCAGTTTATTTCATAAGTACAGGACTAAAATCACAGAGATTACTCTGGTAATTATTAGCTCATCCAGCCGACAGGTGATGAGTTTATGCCATCATGTGTTGTCTGTCATCCATCGTCCGTTCAGCGTCGTCCACATTTCACGAAAATCAGTTCTTCACCGATTTTTATTCTTTTTGGCAGGAAGGTAGGTCGGCCTGGGGTGCATATAGCTTCTGCCCAAATTTGCATAATTGCAATTATTAATGAAGTTATGGACTAATTAATCCTTGATGAGCAGTTCAACAAAAATTGCTTCTTCTCAGTCAATTCCTCACCATTTTGGATTCTTTCTGGCAAATAGGTCAGTATTCCTAGGATGGATATCACTTCTATATATACGGTAGCTTGTGTATATATAGTGTATATAACTTGCAACATTTATTGCGCAAGGTGGCTCACTTTGGATTAGTCCTTCTGGACTAGACAGGGCCGGAGTGAGCTACGTCATCATTTACAGTCTCGCTAATTGTTAATTCAGTCCCAAAAGGGTGTACAAGATTCCTCTCATCATCAGCTGTCAAAAAGTTGCTCAGTTCAAAGTCCTTGTTCAATATTAGTGATACAAGAAGCTTGTTTTACTCACACCTGATTGTCATCCCATTGACTGAAAACCCCTGACTCTAATTTCACCTTCAAATTAACTGCTAATCCTAGAGGTTCACATACTTTTGCCACTCACAGATATGTAATCTCATCTCATCTCATTATCTCTAGCCGCTTTATCCTTCTACAGGGTCGCAGGCAAGCTGGAGCCTATCCCAGCTGACTACGGGCGAAAGGCGGGGTACACCCTGGACAAGTCGCCAGGTCATCACAGGGCTGACACATAGACACAGACAACCATTCACACTCACAATCACACCTACGGTCAATTTAGAGTCACCAGTTAACCTAACCTGCATGTCTTTGGACTGTGGGGGAAACCGGAGCACCCGGAGGAAACCCACGCGGACACGGGGAGAACATGCAAACTCCACACAGAAAGGCCCTCGCCGGCCCCGGGGCTCAAACCCAGGACCTTCTTGCTGTGAGGCGACAGCGCTAACCACTACACCACCGTGCCGCCCCAGATTTGTAATATTGGATCATTTTCCTCAATAAATAAATGACCAAGTATAATATTTTTGTCTCATTTGTTTAACTGGGTTCTCTGTATCTACTTTTAGGACTTGTGTGAAAATCTGATGATGTTTTAGGTCATATTTATGCAGAAATATAGAACGTTCTAAAGGGTTCACAAACTTTCAAGCACCACTGTGTATTGTGGACGAGGTTTATATTTGGTTTTTATCTTCCTTGTCATTTGTCTTGGACTTGATTATTGTAGGTCACCTGACCATAACGGATGTAGACCCTTCCTCGGTTTTCCCAGATGGCATTTGCTGTGCTGACAAATGACATGCGTGTGATGCTGTGGAATGGGCACAGCCTGTTGGCTGAGCTTCACCACACCACACCGCTGATATTTACCCTGCACACAGTCACAGGTGGTCAGACACACACGTTAATGTTAGTCAGGATGGGAAACAGGAAGTAGATGGTTTATCAGCTTTGTAGTGTTTTCATCACACATCACACGTCCTCTATTAGCATTCTGATCGAAGAACGTATTGTCTGAAGGCAATTCATTTTGCATCAGCTCCACCGTTTTGCAAACTTGGTTCATTGTCTTTGGAGGTTTGGAGATAAAAGTGACTCAGGCATGATTAATCGAAAGAAACAAAATGGCAATTTGTGTGAAAGAGAGGGTTTTTTTTTCAGCTACACTGACTGGTGCTTATCATTTTTGGACATTTCTTCTTGTGCAGTCTGATCAGTGATGGCCATATCGACCTGGTTATAAATCTTCCCAATAACAACACCAAGTTCATCAAGGAAAACTTCCTCATCCGCAGAATGGCTGTGGACTTCGGGGTGCCCCTCATCACTAACTTCCAGGTTGGTCCCTGTTTACACAGCTTTGTTTCTTGGCACTATTTTGGTCGTAAATATATATATATATATATATATATATATATATATATATATATATATATATATATATATATATATTTTTTTTTTAAATTCATTATCGAAGTGTTTGCTCAGTTTTGGTTTTAGTGCTCATGCCAAGCCTTGGTGCTGTCAACGAAACTGTTCCTACTGGAAACATAGTGACATTGAAGCTTGCTGTTTAATGGGGATTAAGCTCTTGTACAGTATGAGCTTCTATCTGTCTCATTTAGCTGCATGCTTTTGTTGTGTGTAGTAGTATACACATCTATTTAACAGTGATTCCACGAAACTGAGCCGTACATGAGCTGATATTTGACGAGGCACATGACACCGAGTTGTCTATAAGCCATGTACAATGAGATTGAGTGGAATAACTTTTATTCTATCCACATTCACTGGATTTTGAGAAACAGAGCATTTTTATTTTTTCAAAATTCGATAAATAAAAACTGTACAAAACGTCTGACAAAATCATTTCCGCTTAGAACGTAATCAAACCGGCGAAATGACAGGAGCAATTTGTGAAAAATGCAATAACAATTCATGAAAAATGAAAAAAAAAAATACACGCGCTTATCGTCAAATGTTTTTATTCCATATTTTTTGGGAGGTTTTGTTTTTGAGTAGAGTTTTTATTTCATACTCGGTTGGTTCAGCAACACGCTCCACCATTTTCCTCCTCTTCTTTATGGTTTTTGGTGGTTTAGTGCCACCAACTGGGCTGGAGTGTGGAACAGGAGATATTGGGGAGGGGGAGGACTATATTCTTTTAACTATTTTTGTCTCTTTTAAATACTTGATAAAGTGGTATATCTGACTTGATGTGCTCTGCCATTTTGTTTTTCTCTACTCATGGTATAGACCTCTTGCAGTCACGTGACCGAATCCCGGCTGGAATGTAAACAGCCACCATCTTGTCGGTCAACAACATAGCTGAATATAACCGACAGACTACACGGTTCATTTTTCTAATGAACAGATAACTAGATATATGTCTAAAATAAACGACCTACAGATTAGTGACCCTTATCGATTACCGGACGTAGTTTTCACGACCGTGTCAGTGGATATGGAACTGCCAGAGGTGGAATACCCAGACGTGTATAATTACCTCATTAACTTTCCCTCGCTGTTCAGTGGTGAAGCACTGCGTGCTTGTAAATCTCTGGACAGTTATCTTTACAGAAATTCAGGATTTGTCAGCCGCCCTCAGATGTGGCATCTTGTAAACAAGAAAATAACAATCCTCATTGGACGGGTAAGTCACTTAAGTATTGAGTACTAGTACTGATACTAGATATATCAGTAGTATCTAGTATAGCACTGACCAGCCAATTATAGAATAGAATAAGGTAATTCCAGCTGTAATTCCAAATTGTCCGTCTTGTTTACCATGGATCTGGCATTGGAGAGGTAGAGGCTTGGTAGTGGAGGTTTGAGTGGCTGTTTTCTGAGCTTAGTCAACAGGCCGGCTCTGCAGCCTCGCTTTTGCTTCCTCTCCCGACGCCGCCTTCTTCGCCTGCCAGACCCGATAACAATCCACGGAGACCCCGCTGGTCTCGCTATCTCGTCTGGAATGTTGTGCATGCGATGGAAATTGCTACAAACCGTCATTTTCTTCTGGAAACCAATGTCCAGTAAGTCCATACGGTTGTAGTGGATATTGAAGTCCGGTACAGACGAACAACACACAAAAATACACACAAAAAAACATAAAAAACGTGCACAGGTAGGGAGAGCTTGTAGCCGCAGCATCCCCATCATGCGCCGCCATATCCACTATTATGGTTGGATATTTTATATTATCAGTTAGATCAAGTATCAGTAGTCTATCACTATTACTGTATATATGGTATACCTGATAGCAGCAATCCATTTTGCATGCCTGTCAGGGTCCCGTGGCAGCCTACTGTCAAGTGTATGTGAGCATCATGGGTTTCCCACACTTGAAAGGGAAGGACTCGGACACAGGATTCCACTCGTCTTATGTTTTATTGATTTTCAGTGGAGTTGACGTTGTAGTAGAATTGTATATAGTAGGGTTTTCCAGAAGAAAAGGTAGAAGTAGAAGCAGAAGTAGAAGGCGGAAATATGGTGTTTGACCGACAAGATGGCGTCTGTTTACAATCTGGATCGGCTGTGACGTCACATGCAAGTAGTCTATATGAGCTGATATCCTAGGAGTAGAGTAGCCAATCAGAGTGCGCGATTGCTCATATCCAGTGAATGTGGATAGAAAAAGTCTATATATCTACTGTGCTGGATTATATACTTCCATTGACACTGCTTTATTTTTTCTTGTAACGTCATTTAATGAGATAAAATACAGTATATGCCATGACAAGATCAAGTCAAGTCAAGTCAAGTCAGGTTTATTTCATCCATAAACATGGAAATTACAGTGCACATACCCATCCCATGCTCATAAAAACATTAGCATAAATATACACATCTCCTTTAAGAAACCATAAGGCCATAATAAATAAATAAATAATATAAGATGAAACCATAGTTTTTTTTTTTTTGTTGTTGTTGTTGTTTTTTCCATTTAGCACATCAAAACATGCTAAATGGGAACTAATTACAGGTAGGAAGGAAAGTCGTGAGTGAAATGTCAGATCACATGGTCCTAGAGCCAGTCATTTGTGTTTGTCACTTTACTCCATGACACAAAATTTGCACAGAATTGAGAATATCTCAATGTCAGTGTTGCTTGTCACATGCTAGTGTAAACACAGGGTTATTTATCTGTTTATTCCCACTAACGCACTTATCCACATCTCAAACCACACCCTATTCGGTATTCTGGACATACTCACTCCGTAGGGTATGACATAAGCCTAGGTCACAACCGGACGTATGATTTTTTTGGCCGTGCGATTTTTGGCGTTTCCTAAATCGCTGCGTTTTTTTTGTTCGTGGAGAAAGACGCACGTTGGCCGTAAGTTTGTCTTGCAACCTGAAAAAAATGTAAACGCCCGTAGAGTTTGTTTGACATGACAAAGAACCTCTGCGGCCGGTCTGCGGCCAGTCTACGGCTCAAAAATCAGCACGTCACACGCGCGCCCTCCGTGCGTTTCTTGCTTTTTTGCACATAGACCGGCCGTAGGAGCATGTACAGCCGGTTGTGACCGAGGCTATAATGGCGTTGTTTTCTAATTCAAGCTCCACCAGTGTAGATTAGCCAGGATGGACTTACTCTTAAAATACAACCCCGATTCCAAAACAGTTGGGACAAAGTACAAATTGTAAATAAAAACGGAATGCAATAATTTACAAATCTCAAAAACTGATATTGTATTCACAATAGAACACAGACAACATATCAAATGTCGAAAGTGAGACATTTTGAAATTTCATGCCAAATATTGGCTCATTTGAAATTTCATGACAGCAACACATCTCAAAAAAGTTGGGACAGGGGCAATAAGAGGCTGGAAAAGTTAAAGGTACAAGAAAGGAACAGCTGGAGGACCAAATTGCAACTCATTAGGTCAATTGGCAATAGGTCATTAACATGACTGGGTATAAAAAGAGCATCTTGGAGTGGCAGCGGCTCTCAGAAGTAAAGATGGGAAGAGGATCACCAATCCCCCTAATTCTGCGCTGACAAATAGTGGAGCAATATCAGAAAGGAGTTCGACAGTGTAAAATTGCAAAGAGTTTGAACATATCATCATCTACAGTGCATAATATCATCAAAAGATTCAGAGAATCTGGAAGAATCTCTGTGCGTAAGGGTCAAGGCCGGAAAACCATACTGGGTGCCCGTGATCTTCGGGCCCTTAGACGGCACTGCATCACATACAGGCATGCTTCTGTATTGGAAATCACAAAATGGGCTCAGGAATATTTCCAGAGAACATTATCTGTGAACACAATTCACCGTGCCATCCGCCGTTGCCAGCTAAAACTCTATAGTTCAAAGAAGAAGCCGTATCTAAACATGATCCCGAAGCGCAGACGTCTTCTCTGGGCCAAGGCTCATTTAAAATGGACTGTGGCAAAGTGGAAAACTGTTCTGTGGTCAGACGAATCAAAATTTGAAGTTCTTTATGGAAATCAGGGACGCCGTGTCATTCAGACTAAAGAGGAGAAGGACAACCCAAGTTGTTATCAGCGCTCAGTTCAGAAGCCTGCATCTCTGATGGTATGGGGTTGCATTAGCGCATGTGGCATGGGCAGCTTACACATCTGGAAAGACACCATCAATGCTGAAAGGTATATCCAGGTTCTAGAGCAACATATGCTCCCATCCAGACGACGTCTCTTTCAGGGAAGACCTTGCATTTTCCGACATGACAATGCCAAACCGCATACTGCATCAATTACAGCATCATGGCTGTGTAGAAGAAGGGTCCGGGTACTGAACTGGCCAGCCTGCAGTCCAGATCTTTCACCCATAGAAAACATTTGGCGCATCATAAAACGGAAGATACGACAAAAAAGACCTAAGACAGTTGAGCAACTGGAATCCTAGATTAGACAAGACTGGGTTAACATTCCTATCCCTAAACTTGAGCAACTTGTCTCCTCAGTCCCCAGACGTTTACAGACTGTTGTAAAGAGAAAAGGGGATGTCTCACAGTGGGAAACATGGCCTTGTCCCAACTTTTTTGAGATGTGTTGTTGTCATGAAATTTAAAATCACCTAATTTTTCTCTTTAAATGATACATTTTCTCAGTTTAAACATTTGATATGTCATCTATGTTCTATTCTGAATAAAATATGGAATTTTGAAACTACCACATCATTGCATTCCGTTTTTATTTACAATTTGTACTTTGTCCCAACTTTTTTGGAATCGGGGTTGTAAAAGAGTATTGCAGATAATTTTTTTTAAATTGTATAGATGATGTTTTCCATTATAAGTGTCCAAATATTTATTTCTCTTCACTGTGTATGGGCAGTATGATCATAAAACTGTTTCTTGACTTGGAATTAAATACCTTTTCTGTCGCAGGTGGTGAAGCTATTTGCTGAGGCCATTAAGCATTCAAGCAAATTGGACACGACCAGCCTGTTCCACTATCGGGAACAGGAGGTGGGACAACGGGGTTAGAGACTCCCAAACCATCCACCCACTCACTGAAGCCTCTGCTGAATCCACACTGCTGAACACACAGGGTCTCATCCAGGTCCAAAGTGAACCAGTGCTGTTCCTGACGCCACTCAAGGGCCTTTAAGAAGCTCTGGGTTTCGAGCCTGCCTCCTGCTCACATTAACCTTAATGCAACTTTTAAAACTACCCATTTACAGGTTACTTTCCTGTGGAGTGGACTTGGGATTTATTGAAACATTTACCGCTTAGCCCTAAAGTGGCTCCCAGACCACTAGAGCCTTTTATAGGTTGTGGATTCACCGTGTTATTTGTTCCGTGCGTATATATGTGAAGTAGCTTGTTTATTCAGGCTGGAACAGGAAGGAAACAAGCAGGTGCATTTGTAGAAGTGCTTTTTGATCACGTTTCAATTTTACACCAGGTGGCATGTCTCAGTGTGAATTCAGTATCTCTGCCAGACTGAAACGGTGAGAAAGAAGGTGCGAGAGCTGTTCATTCCTCAATAAATGTCAGAGTGTGTCATGTACTGTTCCACATATCATTACTCACTGGGCGTTACACACTGCAGCACGCAGAGTAAATCCTTCTGAGAGTGGCTATGGTTATACTGTATTATAACCCTAAGTAATAAATGCTCTGAATTGTGCTTTTCATTAGCACAAACAACATTTTAATGAAGCTTTTAAATGATTTTATTTTGCCCCTTTCTCATGAATTGTTTTCATTCCCTCGCTTTGTTTAGCCACTTTACTGAGCAAGGTTTTCGGGTACGCTCGTGGGAGACGTTGAGCGCCTCTGCATTTTAAAAAAAAAAATCAAAATCCCCCGGTTTAATAAAGGCAAGCAGAGTGAGTTAATAGTGTTTTCCTCCCTGATGAATTTAAAGCTGATTGCTGTTGTTTATCAATTGGCAAGAATGCAGCATCGATCAAGCCAGAGTCTCTCCCCACTTCTGCTTTACAAACCTTTCGAAAAAGCATAATCAAGCTGCCTGGTGCATCTGCCGCCCACCGTTTCATGAGATTTACTGAATATAGATTACTTCATGCGAACTGTGAGCGCTTAACCAATGGCGAAGTTTAATATATGGATTGGGCGTAGGTGCTGTAAGAAACAGATTTGATCATGTGATGCCCGTTTTTCGTTATGGGATAATGAGATCAGAGTGCAGCATTGATCTCCTGCCCCTGATGCCCTCTCGCTTGCTGATGATCAACTCAGTTTGGAATGCATGGGTTACAGTTATTTAATGATGCTAACTATTTGCACGCTATTATCTAATATCAACTACTGGTAATAATAATAAGTTAAATTTATATAGCACCTTTCAAGAAACCCAAGGACGCTTTACAATAGTAGACAAAGAAAGAAAATAAATAAATAAATAAATAAATATAATAAGAAAAAAAATAAATAAAAAATAAAAAGTAAAAAGTCCACCAAGTATGGGTCAGGATGTAATTCCCATGGTGTAGCAGCCACAGTCCCACCAAAAGGCGCACGAAAACAAGTCCCACATCTCCAGCACCGCCGCCGCGACGCCATCAGCAACATCGCTCAGAACACCATGCCATGGATCCACAAAGCGAGCAGAGAAGCTCCGCCACGCAAAGCGCTGGTGTGTCCCAAACTGCCTGCACAGCCGCCGCGACACCACCAAGCAACATTGCTCGGAACATCACGCCAAGCGTTAAAGCACAGAGCGCTGGACAACCATGATGTAAAATGAGCAACAAGCTCACTGCAGTCCACAGCTGGGAGCGCAGGCATCGCCCACGGCGAACCAAGGCCTGGAGGGAACCGATGCCCAAAACTAGGTCCGGAGCTACACCACAACCGGTGGAGAAAACACTCAAACAAACATCAAACTACACAAACACACAGGAAAAAGAAATAAAATAAAACAAAAAAGCTCCGGTGAGAAGCGGCAGCCAGAACACGTTTCTCAACCGGAAACGGAAAAAAAAATCTCTCTCTCTAAATCTATCTTAAAGTTCATTCATTCCTCCTCAGAAAGGCAGGAACAAGCAGGATGAGATGCCAGTTCACCGTAGAACCACATTAACACTCATTCACACTGATCCACCAACTGGCGTGATTGGGGAGGTATGAGAACACCAGCGAACCCTGAGGAAACTCGTAGGCATGTGAAGAACATCATGAGTCTACACAGTATCCAAAGCTCAGGATCCAACCAGGGACCCTGGAGCTGATAATGCTATCCAATCAATCATCACACCAGATTACTATTAACACTGCTATAGTTAATATCATATATATTATCATTTTGCTATTCTTATCATAAGCCAACTTGTCCGGGGGTTTGCTTTTATAGGAAAACAATCAATCAACGACAGGGTGGTGTGATGTAATCTGATGCGAAGCAGAGTTCCTGATATCACCCCAAAGTTGATTATTTTCCATTATATCTCTCAGCAATATTGGCCAAGCATGGCTCATGTAACATAAAATAGTTCCACCATTGATTAAGCAATGTATCTCATGACGTAAAAAAAAAAAAGGATATGGTGTGAGTCAGTCATGGTATACCCTGGATATACCATGCCACAATTTCAAGCTATATGGCTGACTCGAGTATTTCTAATTATTTGTAGTTAGCACTTTTAGTTTGGAATTTTTTTGATGAGAGATATAAATCAAATATATCATGCACTCCAAGGCATCGGTAATTATGGACTCTCTTCAGTGACTGGCATAGTACAATTTTCTTCAAAGCTGCGCCCCTCACAAAATACTACAATGCCAGTCATGTCAGAGAATCCATAATTTCAACCAGAGCCTCTCAGTGCATGGTATATTTGATGAGTATTCTATCCACATTCCCTGGATATGAGCAATCACACGGTCTGATTGGCTACTCTACTACTAGGATATCAGCTCATATACGGTGAGTAGAGGAAAAACAAAATGGCGGCACATGTTGTTGAACCAACCGAGGATGAAATAAAAACTCTACTTGGAAACAAAACCCAGAAAAAAAGCAACAAATTATGGAATGAAAGTCTTTGATGGTAAGAACGTATCGTTTTAATTTTTCAACAATTATTATTATCGCATTTTTCACAAATTGCTCCTGTCATTTCACTGGTTTGTTTACATTCTAAGCAGAAATTATTTTGCTGGAAGTTTTGAATAAAGTTTTTATTTATTGAATTTGCAAAAAAATAAAAATGCTCTGTTTCTCCAAATCTAGTGAATGTGGGCAGAATAAAACAGTTATTCCACTCAATCTCGTGGTACATGGTTTATAGACAACTCGGTGCTATGCGCCTCGTCGGATATCATCTCGTACAACTCGATTTCGTGAAATAACTTAAATAACAGCGTGCCCTGTGAAAAAAGTTGTTAGGCTAATATGCATTTTGTTTGGATGGGTGCTGACTAGTACTAAAGGCAGCTACGAGTCCTTTCCTTTAGATGTTGCGCTGTCTGTTTTGAATCAGAATCGAATCACTGAATCAAATGGTTAGTTTGTGAATCGAAATCGAGTTGATTCAAGGCATCTGTGCTAATATGCAGCCCTAGGCACGGGCGCAGATAGAGGGGGGGACGGGGGGGATTCGTCCCACCCAGATTTAAATTCACCTCGTTTGGTCCCCCCCACTTATAGGGAGGAAAAAACGTCTATGCTGTCTTTCTTTGCATAAGGCAAACCTCACAGAAAAATCAAAAGACTAATTACCATTCGGTTTATTGAGGTGCACAGCAGTACAGACAGTAGTTGCAACTGCTCAGACTGCACAGGTTGCGAGCTCGAGCTTGGTTGCTATGGTTACAAGTTTGACAGGCATATCGGGGACAGCTCCTCCTAGTTCAGGACCCCAACACGGCATGATGAAGGGTGCCAAAAGGCAGAAAACGATTGCGTCGTTTTTTCAAAAAAAAAAACAAACGACTGTAAGTAAACTGTGCCTTACTTTATCATATCACTTTGCAATTTTTTGATAGTCTGTTCAAAGTAATGTCGTAGTGAAAGTAAAATCGTACGGAGTAGAGAAGCCTTTCTGGTAGCCTCCTTCTTTCGGTGGCAGCCTGTAGATACAGTGCTCAGAAGGCAGTTTTAATGTTTAATCTGGCGTTCCCTGCCATAATTTCAGCGAGCATAGTGTTTCATAAAGAAACTTTGCAAAGAGTTGTTGACTGACTGCCGCTCATGCAACACACAGGCATAGTTAGAAAGTCAGGATGCACTGGTTTACACTTTACACACACACGCGTAGCCCAGCCTCTCGCTCTGTTTAACAGTTGGAACTTAGCGGTTTTAAAACTAGTTTTGCAATTTCTGTGCGTGATGATAATGTGTAAACTTTGGATTTCCATAGGCTATGTTAAAATGTTATCATTGTCCTGGCCTGCAGGTAGTTCCTGGTGATGGCAGTGAGGGAGGTGAAATAACATGTATACACACTACCGTTCAAAAGTTTGGGGTCATCCAGACAATTTTGTGTTTTCCATGAAAAGTCACATTTTTATTTACCACCATAAGTTGTAAAATGAATAGAAAATATAGTCAAGACATTTTTCTGGCCATTTTGAGCATTTAATCGACCCCACAAATGTGATGCTCCAGAAACTCAATCTGCTCAAAGGAAGGTCAGTTTTATAGCTTCTCTAAAGAGCTCAACTGTTTTCAGCTGTGCTAACATGATTGTACAAGGGTTTTCTAATCATCCATTAGCCTTCTGAGGCAATGAGCAAACACATTGTACCATTAGAACACTGGAGTGAGAGTTGCTGGAAATGGGCCTCTATACACCTATGGAGATATTGCACCAAAAACCAGACATTTGCAGCTAGAATAGTCATTTACCACATTAGCAATGTATAGAGTGGATTTCTGATTAGTTTAAAGTGATCTTCATTGAAAAGAACAGTGCTTTTCTTTCAAAAATAAGGACATTTCAAAGTGACCCCAAACTTTTGAACGGTAGTGTGTGTGTATATGTATATATATATATATATATACACACACACACATTCATTCATTATCTGTAGCCGCTTTATCCTTCTACAAGGTCGCAGGCAAGCTGGAGCCTATCCCAGCTGACTACGGGCGAAAGGTGGGGTACACCCTGGACAAGTCGCCAGGTCATCACAGGGCTGACACATAGACACAGACAACCATTCACACTCACATTCACACCTACGGTCAATTTAGAGTCACCAGTTAACCTAACCTGCATGTCTTTGGACTGTGGGGGAAACCGGAGCACCCGGAGGAAACCCACGGGGAGAACATGCAAACTCCGCACAGAAAGGCCCTTGCCGGCCACGGGGCTCGAACCCGGACCTTCTTGCTGTGAGGCGACAGTGCTAACCACTACACCACCATGCCGCCCCGCCCTAGGACTGAAGTAGTTTTATTCCTCAAATATCACATCGATTTGCCAATGGTTACAGCTACTGTGTTCATTTTATTCATTAAAGAATGGCACGTAGTACTTTGTATCCGTTTATAGTTATATTTAAGGTTGTGGAGCATTAGCAGCTAATCATCCTCTGTTTTTTTTTTTTTAGACAAAAGTAGTGCAGTTTGTAATTTTAATAAGAAACCCCAAAGAAAATCTGAACGTTTCAAAGCGCTAACATTGGAGACTGTTTTGGTCTGTTTGCCGTACAAGTCCCAGCGATTGATCTGTCACTATAGAAATGATGATGTATTAGAATTATCACATTAATATACATAAATTACAGCCTGTGGTAGAAAGTAAATGAAGACAAATTCATGATATCAGCAGTTACATGTTCATGAAGGGACAATGAGAGAAACAATGGGTGGGTGTGTAAATGGTGAAACCTGGCTTGGCGTGTGTACCGTAACTGATACGGCTAAACAGAGATCAGTTTACCAAGTGGACAGGGCATTTTGTTGATGGTGTTTATTTTGAGTAAAGTTTTACCAATTTGAAACAACTCCCAAAGACAGGATGTCAGGTTTCTGTATCAGTTTTGCTTCGGAGCACATTCCCTCATACAGCTCCATTAATTGTTTGATTGATTGTGCAAATTAAGCCCGTGGCTCCCCCCATAGCCAGCAAGACGCGTATGTTTCCTAATCGATAACGCTGCTTTCTCTGCCCACAGATTAACTCATTCATTAAGCAGCCTGATTAATCCTGCAGATAAGCGAACGTAGCACGCACAAAGCAACTCTGCGGAATTCTCCGAAGGTCCAAACAGATCGCTTCAATTAGCTCCGAGTGTTTTTCAACCTTCTTCTGCCCTGATTGAGTTTGAAGACTCCTTCAGCGTTCTTCAAGCGAGTGGAGGTTAATTTGTTCGAAAGCGTTTGAAAGTGGAAATCTGATTAAAGGCAGAGAGCCTGGCGGTGCTGATGAGATCCTTTTTCTCAGTGGTCCGCCGTTAACGGAGCCAGAGAGACTGATAGCTTTTACTGAACATGCTCCACAAACTGAGGGACAGAATTACCTTCACCGTTCTGTTCACCCAGCACTAGATTTGTGATGTCTTTTGGTCTGATTCTTCTTAGATGGTACTTTTGAAGTACTTGTGCCGAAATAAGTCACATTTACTGACGTCTCAAATAAAGTCACGTTTAGAAGAATAGACATTTTTAAAACAAGTTGAATGTATTCATTTTCCATTGACAAGGAGGAAACAAGAATGTGGTCATGTTGCGTATGGAATAATGGGGGTGTGCTGTTCTAGAAAAAAACAATCAATCAATGACAGGGTGGTGCGATGCAGCCCAACACGAGGCGACATTACTGCATTAATTTACAATAATGGTATTTTATTCCGGTTATACCACAGTAATTTGCTCAGGCTAACAATTATTTATTGAAGAAAACTTTTTTTTTTTATCAGTTTATAGTTACATTTCATGTTCTGGAATATCCGTGAAGCAAGCAATACAGTACATAAAAGCCTCCTTATTTTAAACATGCTTGTTTAATTGATTATGTGGTGAATTACTTGTTACTGTAGGAACAATAATGCATTATTACAAGCATATTAACCCTTTCACTGCTGCGTTACTTCATATACAGACTGCTGTATACACTATATAACTTTTTATTCTGTCCACATTCACTGGATATGAGCAATCACATGCTCTGATTGGCTCCTCTGCTACTAGGCTATCAACTCATATACCGTGAGTAGAGAAAAACAAAATGGCGGAGCATATTGCTGAACCAACCGAGGCCGAAATAAAAAAACTCTATGCAAAAACAAACCCCCCCCAAAATTATCAAGTACAGGTAGTCGTCGACTTATGACCGCGTTTGGTTACGACTGACCAGTCGTAAACCGATCTGGTCGTAAGTCGGCCTATGTTAAATGAACGTAAGTATATTGTGATGTGTAATGATATTGTAATCATCTTAAAGTCTTATTTTATCAACATTTCCTTATTTCATTACCTTGGCTCATTATTTGGTTTAAGTCAAACACTGCATACTACACTGCGTACAGTACAATTCGTTTAATATGTGCAAAACAAAAAATACAAAATACAGGTGTGAAAAATAGAAAACATTTTAGTTTGAAACATACCAAAATACAAATGTAAAACATAGCAAAATACGAAACTTAGTGACCGCTGGCATCACTGGTGCTTGGCTGTGGGTCATCATCAGCTGTTGCAACGCTCGGGCTGGCGGGAGCATTTACTCGTTTCATAAACCAGGAGCTGGGGCGGAAACTGTATGACAGAGTGCGCAAGAGAGCGCGAGAGAGACTGCGCATGTGCCTGGAGCTGGGGCGGAAACTGTTGTACGCGGCGAGAGGCGCTGCCGGGAGCTGGGGCGGAAACTGTCGTACACTCAGCTAGCTCAGCTGGGAAACACTTGCCAGTCATAACCAGACGGTCGTAAAGTCGATCGGTCGTAAGTCGCATAGGTCGGAAGTCGACGACTACCTGTATTTAAAAGAAACAGAAATAGCTAAAATGATATTCCCCATCCCCACAATATCTCCTGTTTCACACTGCAGCCCAGTCAGTGGTGGTATTGCACCTTTAAGTTGGTTTGCCAACCGCCAAAGAAAACCCTAAAGAAGAAGACCCACAAAAATACAAAAAAGCAGCTGTCAATAACGCTTGGGTTTCAGTCATGTGACTTTTCTTAGTGATTTCACTTCCAGTAAAACAGCTGGTGGTCTAGCAAACCAAAACTGCTGCCGTAGTGCAGACAACTAGCGATAACTTATCAGAGTACGCTCGTAATCTAGAAGCCACTGCTGGCTTTAGATATATTCAGAAGATTGCTATGCGCAATGGAATCGACCCCGACAGTCTGGGAAAGAAGGATGAGTCATACGATCTTGAAAACTACCCTTCAGCCGAGTTCCCCGGCTGAAGGGTACTTCATCCGTACGCCATCATGATATATTTTTTACCATATTAACATGCCATTGTGCGTCATGCCTGATGTCAAGACTCTCGTCTCTGCGAGCCTACCACACAGATTTAATACTTGTCATTTTTAGGGCATACCTAACAACGTGTTTTCTTTCTCTCTCTCTCTCTCTCTCTCTCTCCCCCCCCCCCCCATCTGTCCCTCTGAGTTACATGTTGATCCTGGGATTGAGATGCTGGCCTCTTCTGCCCCTCGGACCTGCTTGATCCATCCTGGTGCCCTGTGTCTGGTCGGAGTTTTATCGCCCCACTCCTGTGAAGGACGGCCCCATGAGGACAGTTGAGGGTTATACCTGTTAAAACTGTTAATATTATAGTCAGGCTGTCTGTTGTTGCCCAAATGAGGATGGGTTCCCTTTTGAGTCGGGTTCCTCTCGAGGTTTCTTCCTCATGTCGTCTGAGGGAGTTTTTCCTTGCCACCGTCGCCACAGGCTTGCTCATTGGGGATAGATTAGGGATAAAATTAGCTCATGTTTTAAGTCGTTCAAATTCTGTAAAGCTGCTTTGCGACAATGTTTATTGTTAAAAGCGCTGTACAAATAAACTTGATTTGATTTGATTTGATTCCCCGACATCTTGAACTATCTGGTGTTGCAGACGTCCTTCTACACAGCAAAACAGATGAAAGCGTGGAAGACTATGGAGGCTTACAACTTTTTTGTATGTAGCTGGGTAAAGGACCTCGCTATCAAGTCGCTGCTGAATGAATCCTGTATTGTTTTTGCCCGTGTAAGTATGTTTTTTTAAGCTTTTCGTTCGCGTCTTTACAACGAAGCGCTGCAAGTTGAAGTGTAAACAAACAACAGTTTGCTGGATTCTCACTTGTGTTGTCTCTTATCTCTCAGCTAAATCATTCACAAAGATCATCAGAAACCCCTTTAAAGAGCTGGATCTTAGTTCAACAAGATGGAGAAGTGATCACGGCGCACTGTAACTGCATGGCTGGGGAAGAATTTAATCACGACCTTCATGCATATGGACTCTATTATTTGTAGTTGCTTTGATCATGTGTGCTTGCTGAAAGACTCGTTGAAAAGACCGCTAGGACACCGTGTTAAAGAAAGCGAGACGTGTTGTTTTCAATATGGCAGCCATCAAGTGAGGAGGAAACAAAGAAACAGCTGGGGACTTTAGCGCTTCATGACTAAAAGAAAGTGCCGTAAAACAATGACACACAGCAAGAAAAGTACTTGGAAAACACTAAGAACGTAGCTGAGAGGGAAATACAAACCTTTCACCAAGTGATCACTGCAAACTCGAGCATTCTTCAACTCGGCTCCCTTCGATTTCAGTGAGAGGTTCAAAAGCCACCTTTCTCCACGTCTTTTTGTGAAATCCTGTGTTCGTTCACCCTTTTTTATGAGTTCACGCGGAACCCTGAAGAAACTTTTATCAGTTTCAGGGTTTGATCGATTCGAACAACCTAAAACAATGCAAGCGTAAGGCATTTTTCATGCGAGCAATGCACCTTCTCTGTACAAACGCTTTGTCAACTGAGCTTTGGTCGACCACCAGCTAAAGTTTTGAATGACTAATGAGGTGGATGTGACGTCACGTGAAAGCCAAGAATAGCACCGAAAACCTGAGTTCGGAGCAGCATCCAAACACAGCCGCTCCGGACTACACTTCCCAAGCAGCACAACACCCCTCATCTCCCGAATACTAGGAAGTGCACCTGTTTCCCATTCCCCCAGTAATCACCTCCCTATATCAACTCAGTGAACAGACTTATGCGAAGTATTGTTCTGTGTCTGTGTACCTGATCATTACCAAGCCTTATCTTCCAAGAATTATTATTACAGGGATCCCAGCAGTAATTGAAAAAAATAGAGGAATGTAAGAAACTATCAGCAGGGGTCAAGGGTGCTGCAAGCCCCCTGAAGCTGTTGAGATTTTAACATTTAAAGATGCTATAGAACACATTTTTTACATAGATTTAACATAGAAAAGCAACAGAATTTAACAATAATGTGTATCTATTTGATGCCATATTTTGCAATCAATGACATAAGTGGCAAAAAAAAATTGTTATTTATAGAAATTAGATGAAAATGTAGCTTTGAAGAATATACTTCTTCTAACCTGGACACTGTTCCGCTATCTCTTTTATGGACGATATCTTTTTTCTACGACATATTGAATTAAGTTCAACGCATTAGAAACAAAAGCACGAACGGAGTTAAAACACATTTTCTAGCAAATGGGCGCAGCCATATTGTTTTCTCGTTCTATCGCGTACATCAGGGGTCTTCAATCCTATCCGCAAAGGGCCGGTGTAGCTGCAGGCTTTCATTACAGCCAAATTGGAGGCTCACTTGATTGTTGACTGGAGACGAGGGTGAAATGATTAAACAAGTGAAATCAGGTGTAGCTCCTGCTTGGTTGGAATGAAAGCCTGCAGCCACACTGGCCCTTTGTGGATAGGATTGAAGACCCCTGGCATACATGTTAGGACTAGGACTGTTTTGGCCTCTAGAGGCCGCTGTTATTTCCTTTTTGTGTCATGTTTATTTTGGCCTCTAGAGGCCGCCACTGTTCCTGTGTTTTGTGTTTGTGTTAATTGCCTGTTTAGTCCTGATTATCTTCACCTGTGTTCAGTTTAGTTTGTGTATTTATACCCCCTGAGTTCAGGGCCCTGTACTACGAAGCGGGTTTTCTGGCTTACCAGGGTAACTTCGAGAGTAACTTGATCACGTGCAGCGTAACTTCCCGATTAACCCATACTACGAAAGTTGGCTATGTTCAAACCGAGGTATGCTGCCATGGCAACTTACGCTGCATCTCAAACCTGCTCGTCTCAGGTTATGTTCTTGGTTAACCCGAGGTTTCCGATTAACCACACCCTTTTTAAACACCACCTCTCCACCCATATTTCCTCTAGAGACAATGCCAGCGTACCTGGATGACCCGTGCGATATCGGAGCGCAGATTAGAGATGGGATTTATGGCTCTTTGATGGGATCCGCATCTTTGTGATCCGTTCTTTGAAAAGAGCCGTTCAAAAGACTGGCTCATTTGGCTCTTTTTAAATATTTATTCAGTTTTAAGAAGACAGCGTCTAAAGAAGCCAGATCCCTCTGCTTAGACAGTGACATCAATATTTCTGGACATACCTTTTATATAAAGCAACCTAGACTTACATTATTGTAACCCCTAAACGCTCATAAATAACCATTAAAAAACTATGAGGGCTTCAATGAATGTCCATGCAGAACGGCTTTTCTGTAAAAAAAAAAAAAAAAGAACCCACTCAAGAACATAGTTACCAAGAACGCAAGAATATTTTATAAAAAAAACACTTGTTTTACAAAAATATTTAAGTCTGAGATACAAAATAGACACAACTACAATAAATATAACACAATAACTAGTTATCACACAAGAACATTTTAATAGAAAAAAAACTTTCTATATTAAAAATATTGAAATTGTAACAAAAAATAGATACAACTAAACAGTCAGATAAATAGATAAAGTTATAACAAGAACACAAGATTATTTTAATAGGAAAAAACAAACTATTAATGCAAAAAATATATTATTATTAGAAAAATAGATACAACTAGACAAACAGATAAATAAATAAAATACACAAAAATAGAACAAACAAAATGACGAGAGAATAAATTAAATGAACGTCCGTGCAAAGTAGTTTCCCCACAATATTATCATTAATATCACACAACAACATTATAAACTATATACAAAACAATTTGAACTATTAGGCAAACAGATAAAACTTGAATAAATAAAAGGCAAATGAATGCTTGCTTGCACGCGCACACACACACCTTTATGAATGATGTTCTTATATTTCATTTTCACCTGTTGCCAGGTGCGTTTGGCACTGCTGTTGCCTCTGAAATGTTCACAGGACATACACCAACTTAGTCAAAGGGACTGAACAGTCAGTCATCCTAATTCATGTGACTCTGTGCACATATCAGCTTAAGTAGGCGACTCCATGAATTTACCATACCAAATTTTATTCAGGATTTTTCGGACATTAAACAAGCTATATATGACTGGGGCCACGTCGAAGGACCATTTTCTGTGACTTGTGATTGATCATGAAGCTTTCTCTCATCCTAGACTTCTGTTCTGGAACATGTAGAGGGGAGAATGTACTTACGCATTTACCCGATCGGCAATTCGTTGCCAACATGCTTGCCGCTCCTTACTGGCAGCCGCTGTGTTAGATTTTGCTCTTAATGTTGTTTTGAACTCCTCGTAGCTTTGCATTATGACAGCGCATTCTTCCTCCATGAAGTACGGCGACCGTGCCATTGTGAACAGTGGGGATTTGCGCTGATAACCTCCCCTTTAACGTGAACGTGCATTAACCCTGATTAAGTTAAACCAGGTTCAACAAATCAACTTCATAACTGGCGTCGTAGTACCGTTTAACCCCAAACAAGATAACCAGGTTTTGTCAACCCCGGTTTAGCGGGGGAACCCTGGGTTACTTCTGGGTAGGTTAACCTCCGTTCGTAGTACAGGGCCCAGTCCTCTTGTCACGGAGTCTTTGAGCTGTTATGTTTATCTCCAGTTTCCTCTGTACCGTGTTCTTTGTTTTGCACTTTGCTTTTCTTTTGGACCTTGTAGTTACTGTGTTTTTGGATATTCTGAACTTTGGTATTTTTGCCTTTTCTTTTCTGGTTTTTTGGCTTTTGTTTTGTACTTTTGGATTTTGTATTTTTTCCCTTATATCTTCTGAGCGTTTTTGGATTATTACTTTTTTTGATTTTTCTTGTGTATATATTGTAAATAAACCTTTTGATACTTTTTTCTACTTCTGCCTCACGCTTCTGCATTTGAGTCATCCCCCTGGTGGCCTAGTGGGGGTTTGCTGGATTATCACACCAACGAACCAGGTTCGGATCCCAGCAAAACCCTAACAGTACAGTCTCGCGGTATTTACATCAATTTAACTTCCGAGTGTTCCCGAATGTCAACGAGAACAAACGAAGCTGACAAAAACAACGCTAAACAAGCAAACCAAATCAGAACGTATTCTGCTGGTCATTTTACTTAAACATATTTTTAACGGATATACAAGAGATTTAAAAAAAAAAACACCACCACTTTGGCTAGAAAAATAGCGGAATTCCGCTAAATAGCGGACGTCTGGGATCCCTGTTATTATAGCATTTTTCACAAATTGCTACTGTCATTTCTCCGGTTTGTTTATATTCTAAGCGGAAATGATTTTGTCGGACGTTTTGTATTTATCGAATTTACAGATTTACAAAAAATAAAAATGCTCTGTTTCTCAAAATCCAGTAAATGTGGATAGAATAAAACAGTTATTCCACTCAATTTCGTCATACATGGCTTATAGCCGACTCGGTGCTACGTGCCTCGTCGGCTCATGTACAACTCGAGTTCGTGGAAGAGCTGCTGCCGTAAATATCAGAAATCCTATTAACACTAAGTAACTTTGTGATCAAATCAGTATGAACTAGTACACAATTTTAACCCCTTAACACCCAAATATAGAAAAAAAGTGTAAAAAATATAGTGAGATTCCTGATGAAAAAAAAACAGAAATCTGGAGTGTGCGTAGGTATTCACCTCAAAGTCAATACTTTGTAGAGCCACCTTTTGTTGCAATTACCATACAGCTGCAAGTCTCTTGGGGTATGTCTCTATTAGCTTAGCACATCTAGCCACTAGGATTTTTGCCCATTCCTCAAGGCAAAACTGCTCCAACTCCTTCAAGTTAGATGGGTTGCGTTGGTGTACAGCAATCTTCAAGTAATGCCACAGATTCTCAATTGGATTGAGGTCTGGGCTTTGATTAGGCCATTCCAAGACATTTAAATGTTTCCCTTTAAACCACTCCAGTGTAGCTTTAGCAGTATGTTTAGGGTCATTATCCTGCTGGAACGTGAACCTTCATCCCAGTCTCAAACCTCTGGCTGACTCAAACAGGCTTTCCTCCAGAATTGCCCTGTATTTAGTGCCACCCATCTTTCCTTCAGTCCTGACCAGCTTTCCTGTCCCTGCAGATGAAAAACATCCCCACAGCATGATGCTGCCACCACCATGCTTCACTGTAGGAATGGTGTTCTCAGGGTGTTGGGTTTGCGCCACACATGGCGTTTCTCACGATGGCCAAAAAGATCAATTTTAGTCTCATTTGACCAGAGAATCTTCTTCCACTTTCCACTTTCTTTCTTTCCACTCTTCCATAAAGCCCCACTCTGTGGAGTGTACAGCTTAAAGTGGTCCTATGGACAGATACTCCCATCTCCGCTGTGGATCTTTGCAGCTCCTTCAGTGTGATCTTTGGTGTCTTTGTTGCATCTCTGATTAATGCCCTCCTTGCCTGGTCTGTGAGTTTTGGTGGGCGGGGCCTTCTCTTGTCAGGTTTGTAGCGGTTCCATATTCTTTCCATTTTGCTATAATGGATTTAATGGTGCTCCCTGGGATATTCAAAGTTTGGGATATTTTTACAACCCAGCCCTGATCTATACTTCTCCACAACTTTGTCTCTGACCTGTTTGGAGGCTCCTTGGTTCTCATGTTGCTTGCTTAGTAGTGTTGCAGAGTCGGGGTCCTTCCAGAACAGGTTGATTTATACAGACATCATGTGACAGATCATGTGACACTTTGATTGCACACAGGTGGATCTTAATCAACTAATTATGTGACTTATGAAGTGAATTGGTTGGACCAGCTCTTATTTAGGGGTTTCATATGAAATACCTATGCACACTCCACATTTCTGTTTATTCATCTTAATTATTGTTTGTGTCACACACACGCACAAAAAAAACAACTTTAAAGTGGTAGGCATGTTGTATAAATCATATGGTGCTAACCCTCCAAAAATCCACTTTAAATCCAGCGTGTAATGTGACAAAACAGGACAAACACCAAGGGGGATGAATACTTTTGCAAGACACTGTAAACAAGTTTGTATGATGAGTGCAAGTCACAATGTAACAATCTGGCTAAATAAATACAAAAATTAAATAATTACAGTACAATTAAAAAAAAAAAGTACATTTTGTCATGACAGACAGTATTTTTTTTTTGTATTTAAAAAAAAAAGTACTTTAAAAAATTGCATTTTGTGATTTGTTCCAGTCACAAAGTATGCACGTTTCTTTGTAATGCACATGGAAACCATGCACACGTATCGTTTCAACAAAGCATTACTATAAATGGATAAAAATAAAAGTATGATGCTTTGTGAATAGAAATGACTGGATAGAAACTTCTGCAAATTGCTGTTGGAGAAAAGAAATAAAAGAAAAGTATCAACTTTGGTTCAGTAAAACATTATCTCTGTTTCTTTACACCAGCCCATCCTTGATTATTTTCCTGTAACTGTACATCACGAGTGTTTTATTAATATTACTTACTTACTCACAAAATATTTTCTGCAAAACACAATTCTCTCATTTTTGCTTCTTTCCTTACTTTTACTTTCATACTTGAAGTATGAGGACGAATTTGTGTTTCAAGCATACACACTTTACCTTTATAATTTATTTTTTATTTTTTCCAGAACCTGTCTTAGCAAAGACAGAGCAAACCATCCATCCATCCATTATCTGTAGCCGCTTATCCTGTCCTACAGGGTCGCAGGCGAGCTGGAGCTTATCCTAGCTGACTACGGGCGAAAGGCGGGGTACACCCTGGACAAGTTGCCAGGTCATCACAGGGCTGACACATAGACACAGACAACCATTCATACTCACATTCACACCTACGGTCAATTTAGAGTCACCAGTTAACCTAACCTGCATGTCTTTGGACTGTGGGAGAAACCGGAGCACCCGGAGGAAACCTACACAGAAACTCCACGCAGATTGCAAACTCCACGCTGTGAAGCAACAGCGCTAACCACTCCACCACCGTGCTGTCTGACAGAGCAAACCAAATATATAAATACGCATATTATCTTGGAGTCACTTGCCGGAACAGAAAAACTTTCATTCTTGCTTACTAACACACAAGTTGTTGTTGTCTTGCCCCTGGCTGTTGTGTGTGTTCGGGCTGAACTCTTGTTCATACGGTCCTGCTTCACTGATGCTGAAGGACATATGGCACACTGAGTCTGACAACGCTGTCAAAATGTCTTACTACTACTTGTTTTAATACTTTTCTGACTGCAGGACATGGACATGCTGTAAGGCAGAGGCACGGTTCCTGCAAGTGAAAAGAAAGAAAGCGTTTTTTTCCCCCTGCAGTTTGAAAGTCAAACGAATGCTCTTTGAATATTTGATATTCTGTATGCAGTGAGAACCTTTAATTATACATTAATCAGTTTCCGGGCTTTTTCTCCTCAGTGTCATCCTGCGTTGTCCTCGGGGATTCACGTGCTGGGAGAGACGCTAGCAGAGGTCATCATTAAGTAGTCACACAAGACTGAGCTTTTGATTGAATTTAACTGGCAAAGCCGAACACTGAAATGCGATAAGGCAAAGATTACGGCGCGGGATACTTACATCTACGACGATAGTTAGAAATTAATAGCTGTTTAAAGGGAAGAATTCAAAGCCATTATCTTTTTATAATTATTATTCTTACTATTATTAAAAGCCGACTAATGCTGATGGCATTTGCATTGGCATTATGATTCTCCTCTCCTGTTTCAGGAAATGTGACACTATTTTCTTTCTTTCTCTTTCCTATATGTCCATATTTGCATCTGCTTATTCGTATTCCACTAACGACCTCCACAGAATGTCCACAATTACCTGTTCAGCTCACGCTGGATTCGGCTGTCATGGCTGCCATGTCTGTGACCGCAGAAAATTGTTAGTTTTGCCTGTTTAAATAGAATCCTAAACAGAGACATGTGAAATATTGCTTTCATGATTGTGGAAAGTCCATCCTGAATGTCTTGGATGTCAAAATTTGGATGTTAATCATGAAACGGTGGAACATCGTTCACTGACATCTCATCTCATCTCATCTCATCTCATCTCATCTCATCTCATTATCTCTAGCCGCTTTATCCTGTTCTACAGGGTTGCAGGCAAGCTGGAGCCTATCCCAGCTGACTACGGGCGAAAGGCGGGGTACACCCTGGACAAGTCGCCAGGTCATCACAGGGCTGACACATAGACACAGACAACCATTCACACTCACATTCACACCTACGCTCAATTTAGAGTCACCAGTTAACCTAACCTGCATGTCTTTGGACTGTGGGGGAAACCGGAGCACCCGGAGGAAACCCACGTGGACACGGGGAGAACATGCAAACTCCGCACAGAAAGGCCCTCGCCGGCCACGGGGCTCGAACCCGGACCTTCTTGCTGTGAGGCAACAGCGCTAACCACTACACCACCGTGCCACCCCGTTCACTGACATGCTAGACTATTTACACTTTAGTTAAAGTGACATAGGTCGATGTATTAAAAAGATGAATAGTACCCTGTGGACCTAGAATAACCCCTAAGTACTTGAATCACACACTGTATTGTCCGCTGCCTCATGCCTGTGAACA
The DNA here is from genome assembly GCF_027579695.1 of Neoarius graeffei. NCBI lineage: Eukaryota > Metazoa > Chordata > Actinopteri > Siluriformes > Ariidae > Neoarius > Neoarius graeffei. The sequence goes on from NC_083577.1 coordinate 7,946,995, forward strand.
GTGGTCGAGTTGTAAAATCAAACCAGGGGGGATGGTGAAATTTTTAGTCGCGTGTTGACCCATCGGCCGGTCCGTTGGTGGGAAACTGGTTTGCTTTTAGGAGAGTTTGCACACAATGTAGGTCTGTGGACCTTGTTCATTTACCAGACATACAGTATTTTGTGCTGATAAAGTGTGTAGTACACACTGTGTACCCTTTTTATTGTTGTAAAAAACATAATACACTGGTATTTTACTGTAAAACATGCACAGTGTGGATGTCGTGTCATATTTAGTCAGTCTGGCTGACATACCTACCGGTACCACATTCTCCATATTAGGGTGAAATGCAGATGACAAATTTGAAGTGTAACTTCATAGTCATGGTAGGCTCCTTTTAAATCGTTTGGTAAATAATTTATTAAAACCTCAGCAGGCAATGTAAATGAACAACTGAATCTTTTCATATCAAGTCAATAGAATTTTTATTCAAAGCTGAACATTGGGAACATTGAGTTAAATACAGAGGTAGGTAGGGAACCAATCAGCTAAAACAAGCAACAGTAAATTGTAAATCTTCAGCTCTTCAGCTGTTGGTTCTCCTGCTTGCTCCTGTTCCTGTATTGTCTCACACTCCGGGTCCTCCAGCTCCTGTCGCACTGTGCTGCAGTTGCTGCTGACTGTCATCTGGAATAAAGAGCAGTGGATAAGATAATTTAATTAAATATAATTATAATGGGGGCGGCACGGTGGTGTAGTGGTTAGCGCTGTCGCCTCACAGCAAGAAAGTCCTGGGTTCGAGCCCCGGGGCCGGCGAGGGCCTTTCTGTGTGGAGTTTGCATGTTCTCCCCGTGTCCGTGTGGGTTTCCTCCGGGTGCTCCGGTTTCCCCCAAAGACATGCAGGTTAGGTTAACTGGTGACTCTAAATTGAGCGTAGGTGTGAATGTGAGTGTGAATGGTTGTCTGTGTCTATGTGTCAGCCCTGTGATGACCTGGTGACTTGTCCAGGGTGTACCCCGCCTTTCGCCCGTAGTCAGCTGGGATAGGCTCCAGCTTGCCTGCGACCCTGTAGAAGGATAAAGCGGCTAGAGATAATGAGATGAGATGAGATGAGGATTTGAGCTTTGAAAAATGACAGGATTCTTTCTGTAACGTTGATTCCCGCTGTTATCTAGGTCACGTGACACCTTAACGTTGACGGTTACCAAGGAGCTGCCTTGGATACTTTGATACTTTGCTTCGATACATACCAGCACTTTGATACATACTGGATACAAGCTAGCAAAATGAGTTAAAAGCAGGCATCTTTGGAAAGTTTCTTTGGAAAGGGGAAAAGGCCCATTGAGGAGACAGAAGAAGAGCCTATGACGAAGAAAAAGAAAGCTGCATTTTAGCAGACACTTTGTCGAGTCCTACACCAATCCTGCTCTGCCTTACATGTTGTGACCGGCTCTCTAATGAGGCAATGAAGCCTTCAAAACTGCTAGTGTCGTTTATTTTAGCCTTCCTGTCTTGAATAACACTTTTTGTTGCCTGAAGAATAACAAACGAACGTCCGGGCTGATTAAATGAATGGCCTTATACAAGAAATCAAAGCTAACATGAAACTGAGTAAGCTATCGATAGCTGGCTAGACTCCAAACTAACATTCATTATGATAGCTGTGTTGTTATCCGCCGCCCACAAATTAGGCTACATATCGGTAACTTTACAGCATGATAGCGGGCTCACAGAAAGTGTGACTGATATTCGTAACTCTTGACTTACCTCCTGAAATGTTTTTTCTTGCGATCTTAAATCCGAACTTGCTTAGGTCTTGCTGTCCACTCCGCTTGGCCATGATGCTGCAATCCGCTGCTGTCACTGACGCCGAATGAAATAAAAAATAACGGAACCCCAACTGAATGTCACCTCCTCAAACGCTTCGCTTGCACGTGCCCTCTCTCACGGTAGCTTATTGTATGCTCAGTTTCAGCAAAGCTACGTGGAATGGCATTTCTAATTCCAATGTTAAACAGAAGTAATGTCCACATTTATTGATAAAATTGCTCAAGGGAAGGGAGGGGGGATGCCCGTTTTAGAAGGGGGATGATTTTGACCATTTTTTATTCCAGGGGGGATCCCCCCTCAACTCGAGTACAGCCTGTGAAGGAGAATGAGCTGGAAAAACACCGCACACTAATGTTTACACTTGGGTATGGAAACGGCTGAAGTTTATCCTCATTATAATATGATAATGAGCAAGGTTGCAACAAACATGGCGGAACCGGCAGCCTCTGACACAGAAGCGAGCACACGAGAGCCAGCAATATTTACTGGGTTTGTCTGCCATGTTTTCTCCCTCTCTTTTCTGGCGTGTTTTGCCTCTGACAGTGTCAGACACTTCCTTAAAATTGTCATTTTTTTGTCACGATTTAGGAGTCTTTGTTCAATCTGGGCCATCCGCCATGTTTGCTGTGGCTTGGCGGTCACGACCTCTGACCCACACGTGAAAATCACGTGACTTTTCTGAATTGGCTGCCGAGCGAGCGGTTTGTAAACAGACTAACACGTGGTTAAGACGCCCCGCGTTAGGAAATAAAATGTATTGAAACAATATGACACATACCAGCTATGGGGATGGGTATCAGCTCAAACAATTCAGAAAGGGAGTGGATTAAATGATTCCTGAACCAGCACATTGACCTGTGTCACTTTTAAGGATTACCCACAATGCTAGCCAGTTATCTGGGGATAATGTCACGGTGGTGGCTTAATGGTTAAAGCTCTGATCGGAAGGTTGGGAGTTCAAACTTTTGGGCCCTTGAGCAAGGCCCTTAACCCTCTCTGCTCCAGTATAATCTCTGACCATGATTTCCTGTAAATATAATATGTGAAAAAATAATTTCATGGTACTGTAATGCAAATGTGACAAAGACTTCTTCTTCTTCTGTTGGATTTCGCCTGGCGGTTTGAAGGTAAATGATAATGCAGCAGTGCTTTACTCTTTTAGTCTCTCCAGTTCTCTTGCTTCCTCATTTGTACACTCTCAGCTGTTGGACCAAACCTCCAATTTTCATACTAATACCACCGTCATTAGCATCATGCTTATCATCTCACTGGCTGCTAACCGAGCCTCTGCCATAACTCGCAGGAATTTTCGTCAACTTTGAGTCCAACGTCTTCACTAATTCTCAGCTGGATATCTCATTAATATGAAGTTAAACATTGCTGGAAATTGGTACGTGAGAAAAGAAACTTTTTTTCCCCCAAACCCTGATCGTTATCACGTTTATGTTTAATTTTTTTCTCCTATTAAATGTCATGGTAACTGCATTAGCAGTGTGACATCAGAGGCTCACCAACCTGCTTCTCATGGAAAATAACAAAAATACAATCAACCACCAAATTAACACCCCACAATCACCTCATCTCATCTCATTATCTCTAGCTGCTTTATCCTGTTCTACAGGGTCGCAGGCAAGCTGTTTAGCACCCAGACTCTTTTACTACAGAGCCATGCAGTTTTACTATGTGCAGAAAGCAATTTGGCATTGTCTTGTTGAAACGTGTATTGCTCTGAAACGTGTATATATCATTCAGCATTAATGACGCCTTCCCAGATGTACAAGCTACCCATGTCGTGTGCACTAATGCCCCCTCATACCATCATAGATGCTGGCTTTTGAACGGTGCGCTGATAACAAGCTGGATGGTCCCTCTCCTCTTTAGCCTGGAGGACGTGGTGTCCATGATTTTTAAAAAGAATTTCTAGAGAACTTTTCCACTTCTCAGTTTCAATATTTGATATGTTGTCTTTGTACTATTTTCAATGAAATGTAGGGTTTCCATGATTTGCAAATCATCACATTCTGTTTTTATTTACAGTAGAGACAGTGTCCCAACTTTTTTGGAATTGGGGTTGTCTCATCTCATCTCATTATCTCTAGCCACTTTATCCTGTTCTACAGGGTCGCAGGCAAGCTGGAGCCTATCCCAGCTGACTACGGGCGAAAGGCGGGGTACACCCTGGACAAGTCGCCAGGTCATCACAGGGCTGACACATAGACACAGACAACCATTCACACTCACACCTACAGTCAATTTAGAGTCACCAGTTAACCTAACCTGCATGTCTTTGGACTGTGGGGGAAACCGGAGCACCCAGAGGAAACCCACACGGACACGGGGAGAACATGCAAACTCTGCACAGAGAGGCCCTCGCCGGCCATGGGGCTCGAACCCGGACCTTCTTGCTGTGATGCAACAGCGCTAACCACTACACCACCGTGCCGCCCCCCACAATCACATCACACATATTTCAATATAAACATATATATATATAATCCACAAGAATATAAATCATGGCTTGGTCTGTGATTTGTATCATGTGATCAATTTCTATGCTTAGATTTTAGATTGAAACATTCCTGATGCTAGTCATGTTTAGTCACGTTAGTCACGTTGTTGTGTTTAGTTTTACTTAAGTGATGTAACACACCAGGAGTCTCATCAGAATATTAGGCCGCACCCAATCCAGACAGCTCTCAGGTCAGTCTGGTGAAATATTTCATATGATTTTTGTTTTTTTTGTTCATTTAAAGTTTCCTAGAGGTTTGGTTTCAGACAAACATTTGAAATAATTTTACTCCGAGGAATTTTAATAATTGAAGACAAAAGGCTGAATATTTATTCAAGTCCAAAATCAAAAGTAGGAAGCTATTAGATTAGATTAGATTAGATAAAACTTTATTGATCCCTTTGAGCGGGTTCCCTCAGGGAAATTAAGATTCCAGCAGCATCATTACAGATAAACAGAGAAAATAAATAGAGAAAACTTCTAGATAAATTAAAATAAATTATTTACATATACAAATATAAAAAGAATAAGATATGGGGAAGGTGGGGAAGGAGGGAAAATATTGCTTATTGTTAGGCTAGGCTACTGCTCCTTCCCGTCCCGTCCTCTGTCCTCCTGTTCCCCCTCCTCCCCCCCAGAGAGGAGTTGTACAGTCTGATGGCATGAGGGACAAAGGAGTTTTTGAGTCTGTTCTTCCTGCACTTGGGAAGGAGCATTTGGTCACTGAACAGGCTCCTCTGGTTGCTATGACAGATTCCATAACAATACTTGGTAATGGGGGGCACAGAAAACCCCCTCACAAGTTACCTAATTAGATAGTAAAGGAAATATTTGCTTTTAATTCCTCTGAGGTTTTATATTCATCCCAGTGTCTCTATGTTAAAGGACCCATGGCATGGTGGTTTGTTGATGCTTTAAACGGGCTCGTGGAGGTTTCCGGATGTTATATCCGCAGCCTTTCTCGAAATGAACCCTCGGCATGTACTGTAGATATAGCCTCCTGGGAGAAAGCCCCATTTCAGCCCTTTTCCCAGTGTGTCATTTTGCTAATGAGAAGCAGGAGGCGGGGAAGGGTAGAGGGTGGGGGCGGGCCATGGGGGGAGGGGGAGGGGCTTGACCAAGCTGCGCACACACATACTCGCTGCTATCAGCGCCTGTAGCCACGCTGCTAAGACAAAACCCTGTTCTCCCTCGGACTCCTTTCATAAACTCAATATGACACAGAGAACAGAGAGTGAGAGTGTTCGGAGTGGTAGTTTACGAACGTATAATACCCTAGGCTTGAACACGCACTCCATAACCAAAGAGGATAGAAGCAGCAACTACAGCAACATATCGCTTATCCAACAGAAGACATGCATTGCGGAGCAATAGTCAAACATAAGCTCATAAGTTACAGTCAATTTCCAGACTAAACTCAGTTTAACAGAGCATGCTGCATGCTTTTTGGTTTTGTAGCGCAGAGTACCTGGCTAACTGCAGGAAGCGGTTAGCTGCACAGCTAATGTAGCCATTGCAAGGCTAACACACCGATTTTAAAACATGGCAAAACGACTTAACAGTTATACACTTACTTGTTCGGTGTTTGTGGCTGATGCGGCAGGGATGCTTGGTACGGATCCAGGCTTCAGTGACAGTTGATGTGCAAAACCTGCCCTGTACTGTCCCAAGTTGTGGAAACATTCATCAGGAAAATGCTTCCGACAAACATACACCGTCTTAGGTAGACTCGACGGCGTATTATTGGGGTAAATAAAATTAAGCCACTGCGTCTTCAGGGGCTCTCCCGTCGGCAGTAAAAACAGACTCCTTTCTGTGTTGTCACATCCATGTACAGCGCAATTTCCATGTTTTGCTCGCTTAGGTGGTGCCATGTTGTTGTGTCCTCTATGGTCTCCTCACTACAAAATTGAAGTGACGTATCTATGGTGGCAACTTTTGAGCTGGGCGGGCAATCCATAGAGTGGGTGGGAATCCAGAGGGGGGGCGTGGGGATCATCTCCCTTGCTGACGTAGTAAAGGGAAGAGCCTATCAACGCGCCATTTTGACGCGCCATTCTCAAATGCTGACAAAGGGTGGGCATAGTTTGGTTTACACATTATGACATTTCTAGCCACTGGGGTGACTTAAGAAGGTCAGAGGAACTCATTTTAACGTTAAAAAACCTCAGAAAGTGAAAATTTCATGCCATGGGACCTTTAAATATGTTGAACGTGTTATATTTGTCATTCCTTGTGTCTTGGAACGGTGGGTTTCAGAACAGGTGATAATACTGCCCTGAGAGGGATCCGATGTTGCCTTTGGTGAAAAAGCTGATTGGAATCTTGTAAGTTTCTAACAATAGGCTTCTATGACACTCAGCCGTAAAGTAGTGATGTGTTGTCATAATCCTTACAGAAAAATCACATGAACTTCACATGTGATTTCTCACATGTGAAATATGTGGAAAATGTGTTTTGCACATGGGAAACGTTATTTACGTGTGGGAAACGTGGTTTTGGCCCAATTTTATGTGAATCACATGTGGGAATGTTTTACACATGTGGTAGCATGTTTTCCACATGTGCTCTACATGGTAACACATGTTACAAAATCTGATACCATGTATTCCACGTTACCACGTGGTAACGTGATCACATGGGAAATACATGGGAAATTCATGTGTTTTAATTAAACAGGGCTGCTTCGCCTACGCAAGATAATGCAAATGTGCCAGAGGCAATAAAGACAGAGGATTTTGCCTAATCGGGTCTAATCCTCTGTCTTTCTTGCCTCTAGCCCTCCATCAGACACTCTTCAGTCTCTTTAGTATCTTGCAGCATTACTCAAGTACTTGGTATCTTGTTGATGAAAATAACCTCATTCTACAGTAGATACAACATGATTTACATTGAAAAGGTAGAGGACAACTACCATTTATAACCACTGATAACCCTTTTGATAACCAGTAATAACCGGTTTTACCCTGTTTTGAAGCTAGGAAGATGGGCGTATATATGACCCCAACTTCAAAAGTTGGGATGCTGTGTAAACTGTAAATAAAAACAGAATGCAATAATTTACAAATCATAGAAACCCTATAGTTCATTGAAAACAGTACAAAGACAACATATCAAATGTTGAAACTGAGAAATTTTATTGTTTTTTTTTTTTTTTTTTTAAAAAGCTCATTTTGAATTTGATGTGGGAAGGCATCATTAATGCCGAATGATATATACACATTTCAGAGCAATATCTTTTTCAGGAAGGCCTTCCTTCTTTCAGCAAAACAATGCCAAACCGCTTTCTGCATATATTAAATCTGCATTGTTCCATAGTAAAAGAGTCTGGGTGCTAAACTGGTCTGCCTGCCGTCCAGACCTGTCTCTCATTTAAAACATTTGGCGCTTTATGAAGCGCAAAATACGACTAAGGAGACCCCGAACTGTTGAGCAATTGAAATTGTATATCAGGCAAGAATGGGGGGGCGGCACGGTGGTGTAGTGGTTAGCGCTGTCGCCTCACAGCAAGAAGGTCCTGGGTTCGAGCCCCGGGGCCGGCGAGGGCCTTTCTGTGTGGAGTTTGCATGTTCTCCCCGTGTCCGCGTGGGTTTCCTCCGGGTGCTCCGGTTTCCCCCACAGTCCAAAGACATGCAGGTTAGGTTAACTGGTGACTCTAAATTGACCGTAGGTGTGAATGTGAGTGTGAATGGTTGTCTGTGTCTATGTGTCAGCCCTGTGATGACCCGGCGACTTGTCCAGGGTGTACCCCGCCTTTCGCCCGTAGTCAGCTGGGATAGGCTCCAGCTTGCCTGCGACCCTGTAGAAGGATAAAGCGGCTACAGATAATGAGATGAGATAATGAGATGAGGCAAGAATGGGATAACATTTCTCTTTCAAAACTACAGCAGTTGGTCTCCTCAGTTCCCAAACATTTACAGAGCGTTGTTAAAAGTAGAGGTGATGCAACACAGTGGTAAACATGCCCCTGTCCCAACTTTTTGAAGCTTGTTGTTTGGGAAGCCATGGCCTAATGGTTACAGAAACAACTTTGGGACCAAAATGTTACTGGTTTGATTCCCTACCCCAGCAGGAATGGCTGAAGTGCCCTTAAATAAGGCATCTAACCCCTGGCTGCTCTGGGTATGTTGCTCTGGATAAGAGCATCTGCTAAATGCCTGTAATGTAATGCTGATGTCAAAATGAACATATATTTAAAAAAAAAAGCAAAGCAATTTCTCAGTTTCAACGTTTGATATGTTGTCTTTGTACTATTTTCAGTGAAATATAGGGTTTCCATGATTTGCAAATCATATTATTATTATTATTATTATTATTATTATTATTATTATTATTATTTTATTTATTTTTACAGTTTACACAGCATCCCATCTTTTTTAGAATTGGGATTGTATTTTTGAGGTTAGCATATGTGTCAGAAAACAGAATCCAGGGACACATGTCCACCCGGGGGCATTTTGAGTTATTGACAGATTCAGAAAGTACAATTTCTAAGCTTTCCAATGATGCCTTCCATGTGGAGATCTGACAATATTTGAAGAATGTGTGGCCTTTTGAAAGTGTATACTTCTTAAAACAGAAAAGGGAGAAAATCGCCCTCAAAGTTTTCCATCTACTCTGGGTGTAGGGCAGGCACATAATGGTGCTCATTTGCATGATATTAAGGAAAGCCCTACCCCCTACGAGCTAGCACGATACTACTTTCATGTAAACAAAGATCACCACGTCAATTTTCCTTCCATGCAAAGTATGCCCAACACAATTATGAAGTACAAAAATAAGTCCTAAAGTATACTTTAACATTTTGTGGTTGAAAAATTACTCACACCGTAAGAAAGAAAGATAGCACGATGATGACACAACTAACACAACACTAGTTTCATGGAAAGCCTCGGTCACAACCGGCCGTACCGTGCTCCTACGGCCGGTCTACATGCAAAAAACGCAAGAAACTCACGGAGAGCGCGCATGAAACACACGAGAGCGCGCATGTGATGTGCTGATTTTCGAGCCGCAGACCGGCCGCAGAGGTTCTTTGTCATGTCAAACAAACTCTACGGGCGCTTACGTTTTTTTCAGGTTGCAAGACAAACTTACGGCCAACGCGCGTCTTTCTCCGTGAACAAAAAAAAAACCGCAGCGATTTGGGAAACGGCAAAAATCGCACGGCCAAAAAATCGTACGTCCGGTTGTGACCTAGGCTTAACCAAACCACAACACTCTCCGTTACATGCAAAAATAACCACACAGCCTTAGATTAATAAACTTACCCCATCAGAAAGAGAAACGGCGCCTTGCACACATCAATGCCTCCGATGGAATGTAATCCTAGAACGGTCCGTGTATCATCCGATCATTCAAGTATTCCATTCAATCTGGAAAACGAGGTTGTGGGGTTTTTTTTTTGCTAGAAATGGTGATCTCCAATGTAAATACCGAGTGTCTGTTTGCTTTGCGGTGTTTCAGCTCCTCTGCGCTCTGTTTAGCTTGCTCATTCCATAGTGAAATCACACGCCTGTATGCAGGTTAAGTAGCCACGAGCTTAGCTCGTATCATACAGCTGATTCACGAAAACAAAACAAAAGACTTAAATCATCATGTGAATGGCCCATATGGTAATTTACCCACACCCCCCAGCAGGCTACAGTCCTGACAAAAATGAGACAATTTGCAACAAAAAATGTATGCTTTTCCAACAAGGCAAGGCAAGGCAAGTTTATTTATATAGCACATTTCATACACAATGGCAGTTCAATGTGCTTTACAGAAGTAAAAACAAAAACAGTAACAATAGAGAAATAAAATTACATAAAATAATTTTATTTTTATTCTAAAACAATTAATTAAAAGAATTAAAATAAATTAAAAGAAAATAATAAGAATTAAACAATAGTAAAAATAAAATAATAAAATGAAGTAGTAGTTCAAATAGGATGAGAAAAAAAAACCCAGCAGAATAAAGAATAAAATAGGATAAAGTTAAAGTAAATTTAAAACATGCAGAGAAGTAAAGATTATAAAGAATGTAAAGAAGACAATATTAATTATTTAACAGAAAGCATCTGAAAACAGCTTGGTCTTTAACCTAGATTTGAAGCTGCCAACAGCAGGAGCATTTTTGATGTCCTCTGGCAGTTGGTTCCATAGCTGTACTGCATAGTAGCTAAAAGCTGCTTCACCACACTTTGTTTTAACAACTGGTTTTAATAGTAAATTTTTCTGCTGCGATCTGGTAGATCTGATTGGGTTAGGCCGCTGCAACATATCAGAGAGGTAATTGGGCCCTGTACCATTTAGAGATTTGCATACCAGCAGCAATGCTTTAAAGTCAATTCTGTAGCTTACTGGAAGCCAGTGAAGGGACCTTAGAATTGGAGTAATGTGCTCTGTTCTTTTTGTTTGTGTGAGAACCCTCGCCGCTGCATTTTGAACCAGCTGAAGTCGTTTGATGGTCTTTTTTGGCAAGCCTGTGAAAAGACCATTGCAGTAATCAACCCTACTAGAGATGAAGGCATGTATTAGTTTTTCCAGATCATTTTTTGACATAAGTCCTCTTAGTTTGGAAATGTTTTTTAGGTGATAAAATGCCATTTTAGTGATTGCTTTCATGTGACTGTCAAAGTTTAGCTCGCTGTCAATGAAAACACCAAGATTTTTAACCATTTCTTTAGTTTTAATCCCTTTTGTGTCAAGAATAGTGGTAATCCTGAGTCTTTCATCTCTTTTTCCAAATAGAATTACTTCTGTTTTATCTGTGTTCAGCTGAAGAAAATTTTGTGACATCCAGCTATTGATTTGATCGATACACTGGTAGAGACATTCAAGGGGGGCATAATCATTAGGTGATAGAGCAAAATAAATTTGGGTATCATCTGCATAGCAGTGATACAAAATTGAATTTTTATTGATAATTTGCCCAAGTGGGAGCATATAAAGGTTGAAAAGTAATGGTCCAAGAATCGACGCCTGGGGGACACCACAGGTCAAGGACATTGACTTTGAGGAACAATTTCCCAGGGTAACAAAGAAGCTTCTATCTTTTAAGTATGATTTTAACCAATTGATAACTTTACCAGTCAATCCAACCCAGTGTTCAAGTCGATATAGCAGTATGTTGTGATCAACAGTATCAAAAGCTGCACTGAGGTCCAGTAATACCAGGACCGATGTTTTGCCTGCATCAGTATTAAGACGTATGTCATTTATAAATTTAATCAGCGCTGTTTCAGTGCTATGATTGGCATGAAATCCTGACTGAAAATTATCAAAACGGCTGTTTGATATCAAGAAGGCAGTTAATTGATTGAAGACAATTTTTTCCAGGATTTTCCCGATGAATGGTAGATTTGATATTGGCCTGTAGTTATTTAACACTGAAGGATCCAGATTATTTTTTTTAAGAAGGGGCTTTACAACAGCTTTTTTTAGGGACACAGGAACAACGCCAGTCTCCAAGGATGTATTTATAATTTTAAGCACATCTGTAATTATAAGATGAAGAACAGACTTAAAAAAGTTGGTGGGCAGAATGTCCAGTTCAGATGTTGAGGAACTGAGATTTTGTACAGTTTTTTCAAGAGTCTCATAATCAATTAAACAAAATTCTGACATTGTGTTGAAGTTATCTATCTGTGTCATTGGTGATTGCAGTTTTTCAATTTTTTGCAACTGAGATATATTATGAGAAATATTCTGCCGTATTTTATCAATTTTACCTTTGAAAAAGGATGCAAACTCATTGCATTTATTAACTGAGAGAAGTTCAGGTGCTAATTGTGGTGGGGGATTAGTTAGCTTCTCTACTGTTGAAAATAGCACACGGGCATTGTTCATATTCCTGCTGATGATGTTGGAGAAGAAAGACTGTCTTGCTTTACGAATTTCATAATTATAATTACAAAGCATCTCTTTATGGATTTGATAATGGATGTGAAGTTTAGATTTGCGCCATTTTCTTTCAGTCTTTCTACATTCTCTCTTTAGCAGTTTAACAGCCGGGTACTGCTTCCATGGTGCTTTCTGCTTATCATTGACTCTTTTGATTTTGAATGGAGCAAGATCATCCATAATTTGGGTCATATTTAAATTAAAAAATTCCAGTAAATCATCTACAGAGTCTGACATTTTGGTTGAGTTCTGAGAGAGAGCTTGCTCAAAAAGAGCACATGTGTTGTCTTTTATGACTCTCCTACCTATAGTCGTTGAGCTATTCTGAATGTGAGGAGACATAGAAACTTCAAAGAAAACACAGAAATGATCAGATAAGGCCAGGTCAACAACAGTAGTAGAAACAGTAAGACCCTTTGTGATGACGAGGTCAAGAATATGACCACGAGAGTGGGTCGGCCCCTGTACATGTTGTACTAGGTTAAAGTTATCAATAATTGCAAGTAGTTCTTTGGCATAAATGTTATCAGTATTATCTACATGCAAGTTAAAATCCCCAGATATAATAAGACAATCAAACTCTAAGCAAATGACTGATAACAGTTCACCAAACTCTTCAAGAAAGACTTTGGCTGAATGTCTCGGAGGCCTATAAATAGTTAATAATAATATGTTAGGAGAGCATGTAACAAGTGCACATAAGTGTTCAAAGGACATAAAATCACCAAGTGAGGATTGTTTACATTGAAAAGAGACTTTGAATATATTTGCGATCCCTCCACCTTCCCCTTGTCAGGTAACATTCAAAAAATTAAAATTTGGGGGAGCTGCTTCAATAAGGGTGGAAGCACTATTTGCTTGATCCAGCCAGGTTTCAGTTAGAAGCAAAAAATCAAGATTGTGTTTGCAAATAAGATCATTAATTAAAAATTACTTGTTTAAAAGTGATCTAATGTTCAGAAGAGCTAGCTTTACAGAAATTCTAGAAGTAATATCTGGTTGTGCACTCTGATGCTGTTTTAAAACAGGAAGGAGATTAGATTGGTTCACCCCCAGGGTTAAATGTGCTCTATGTTTTCTGTTTCTTATCAACACAGGAATAGTGTCAACATTGGGTCCCAGCTTGTTTTCAACACTACACCCATTTGCAGGGACCCAGAGTACATCAAACAAGACTTTCTAAATGTTCCATTTGGTTTGAGGGTGAAAGGATTGGAGATGACATGTATCTTTTGGATGGTGAAAAAGATTTGTAGCCAGCTGAAAGTCCTGGACGAACACAATTTTGATGAACTGGGTACACTGCTTGTCGCGACAGATTTGGGCTGGAAAAAGAGAGTGTAGCCATTGGGAGCAATTTTTTCATGCTATTTGGGAAATCCATCCGAGGAGAAGTGGAGTCGTCTGTCCTTGAATGTTGGGAGGCCTGCAAGTCAGATGTTTGTGTGTCCTTGATGACGACTTGCAAAGATGATTGTTTAGGCTTTGTAACTATGTCAGTCTGTGACATCTTATCAGCTGTTTTCCTCGGTGCTGGCTGAGAAAAGATTGCAAGTTTGTAGTGGTCTGCTAAGACTTTGGCTCCAATCCAGCTGAGTTCAGTGCTATTTGGCTTGTAAAATTCTCTGCGATTCCAAAAAAGGTTAAAATTGTCTATGAAGTTCATACCAAATGAAGAACAAGTTTTTCCAAGCCAGGTGTTAAGACTGAAGAGTCGAGAAAAAGCAAAACTTCCTCTCGCTGGGAGTGGGCCACTGATAAAAGATTGAATTCCAGTCTTATAGAGCTCAGAAAAAAGTTTTCTGAAATCATCTTGGACAAACAGCTGTTCTCTGAAAACATCATTTGCTCCCACATGCACAACAAAACGTTTAATAGTTTTATGCTCGGACATGAGTTTCAAAATGCTGTCTTTGGTGTCAGAGATGGATGCATTTGGAAGACAACAAATAATCATCTCATAACCTTTTAATTGTCTTACAGTGGAATCACCAAGAACAAGGGTTGTGGGATCAGGTGGTGTTACGAGCTGCTTTTTGCCTCTTCTCACAGCTCTTCGATCTTGGTGTGATCTCTTTTTACTGTGTTTGTCCGCTTGACAAATCCTCTTTCACATCCCTGAGGCATTCAAATTTGTTCTGAAGCCTTATGGGCTGTGGATTTTCCATAGGATTGTAGATCCTATTGTAATCTGTAGAACGAGCTGGTGTTGAAGTAATTACTCTTCTGTTTTTGTTTTTGGGCTTAGCACCCATCATTTGCCAGTTTTCAGTACTCACATTTTGCACAGCTTGAGTTATGAATTCTTCCACTTGATCTGCAATGTCCTCAGTCTGTCGGAGTGCAATCTCTGCATTCTCAGCCACTGTTTCTGTACTCCTTTCCTGAGATATCGCTTTTAATTCATCCGTCTTTGGCAGAGCATTAATCTTTGATTCCAGAATAGAAATCCTCTGTTCTAATTCCATGCATTTTCTGCAGGATTTTTTGCTCCCTGGCATTTAAAAAAAAAAAAAATAGTGGAAATTAAATTAAAATTAAATTAAAAGCTTATAAAGATGAAAAATAAAATGAGAAAAAAATAGTGGAAATTCAATGAGAAAGTAAAGTATAGAAATAAAGATCAAGAAAGCAGGAGCAAAGCAAAGAAGCGTCCTACTCGCTTGAGTAGGAGGAGCAGAAGTCAAAACAATCTATTATCTGAAATACTGATTGCATTCTTCAAGATCTCAACTTGCACATGATGGAAAAAAACAAAAATCACAAATTTCGAAAAAAAATGCTTATTTTGCGATTATCTCGGATTCGTTTCGGCCGACATGTGTCCCTGGATTTGGTGAGGGGTCACATATGGCCCAAATTTTTTTTGTGTATAATATTTGCAGTTTGTTAAACAGTTAAAATGTAAACAATGCCTTTAAGACATCAGATTTGTTTCATATGTTGTATGCTACTAGTCCTGCTCTTCTCAAGAAGCTGGTTAATATAGTCAGAGTGAGTTGCAGCCTAGTAAGGTCCTAGTAAGATTAACCGAGACTGGCATTTATTTTAGAAATAGTAACACTTCTCTAATAACTCCCTGTATCATGGACAAATCTGAAGTACTTGTCTTTCTCGCTTAGTAAAAGCATTACAAGTTCTGAGGAATATGACTATAATGCAATTAGATGTTAATTAATCCATTTTCAGTACATGTTTTATCCTGCTCAGGGTTGCAGTGGATCTGACATCGATGAAGGGGGGAACACTGGGATTGAGAACAGTCCATGACCATGCACACTTGGAAACCAATAAGGGTCACCAGTCCATTAGGGTGCATCAGTTGCCCCCTAAAAATGAAAAGTTCCTCCAATCATGATGCATTTTTGTTTTTATGTTCCTTTTGGTCAGAAAACACACTGGGTGAAATATTTTGACAAAATTCACAAGTTTAATGGTGGCACCAGGAGCTCAAAGTTATGGAAAAAGCTGCTGTTTTATGACTTTTATGACAAAATTTCGATCACTTTTCATGATATGGCACCTTATAGAGTATACCAAATATCTTAGATACACATTTTTAGTACATATTCTAAATATATTATCAAGCACAGTTTGAGTTTTAGCTGTTCATTGAATCATTGTTCAACTACTTTTAAACAATACAAATGTATTATGAATCACATTAATGCTTCTCAATCCCTTGCAAAGGTTCTTAACATGATCTCTGGCTCACAAGAAATCAATAAATGGAGTCCAACATTGTGATTCAAACCTTACGCGAAAACATAAAATAAGCGTTTTTTGGCAAAAAATGAACCTCATGGTGCCACCATTAGACTTTTGAATATGGTCAAAAATTTTTACAGGATGTCTTTATTGGTGAAAAGGAACACCCAAACAAAAATGCATCAGATTATATGAAAGTGAGGGCAACTGATGCACCCTACAGTCCATCTACTGGTATAGTTTTGGGAGGTGGGAGGAAACCAGAGAACTTGAAGGAAACTCAGAAATGATGGGGAAAAAAAGACCCCCCCAGAAAATTCAGAAGCAGGACAGCAAATTCAGGAAAGATAAATCCATCTCTGGAGGAAGACAATGGGGTAGACTGTTATCCAAACCACTGGTCAGCTACAAAAAGCCTAAGGCTATGGCTGCACCAACAGCACAAGTCACACTGAAAGCTGTCCAACAAAGTCAGAAGCCATTATGAACCCCAGAGAAGCAGATTCAATGCTACTACATTACAGAGATGCTCTGATCCAGAGCAACATACAACAAGCAGCCTGGGGTTAAGCATCTCACTCAAGCGATTCCAGGGAATCAAACCGACAACTTTTTGGTCCCAAAACCACTTATCTAACCATTAGGCCATGGCTTCTCTGCTAGATGACTGTTATAATCTCTGCTGAATTATCTGAGTCTGAGCTCTCTAAGGATGCCACGGCTGACTATGCCGCAACTTTATGGGCGTTTCCTTCTGATAGTCATACGCTGTATCCAATCAATAAAGAGAATGTTCAATAAGGACCTCCCCTTTCCATTTTGAGTTAACATTGACATGTCTGAATTTGCTGTTGTTGCTTTCAGGTTTCTGGTTTGCTGTTGTTTTCTGATCTGCTGTTGCACATTTGGGTTGTTAATGTGCCAGTAAATCTAGGTTGCGAGGGTGGTTTATAAACAGTGGCAGAAAAACGCTGTTGGACAGATCAGAATCGATTCCTGCTGTCAGAGTGAAGGCTGATATAATGCCGTAGAAGTAGCAAGATGACCTGATGAACTGACCTTAAAACAGCCTGAGAATGAATGGCAAAGGCACCGAGGGTGAAGCATAGTGATGATGAGAGAAACCCAGACAGAAACGACAAAGGAATACTCATTGAGAATGTGTGTGTGTGATGTATCCCAATGATACCCAATGATACAGATGAGAGTGTGTGAGTTCTGTGTGGGTAAATTGCTATTCAGTGTTCGGCATTCAGCCTCGAGGAAGAAAGGGACAGCTGTAGTACATCCCCATACGCTGGAGGTTACAAGATAAATATTATACTTGTACTGTATGTGTAGGTTTTTTGTAGTTCATTTAGGTCCTTGTGGTGCATTGCATTCTTTTACATGCTTTTTAGACACATTTTAAACTTTTAAGCGTTTTTGCACACAAGTGGAAGCTGGTTAGATATCTATTACAGTGGCTGATCAATAAAATAAAAGTGCATGCTGTTTTCCCAAAATAATCAACGATAGGGTGGTGTGATGCAGCCTGACTTGAAGTGGGGTTACCACCCGAAAGTTGATTATTTTCCAATAACTGCAAGTGTTTTATTCCTTTCATACCGACGCAATTCACTAACACTCACCATATTATTTATTTATTTACTCACTTTTAAGTAAAGAATGGAACACCAGACCTGGCGGCACGGTGGTGTAGTAGTTAGCGCTGTCGCCTCACAGCAAGAAGGTCCGGGTTCGAGCCCTGTGGCCGGCAAAGGCCTTTCTGTGTGGAGTTTGCATGTTGTCTGCATGGGTTTCCTCCGGGTGCTCTGGTTTCCCGCAAAGGCATGCAGGTTAGGTTAACTGCTGACTCTCAATTGACCGTAGGTGTGAATGTGAATGGTTGTCTGTGTCTATGTGTCAGCCCTGTGATTACCTGGCGATTTGTCCAGGGTGTACCCTGCCTTTCGCCTGTAGTCAGCTGGGATAGGCTCCAGCTTGCCTGCGACCCTGTAGAAGGATAAAGCGGCTAGAGATAATGAGATGATAGCAGCTTTAAACAGTCATTCTCTCACTGACTCTTCTCTTTTATGAAGTTAATAATAACAAAAACATGTAGCTTGCCATGTTACAAAGAAGCCAGGAAGATGCATCTGTGTTACAGCTTTACTTAGTGTTGTAGTCAAGACCACCTTAACCAAGACCAAGTCAGGACCAAGACTTTGAGGGGTTTGGGATCAAGTCAAGACCAAAGCAGGGTGGGGGAGGGGTGACAGCTGTTAACACAGTCATGAAAATTTCAAATTAGCAATGAGTCATGTTATTGGTCGCATTTAAAGCAGGACGGTTTACATCCAGGGCGGCATGGTGGTGTAGTGGTTTGCACTGTTGCCTCACAGCAAGAAGGTCCTGGGTTTGAGCCCAGCTGCCGACGAGGGCCTTTCTGTGTGGCGTTTGCATGTTCTCCCCGTGTCGGCGTGGGTTTCCTCCAGGTGCTCCGGTTTCCCCCACAGTCCAAAGACATGCAGGTTAGGTTAACTGGTGACTCTAAATTGACCATAGGTGTGAATGTGAGTGTGAATGGTTGTCTGTGTCTATGTGTCAGCCCTGTGATGACCTGGCGACTTGTCCAGGGTGTACCCCACCTTTCGCCCGTAGTCAGCTGGGATAGGCTCCAGCTTGCCTGTGATCCTGTAGGACAGGATAAAGCGGCTACAGATAATGGATGGATGGGTTTACGTCCAATTATAGTAATGATGTTAACAAATAAATCAGACAATTTTCTTCTTCTTCTTCCGGCTGTTCCTGTTAGGGGTTGCCACAGCAGATAATGTCCCTCCATCTCCTCCTGTCCTCTGGTTCTTTTTTTGTAGCACCAACCATCCTCATGTCTTCCTTGACCACATCCAAAAATCTCATGTTTGGTCTTCCTCTTTTCCTTCTACTTGGCAACTTCATCCTCAGCATCCTTTTCCCATCAAACAATGCATAGGCAATTTAGTGAAATCCCCTGCGTTGTGGTCTTGAAACAAAATCCCAAGTCTCTTTCTGAGACCGAGACAAGTCTATTACTACTATTACTACTGCTGCTGAGACAGTTTATGGTGGTTTAGCCCCCAGTGTATTAGCCCCATCTTCAGGTGTTTTAGCTCCATCATTTAACTGAACAAAGTTTGATCATAATTTTGCCTTCTAAGACACAGTCATTTATCAGTTTTTAGAGTTAAGGATCAGAAATTATATAGCCCACAGCCAAGTGATTGGTGGCCATTTATTACCAGCAATTATTCATGTCAAACAGTACTATGAGAATTCAACATTGTGCCAAATTACCACCAGGGAACCATAATGTTTCTTAGAATAACAATCATATCTTTAGAATGTCCTTTGAAATGGCTCTGTTGAGATAGCATAGATTTAAACATGTAAACTCTTGATTTGATTCAGCTAGCTAGTCAGTTTCTTCAACTACTTTAAGTTAGTTTACCAAAGTCAAATGAAATATCCAGTCAAAAACTTCAAGTTAAAACTTTCCTTTAAAAAATAAATGCTCTTTTGTACTGTGGTTTAGCCCCCACTCACATTTAAACATGGGGCTAAACCAGTGGATACCACTGCGACTAATAATATTCACTAAAAATGGCCAGAACTTGTTCCCCCCAAAAAATAAATTAATAATAATAATAATAATAATAATAATAATAATAATAATAATAATATGACCTGGCGACTTGTCCAGGGTGTACCCCGCCTTTCGCCCGTAGTCAGCTGGGATAGGCTCCAGCTTGCCTGTGACCTTGTAGAACAGGATAAAGTGGCTAGAGATAATGAGATGAGATGAGATAATAATAATAATAATAATAATAATAATAATATGACCTGGTGACTTGTCCAGGGTGTACCCCGCCTCTTGCCCATAGTTAGCTGGGATAGGCTCCAGCTTGCCTGCAACCC